>NC_080065.1:47675034-48300034 GCF_949987535.1 Balaenoptera acutorostrata | reverse complement strand
GACCTTTTCTATTTTATTTGAACTGATTGCCAGGAAAAAGAGAACTAGCAGTTATTAACACACCTTTTCATATCATAGAAGAAGCACCCTGCTAGGAGCTCAAGGCACGTTATTTCATTTCCACAACTGATTTAGGTTATAAAATATCCAATCTGATTTGATCATGATATTCTATTAACTAAATTAGACTGTGTTTGGCTCATGTTTTTATTTAGAAGAATAGGCTGTTCTGACAGCAGAAATTGAAACAGAATTCAGTTCCCCCATGATTGAATGCATTCACAGCCTTACCTTTTTTATAGTGCATTTGCACTCTCATGCTCATCCACAAGAAATAGTGCCTACGGGCCTTAGACCTCTCTTCAGGGCAAGGGATGCTGTAGAATTGTGAAGGGACACAAGGCAGAGCAAGCCTGGAAGAGAAAGATCAGAAGCTGGGTTCAACCCCGTGTCTGATTAGTCCCACAGACAACACACATGCAGTCACTCCAGCATGGAGGAGAATCCACCGTTGGGTACAGCTAGGCGATACCAACAATTTTCAGAATCTGGAGAGGGGCGCTCAGATGGATATCAAGATGTCCAAGCAGGAGAGGAAGGCATGAGAGAAACAGGATAAGAGTATTCAGACCAGATCCCAGCACACTGAGCTCTGGGCCAGACAGGAGGAGCCATGTGAAGAGGCAGGAGTCAGAAAGCCCCTGTGCTGGAGGAGAAGGGTCAAAGCATAAACCAGGAGAGCAGAAATCACCACTGAGAATCTCAAAGACATGAATGATGTCACAGAAGAGCCTCTATCACCCAGATAACACGGATCAACTTGTGTGCCTGTTCAAACAGATCCACCAGTTATGATCTGGAACAGATGACATGGACCCTCATCACCTTAGAGCCTTCAAATGGAGCTTGGCAGTGGTGCTCTGGGAGGTCTGTATCAAATAGAAGAAACTTTAAAGAGGGATGTTTCCTAGTGGTAATCACGATTTACTAACACAGGGTTCTCCCGCTGCTGAAGAGTGACGTGTTGCAAGTACATTCTAGGAATACCAACATATTGATGTCCTCCCTGGGCACATCTGGTAAACAGCTGCTTACACCTGTGTCATATTATTTTATGTCAATGCTGGAACATATGCTGCTCTGGACCGGAGCTTCTCAAACTTTAATGTGCACAGAAATCATTTGAGGTTCTTGGTAAAATCCGGATTCTGATTCAACAGGTCTGTGTGGACCTGAGAATCCTTATCTCCAACAAACTCTCAAGTGATGCTGATGTCGCTAGCCCTGGGACCACACTTTATTTATTTATTTATTTTAATGTTTTTATTCTTTCATATATATTTTTTTTTAATTTTTATTTTTGGCTGCATTGGGTCTTCATTGCTGCACACAGGCTTTCTCTAGTTGCAGCGAGCGGGGGCTGCCCTTCGTCGAGGTGCACGGGCTTCTCATTGCAGTGGCTTCTCTTGTTGCGGAGCACGGGCTCTAGGCGCACGGGCTTCAGTAGTTGTGGCACGTGGGCTCAGTAGTTGTGGCTCGAGGGCTCTAGAGCGCAGGCTCAGTAGTTGTGGCGCACGGGCTTAGTTGCTCCGCGGCATGTGGGATGTTCCCGGACCAGGGCTCGAACCCGTGTCCCCTGCATTGGCAGGCGGATTCTCAACCACTGCGCCACCAGGGAAGCCCGGGGACCCCACTTTAAATAACAAGGCCCTAGATTAAGGATAGGGTCCTTAGTTGTTGTTTTCTATCAACACCTGTTACACATAAAAATTCAATAACAACAACAAAAACATTCAATAACAAGTGACACAAAAACTGGCATCTGAAAGAACACAGATCCTTATTTTTTTGGTGATTTATATACTTGGATAATTGTTTCCACTAAAATCTTAATTTAAGGTTTCCTTCATATTGCAAGTAAACACTTATTTTTTTCCTTACTCTGGTCATGTCTTCAGATACCAAAATTCTAAGCCTATGCAAAATGGCTAAGAACATAGATTCTAGAACCAGACTGACTCGTCCACTGCTACCTGTGTGACCTTGGGCAGATTGCTTAACTTCTCTGAGTCTCAGAGTAAAGATAAAATGAAGATAATCATAGTACTTCAAAGGGATGTTATAAAATGAGTTATTCTTAAATGCATTTATAGAAGTGCATGGCACCTGGCAATTATTATTTAGTATTTGTTAAATTAAAATTAATATATATATACAAAATGTAAAACTTAGTATTTGTACAAAATCTACCACATAAATAGCATGATTTCATGCTTTACATATGATCCTTTAAAAACCCTACAAAGGATTTTTCATCTCCATTTGACATATTGGAAAATGAGAAGAACAGAGAGGTATAAAAAGAGACCCTCGATCCTGGAACCCAGATTACTTGAAATCCTCAGAGGAGAGAATAAGATAGAACTCAACCAGTCGAAGCACAGATACACACTGACAGAGCATCAATGTCCCACAGGGACTAGCATTAAAGGTGAAATAATTTAGACTTTGATTAATTTACTGGAGTCTGACTTGACTAATGACTTTGAACTGTCTTATAGGGACTCTAGGGAGATACCACATCCTTCTGGGCAGAAATGAGGTTTCTCCTAAAGTAAGCAGATGCTGCCACTCTTAATAATCCTAGGAAAATCTGAAACGTAGAGGAGAAATTAAAAACTAGGGAGGCAGGTCTTGAGATGAGGGGGGGGGGGGGAAATCCCTCCTCCTCTTTTTGTAGATGAGAGTCATTATGCTTGGACTCCCACGTCTGGAGAGGCCTGGGGCTCTGCCAGTCTTTCTGAGTGAGCTGTGCGTGGAACACAGAGACAGGCTGGTAGTGAGATAGTGCACCAGCCCAGAAAGAGAGCATTATGAGTTATTCTTGGTGTTGAACTTCCTTTCTGCTACTGCAAGCCTTTAATCAAGACACGCCAATACTTACAGACTGATCTCTGTCTTACATGAGGAGTTGGGAGGAAGGTTTTACATCCAGGGTTGGGAAAGAAGAGGCAAGAGTGATGTTGGCAGCAGCAAGGGTCAGGAGAGAAGAGCCATGTCCCACTGAGAGTGACCTGGTGAGCACAGCGGCAGCTGATGAAGACACAGGGACATGGCTAGAAGAATACAAAGGCCCACCTTTGGAACCATGCAGACTAGCCAAGGAATGTATTTGTGCAAGACTAATTTCCAGCAAAAAAAAAAAAAAAAAGCCAGAGGTTTATCATTTCATCATGAATTGGGTTAGGCATGCATGAAATCGGGAAAATATCAGGACTAGACGTTGAGTTTCTCCATCTCCAGGCTCCTACTGTTTCCAGTATATCACAAGACAATCACGTCCTGAAGGATGATCTTACATACATTATCATCTTTATGAAAACTCCCAGAAGTTTTATTGATTTTCCATATTTTAATCTAGATGTTCAGCATAGCCTGGAATTTCAAAGGTTATCAGACCGTTGTTTTGTTTTGTTTGTATGAGTGTTTGTTTTCAAATACAAGTCACAACCAACGTTGACTAAATTGCTCCTGATCAAAAAGAAAAAGAAACTCATTCTACATAGTTATATGGCCAGGAACCAGTTTTAATGAACAACCAGAGCATTTGTAAATTACTTTGGTGGAATTACATGGGTATCTCAAAGAATATACAAGAATAATTTCCAGTATGACAGGAAAGCACTGGATAAAGCCAAGTAACATCGTCTCAGCTGGCTACTCATTACCTGTGAAACCTTGGAAGAGCTATTGATCCTGTCGGAGCCTCTCAAGCTCTTAAAGGGGATAATAAGCCCTGGTTTGTTTACCTCAGGGGGGCCTCTGGCCCATGGCATGCCTCTGTGAGAGTTAGAAGAAGATGTCCCCTCTGAGCTAATCCAGCCCGGTGCAGGCTCACAATTTAGTGCTCATTGTATGGACCAGGTTGGAGGACCCACATGTCCCCTCAACCAGGGGCTCATGTGCTGCGAGCCAACTTGCACATTCATGCACCTTGGCTATGGCCTATCTCACAAGATGATGGTGAGGATGAAATGAAAGTACTTTGCTAAATGTAAAGTGCACCATAAATGTAAGAGAATGCATAGGCTTAAATGTAATCAAAAGTTGGCTTTCAAACCAGAAATTTAGAAAGATTCCATGCATGAGGATTTCTCCAAAATTTTAAATCAAGAGACACAAATTATAAGGTATGCACCATATAAATGAGGAACGGAGTATTTGGCAGGTCTGTGGTTCTTAGCCAGAATGAAGAGCCAGAGGCACCTGAAATCTATTTAAACAGACAGATCCAGGGTCCTACCTCTGGAGGCTTCTGAATCAGGAGGTCTGAGAGTCTTAACATTCTTTTTTTTTTTTTTTTTTTTTTTTAATTATTTATGGCTGTGTTGGGTCTTCGTTTCTGTGCAAGGGCTTTCTCTAGTTGCGGCGAGTGGGGGCCACTCTTCATCGCGGTGCGCGGGCCTCTCACTATCGCGGCCTCTCTTGTTGCGGAGCACAGGCTCCAGACGCACAGGCTCAGTAATTGTGGCTCACGGGCCCAGTTGCTCCGTGGCATGTGGGATCTTCCCAGACCAGGGCTCGAACCCGTGTCCCCTGCATTGGCAGGCAGATTCTCAACCACTGCGCCACCAGGGAAGCCCAACATTCTTATTTATAAAGGTCCTTGGGTTTTCTTTGGTGTGCACCTCTGTTTGAGCATCACAAGCTTAGAGAATTTAAGCCTAGCAGCTAATTCAGGTATTTTAAAGCCACACTCACTTCTTTTTTTGCCTGAATTATCCAGAGAGCTTCAAATAAAAACATATGGCATAAAAAATAATAAAAAACTAAAGAAGATGCTATGTTCTCCATTAAACAAAATCACTAGGATATTACTCAGTAAGTTGATGGCTCATAAAATATTTATAGAATGCACATTCCAAAGTACATAGCACATGGCACAAAGTATCTCTGTACTGTCCCATCCACTGAGCTACAAGTGCAAAAATCCTAATCTTGTTCCCCCCATGCTAAGAGTCTGCTGAGATGCAATGGAAATCTCAGACAAGTATGCCCACCATCAATCTGACATCCAATGAGGTTATCATGAATCAGATCAAAGTAAACAATCAATAATCATTCTGCTTTTATATAAATCCAGTACCATCAAACGCAAAGGCAATAATTTAAACACAAATATTTCAGTAGTTTGAACCACTGTAAATTAAATCCTTTATTAAAGCACAAACATTTCTACTTTCCACTTAGATTCTATTAAGGTATTTAGCCATAGTCTTCCATCTCCTCAGCTGCTCTCTATTCAGGAATTAAAGAAGAGATAGCACTTAGTACCTCTTTTAAGGTATCGTTAACACCATTGGCAGGGAAAGCTATATGATTCTGCACAAAATTAAAAGAACTCATTTCAATCTACAAAGAATAAGCCAGTGAATTTCCCCAGGCTGACATATTCAAGTATTGCATCTAGGATATAAGTACTCTACTTTTACTAATCCTCTGGAATTATGTTTAATTATCACAGAAAAGTAAAAGGGGGAAAAAAAACCAGACAAATAGCCAGGGAATCTGGGTTTTGAATTGACATGTTACTGTCCCCAACCTCACTAAACAGTCATTGCCTTTAGACTATTGACACACTAATCAATGAAGAAATTAGTTTGGAATCTGATCGTGAAATATTTGAAAAAAAAGTAATCCATACAAGATTGATTCACTCTGGCATGTGGAGACTTTTTATATAATAGATTTGTAAAGTAACAATTAATAGCCAACGACAAGATTAGAAAAATGATTTTCTGGTTGCCATGACAATTCAGACAGCGTACTACCACCCACTCCGACAGCAACACTTAAATAATGAACATAAAGACAGATAGTGGAGCCCACACAGATGTGGGTGTCAAAAGCTAAGAAGTTAAACTGCAGATACTGTAGAGGTGATGGAACACTTAGTAGAGTGACATAGGAAGTGACCACTGTGTAACGGGAAATTTTCTTGAGGTAGAGCTCAGTCTGCTAAAATCCAGATGGTTCATGAATGCCTATACTCTACCCTAGGCTAGTGAAGACTAAATTGTCATTCCTATGTCAGCAAGCAGTCGCAGTTGACAATTTTGCAGAGTGCTTATCAGAGGAGAGAGAAAGTTTTAGGCCCTACCCATCATGTAAATGAATAGTCGTTGGTAGGTAGAACACATATTCCAAGCTATTAAAAGAAGAGCTAACAAAAATGTTCTATTTTAAATTGTAAAATTATTAGAAATGAATATAGTACCTCTTAACGTAATGAAGGGACAGGCCTACCTACCAGGAGTACACAATATACAGGTAAAGTAGAGATATAAAGTACATTTCACTGAGCATAAAAAAATTATTTTAAGATGTATCATTACTTTTATATGAAAAAATACTGCTAGCTGTATCAATTTAAAATATCTTAATATCAGATATATTAATTACAGTGTGGAAAATTATATCTTAGAAGTGATGAAACATGGTATATATCACTGCATTCATCTGTAACCATTCTTGTATAAGTTAGTTCATTCATTCATTTACTTAGTCAATGAATATTTTTAGTACTTCCAATGTGCCAGCTACCTGTGCAAAGTGCCAATTTTATATTATTGGTCAATAGTATTGTTGCTTTTATGAAGCCCGAGAGAAGAATCTCATTGAGTGGACCCCCTGACAACTGTGAAAAAGATCGTGGGGTTCAAAATGAACACATTATGCAAGTAACTCAGTAAAGCATGCTTCTGGCTGGTGTGTCATGATACACTTGCATGTAATAAGAATAACATATCTTTCAAGTTATAAATGTCAGTGTTAAAGCCTAAGGTTCATATGTACTTATCATTTATCTCCAACTTACATATTATCAGCCAAAAGTTTACTTATAAATTAATGTGTTTCCTATAAAACAATATGACAACTTTTGGATGGGGCTCAGGCCAGGTCATAAATGCCATTTAATTCACAACTAGGTAAATTATCATTCGCACTCTAGTTTCATTTCACACCACAATAGACCCCTCTGACACAGGACAGCTTCTCCGTCCTCACCATCCCAGAGCATCTGTAGTCCCCTCATATCCTCCTCCGAGTGGTGATGGCCAAAACGCCTCCCAGTTGCTTGTGAACATCTTGGAGAAGCTCTAGGGATCCACACTGATGCTTGTCAGAGTCACAGCAGAGTTTCTCGTGCAGGTAAATCTGGAGGTGTCAGTTAAAGCAGATGTAGAGACATCCCGAAGGAGCATCTGTTGCCAAGTTCAGGATGTTCCTAAATGGGGTGTATATATTTTCAGTGAGAGACAGTCCAGATTAAACTGGGCAATGAGCCAGACTCTATGTTCAGGCCCATCCCAGGTATAAACATTCTTTGCCTCAACACACGAAAGGTGGGGAGAATGTAATTCTTCCCTGACCTTGTGAAATGAACACGTACCCTTTTACTGAAAGCCAGAAATATGGAGTCAGAGGACTGAGCAGCTGCGAGGAGTCCTAGCAACAGGGCTTCAGGCAAGATCCTTAAGCTTTCTGAGCCTAGGCATTCTGACTTCTAATTATGAGGCTCAAAGGTTTGTGAAGTACAGATGCCAGTTATAGTTGTAACAAAAATAAAAATGTTAATCTTTATTTTCATAAAAAATTTTACAATATAATAAGTTGTTATTGGCATAATATAGGTCATGGGAATAGGGGTGTTCACCTTGGCATATGCTTAAAATTTTTCATAATAAGCTGTTGGGAAAGAGAGAAAATATGGTTTAAAAAGCTGTGATCCTCTGGCTGGGGTAAGATCTCTACCTCGGAGTATCTCTAGTATCAAGAACTATGAAGGTTCTGAGATTTTACTTTCCTGCAAGCTAACAGAGCAGGTGCTTAACTGTCCCCTGGATGCTGTAAGAAGACATAAGACTCCTGACTCAGAGACAAAAGACTTTACCACCCACAGAGTACCAGCAGGTGTACCAGCTCCCCAAGCCCCACTGACCACAGGATGACACAAACAGGGCCAGGTGATGCCTGCCCAGGCTGTGGGCTATGCTACAGCAGAGGAAGCCCAAGGTCGGGAACCTGACTCTCTTCTAGCAGGCAGTAAGCTCACCTGACTTTTGCCCCAGAGGGAGGCAAGGTCTTCGTTTCAATGGGCTGTGAACACACCTGTGCTTTGCTCCAGCAGGAGACACCATCCCTATCTACCAAGGCTATTTGCTCTACAACACATTTGAAAAGCTAGTCTGAAGCAAAGGCCTCTGCTTGCAAGCCACGCAGGAACATACTGTCTCCAAACCCTTCGTATAAGCAAAATAAAGATTAAAAAATCTACTAAGCAGTATAACAATAACAGCTACCATTTAAGTTAGTACTAACTGCAGACATTGTGCTAGGTGTCTGATACTGATTATAACATTTAATTGGCACAAAAAATTGCTAAGAGGCAGCTACTTCTCCTATCCTCATTTTTCAAATGAAGAAAATGAAGCCATAACTCAAGTAAGTCATGAAACTAGAAGCCATAATATTACTAAACAAGGGAACTAGAATTTGAACACAAACAAACCCTATGCTTCTAATTGCCATGCTTAACTCTTTTAAAATATACACTATATACGTCTATCCCTACATATACCTCATCACGTTGCAGTTAATTGTCCATCTGTCTGTCTTCCTAGACTACATTCTTAAGGTCAGGAGGGACATTTTTGGTTCTTTTATTTTTAAAGACTAACAGTACCTGGCTAGTATATACTAGATATTCAAACAATGTTGGTTGAAAAATAAATGTTTTTAATTAACCTTCAGGAAATTATTCTCAGAATAAGGAGAAGGTACTTCTCGTGCTTTTTGGTACTCTATTCTGAGGATAACATGTATCTTCAGATGAATATTCATGATATGCTCTAAAATAAGCAAAACACTTTTATTCTTAAGATAAACTCCAAATTGGGGCATCTATGACATAATTTAAAATGCTCTTTCTGGACAAAATTTTTAAGTCTTATTCTGGAGACATCTTAAGCTAAATTTCTAAGGTATTTAATATGTGAATTTATGAAAGCTCTATTAGGACAGAGTAGTTGCATATTAGTGCGGCAAGGACACTTGGAAGTCAGCTAGTCCATTGCTTAAAAAGAAATGAAGAGAAGAACCATTTCATGAAAATGTTCTAAAAAAGTCCAATATATAAAGGAGATCAAAGTGGAGACTCTAGTTAAAGTAGAAGTAGAAATATAGACACCCATCTAAATATTTTGTCTGTTCCCTACTGAGTGGTCTTTGAGGGTTACCAGGGATCCCTAAGGTTTCTGAGGGACACAGTTTAGATCAGCTGATCTAGTCCATTCTTCTCATTTTTGGGTTGTAATACTTAAGACCTACAGTAGCTCACCTAAAGTCTCTAGTTATTTAGTGGCTACTCCCTACCTAAGAATTCAGATTTTCAAACTCTCAGTCTAGTGTTCATTCTACTCCATTGCCCCTTAATTATTACAGAAATTTATTACTATTACAGTCTCAGTTTTACTATAAATAATATTATTATAAATGAAGATAACTAAAGCCAAAGTTATGTTACCGAGCAGAGCCCAGTGGGGCTCCTGGGCACAAAGCCTTTCTGTGTCCCCCATTTCTTTTTTTTTTAAATTAATTAATTAATTAATTAATTAATTAATTTATGGCTGTGTTGGGTCCTCGTTTCTGTGTCAGGGCCCTCCCCAGTTGCGGCAAGCAGGGGCCACTCCTCATCGCGGTGCGTGGGCCTCTCACTATTGTGGCCTCTCTTGTTGCGGAGCACAGGCTCCAGACGCACAGGCTCAGCAACTGTGGCTCACGGGCCCAGCCGCTCCGCGGCATGTGGGATCCTCCCAGACCAGGGCTCGAACCCGCGTCCCCTGCACTGGCAGGCAGAGTCCCAAATACCGTGCCACCAGGGAAGCCCCCCCCACCCCCCCACCCCCCCTCCTGCCCCATTTCTTTGATTATAGTAAATAGACTTCACTCAGCCTCAATGACCTTCCCTGAGTTCCAAAAGGCAAATTCAACCAGTTGTTAATTAGAGAACGGAGGGGATGTGAGACAAGGGAGAAACAAACAGTCAAGAGAAACAATAGTGCAGCCTTGGGGCAAGGTCCTCATTCCTCATCAAGGGGCACACACAACAATATCTTTGAGCTGTTTTGCAGATACTGAAACCCTCTCCAGGTAGAAAAAGTTAACGATTAACTATAGTATTCTGCCCACAAGCGCGTAGACCCCAGACCAGTTGGAATCAGAAGCTTGATGATGCTGACTCCCACTTACCTCACCACCAACCAGTCAGAAAAATGTCCATGAGCTGATCACGATCTCTTTGAACCATTACTATAAAAACTTCTCATTGTCCTCTACAAGGGGCACAGTTTTTGGAGGTGCTAGCCTGCTGTATTTCCTCTTCGCCTGGCAAAGAAATAAAGCTACTCTTTCTCTTTCCTCCAAAACCCTGTCTGCGTATTTCTGTTCAGCATTGGTGCACAGAGAGCCAATATTTTGGCATCAGTTACAAATGCTGACATGAAAGCACCAGTGCTGAGAGTAGCCTGTACTAACTTACCTTTCAGAAGAAATATGTCAAGAGGCCCACATCCAATCTTCTTTCTCCACTGATATGACATAATGTCTAAAAATCAGCACCTTTCAGAGATGAGCATTTCCTTTTTTTAGTGCAGGAAGTGGGTTGGTCTACCTTTTTGTCCCCTAAGGTGACTAGAAATTTGGTGCCTTTATAGCAAAATTATGAGATTTGCTTTGATAATACTTAGGATGTTAACTCTTGGAAGTGAAATTCCTACTAATGCCGTGACTTCAAAGTAAAGATTTTCATCAGATACAATCTAAACAAGAAAACAGTGTCTGCCAGCACACCTCTCCCAACCTCTTTCCTCTAAAGGGCTCTTGTTTAAGCCTACAACTACATTAATCTGTCTGAAAGGGGTAACACCCTTGACCTATCATCAGTCCCAGAGGTAATGTGCTAATGGTTTGTCTTCATTCAAATTACCATTCTACCCACCTTTTCTTACAAAATCATGATAAAGCTCTAAGAGCTCTGAACACATTAGCACCATTTTTTGGTGACATTACCTCAGAGCTGACTGTGACTCACTGAGGTATTGTTGAGAACTGTGGTCCTGGGAATGGATTTCCAAATCTCTCATGGCTACAGAGCCTGAAACCTATGCAGTGACTCAGTGAGTCCTACAAAAAAAAAAAAAAGTGCTTTGATACACATATATAAAAACAACACTCTTGCTTTACTGGACTGAGTACTCAGTCTGCCCAAACATACTCTGTACATTATTTATTTTGTATGGCATTTCCTCAGAAGGTAAGAGCAATATCACTATACCATGTGAGTGAAGAATACGTGACATTTCAACAATGCCTACAGTAATATCCATACTCTACGATAAATATACATTGCCTTGAATTCAACTGATTTGAATAGGTCTCATCAATATGATCACCACAAAGGCAAAGCAAATCACTTGGCCTCCATTTGTATCCATAGAGTTATTGCCCTTGGAGTACTTTACTCTCATTGATCTGTTAAATTAATTGACAAATTTTATTAAGCCTGTATTATATGTCAGATACTGCCTGGCATGGAGATATTATGGGGAATGAGTCAAATACCAAACTCTTTCCAGAGCCACTGGGAAAAAAAGTCAAGAAAACAGGCAAGGGGCTTCCCTGGTGGCGCAGTGGTTGAGAATCTGCTTGCCAATGCAGGGGACACGGGTTCGAGCCCTGGTCTGGGAAGATCCCACATGCCGCGGAGCAACTAGGCCCGTGAGCCACAATTACTGAGCCTGCGCGTCTGGAGCCTGTGCTCCACAACAAGAAAGGCCTTGATAGTGAGAGGTCCCCGCACTGCGATGAAGAGTGGCCCCCGCTTGCCACAACTAGAGAAAGCCCTAGCACAGAAACGAAGACCCGACACAGCCATAAATAAATAAATTAATAATTGAAAAAAAAAAAAGAAAAGAAAACAGGCAAATACAACATATTTGAGAAAGGAGAAACTACTGATTCTAAGTGCTAAGTAAGGAGAACTGATGATTCCTGGGGAGGTGTAAAGAAGGGAGATCTGACTTAGACACGGGAAACCAGGGAAGGTTTCACAGAGAAAGTAATCTAAATTGAGACCAGAATCACCTGATAATCTGGCCTTTGCGCATGTTTCTCCAACTGCCAGCACTCTCTTCTGTTCACTCTTCATTGACCCAGTTTAAATGTCATTTTTCCAGGGGATAATTATTCTCCTAAACTAGCTTCTTGTACTTTCACTTTTAGAACACTACTGACACTTTTCATTATCTCTTCAAGTCTCTCTCTGCAATCAGCCTGGAGATGCATGAGGGTAAGAACTACATTTATTTTGTTGTAAATTATTTAGGTTTGGGGTTGGGCAGTTAAGAGAATGAAAAAGCAGCGGTTCCTTTTTTAGATTGTGGACCTTCAAATTGATAATTCTGCCATTTACATTTACATTTCCTGAAAGTTAGGGTTGGCTTGTAAAAAGTTGTTAAACAACATGCTAACTGTGAAATGTCAACCCTCACTCTATACTTTCCCTGTTCAGAGCATCACATGAAGACTTCACTGGGTTTTATAGTGGTTTTCTGATTTTGGTAGTCCATTGAAAAAGAGAGTTTGAAAGTTGTTGTATATTGTTAATGATAGCCTGCCCATGTCCTGCCTGAAATACCACGATTGTTTATGAAAAGTATCATTTAAAAAGCTGCATATATTTGGCATGGGAAAAAAAAGAGAATTGAGAATATTGGCAAGGAAGTGGTTAAGCTGACGGACTATGAATCTGAATACGAATCCTTCTGCTACCACTACCAGATAGCAATTACTGAGCACTTTAGAGGGCTTACAAACGGTAAAAATGAGGGATTGAGAGACTCTAGGTCTCAATGTTGCTGAAGAACACATGTGGGGAAAGGTAAGTGAACACGAGATCTGGAAGGACAACTTGATGTGTTGAATTTAAAGATGACAGTTAAAGATAAAGAAGTTAAAAAACAAACCTGGAGCCATAACAAGCCCCCAGGATAGTCACAGGTGTGGGTTGGCTCAAATGAGGAGGAGGTGAGATAGTAGTGACGTCAGGAAGAGACTGAGAAACTGTATATTGATCGAGTTATCCACTTAGATACAAGTTTGGAAGAGGAGGAATACTGCAAATTAAAGCAAAGAGGAGGGGCATAAAAATCACATAACAAGATGGCATCAGTTTCAAATTAGTAGAGGTTTTGTACAGAACTAAAGGAACACACTGGCTTGAAAGCAAAGCTGGGGTATGAGGACTATACCCAAACCTCCTCTAGTGGGTTGAATGGTGGCCTTCAAAAAGATATGTCCATGTCCTAATTCTCAGAACCTGTGAGTATTACCTTATTTGAAAAAGATGTAATTAAGTCAAAAATCTTGAGATGAGATCATCTGGATTATACAAACCAATGAGAAAAAATAGAAATAACCTGGCAGAAAAATAGGCAAAACTCATAAATGGAAGAGATACAAGGAAGGCCAATAGTTATATTAAAAAGTACTCACTTCAATAGAAATGAGATAAATGCAAAGATAATTATATGGCAAAATTAAATATGGCACAAGTCTAAAGTCTCATAATTTTGAACATTAGCCAAATGTGGACCATAGAAAATCTTATACTCTGTTGGTGGGAGTATAAATTGGTAAACCACTGGAAAATACTTTGGCTGTATCTTGGGACTTGCCTGGCAGTCCAGTGGTTAAGACTCTGCGTTTCTGCTACAGGGGGCGCGGGTTTGATACCTGGTGGGGGAAACTGAGATTCCACATGCCATGTGGTGCAACCAAAAAATAATAATAATTTTTTAAAAAGTTGTCTGTATCTTAAATATTGCATACGCTTCTAGAAATTCTTCATAAGCTTCTAGAAATTCTACTTCTAGAGAAACTCTTGCACATGTCCCAGGAGATAATGCAAGAATGTTTGTAATATCATAATTAAATGAAGAAGAGAAAGGATTCAATGGTATATCTACACCATTGAATACTATACAGCAGTGAAAGTAAATAAACTACAACTACACTCATCCATGGGTAGGTTGGTTGTTTGTTTGATTTGCTCAACTGCTACCTTTTTTACAAGGCCCTTCAGGAACAATCCTTCTAAGACTGCCATCTACCTTTACCTTAGCACTCTGGATTCTTCTAATACTGCTCTATGTTTCCTTATCAGGTCTTATCTTCTAACATTTGATTTAATTTACTTATTTATTACATCTATTGTTTATCGCCTGTCTCCTCCCAGTAGAATGTAAGCTCCATGAGAGTAGGAATCCTTATTTGGTTTCTGTGATGCACACCAAGCACATGACAGAGGAGCTGGCATATAGTCTGCATTCAATAAATATTTGTTTAATTAATTAATTAATTAGTTAGTTAATATGGGTTGATCTTTGAAATGTAACATTTAGCAAAAAGAATAAAAAAGCAAGTCAAGGAAGAATATCAAATAATTATAATCAAATAAAACTAAATATGTTGTTTGAGAATACAAATTTATGTGGTAAATCTAAAAATAAAAGCAAGGGTACAATTAAAAAAATTCAGGAAAGTAGTCATCTCTGTGTACAAGGCAGGGGTTGATACCAAGAAGCACACAGAGGGCTTTCATTATGTTCATAATATTCTATATGGGAGCAATGGAGTTTGTTTCATTGCTATGCTTCACAATGTGTTTACATTATATGTATTCTTTTGAATCTATCAAGTGATACATAAGCTTTTTCATACTAAAAGGAAAAAATAGAAGTTAGCATTAAAAATGACATGGGGAAAGAAGAGAATAGAACAGAATAGAACATATTAGAGTAAATCATAAGCAAAAAGTCTTAGTAGTAATTATTGTTTGTAATGTTCTCACTTCAGTTGTGTGGGACTTTCAGTTATGTGTGTGCATTATGTATTATGTCAGGATGTAGAACAGACTGTATTTAGCACTGTGGTCAAAAATGTTTAAATCCACTTTTCTAGGGAATCCTAGTCCTATCTGCTTGAGCATGTCAGCCCATAGAAATAAACACTGTGTGTGAGGAAAACAGGATATGTCAACTGCTAAGGACTAGCTCTATGCTAGCATGCATCCAGGGATTCATACGGGGAGAAAAGCAATCAGTTAGTTAAACTCAATTCCATTAACCATATAGCTCAAGCTCTGAAATTCAGGGTCTTAGTATTTCGCCCAAGATGTTTCTCAGCTTCTCTGGTAAACCTGCCTTTCCATTGATTTTAATTCAATATTGAAAGAATCAGTTGGATCAATCTGTCTAAACAAATGTCTTCTTGGTTAGGCTCACTAGCTTCTGGTAATAAAAAAAAAATTGAGTGCTATTCCACTATCTTCACTGAGAACAATCCCTGAAGAGTTTTATCAGACACTAAACATACACACACACACACACACACACACACACACACAAATTAATAAAAATTATTACAGGCAATGTTACCAGCCCAGAATCTGAAAATGGAGAAATGTAGGAAGGATTTCTTAGCTATACACAGAAACTGATATGAAGTCATGGATCTTCACTGATATTAGCTTTTTAGCCTTTTGTGTGTCCTATGTATTTGATAGAATCAGAAAATAGGAGCTACCACATTTCATTATATCCACCACTCCATCAATTGCAAGATGTACCATTATAGTATGTATAAACAAAGAAAAAAAACACTGCAATTTAACTATGTAACACCATGTAAGTTACATTCTGATTTTAGAGATTTAAATACAGTAGAAGAATAAACATACATTTCCATCTGTCCTTATTTTTAATCTATCACCCACCCAACATACATTGCCACAGATCATAAAGGAATACCTAGGCTCTAGAATAACCTTAGAGATGATTCTGTCAGTTTTTAAGCTTTCTCAGAGAACAACAGCTGTGGCTAAATCTTACGGGCTCACCAAAACTCCTTAATGGAGTAAAAATTTAATAAAGGTTTCATTATAATCATCACTTAATATTTAGTGAAAAGGGACTATAAGACAATCAGAAGCATGATTTAGGACTAGGTTCTGTTAATCAAAGAATAGTTAGAACTCCAGGGTGCTTCTAAAATACTGTAAATCCTGGTATCACAGTGAACAATCCTGAGATGTCCTCATTTCAAATATTCCTAAATCTTAATGCACCAGTGGTGACTATAATAAACAAGGCTTTCATTGGTCACATAGTATCTGGGATCTACATAAGCCTGTTTAATTGTAGTAGAGATCTCTTATTTTTCTGACTGTATACGTTACTGTCTCATGTAGTTATGACAGATACTAAATTTTATTTTATTCACTTGCATTCAAGTTACTAACAGAATGTCCATTTACATAAACATAGGAAAGTAAATGAAGGCTCTGTGGGTTGTAATTTAGTTCAGTACTTTGCACACATTTTTCAAATTAATGCATTAATTTGCTATCTTTTAATCATATTGCCCAAATCTCAGCTGTTTGGGGTTCTTAAAGTAAAAAGTAATCCTTCTGACTAAACATATTTTGGTTTAAACTTTCCTGAGAGGAAATTAGTACGTGACTCACTTCAAAGATAGAGATTACAATAGGGTGGCCCTTAAGTGAGTTGAGCCTTTTCTTCATGTAATAGTTGAAGAGGTCAAAGCTATTAACATTTTTTGTAACTTAAGCCAGGCACATTTGGAAGGGGATCTCAAACTGTTGTCACATTGCTCAAGCAGCAGTTGGAAGCTCAAATGCACTAGAGTTTAAAATCCTTTCTGATCTGTGATCTCTTACAAACCCCAAGTACTGAGGAGTCAGCAAAAGACATACCAGAATGCCTTCTTTTTCCCTTCTTTCACTGTCCTGTTCTTTGCCAGAACAAAAGAATGTATGAGACATAAAGAGAACAGTGTACTAGAGGGCCATGTAGAAATACCAAATTTCTTTCACATTTCTAAATATTCAGCTGGTATAGATACGATGAGTTTTTCCTCAGTAAAATCCATTGGTGTACAATCCGAGGAGCAATGAAAAGCAATAAATATACGAAGTGTTAAGAGGTCAAATTTCAATAGCCAAAGACAAGTATGTCAAGTCAGAATTAATTTGACAGGGCAGCTTTGATCTTTTATTCAAAGTCAGACTGACATTGGGCCAAATTCTCATGAGAGAAATTTATTCTAATTTGTTAATGTGTCATCAAATAGCCTGCACGAATTGAAATATGAAATGAAAATATGCTTTTGTTGGGTCATTTGCACTATATTACTTTATTAATAATTTGCATACTGGTCTAGATGCCACAGTGGAAATGTTGGTCTTTACAAACAAGTTCTTTTGGGGGATTGATCTTAATTAACAGAGCCAAAAAATAGAATATTTCCTGAATCTGAAATAAATTGTCTTAAAGGCAAATAAAAATTAACATTTAAATAAGGTATTAAAGTAATTCGCTCTATTTTTAACTTCATTTTCCTTATTTCATTTTAGAGCATTTTAATTGATATGGTTGCTAAATAGTTATGCAATTAAACTAAAATTGGTGTACAAGTTAACAATTTTTTGATCAATGACACATTATAATACTTTGCTTTAATAGTTTTCCCAAATTATTTTCATAGCTCCCAGATTATATCTTTTCTTGTTCCTTTCATTCATATCCAGACCTGACTAGGAAGAAATTACATGGAAATCTTCAACTCCTTTGATAAGTAACTATTGAAATCATTACAGTTCTGCTTGAAATCATTACAGTTCTGCCTTAAACCTATTAAAGAAGTATTGTGTGCAGTTCTAATAAATGTTGATGATCTAAGTGAAGAAGTCAAGAATAAATGAGTGCCATAGATGTTTTATTATTAATGGTTAAAGTTTATTCTATTTATAATATCCACAAAGTACAATATTATATTGCATTATAAACTGCCAGTGAGGGAATATTAACTGTTACGAGAATATACAAATATACCAGCTCACCTAAAATTGACTGAATACATACATGCTAGATTCTATATACGTGTACATACACTTTTATCTTCAGAATATCTCTCTACTTGTACAAATTAAATCTCAAACACCCTTATTTAAAGATGGCTAAATCCAGTCAGTGAGATCAGGTTGCCAAAAGCAGATATGAAGATGATAATTCCCAGGAGGGCCTCAGACAGGCCCTTGATTATGTTGCCACTGAGAACATGCACTGTACCACTGAAATTGTTTCAGAGCCTGGCAAATATTCCTGTATCTTGGCCATTTTAAATATTTTACTCAGAGAATGCAAAAACAATCTTTTATTCATTCTGTACGCAAACTAGTGCTCATTACAGGATTCTATTCTTTTTAACTTTGAATCAGTAGGAAAATAAAAGAAAAGAAATAAAACGTAAAGTGAATGAAAATTTTACAATTAGGTTTTATAAGAGTATAAGAGCCCTTTTTATTTTAATCTTCCTTTTTTTTTTTTAATGCAATGATCTCTATTCCTATGGAGAAGATACCTGACTAACAAAAAAGAGAAGGAGAAGAAGCAGGGAGAAAGAAGAGAGCTCCTCTGTAGTTCCCAGAGGCACCGGGGAAGGAAGGTAGTAGAGTACCAGATTTCCCTGGAGAACTTTGGAAAATTACAGAGACCAGCACACATACCCAACCCCAAGAACATTCTGGCTCTGACTGTTCCATCCTGAACTATGGCAGATTAGCTGCTACTGAGGCAAGAGAGAGAGAGATGCTGGAAAGAAATTCAGATTAATGGTCATCATCTTACCCACTGATGGCACAAAACAATATGTTCCCAAGTAATTAAACAATAAATTTCATTATGATCATATTTTGTTATTTCTTCAGTAAGTAAACATTTTACTTTACATATTGACAAGGTTAGGTTTGGAAGACCTACATAGTTTAATAGAGTCTTATGAAGTTTGAAGAATCTGCATAAAAACACAATAAAAGGACACAGTAGGCCATCAACGAATATTTTTGATTTTACAATTTACTTGGAATTAGGTCACATCACACCAGTCGAGTGTCAGGTATGTCTACTGTGAAAAACATCACCTACCCAAAGAAGAGTATTTGGTCAGCTACAGTAAATTGTGTTAATGACCCCAGTGACTCAGGCTTGATTGCGAGCCAAAGGTGAATAGATTATCCTCCCAAGCTACTCTGATCCAACCTTTAATTATGGTAATAATGTTATTTATAACATGTCACCACCAAATGACCCTGTGGCTTGGGCATGGTTAAGAACAACCCTAAAAAAGGACAATAGGCATAAATATGTCATCCAGTCTGATAAAATTCCAATCAGGTACTGTGACAAAAGTGCAATCGCGAGAATAAAACAGTTATTTACAGACTGAAATCCGTGAAAGTTGGTGTCTTCAAATGGTGATATGTTCAATGTGAAAGACTGAGCAGGCACACAATTTAAGCTTCCTAAAAGCCTTCATAGCAATGACTATAAGTAAAATGACAGAATTCTTCAAAATAGGTAAATACTTTGAAATACATATTTATTTGGTCCAGGATCATGCTAGCAGGAACTTTTACAAAAAAAAAAAAAATAGGCCGGGCTTCCCTGGTGGCGCAGTGGTTAAGAATCCACCTGCCAATGTAGGGGACATGGGTTCGAGCCGTGGTCTGGGAAGATCCCACATGCCTCGGAGCAACTAAGCCCATGCACCACAACTACTGAGCCTGCGCTCTAGAGCCCACGAGCCACAACTACTGAAGCCCAAGCTCCGCAACAAGAGAAACCACCACAATGAGAATCCCGTGCACCGCAACAAAGAGTAGCCCCCGCTCGCCACAACTAGAGAAAGCCACGTGCAGCAACAAAGACCCAATGCAGCCCAAAATAAATAATAAATAAATAAATACATTTATTAAAAAAAAAAAAATAGGCCAACATCTGTCACTTTCAAGAACTGAAGCACTTAAAATAATATGGGCACAGTACAATCATGATGATGATGATGATGATGATGACACAGACAACACTTATTGAATCTAACTATATGCCAGATACTTTAAATGCCTTACATACATTATCTCAATTAACTCTTGTAACCCTCTAATGAGATATATACTATTACTACCCTTGTGGTATTGGTGATGACCCCTGGGCCTAAAGTGATTATGTAGGTTGCCCATAGTTAGTTAGTTTCCACTGAAACCTGCATTCAAAAGCAGATCTATTTCCTTGCTTAGCCATCACACATACAAATTGTGGCTCACAAGGTATCAGTAATTATCTTTCCTTTGGTGGTCATTGTGAAATAGTGAACAAGCTCACACCCTTGGTGTTAATTTAGAATATGGTAATTTCCCCTTATCAACCAAGAGTATGAACTAAGTCCCAAGGAACCCAGAGCACTGTGTTAGGCAGGAAAAAGTTACAGTGGGAATAGAAGATGTAGATTTGTTGTTTTTTAAGTGCTCACAATACAGTCAGAAAAAGAAGTAAGGACCAGCATAAATACACGCATTTAATTACCAGTGAGAGAAACAGGAAAATGATGATAAAAATACCAAGACACTAAGAAGAATAAAGAAAGAAGATACCAGAATCATCAGGGGGACTAAAATCAAGGAAGACCAATAAAGCTCTTCTTTATAAAACAGCCTTTAATAGATTAATGGATAAAGAATATGTGGTATATATATATATATAATGGAATATTACTCAGCCATCAAAAAGAATGTAATAATGCCATTTGCAGCAACATGGATGGACCTAGAGATTATCATACTAAGCGAAGTAAGTCAGGAAGAGAAAGACAAATACCATATGATATCACTTATATATGGAATCTAAATACAATAAAAATCAACATATCTATGAAACGAAAACAGACTCACAGATTTAGAGAACAGACTTGTGGTTGACGGGAGCAGGGCGGGTGGTGAGGATTGGGAGTTTGGGATTAGCAGAGGCAAACTATTATTTATAGGATGGAAAAACAACACAGGGAATTATATTCAATATCCTGTGACAAACCATAAGGGAAAAGATTATGAAAAAGAATATATATATGTATAACTGAGTCACTTTGCTGTACAAAAGAAATTAACACATTGTAAATCAACTATACTTCAATAAAATTTTAATAAAATAAAATAAAATAGCCTTTATTTCCTCTTGATTCCTGCTTTAATTCTTTCAACTTCTGCATGAAGCCTTGGTGCTTATTCCTGAATCTCTAATGCAAAAAAATACAAAAGCTTTCCATCATGAAGTCACAAAGACATTCTGATGAGATGAAGAAAGAAAAGAATGGGAGTTTTTTTTGTTAATATGCCTCTCTATCCCCTTCACCCTCCACTCACCTTTTGTTAAGAGGCTCTTATCAAAACTTACCACTCATTTTGGTACTTATCATTCTCCATTGTTGTAATTCCAGTACCAAATAAGAGTCAACAACATTATGTAACCAAAATTCTGCCCTTAATTTCACCATTGGATATGGACTTGGATGTGATTTTGTTTAGGCTGGTTCTGTTGGAACTTACTGTCTCCATTACAAGGAAAGAAATCTGTTTATTCCTCCCAACTCATTTCTCTCTTCTTTGGAGAATCAGTAAAAATCCCTAAACTGTGGTCATTCACTTAAACAAGTGAATATGGAAAGACCCTCCTAACCACTGCATT
This sequence comes from Balaenoptera acutorostrata, assembly GCF_949987535.1. Classification (NCBI taxonomy): domain Eukaryota; kingdom Metazoa; phylum Chordata; class Mammalia; order Artiodactyla; family Balaenopteridae; genus Balaenoptera; species Balaenoptera acutorostrata. Next base: position 48,278,318 of record NC_080065.1, on the reverse strand, counting down.
ACTTTTTACTACCTAATTTCTATTGCAACTGGTTTTATTTATGCTGATAGGGCTAAAAACTGTTTAAAAAAAAAAGACTAAAACGCTCCATATGCATTTTATAGTCACAAGGTCTCCCCAAATCTAGAACCATATTACTGGATTTGTAATTGTTGAGGTCCAATGTTTTACAAAAAAATGTGGGCTTTATATCTAAGAAGACTAATTGGACCCATAATTTCCAGGATCTCTATTTGTCTGACTTCTCAAAACAAAAGAGGAAAGCATTACCACATACCCGAGGAAAGCATTACCACATACCTATCTCAAAAGAAAAAAAAAAATCAATGCTGCTCTTTGATGAAAATTCATGTTATTTATTATGCAATAGTTAAGATCAGGGTGTATCTATAGACGTGGACATTTAATAAACACCCTAAGCAATTGGTTTAAACTTCATGGATAAGTGCTCATAATGCTTGGTTTTTGCCCATTTGGTAAGGTCAAGGAGTTTATGGAAGTGCTGTAATGCCAATGTGATTTACTTAATAAAGATGAAACCTATCATTATCCAGGGATGTGCTGCACTGTGGGTGTGGGGAGGGAAGAGCAGAATTGCCTACTGCTTTGTCCTGGCAAGCAGAGTCAGCAGTAAGTAGTGTGCCTGTTTACTGGACATCTTCATTGTGGACCTGGCAGGGCCCAGGCACCTAGTGACAAATGCAGGACTCAGGCTGGATCCTGCCCAAATTTGGGGAATCTTTTGGACCAACTTGCCCTGACAGCTTTCAAGCAATCTCACAGGCTGGACCATCCTCACTGAGCTCACCCTCATTTGCTGAATCCCTGCTCAGGGTTGAAATCATGCTTCTGGCCTCCAATGGGTCCTCTAGAAATGCCAAAGTTCTGGCACACTTCAAGGAAAGAGGCAACTCTCTATGAATCTCTGTATTCACTGAAGACAGATTACAAATGACATGATTTGAGGAAAAGAAAGAAAAAAAAAGAGGAAAAAGACGCAGTTTTGAATAACAACATTCAAGGCTAAGTGTGATGGCCACAAATTCCTGACACCCCTCGCATTGAGAGATGGAATTTATTTCCCCTCCTCTTGAATCTGGGATAGTTTGTGACAAATCTGACCATCATTCACAGAAGCCCAATCTCGTCACATGGAGAGCCCATGTGGAGAAAGAAATGTCATCACCACCCAGATGTCCCTGCCATTCAGCAGACTTGGGAGCGAGCCATTTAGACATTCCAGGCTTAGTTGCCATCTTACTGCAGCAACATGAGCAGTTCCAAACAAGACTAGCAGAAAAAAAAGGCTCTCATTGTTTTAAGCAACAGATTGGGGATGGCTTTTTACAGAGCAAAAGATAACTGAAATAGAGAAGTAGCATCTCTGAAAAACATCTTTCTTCCCTTGCATAGACATACTACTGAAATCATTAAAATGAATTGTTCAACATCATAAATGACAAGGCCAAAGACAAATAAGTCATGGGTCCAATATTTCCTCAGAGTTTGAAGAAACTGAATGTCTCACCAGTAAGCCCTTTTGTTGTTGATTATTCTTCTTACATTGTATTTTGTTTATTAATCTTGACCTAAGTTTGCAAAAGGACAATTTTGGGCTAACATTTTTTTTTTTGAATATTGAAAACTAGTATTTGTTCTCTTTCTTTCAACTTTTCTTCAAATAATAATTTATAAGTTCCATTATCACATTTAATTTAATTTTATTTTTTCTCATAAGAGAACCATTTTATTTACTTTTTTAACATCTTTATTGGAGTATAATTTACAACGTTGTGTTAGTTTCTGCTGTATAACAAAGTGAATCAGCTATATGTATACAATTATCACCATATCCCCTCCCTCCTGCATCTCCATCCCACCCTCCTTATCCCACCCCTCTAGGTGGTCACAAAGCACCAAGCTGATCTCCCTGTGCTATGCGGCTGCTTCCCACTAGCTATCTATTTTACATTTGGTAGTGTATATATGTCAAGGCTACTCTCTCACTTCGTCCCAGCTTACCATTCTCGCTCCACATGTCCTCAAGTCCATTCTCTACATCTGCGTCTTTATTCCTGTCCTGCCCCTAGGTTCTTCAGAACCATTCCTTTTTATTTTTTTTTTAGATTCCATATATATGTGTTAGCATATGGTATTTGTTTTTCTCTTTCTGACATACTTCACTCTGTATGACAGACTCTAGATCCATCCACCTCACTACAAATAACTCCATTTCATTTCTTTTTATGGCTGAGTAATATTCCACTGTATATATGTGCCACATCTTCTTTATCCATTCATCTGTCAATGGTCACTTAGGTTGCTTCCATGTCCTGGCTATTGTAAATAGAGCTACAATGAACATTGTGGTATATGACTCATTTTCAATTATGGTTTTCTCAGGGGTATATGCCCAGTAGTGGGTTTGCTGGGTTGTATGGTAGTTCTATTTTTAGTTTTTTAAGGAACCTCCATACTGTTCTCCATAGTGGCTGTATCAATTTACATTCCCACCAACAGTGCAAGAGGGTTCCCTTTTCTCCACACCCTCTCCAGCATTTGTTGTTTGTAGATTTTTTGATGATGGCCATTCTGACTGGTGTGAGGTCATACCTCATTGTAGTTTTGATTTGCATTTCTCTAATGATTAGTGATGTTGAGCATACTTTCATGTGTTTGTTGGCAATCTATACATCTTCTTTGGAGAAATGTCTATTTAGGTCTTCTGCCCATTTTTGGATTGGGTTGTTTGTTTTTTTGATATTAAGCTGCATGAGCTGCTTGTATATTTTAGAGATTAATCCTCTGTCAGTTGCTTCATTTGCAAATATTTTCTCCCATTCTGAGGGTTGTCTTTTCATCTTGTTTATGATTTCCTTTGCTGTGCAAAAGTTTTAAGTTTCATTAGGGCCCATTTGTTTATTTTTGTTTTTATTTCCATTTCTCTAGGAGGTGGGTCAAAAAGAATCTTGCTGTGATTTATGTCATAGAGTGTTCTGCCTACGTTTTCCTCTAAGAGTTTTATAGTGTCTGGCCAAATTCAGGTCTTTAATCCATTTTGAGTTTATTTTTGTGTATGGTGTTAGGGAGTGTTCTAATTTCATTCTTTTACATGTAGCTGTCCAGTTTCCCCAGCATCACCTATTGAAGAGGCTGTCTTTTCTCCATTGTGCACTCTTGCCTACTTTATCAAAGATAAGGTGACCATATGTGCAAGGGTTTATCTCTGGGCTTTCTATACTGTTCCATTGAACTATATTTCTGTTTTTGTGCCAGTATCATACTATTTTGGTTACTGTAGCTTTGTAGTATAGTCTGAAGTCAGGGAGCCTGATTCCTCCAGCTTCGTTTTTCTTTCTCAAGATTGCTTTGGCTATTCGGGGTCTTTTGTGTTTCCATACAAATTGTGAAATTTTTTATTCTACTTCTGTGAAAAATGCCATAGGTAGTTTGATAAGGATTGCATTGAATCTGTAGACTGCTTTGGGTACTATAGCCATTTTCACAATATTGATTCCTCCAATCCAAGAACATGGTATATCTCTCCATCTGTTGGTATCATCTTTAATTTCTTTCATCAATGCCTTATAGTTTTCTGCATACAGGTCTTTTGTCTCCTTAGGTAGGTTTATTCCTAGGTATTTTATTCTTTTTGTTGCAGTGGTAAATGGGAGTGTTTCCTTAATTTCTCTTTCAGATTTTTCATCATTAGTGTGTAGGAATGAAAGAGATTTCTGTGCATTAATTTTGTATCCTGCAACTTTACCAAATTCAATGATTAGCTCTAGTAGTTTTCTGGTACCATCTTTAGGATTCTCTATGTATAGTACAATGTCATCTGCAAACAGTGACAGTTTTACTTCTTCTTCTCCGATTTGGATTCCTTTCATTTCTTTTTCTTCTCTGATTGCTGTGGCTAAAACTTCCAAAACTATGTTGAATAATAGTGGTGACAGTGGGCAACCTTGTCTTGTTTCTGATCTTAGTGGAAATGGTTTCAGTTTTTCACCATTGAGAACGATGTTGGCTGTGGGTTTATCATATATGGCCTCTATTATGTTGAGGTAGGTTCCCTCTATGCCTACTTTCTGGAGAGTTTTTATCATAAATGGGTGTTGAATTTTGTCCAAAGCTTTGTCTGCATCTATTGAGATGATCATATGGTTTTAATCCTTCAATTTGTTAATATGGTGTTTCACATTGATTGATTTGCATATATTGAAGAATCCTCGCATTCCTGGGATAAACCCCTCTTGATCATGGTGTGTGTTCCTTTAATGTGCTGTTTGATTCTGTTTGCTAGTATTTTGTTGAGGATTTTTGCATCTATGTTCATAAGTGATATTGGCCTGTAGTTTTCTTTTTATGTGTCATCTTTTGTTTCAATATCAGGTTGATGTTGGCCTCGTAGAATGAGTTTGGGAGTGTTCCTCCCTCTGCTATATTTTGGAAGAGTTTGAGAAGGATAGGGGTTAGCTCTTCTCTAAATGTTTGATAGAATTCGCCTGTGAAGCCACTTTTGTTTGTTGGAAGACTTTTTTTAAATTGTTTATTTATTTATTTATTTTTGGCTGTGTTGGGTCTTTGTTTTTGTGCGAGGGCCTTCTCCAGCTGCGGCAAGCGGGGGCCCCTCTTCATCGCGGTGCGCGGGCCTCTCACTATCGCGGCCTCTCTTGTTGCGGAGCACAGGCTCCAGACGCGCAGGCTCAGTAGTTGTGGCTCACGGGCCCAGTTGCTCCGCGGCATGTGGGATCCTCCCAGACCAGGGCTCGAACCCTTGTCCCCTGCATTCGCAGGCAGACTCCCAACCACTGTGCCACCAGGGAAGCCCTGTTGGAAGACTTTTAATCACAGTTTCAATTTCAGGGCTTGTGATTGGTCTGTTTATATTTTTTCTTTCTTCCTGGTTCAGTCTCAGAAGGTTGTGCTTTTCTAAGAATTTGTCCATTTCTTCCAGGTTGTCCATTTTATTGGCATATAGTTGCTTGTAGTAATCTCTCATGATCCTTTGTATTTCTCCAGTGTCAGTTGTTACTTCTCCTTTTTCATTTCTAATTTTGTTGATTTGAGTCATCTCCCTTTTTTTCTTGATGAGTCTGCCTGATGGTTTATGAATTTTGTTTATCTTCTCAAAGAATCAGCTTTTAGTTTTATTGATCTTTGCTATCATTTCCTTCATTTCTTTTTCATTTATTTCTGATCTGATCTTTATGATTTCTTTCCTTCTGCTAACTTTGGGGTTTTTTGTTCTTCTTTTTCTAATTGCTTTAGGTGTAAAGTTAGGTTGTTTATTTGAGATTTTTCTTGTTTCTTCAGATAGGATTGTATTGCTATAAACTTCCCTCTTAGAACTGCTTTTGCTGCATCCCATAGGTTTTGGGTTGTCGTGTTTTCATTGTCATTTGTTTCTACGTGTTTTTTGATTTCCTGTTTGATTTCTTCAGTGATCTCTTGGCTATTTAGTAGTGTATTGTTTAGCCTCCATGTGTTTGTATTTTTTACAGTTTTTTTCCTGTAATTGATTTCTAGTCTCATAGCGTTGTGCTCGGAAAAGATACTTGATATGATTTCAATTTTCCTAAAAATACCAAGGCTTGATTTGTGACTCAAGATATGATCTATCCTGCAGAATGTTCCATGAGCACTTGAGACGAAAGTGTATTCTGTTGTTTTTGGATGGAATGTCCTATAAATATCAATTAAGTCCATCTTGTTTAATGTATCATTTAAAGCTTGTGTTTCCTTATTTATTTTCATTTGCATGATCTGTCCATTGGTAAAAGTGGAGTGTTATCGTCCCCTACTATGATTGTGTTACTGTCGATATCCCCTTGTATGGCTGTTAGCATTTGCCTTATGTATTGAGGTACTCCTATGTTGGGCGTATAAATATTTACAATTGTTATATCTTCTTCTTGGATTGATCCCTTGATCATTATGTAGTGTCCTTCTTTGTCTCTTGTAATAGTCTTTATTTTAAAGTCTATTTGGTCTGATATGAGAATTGCTACTCCAGCTTTCTTTTGATTTCCATTTGCATGGAATATCTTTTTCCATCCCCTCACTTTCAGTCTGTACATGTCTCTAGGTCTGAAGTGGGTCTCTTGTAGACAGCATATACACAGGTCTTGTTTTTGTACCCATTCAGCCAGTCTACGTCTTTTGATTGGAGCATTTAATCCATTTATATTTAACGTAATTATCAATATGTATGTTCCTATTACCATTTTTCTTAATTGTTTTGGGTTTGTTTTTATAGGTCTTTCCTTCTCTTATGTTTCCTGCCTAGAGAAGCTCCTTTAGCATTTGTTGTAAAGCTGGTTTGGTGGTGCTGAATAATCTTAACTTTTGTTTGTCTGTAAAGGTTTTAATTTCTCCATCAAATCTGAATGAGATCCTTGCTGGGTAGAGTAATTTGGTTGTAGGTTTTTCCCTCTCATCACTTTAAATATGTCCTGCCACTCCCTTCTGGCTTGCAGATTTTCTGCTTAAAGATCAGCTGTTAACCTTATGGGGATTCCCTTCTATGTTATTTTCTGCTTTTCCCTTGCTGCTTTTAATACTTTTTCTTTGTATTTAATATTTGATAGTTTGATTAATATGTGTCTTGGCATGTTTCTCCTTGGATTTATCCTGTATGGGACTCTCTGAGCTTCCTGGACTTGATTGACTATTTCCTTTCCCATGTTAGGGAAGTTTTCAACTATAATCTCTTCAAATATTTCCTCAGACCCTTTCTTGTTCTCCTCTTCTCTGGGGCCCCTGTAATTCAAAAATTGGTGCATTTAATGTTGCCCCAGAGATCTCTGAGACTGTCCTCAATTCTTTTCATTCTTTTTTCTTTAGTCTGCTCTGTGGTAGTTATTTCTACTATTTTATCTTCCAGGTCACTTATCCGTTCCTCTGCCTCAGTTATTCTGCTATTGATTACTTCTAGAGAATTTGTAATTTGATTTATTGTGTATTCATCATTCATTGTTTACTCTTTAGTTCTTCTAGGTCCTTGTTAAACGTTTCTTGTATTTTCTCCATTCTATTTCCCAGATTTTGGATCATCTTTACTATCATTACTCTGAATTCTCTTTCAGGTAGACTGCCTATTTCGTCTTCATTTGTTTGGTGGGATTTTACCTTGCTCCTTCATCTGTTGCATATTTCTCTGTCTTCCCATTTTGTTTAACTTACTGTGTTTGGGCTCTTCTTTTTCCAGGCTGCAGGTTCATAGTTCCAGTTGTTGATGCTGTCTGCCCCCAGTGGGTGTGGTTGGTTCAGTGGCTTGTGTAGGCTTCCTGGTGGAGGGGACTGGTGCCTGTCTTCTGGTGGGTGGGGCTGGATCTTGTCTTTCTCTTGGGCAGGGCCACATCCAGTGGTGTGTTTTAGGGTGTCTGTGAACTTAGTATGATTGTAGGCAGCCTCCCTTCTAATGTGTGGGGTCATGTTCCTGTCTTCCTAGTTGTTTGGCATGGGGCATCCAGCACTGGAGTCTGCTGGCCATTGTGTGGAGCTGAGTCTTAGCATTGAGACAGAGATCTCTGGGAGAGGTCTCGCCAATTGGTATTATGTGGGACTGGAAGGTCTCTGGTAGTCCAATGTCCTGAACTCACCTCTCCGACCTCAGATACTCAGACCTGACACCAGGCCGGATCACCAAGACCCTGTCAGCCACACGGATCAGAAGAAAAGGGAGAAAAAAAGAAAGAAAACTAAATAAAATTTAAAAAATAATTTAAAAAAAAGAGGAGAGCAACCAAACCAATAAACAAATTCACCAATGATAACAGGCACTAAAACTATACCATGATAAACATAAAAATCAGAAACAAATCAGTTGCAAACAGCAAACCCCAAGTCTATGGTTGCTTCCAAAGTCCACCACCTCAATTTTGGGATGATTCATTGTCTATTCAGGTATTCCACAGATGCAGGGTACATCAAGTTGATTGTGGAGATTTAATCTGCTGCTCCTGAGGCTGCTGGGAGAGATTTCCCTTTCTCTTTTTTGTTTGCACAGCTCCTGGGGTTCAGCTTTGGATTTGGCCCCGCCTCTGCGTGTAGGTCGCCTGAGGGCATCTGTTCTTCACTCAGACAGGATGGGGTTAAAGTAGCAGCTGATTCCGGGGCTCTGGCTCACTCAGGCCGGGGGAGGGAGGGGTACAGAATGCGGGGTGAGCCTGCAGTGGCAGAGGCTGGAGTGATGTTGCAACAGCCTGAGGTGCGCCGTGTGTTCTCCCGGGGAAGTTGTCCCTGGATCACGGGACCCTGGCAGTGGTGGGCTGCACGGGCTCCCGGGGGGTTGTGGACAGTGACCTGTGCTTGCACACAGGCTTCTTGGTGGCTGCAGCAGCAGCAGGCTTAGCATTTCATGCCCATCTCTGGTGTCCACGCTGATAGCCATGGCTCGCGCCCATCTCTGGAGCTCGTTCAGGCAGTGCTCTGAATCCCCTCTCCTTGCGCACCCTGAAACAATGGTCTCTTGCCTCTTTGCCAGCTCCAGACTTTTTCCTGGACTCCCTCCCAGCTAGCCATGATGCACTAGCCCCCTTCAGGCTGTGTTCATGCAGCCAACCCCAGTCTTCTCCCTGGGATCCGACCTCCGAAGCCCGAGCCTCAGTTCCCAGCCCCCGCCTGCCCTGGCGGGTGAGCAGACAAGCCTCTCAGGCTGGTGAGTGCTGGTCAGCCCCGATCCTCTGTGCGGGAATCTCTCTGCTTTGCCCTCCCCACCCCTGTTGCTGCGCTCTCCTCTGTGGCTCCGAAGCTTCCCCTCAGCCACACCCTGTCTCCACCAGTGAAGGGGCTTCCTAGTGTGTGGGAAATTTTCCTCCTTCACAGCTCCCTCCCAGAGGTGCAGGTCCCATCCCTATTCATTTGTGTCTGTTTTTTCTTTTTCCTTTTGCCCTACCCAGGTCTGTGGGGGAGTTTCTTGCCTTTTGGGAAGTCTGATGTCTTCTGCCAGCGTTCAGTAGGTGTTCTGTAAGAGTTGTTCCACCTGTAATTGTATTTCTGATGTACTTGTGGGGAGGAAGGTGATCTCCATGTCTTACTCCTCTGCCATCTTGAAGGTACCCCCTCAGGTTAAAACTTTTTAATAGTTTTTAATCCATTGGACTACTAGGAAACAAAATAGCTATAGATTAGAAAATAAAATTAAAACATATTTTGGCGATGTCTCAAGAGCTGCAACTCCCTGAAGCAACATAACTTTTTCTTCAAAAATATATTCTATTGCTTTTACATACTGTGAAAGGTGAATTGCTTTTAATATTCACTAGAGGGAAAAAGTGCCATGTATATATGCAATTTTCTTCTTGAGTGACCCTGAGTTAGATCATGTACTAAAAGGTTGAGCTAGGAACTTTCCTTGGTATATGATCAGACTCAAGAATCCTCTTTGCTCCTTTTCTTCCTATAGATCTGGGCCTTGTACATGACTCTGCTTCAGGCTTTGAGAGTTCCTAAATAAATTCTACATATCTAATTTCTGTGACACAGATCTAAATCTGTGGCCCATGTTCACTGTATAATTTAAATCATGTGTATATTTTTTAACTTTAAATTCAGCATCTTCTTTCAGTAATTCACAAACTTGAAAATACATGTCAAAATTTTAAAAAATCAATTGAAATCTAAAAGTGTCTCTAAACGTTTATATTAGTATATACTCCTAGCACTTGTGATATATGCATTATTTTACCATTGACTATTTATGGATTTAGAGACAGCAGAACTCATTGTGCTGTCACTAAGTAGAACTGATGTTACTCTTCATTTCAGTAGATGGGAGTAGAAGTATTTTTGCTTATGTCCTTGGTCGCCATTTCTCCATTTTTTTTCATTCCAGCTATATCTTTGGCATCAGATTGTCTAAAGACTCCCCAACCCACAGAGCAAGATGCTCTGGAATACCTCTGTGCCTTACCTGGTATATTGCTCAGATGGTTTCCACACAAGCTCTTATATCTGCCCTGGACTTTTCCAGAGGTTTATGGCAATCCCAAAAGAGAAGGTAGGTGGTAGTGTTTCTTCTCTCCTCCCATGAAATTGTCCTGTGAAACCAGTTTTGTCCATGAGAAAACAGAAGCTCAGAGTTTAGTTATGTACCAAGATCCCAAAGGTAGTAAGTGAGAGAACTGGGACTTGAACCCATGTCTGCTTGACTCTAAACCCCATGCTACAACAAAAATAATAGCCAGTAACAAACATATCACTTTCCTCATGCCAGCAAGTAGTCCAAAAACATGATAGTGTTTTGAGCAGCTGGAGCTACTGACTCTTCAAATACATATTTGGCCTCAAATACATATACCTTTTGGCTTAAGACAGTATGAATTGGGTTGCTATCTCTTGCAACCATGAGGATCTGGATTAATATAATAATGCAATCATGATACTGAAGCATCAGGTAAATAAAAAATATATCCATAATAAGACAGTTGGAGCAGCCTGCTATAATGGATAATGGTTTTATAGGTAAATTGTAGATTGGAAAGCAGCTGGGACAAGAGAATAGCCAAGATATTTTTGGAAATTCTTATTTTCAGCACCTTGGCAACCTCAAAGCCTCATAAAAACATAGATTCTTGTTATTGTGAAAAATAACATTTTACTATACACTTTCCACCTTTTAAGAGTTACTTGTATATTTCTCAAGTAATTATCCATGGGCATGAAAAAATATGCTCCTAAATTTTTTTTTTTTTTAATTTATTTTTGACTGTGTTGGGTCTTCGGTTCGTGCGAGGGCTTTCTCTAGTTGTGGCAAGCGGGGGCCACTCCTCATCGCGGTGCGGGAACCGCTCTTCATCGCGGTGCGTGGGCCTTTCACTATTGCGGTCCCTCCCATTGCGGGGCACAGGCTCCAGACGCGCAGGCTCAGTAGTTGTGGCTTACGGGCCCAGCTGCTCCGTGGCATGTGGGATCTTCCCAGACCAGGGCTCGAACCCGTGTCCCCTGCATTAGCAGGCAGATTCTCAACCACTGCGCCACCAGGGAAGCCCCGCTCCTAAATTTGAATTGCATTTACTCATAGTTTTTACCTTTATTGTTCTTATTTGTGTAATGTGTTTTATATTTAAAAAATCATGCTTTAAAATCTTTTTCCTACTACTTGTCCACATTATATGCATCCTAAAGTTGGAAAAATTGAAGTAGTGTATAGCTTAGAAAATCTGGATTTCAGAGTCAGGAAGCAAACATTGTGTTTCTTTCCTAAGGAATACCTGTTTATTTCTTTTTGTATCATCATATTTGTAAATTTATCTTTTTCTTAAAAGTTAAATCAGTTGGGCTTCAAGCCATTTGTTAGCTCATACAACAATCTATACATTACAAGTAAGGGAGGTCACATTTCAAAATCTGCTCATGATTTGGTGATGGATAAGAATGATGACTTGGACTCAATTCAATGTTGTTTTACTCTTGTTTACTCCAAAAGTAGCTAATAAAGAGTGCAAGGAATGAACAGAGGGCAAAGTTGTGAGTAGGCATGAGCCCCATTGCTTCCTTTGTGTTCTCATGGGAGCATGTCCGATGCTGGTGGTCTTGAACTCCTAGAGGGAGGCTGTCCTCAAGGTCAGATGAGTACAGCACTGCTCTCCTTTATATCCTGGGCATTTCAACATCCAGACATAACTTAAAAGGTATTAGATCTACTACTTAGCATGCTACCCAGGCTGCATACCCAGGCTCCAAGGCTTGAAATGTTTGCCATGCCAGCACCAGCCAATCTCCCCTTACCTATACCTCAGGGCTCAAGAATGCTTTATTTACGTTTACCAAAGGACTTTGTTATGGGCAGGTCTGGCCAAGACCTTCTATCTCAAATAAGCGGTTATTTCTCCTTCTTCAGATACTGATTATCAAGAAAAAGTAGTGAAAATGGATTACTATAAACTAGAGCATATCAGTTTTCTCTTAAATATTCTTTTGCATTTTGCATCACCCCTAGTATCCTTAACTTGGTGGATATGAAGGCAAATATAAGATTCGATCCCAGGATTCATCAAATAAACAGTAGATATTACTCTATATTCCCCTTTATTTGATTGGAACATTGCTGTTTCTTTAAATACCAGGTGAAATTGCTTTTTGTCCATAAAAAGATGGAAGGACACATTCTTGTGTTTGCTGCTCAAGAAGGTTTAATGGCAGCGTTTTTAGTAGTAACCACAAAACCTGGACCACAACCTAAAAGATGAAAATGTTTAAGAAGCATTACTTTAGATATATACTATATTCCAAACACAAGGCTCATTTGTCTGGCTTATGGGCAAGGCTCAATATTGAGTTCCTATCCAAGGGAATTTTGCCAAAGACTAGGATTTGGGACTCATAAATCCTGTGGAGCTAACCTACTTAGACTGAAATTCTATCTCTCAGGGCTGAGGGGTTTTGAATAGGTCAATCCAACAAAGCAATTTTCACAAATACCAGCGGTTTCGTTTCAATGTATATAGCTTCATGTGAGTTTGAAACAGTGTCAAACTGTATGTAAATGAAACCGGGTACCAAAACCTGAAATGGGAACATTTTGATCAAATATGATTTAAAGAGTTCATGCAAGGAAGAGAAATTTGACATTCAGTTCGATCTTTGAGATGTCCTGAACAATATGTAATTATCACTCAACCACCAAACACGAACCTAGTCCAAAAAAACATAATGGAATATAAACACATTTCTAAAACTGTTCATCTGCATATTTGCAATCTAACAGATATTTTGATTGATAATGAACATAAAATCTGCCTTACAAATGAGAACAGTGTAACCAGTTCTAGTTTGAATAAGGGAGGTGTATGATCTCCCAGACTTATGGCAAAAATGGTGGTGAGTTGAAGCACTATGATTACAATAGGTGATAAAAATAACCCCTAGATTACTCTTAGGACTAAAACAAATCAGAAAGGTGACACCAATGAAAAAAAGTTAATTGGTCTATTGAGAAAACCATTATGCTTACAGGGGTTGAACTCTGTGTGGGAAAGAGAATACAATACACTAGTTAGCACCAAATGTTTCTGTCCTTGGATTGATTTTGGAGTAAACAAATACAGGTCCAAATCTCAACTCTACAATTTACAGCTATGTGATACTCAGAAGTTACCCTCTCTGAGACGGCACTTCTTCTTGGATATATAAAATGAGCATAGAAATCTGTGGGTTTCTGTAAGGAGTTCATTAGACAGAATACCAAAAGCCTAAATCTGTGCCTGGTCTATTAGAGGTGTTCATTACCTAGAAGCTATTATTTTTTTGGTACTATTTTATTTTAACCTTGCAGCATTAGACATAATACAAAAGGTAAACAGTGTTCAGGTCAATATATTTTTGTAATCTTATTCTAATCTTAAAAAAATCCTATTCAATGATTCCATTTAGAACCTGAAAGAGCCTATAAATTAAACTTCAGTCATCCCCACCCAGGCATCCAATCTCATAGGTCCTGCACACTTATTCCAAAAATGCTGTCCTTATGGGTTCCTACAGCTCCCTGGACCTTGGAAAATGCCCTATTTATCTCTTCCGTATTCAAACATTCCTCCCAGATCAGTCGCTCTCACCAGAACAAAAGCAGTTTCATTGGGCTTTCTGCCAAATGCTTGAGCAAGTAGGACTTCCTTTCCTAGCGTGAGAGCCAACCACAGGTGAGCAAGCCAAGCTCAGCTCAAGGGCCGCGTGATGGTTCTGGATTTTCCACTGCAAACGTCCTACACTTATCACTGAGGGTATTGCTAGGCTTCATCTCAGCTTACTTACAGGATCAAAATGAAATCTTCAGCTGTCTAAATTATGCTGGGGACAACTTAGTAGAAAATTGTAATTACAATGCAGCATTTTAAGGTGACACAGACTTAAAGAAATATTGCACAGTTCAGGCTGGATGCTAGGATCTTTTATGGTAATAAATTAGTTCTTGAGGATAAGTTATTTTCTATGTGTAAGTTGCCGTGTTCCATGCCAATGGTTATCCATAAGTGATCTATAACAAACTGCATGGTGGAGTCTGACCATTGGGGTTCAGATCCTGCCTCCGCTGAATATTATACATGAAATAGGTAAGAAACTTCTTTCCAAATCTGATTTATCATCTATAAAATCAAGATATTAATAGTACTGACCCCTTAGGATTATCAAAGGCATTTAAATGAAATGATATATAGAGAGAGTATTTGGTAGAGTTACCATGCATCAGGAAACATAGGAATTACTTCATACTTCCTTAATAATGTTATTAATTATTATTGGAATAATAATTTAATAAATAGCATCTTAGTACATGAATTTGTACTACAACGTTCAAAGTGCTGTTGCAAACTTAGCCAAGGTGAGTTGAAGACTGTAAGGATGTACAGACAGAAAGTGTCACTTAAAACAGGAGTTTCTGAAAGGTACCAGGGATGTGGCACAACCTCACAGACCAAACTACAAGCCACACTGTGTTAGTTGCCTTGGGCTGCTGTCAGAGGACACTGTAGATTGAGTGGGTTAAACAACAGACATTTATTTCTCACGGAGGTCCAAGATCAAGGTGCTGGCAAATGTGGTTTTTGGTGAGGATCAAGAACTTGGTGACTTACAGAGGGCCACTTTCTCACTGTGTCCTCACATGGCAGAAAGCAAGTGAGCTCTGGCCGCTATTCTTCTTAAGCAAACACTAATTCCTTCTTGAAGCCAGAGCCCTCATGATACATTTAAACCTAATTATTTCCCAAAGGCCCCACCTCCAAATACCATCACATTGGGGTTTAGGGCTTCAACATGAAGGAACTTTGGAGGAACATAAACATTCAGCCCGTATTACATCTGCTGAAAAGTACATTTTCCCTGAATTTTTTCTGTAGCAACTGCTGGGCAGCAGCAGAGTGAAATAAACAAACTGAAGAGCTGTTCATCATTTCCTTAAGCTAAGCATGAGGAGTTTCCGCAAATAAAGTAAAGGTAGATATGGAGACAAAAAGCAACGCTGAAAAAGGGAGAGGGGGAAAAACACAGCTAGGAGAGAGACTTTTTGCACATTAAGAAACACAGTAGGCTTCAGTATGACTTGCTAGCTAAAACCTCAGACTTAAAAAAGAGTCTTTTCAAGCAGACACCTCACAGAGTGGGGTGGATAAAATTTGATTTTATCCATCAAATGGAGTATCTGAATCCTTTGCTCATTACCTTAGTATCAGATAATTATATTTGGTTATTTGTAAAGATACATTTATAACAATTTATAACATTTATAACAATCAAATTAAACACAATGTATCCAAGTCTGACAGATTCCAGAAAGGTTTGACTTTCCCTTTTCACCAAATCTGATCTGCCTGAATTTCTCTCATATCACAACTGTTCTACTTAGACAAAGGCTTTAAGCACTGTTAAAGGCACCTATGTTCTAATGAAGAATTTTAGTAAGAAATATACTCAAACCCAAGAACCTACTGTATAGCACAGGGAACTCTACTCAATACTCTGTAATGACCTATATGGGAACAGAATCTAAAAAAGAGTGGATATATCTATATGTATAACTGATTTTGTTGTACAGCAGAAACTAATACAACATTGTAAGTCAACTACACTCCAATAAAAATTAATTAAAAAAAGAAATATACTCAAACCCAGGTTCTGCCACCTATTAGCTCTGTGACTGGGGACAGTGCACTGAATTGTTTATGCTATGATGAACTCATCTGCATAATGAGGTTATGAATACCTATTTCAAAGGACTGTGAGAATTTCTCAAAATCCATGCATATAAAACAATTTGCAAACTCTGAAGGGGCACTGGGTTATTAAGCACAAATGCCTGTGGAATAGCTGATACTTTTAAACTGTTGCCATTCTCTTATGCAGAGGTGATGTACATGGCAGATTCTTCCATCAGAGCAGTTTTCAATTGAATTTGCCAACTTGAGAGGAGAGCAGGAAGCATTAAGAAGGAGGAGGTTAACAAGGGGGAAACAGGGACAAAAGGTCCCATCATGAAAACAAATTTCACTAGTTCAAGGTTGTGTGCTGGTAAAGTATGCTTTGCTCTCACATGTAAACCTGAAAGAAACAAGTTGGTGAATAGAGATAATTTCATATACATTCTCTACATTATGGCTTTGTTTTTTTATTGCAGCTTCTAAGGCAAGTTCTCAGTGGGATAGGTTGATTTGAGGATATTTTCCTCTGGGGCTGGATTCTTGTGATAGGTAGAGAAGAAGAAAGAGTGCAGAGAAAAATTAGACTTGGATGAAGCCGAGAGGGGACAAGATGCCATCGAATTTGGAAGGGGACAGAGCTCCCATTAGGGTAATATTTTCAAAATGTACGGCCACCTATTTTTAAATGACTAAATATATCAGGGGAAATCCATGGGCTGTTTCCATTTTTACTTACCATGAACTCAATCCAGATCTGGTTCAAGCTTTATCTTTTGGAAACCTGAAAAAAATAATGTGGGCCAGTGTGAATTTTTATGTTATCTTCTCCCAGAACCATAAAACATGATTGATATATTGAAATTCATATGAAGTTTATCAGCCTTGGATTGACTTTGAGTGATTTAATTTGATTATTTTTAATGTATTAGTTGAAGTTATTATTTTTAAAAATACACTCACAGAATTAATAATAAGTAGAAGGCTCCTGTAGTCTGGGACACAATTATTAAAGTCACTTTGGATCATGATAAAAGTTGTGCAACTCTCACTACTCCTGGAATTATTCTTTATTTTCTGTTTGTTTTGGAAAATTTAAGCTGCAGAACTAGGTTATTCTTGCATACCATCCTGGACCAGAGAGCATTAGGTCTCCTGCTTACACATTTTCATCAGCTGAGAGGCTTGACTGGAGTAATTGAGATTCAAAAAGCTACGAAATTACATAAAGAATCTGTAGGCCATATGATATATACCACAAAAAGAGCTAAGAGGTGGAACGTGGGGATATAATGGAGATGATGGAATAAATTCAGGAATTTTAGGCATTTCCAGAAGAACTATCCATGATAGTGGGCAGGTGATATAAATACCATTCCCATCCACCAAAGGAAGTTGGTAATACAGCAGTTCCTATACATAGTAGCATTCCATTTAAGATTTCAATGTATTATCACAAGCATTTACTAAGAATCTTTCTGGCACAATCCAGGGCACTTCAAGAGAGTGGAACACAGCTTCTCAAAATAGGCATGTTGCTAGTTGAAAATACATACCAATGGAAAGTGTTCATGATCAACCACATCACAGATGGATAGGTAGTATAGAGTTAAATTAAAGGACATAATTTTTTTAATTAGCCAAAACTTTCTTTGAACGAACTTGCACTAAGATTTAATGGTAAGAAGAATCTGAGTGTTCTTATTAGGAAGCTGAATACATAGAGGAATTCCCAGCCATAAAATTGCAGCATATATAGGGAATGTTGTTCTTTGGAAGTGCCTGACAGTTTTTCCAAACAAAGCAAAGATATTAGGATAGAATGAGCAGTTATCTCTCTTAAGTATTAAGTATTAAGCATTAAATGTTAAGTATTTAAGACTATAGCAAGGAATTGAAAAGAAGAATTTAAGGAGAAGAAAGTTTCTGTCACTTGGAATATGGAATATTAAGGAACTTAATATTAGTGATGATCAACATATTCATGGAAGAGATTTTTAAAGCCTGGCAAGATGAGTAGAGTCAGACATTGCATCTCACTGCACAGATACAGAAAACAGAAGAGGCTGGAGCCTGTGAGAGCCCAAGACAAAGTGACCATGGCCTCCGTACGAAGGTGCCTTACCTCTTCAGTGGTAGGAGTGGTCAAGAAGCTAAGGGAGCAATGCTATATGGAAGAGGGTGGCTTTTGAGGTGACTAATTCAACTTGGTAGGTGGAGAGTTGCCAGGGATGTATTAATAGAAACAGACTTGGTGCATCGACTTGCAAATGTGTTAGATTGTTATCATTGATTTAATACCTTAAAGTAAAATTACATATTTGGATAGTCTTACAAAAAGGGGGAACTTCATTGCACATGATTATATGTTATATAGCCCACTTATCTCTTTGATTTTTAAGATTCTCCATGAGATAGCATGCATGACTGCAAGCATATGATGAAAATGTGTTCTGTGGGATGATACAGTTGTAATATTTCTTGGTCAATTTGAGACAAACATACAAGAAATACTCAACAGCAACTACCTCAAGAAAATAGAGGTTGGAGTGAGAGAGGAATTTTACTTTTAATCTTTTAATAGAATTGAGTGTTATTTATCATAAGTATAATTTTATTAAAAATTACTTAATTAGGAAACAATTATTTATACGATATCCTTTCAGTTTTGATGCAATATACAAGCACATGCAATACTCTAAGACAAAATATTTATGTAAATTGCTGTATTTTCCAAATTCTTTGAAATGGACCTTTACTAATTTTATAATCAGAAAAAAAAAGTTAATTTTAAGTTATAAAAGAAAGTTCTTTTTTTAAAACCACCTTATTGAGGTATGCTTGATATACAAAAAGCTGCACATATTAAATGTATATAATTTCATGAGTTTAGAAATAAGTATATGCCTGTGAAACCATTACCACAATGTATGCCGTAAATATATCCATCACCTCCAAAAGTTTTCTCTCATCCTTAAAAGAAAGTTATTGTATCATTTATTCTAATTAGTAGCTATTTTAAAAATTTCCGTTAATCATTAAAACATACTCCATCTTTGACTTTATTTTGATATCATACCAATGGAAAGAGTATTTTGATTTTAGATCAATGGCAGAATATTCTATGAAATAAAAGATGGATTTAAATAACCTATCTTATTATCCTAATAGAGTTGAAAGTTATTGGAAATAGGCCTTTGATTCTGTGTTTTAAGTATTCCACACCCATTCTCTTTTTAGACATTAAATCCTATTCAAGTTATTCTGCATAAACACAGCTAGAATTTATATGCCAGATTTCATTACAGCTTCTAAGATAGCAGTGTGGGCATAGTGTAAATTCAAGGATACCAGAGAGAA
Source organism: Balaenoptera acutorostrata (assembly GCF_949987535.1). Lineage (NCBI taxonomy): Eukaryota > Metazoa > Chordata > Mammalia > Artiodactyla > Balaenopteridae > Balaenoptera > Balaenoptera acutorostrata. Next base: position 48,259,323 of record NC_080065.1, on the reverse strand, counting down.
TTTCTCCACTGGTTATATAAATAAGCATTAAGGGACATTATTTGGTTTCATTCTCTAATAGATTTAGTACCTTTACATACATTTTTCATATAAATAAATAAATGCATGCATAATTTAAATAAAGTTAACCTCATCATACACAAAAAACCAAACCAGTATTTGATATCATATTAATAAATATAATTTGATCCTCCCTGATTTTAACCAAGCCCCTTGCTTTCTTTCCTAAATTTACCCAGTCTTGCTGATACGTTCCCCCAAGAAGAAGGAATCATCAGGGTTAAGGACTTTTTCCAAATGTGTTTCTAATGGCTCTGATTACAGAGAACTGGCTAAAATCTTGAGAATGTTTCCAGGAGCCCAAATTCATCCTCTAAGGTGTGGTTCAATTCTTCTTTGCTTTGTCACTGCATACCTAGGGAGGATTTAATCCCTTGCTGATGACATAATAACAGCTCCCTGAGCACTATTCTATATACTCTGTTGGGTCAGTAAAATCTCTAAGACTTCACTCCACGGGTCAACATCTGGTTTGTTTGCTGTCACGTCTGCACACTGTCCTAAAGTGTAGGACAGCTTACACCCTTCTGAGAAAAACAAAAATTCAAATGTAAACAAAGGTACATCAGTTATACTGTTCTTGGGATCTATGGCCAAGTCTACCTTGCCTTCCCTTTATAAAATGAAATAGGGTCTAGATTAGCCAAGGTCCTCCGAGAAACAGAACCAATAGGAGATAAGTATATATATATCCTATTGAAGAGCCAGATGCTTGGCTAGGTAACTAATTGCCTTTTTACTTTTTAACTAAAAGGCTGGAGTAAGAGTTATATCCACCTACTTGTTTTGTTTCTGAAAGTTAGAGAGACTTGCAAATCTCAAGAAAGAAAAATACCTTGTCAACTGCCTTGTCTTAAAAAAGCATAGTGCCTAACAATATTACCTGGGATTTTGGAGTTTCCCATTTTAAAGTTAATTGAATGACTGTCAGTCTTACTCTACAACAGGGCTCTTCATTGTTACTACATCACAGTATCCACAAATCATACTTGGATTCTATAACTGGCATTCTTGCTAGAAAGGTATTTCTGTAACGTACCATAATGGATGTACAAACTGTTCAAATTTAAGATTAGGAAATACAGCAGAAGGAAGTCTCTTTTAATATGGCTATAGTCTAATTTTTAATATGGAAAAACACAATAACCAGAATTCTTTAGTATTTGTGGAATTCCCACAAACAATTGCTCAGTTTAAAGATTTGGGGGAAATAGTGATACAGAACTGCCTTTTTTATTTGAAATAACCCAAGTTGCCAAAGATGTTATCAAAGGACTGCATTTGTTGACTGTTCATTTCTCAGATTATAACACTTGCTGTAGGCATAATTAAAATATATTGAATAAGCTACTTTAAATATAGAAAAATATTAAATATTGCATTCAACAATATGCTAGATAAATTTTAAAATATTTATCAGTTAGGCCAATCAACCTCCTTCTCTTAAAAAGACCTGTGACTTACAATTTATTGTATTATGTCAAATGGTATACTTTATAGATAGATCCTGATAAAGTAATAATTCTCAGATTAAAATCTGGATTTGTTTGTACAGTGTGACACTCATTTACCTTTAAAGGTATAATCAGATCTCAGTGATACTATCCAGATCAAAGAGAAGACAATTTAATCTTAGCCTCAAATATATCCTGTAAATTTCACATCAAATTCTGTCATTACTGCCAAAATTTAGCACAACTGCAGAAAAATTCAGCTTTGTGACTTCCCAGATAAGCACTACATACCTAATACATTACTCTGGCTCTGCAGAACTAAGTGTCAAAGGACATTTGCAGCTGTTATTTCACTAATAAGTCAACAGCCTTAAGATGATGACATTTAAAACACAGTTGAATTATCAAGATGGAGACTTATCCAGAACGAATGAGATGAACCAAAATGGTTATGGGCTTTGGAGTCAGAAAGACTATGGTTCTCATGCTGGTATCACCACCTTTTTAGCTGCAAGACCTCAAAGGAGTTAATTACATTTTCTGACCACAGTTTCCCTCTTTAGAAAATGAGGAAGCTAACTCTTACTTTGTAGGATGTTGGGAGAGTTAAGTGAAACAAGGCAGGTAATTCACCTCGCACAGAAGCTGGAATTTAGAAGTTCTCAGTAGATGGTTACTCTTCTGCGCGGAAGAGGATGGAGTGGCTGGCGGTAGTGAGGTAGCAGGCAGCTGGCCAGGTGCAGAATCGGGGCCAGCTCTCCTGCCTCCATGCGGGGCTCTGTCCACCGCAGTGGGTACTCCCCCCACAGTGCAGGTCAGAGCTGCAGAGCAGCAACTCTGTGTTAAGGTCAGGCAGCCCTGCAACCTGGCCCAGCACCAAGCATTTGAGATCTTTTGGATCATGCCACACCAGCCTTGGGGCGTTTCCGTACTGACATGTGCTCTCAGCCATCTGTGGTCAGCCAGGGCATGCCTATGGAATTCCTATCCCTGCAATAGTTGACTAATGGCAAAGCAGGCTCCATTTGTCAAGCTACAGTGAAAAAAAAATGCCAATCATGCTCCAGCTTGTCGGGTGGCCTCAGACTCCGGAGGTGAACTGCCCCTCAGGGCACACTGGCTTCCATCTCTTCTCCCTTCCAGCCACCTGGCAAGTTCTTACCCATCCTCCATAGGTAACACAAATGCTACCTTCTCTCTACAGCTTTCCCTGACCTCTGTGTCAGGGACACTTGAGATAACTCTACCCGTGAGCTCATATGATACTGCAAGCAGCTCTATTACATGGCAATTTTAATGTAGTCTTCTAATTATCTGCTTACATAACCATCAGCCTCTGCAATGGTTATTAACTATTTTTTTTTACATCAACCTCTTTAAGGATTGTTTTAAATCTTGGCTTTTTCTCACCAGTTAAAGTGTACACACACACACATAGACATACACACACAACCCCTAGGAGGATTGCAGGCAACTTAAAAGAGTCATTCATTCTTAGGAATCTGTGAACCCAGTGTTAGGAACTCCCATTCAAGTCCTTGTGCATCTTTATTTATGTTCTCCTTGTAAATCACAGTGACTGGCACATTGTAGGCACTTGATAAATGAATGAATAAATGAGTGAACAAATAACAGTCTACCTAAGAGAATGGCAAGATTTTTTCCTAAAAATAGATGCAGAGAATTCACAATTATCTCAGAGAAAAACAGATGTTAGTCTCTGAAGAAGTTTTGATCAACTCTTGCAAGGCTTTCTAGACCCATTGACCTAATCCTATTTTGATTCACTTTCTAATGCTGCTATATGGTAAAGACCATGGGTAGAGAGCAAAATTAGTTACACTCAGATTCTGAAATACAAGCTACAGCAATTTTTCACAGGGGCACAGGTTAAATGAGGGGAGATTATTTCCCCCTTTGGTCCTCTGTTTCTATTACATACCATTCAAAGGCAAATGGAGATTAATGTGTTTTGCCTTTTTGGAAAAATGGTGAAACTTCATCTGCTAGTCTCTCCTTACAGATGTGTCCCATCTGTTGCTGTTACATGGGATTACAGCTACAGACTCCCATTGAAGGTGGCAAGAGCCCAGGAGAAGCCTACCCAGGGGTTGCAGTAAAAGGTTGGGGCATGCGGGGATATGGAAGGCATTTAGCTCAGCTTCCTAATAACATCCAGTAGCTCACTACCTGTGAACAGAGCTCTTTCTCTCTCACACTGACAGGAGAGGCTCTCAAAGGCTGAGCATTGAACCTGGCTTCCAACTGTCAGTATGGATAACTCTTTGGAGAAGGGGCTTTTCAACCTAGAAAAAAAAGCCCTCTTTTGGCATTTCTATGGCATTGCTTTGAGGCACAGAAATTCTTTCTTCTTCAGTTTTTTTTGTCACAACACAGCTGTTTGAATAAGCCTCAATTTGTTTAAGAAAAAAATGAGAAGGAAAGAAAGAGATAATACAGATTTTCCTTTGATGGCGAACTTCTCCTCCTTCCAGGGGCCACAGGCAAACTCTTAACCTCTGCTGCTTCTGGAGGAATGCCCGTTCCTGAGAACGCTCCCCAGCCATCCTGCGAGCAGCTAGAGGTCTCTAGTGGAAACCCGGAGCAAGCACAGCTTGCATCAGGCAGGGCAGGCTGGGAGGGCTCCGATCCAGCACACGGCCAAGGAGAACTGATCGCAGCAGCCACTTTCCAAAGGCAACAGTACATGGGTTGGCTAGAGTTCCGTCAGCCACAGGTCCCCAACTTCAAGGATTCTTGAGAATTTCCAGAGTTGATTGGGATCAGACTTTGAAAAGGGAACAAAAGATGTAGCCAGTCCTTGCTTCTTTCTCCTTCTTGCCTGCCTAGAAACTGTGTTTCTGGCTAGCAAGGTTAGAATTCCGAAGAGCCCTGAGTATGTTACAAATGTGAGACGTATTCTGCCATACATTGGGAGTGGTGTGAGACTATGTAAATTAGCACAAACTTGCCAAGAGCAGGAGGTCTGTAAATATCCGAGCTCCATGACAGCAGCATAAGGGTGGGAATCTTTCCTCACACACAAGATGTCCAAGTGTTACAGAGTCCCCTTCTCAGGCATCACAGCGTTTTCAGATCTTTTCCTTTCTTCTTTTTTCACATGGGGGAGAGCTACATGATTCTTTGCACAGAGAAGAGATAATCAAGAATAGAGAAAACCATTATTGGGCTTCATTTTTTTATATGTTTGTATGACCAACAATTTAATTTCAGTGAGAAAGGTGCTCCTAATAAATAGTCAGTGGTAGCTTTTAAACCTAGGCAGGCTGTTTGGAAAGACATTCTGTGCTATTGAATAATTTAGGAATCTTTCTGTTTTGCATCCTTGGGAATAGAATGTGATTTACTGTAGTACAAAATGTAAGCTGGAAACTTTTGCCCCACAGGTTTCTGGTAATGTCACAATGAAGAAAGCTGGATTAATTTGGAAAATGGGTGGTTTGATCTCGCCAGTTGCGACTGTGCTCAGCAAATCCAAAACCTGCTCTAGGCAACTGCCTCTAACAGTGGACGGCTGTGGGCCTCTGAAAGTATGGACGTGGGTTTTTATCACCTCCATTGGCAAGGTTGAGGTGTATCATAATGATGAATACAAAGTCAGCATATTTTAAAGCTTAAAATATGAAATCAAAAAATATGCTAAAATAGGTAAAGGGAAACATTAGTGAAATGGGAAGATTTTTATAGTAACAACAACAACAAATACCTCTAAGGATTGTTTCTAAGCCTCAGAAGGTTCAGATTCTTTTAAGCTGTCCCCTTAGCCACCTCTACAATACTGTGGAGCTCTTTACTTTTCTGCTGCTAAGAAATCTTGCCATTGCTTATTGAATGTCTATATTTCCTGCTGGTATATATACTCTGTTACGTGTGGGAATGGCAGCCCTTTGTCTGGGATGCCTGGTACAGTGTAACACTTATCAAATATTTGCGAATTACATTCATAATTAATAGATGAATATAACACAATGATTTGTTTTCAAAAAGGATACCATTCATTATAATAGATAGGCCCCAAAGAAATTTGACCAGCTTTTTATATTAGATTGATGTTGTTTTTACACTGGTGGAACATAAGGCTAGAAACAAAAGGAAAATGGGTTAGAGTCAAAATATTTCATGGAAAGAGAAAGAAACTAAAAAAGAAAATCTCCAGGAAATGCCCTCACTCTTTTAACGGTCATATCTCATCTGTTCATCCCAGAGGCCCTCAGAGGGATATTATTACACCCACTTCACAGAAGAGGAAAGGTGAAGGGATGTTTAAGAAGCAAGGGCTGCTTTCATCCAGTCCCTGTAATCCAAATAACAAACATAATCATCAGGCTTCATTTCAGGAGGGGGAGGAGACGGTCTAAGTCTGACAAATGTATTCTTAACAGGGAAGAACAGTTGGGGATGGAAGTGTGGAATAAAGTTGTATGGAATAGTGAGGGAATAGAAGGCCTAGTTCCAAGCAAAGAGAAGCATGGAGTGGAATGTGTAAGAGAAGGCAACTGTCCGAAATTTTTGCTTCAATACAAGATCTCCCTGGCTATATCCCGTAAACCTGTGGGAAACCGCCTCAATATTTAGGAGACTACCTATTGATGGGTCCACCAGATCCCAGTAATCAGCGATTCCAAAATGAATAAAGACCTGTTAAAACATGAAAATAATTACAAATATATCCTGGTGCTGTTTGAAGGCAGACTTGCCCTTCTAAGGAAGATGCTTCCACAGATAACTCTGGGTCAGAGCCCATGTGCTGGGAACGAAGCAAGGCTTTACAGCTCTCAGACCAGAAGACTTGGCCTGGCCAGGACCTACAGGGCCTCACAGGAACTGGCTCCCCTCTGCCTCATCTCCTCTACTCCTCTCCACACTTGATCTGCCATAGCCACACCAGCTTCCCACTGTTCTTAGAGCTTCCCCATACATCACATCTTTATCCAAATATGCACTTGGCTAACCCCTCTCTTCCCAGAGGTCCCTTCCTGGGGAACCCTAACTAAAATTGCACGCACTCACACATCACGCTGCTTCACTCTCCCTGACCCGAACATTTCATAATCTCCTACCTGCTTTATTGCTTTCTCCTTAGCTCTCATCACTACCTAGCGTGAGAAGTTTACTAGTTACCTTGATATCACCTCTCTCCCTTACTGGGGTATAAGCTTATCAGGGCAGGCACTTGTTTCGATTTTATTAGGTGTGTACCTCACACGGTGCCCAGCCCATAGCAAGTACTCAGAGATGCTGGCTGAGCAGGTCGATGGAATGCAGAGGGACTTGTCATCTTTCCTTCTCCAAGTCCAGAGAAGCAGGCACAGAGGCTGAATTATATCTTTGTTGTCCTACAGGTTGCAGTAGTCAGGCAGCGATCTTCCCCGGTTCTGAGCCTGGAGGTTTTAAGACAGAGGCTGACACTTCCAGGACAAATGAGAGGGCGCATGGGAGGTGTGTTCTTTGCAGAAACTTCCTTTGTGCGATTCCTCTCTTCAAAGCAGATTCAGGCTCTTCCAGAGAGCTCATTTATTCTGTCTGGCTGGATTCATTCTCACAGATGCCACATGTGGCCAGAGAGAGCCCCACGGCTTCTCTCCAGTCCACACCTGCTTCTCAGGAACGGCCACTGCAAGCCCCAGGGTCAGGAGGGTAGGACATGCTCGTGACATCTCGGGCCCCTCTTGGAGGAGGGAAGATATGCAGTAGGGCTGCTGCAGGTAGAAGGGTGTCTCTCCTGGCAAGGACGCAGCAAGACCACAGACCAGACTGCCTGCCGGGAACGAGAAAACTCTCAGTGTGTGTTCATGTTCTCAGCGAGGCCTCTTCTTTCAGACAAGTCTCAAAAACATAACATCACTTTTCTCTTTGAAAGCATGCATTTCACCATCTATATTACCAGCTCACCTCTTTCGAGGGCTTCTGGTGGATAACAGGAACCCAGAGTGACAGAACTTTGAGATTAATTATCAGCCATTTTCCTATCGATGGATTTCTTTATAGCAGCTTTCGTTTATTTGAAAAAAAAAAAAGAAAAAGCCAACGGTTTTTCAAGGGAAATTGCTATAGTTTAAACAGAGAGACACAGTTATTTATTAGAACACTTTTTCTTAATTCTATTAAATCATACTTAGGCCTAGCCTAGACACTAATTTTTGAAGAAAACAAATGCATGTTTTTCACATTTAAGTCATTCCCTAAATGGCAAGGAACATAAAAGTGATTTTCCTAGTACCTAGGAATTATTTCCTGTGCAACAAGTGCATGATAAACATTTGCTTAATGCATATATTTTTAAATGCCTAAGTTTATCTCAATACTACAAAGCCTTTCAAAGTTTGAACTTTAGAAAGTTATTCACCCAGCTTCCCGAAATGTGTCCTAATGTCTAGGGGGATGGGCAAGCCTGGCCCCCCTCAGGCCTCGGTACATACCTGCATGTGGCAACTGGCAGACCTTAATGCTCAGTTCCTCTGTGCTCTTCTACACTAGAAGGCAAGCTCCTCAAGTCTCATTTATCATTTCTTCCCCTAGCACCTTGCTTGGTGCCTGGCAAACAGTGCATGCTCAGTAAATTCATTCATTCACTCATTCATTCATTCACCACTTAAGGGCCAGGTACAGGTCAGTCGCTCTCCAGACACTGAGGATATAGTGATGGACAAGACTGCTGGCCACTCCTAGTCCTTCCCTTCACAGAGCTCATTGCACAGGGACTGGAGTAGGGGAAAGAACTTAAACAATTATTCAAACAATTACCAAAAGGGTGAAGTGAGTTAAGATACACAATTTAGAAGACCAGCGCGGGGACCGGTATAGTCTAAGGATCTGGCAAGGCTCCCCAGATGAAGTGGCATTTATACTAAGACAGAAAGGATGAATCAGAATTAGCCAGAAGCAGCGATGGGGAAGAGTATTTCCGGCAGAGGAAAAAGCATATGACGAGATCTGGTGTTCGCAAATTCCTGACACATACTAGTCTTCAAGATTCAGCAATGAGAAATTCAAATCCCCAGAAATTCTCGGGAATTCCCAAATTATATTTTTAAAACAATACTGAGTGACCACAATACTAAGCAGTGAACAATAAACAGTGAATCATTTTTCAGTGATAGAGTTACAACTAGTGGTTTCAAAGGCATTCTGTAACTTCATTCCCACAAAGCAGAACAATCTTTGGAGCTCTATACGAACAGGGTTTCATGCATTTTTCAAAGAATACCTTTAAGACATTAGGTCTGCCTGTTGAGAAACAAAAATAAAGAGCATAAAGAGAGAAAGAGGGACTTGCCAAAGACATCAATACTACAACCGTCACTAGACTGTAGGTTTCAAATGGCTCCTTGCTGTTAACTCACTGTACACCTCTCTCCTAAAATAACATTGCGGTCCAACAGGGGCTGAGCAGTCCTGCCACTGACATAAAATGTCTAATTGAAGAGCACGAGATGAAAACCACCTTAAGTCTAGGTTTTTATGTCCATTGGTTTGGTGTTTGAGATCATAAAATATTTTGCCAAGTGCTAAAAAAGGACTTCCCAGGAAGCTTCAGATAATGTTCGCACTTAGGACATTAAAGGGCTGTCTGAATAACTCACCCACTTACATACTCTCCCAGATAAATAGAAAATGCCCCCACTTTCAAATACTTTTATACAGATTCAGCAAACTCTCTTGGGAAACAATTCTAACAGTTAACAGCTTTTGCTGTGAAGAAATGTGGTATTTATATTAAGTGATATATATGTCACTAAAATTGCAGTCTAAGCCCATTCCACCTATTTGGGCAGGAAGACTAGGGACAAATAAAAGTCCACCATCCTGCCAGTGACAGGTAATGGGCTTGGGCCTCAGGGTTGCGTAGTGTTCACTGAGACCCCTGGTCCCCAGTGGCTTCATTTTAAGAGCTGCAAATGAATGAGCCTGGGTCTTAGCCGATATTAATGCCAGCCTAGCAAAGCCATGAGGAGACACGTCAGGACTGACCACACAGTGCTGGAGAGGAAGGCCTTTCCTGACAGCCACTAGCCTGGAGATTGCAGGTAACTCACCCCAAGTGGGTGTGGAAATGCCAGCAAACCTTTCTTAGATTCATAAGGGAGAGAATAAATAACAGCACTCTCTTCCTTCCCCATATCCCAGAATTTCTTAGGGATGTTAAGAGAAGAGTAGGAAAAAAATTTAAGTAATGAGGCAAAGCATCTAAGGTGATTCGCATGGGTATGTAGGCATGTGTGCACATGTACACGTGCTTACGTAAGTGTGTGTGTGTGTGTTCCTGTGTATTCCCATCTGTGTGTGTATGCATTTGCATATATCATGTGTTTGGGTAATTACGTATCTGCATATGGGTACCCGTGCTTGTGTGTGTATATATGTATGTATAAGTGGTGGAAAGTGTATTTGAGTGTATACATGTTTGTTTATGTATGTGCATATGTGTGTTTGTATGTATGTAATCTGTGTATGTGTGTGTATATGTATGTACATTTGGCAGGGAAGCCAAAGATTAGGAATCTGAAAAGGCAAACTAAACAGCACTGACAACAGACCGAACTAACTGAAGGGAAGACTGAGTGATGTAGGCCTCCATGTTCCAATCCTCAGGAAGAAAGTTTGCAGAATTCTTGGAAGGATATGTGGAGTTACACCATTCAAAGTCTATTTCTCTAGAATAAAGAGCTATTGCTTAATCTCCTTGAACTAAGCAATATAACCTCTGCCCTCATCACAGTTAATGACATTGCATTAGCACGTGTGGGACCCACCCACTAGACCTTTAACTCCATGACAGGCATGAGACTGATCTGAGATGGAAGAAACTCAATGCAGGACGCGAAGTCAAAGAATTTCATAAAATTATACTCACCACCACAATTTTGAGGAATGTGTATGATTATTTTTACTTTTCCAAATTTCCAAGATAAAAAAGGAGACAGAATAGCCAAAGATGTTTCATAGATTTATGATTATATTCACTCTTCAATATCAGTAGTAAATGAATGGACTGACCAAACACATTTTATGTTGAAATTCTATTCCTCTTTGAAGCCAAACATTTTTGGAACTGAGATACACCAAACTGTAATGATACTATAAATAATTGCAACTTAATGTTTACAATGGTATCACTGTTAAAATTCAAATTACTCTATGAAGGGACATGTTAATATAATAGTTATTGAGCACCTACCACGTGTTGGGAAGTCCAAGTGTAAACACAGTCCCTGCCCTTAAGGAGACACGGCTCAGGTGAGTACACAGAACAGTGAGTAGAGAATTACTGTGTAACAAGCTGAAGAAGCCTTTTGCCTGTGCAAAGTGCCAGGGGAACAGAAAACAGGAAGTGAGGAGGACTGCTTGGGAGCATGGAGAAGGTGTACAGAAGACGTGCTCTTCCACCCATGTCTTTCTTAAAGAATGGATAAGAAACTTCATAGGCAAAAGGAATGGAGTCTTCTACACAGAGTATCAAAAATATACATATACAATTTCATATATATATATATATATCTCCAATTATATATATATATCCAGTTTTATATATATAACCGGAACTGTTACTATAGAGACGGAGAGAAGGGAAAACAGCTTGATACTATGTAGAAAATCAGTAGTATATATCACATAGAGAGCAATTGATATATATGATCTAAATATATAAAATATATAATACAACTGGCATACACACACACACACACACATATATGTATCCAATTATTCTTTACAATACTATCTTCTCTTCAATTACAGATATTTCTATGTGGAGTTTCTTCAAGGTTTTTAATTATTCCCCATATCTACCCCTACCCCAAGTTGAGGAGAAAAATAAAATATAAATAGGCTCCTTAGTAATGGGAGTATTCTATACCAAAATGTTTAGCAGGAAGCATAAAGCATTTGTAGCTTTTAAGTTGGTACATCTCAGGATCACCCACCAAAAAGCCAGCCCCTGCATTTATTTGAAATCTACCAATAAATCTTAATAAAAGTTTTGTTGAGAACTCAGCGGAACCATTTGTCATTTCTCTGAGTCCCTAAGTTGATCTACATATGGAGAGGGAAAGTGTCCTTGCCAAACATTTTGATCTACCTGAAATTAAACTGAACTGCAATCTTTGGGAATTTGAGGGCCACTTCAAGCTGTCAGCAAGCAACATCCTCGTTAAGGAAAAACAACAACATGAAAATGCAACTCGCATGTTTGTGGAGAAACAGGGGGCTCAGATGAAGAGCAGGGTCTCCCATCTGCCAGATCACATGGAGCACCAAGGAGTTTGGGATGGCTCTGGAGGTAATCTGGTAGCAAGACCGTACAGGTCAAGAAGGGGGGAGATGGGACGTTTGATGCCTCCACCCTCACACGTTCTCGCTCAGTCTTTGCACTTGAAAATGCAGTATCTTTCACAGTTGGAAAGGAAAGCTATGCCAGTGACAAAACTGGAACACTGAGGGGAAATTAATAACACTTGGCACTTGCAGTTTCCTGGGAGGATGCACCATACATATTAAGCAAGCATGACACAATTTAACAGCACAGCCTGGCTGAGCTCCGGCTGTTCATTTAAAGTTCCAGGTACTGTAGGGAAGAGTCCATCTGATAGGGAGACCCAGGTAGCCACTGTAAAGGCTTCTGGGAAGAGGGGAGATGGAGCAAGGTGCTCTTTTAAGGAACTCTCAGCCTAAAATCAGGAAGGCTTACAAAGATTCTCCCACCATACACTTAAAGGGCACTCATGGGAATTTTGAGTGTTATTTTTTTTATAGGTCTTTATTGGAGTATAACTGCTTTACAATACTGTGTTAGTTTCTGTCGTACAACAAAGTAAATCAGCCGTATGCATACGTATATCCCCGTATCCCCTCCCTCTTGAGCCTCCCTCCCACCCTCCCTATCCCACCCCTCTAGGTGTTATTTTATACCAGGAAATTGAAATCACATTAGAGGTAGAGCTGTGCTGGAATTAACAGGCCCAGAAAGCACTAAAGTAGGTGATGCTGCTTTGTATAACCTGGGCATTGAGCAAATACACAAGAAGAGCCTTCGGACTCCACGGTGCAATGTGGTCGTTACTCACACAAGCTTTGATGTGAGGCAGACCCAGGTTTTCCATTTCGGCTCTGTCCCTTGTTAGCTGTGGGAACTTGGGCAAGTTACTTCTTCTCTTTGAACCTCAGTTTCCTCAACCATCAAAAAGAGATTATTACACTTACCTCATAGGGAGGTTGGGAGAATTAAATTGTGCAGCATATATAGAGAACCTGGTCTAGTGGCTGGCAGATGGCAGTGAATAAAAAGTCAAACTAGATGTGTAGCAATAGTCTTCCATTTTGCTGTGTTCAGATTATTTTACTTCTGACGTGATAGCAGAAGTACCAGTACTAAAAGTGGTCATAGGAGCAGTACTTACTGTTCATAGTATTAACAGTCTAACTGTTACATTACGTACTTACCTATCATATTGAGTACTGACCATATTGAGATGTTGTACTCTGTGCTTTATATAAATGATTTATTACTTATACAACCACAAATAATAAGAGGTTACTTTCCCTTTGTGTGTTCAGATGAATTCAGAGAGATGAAGGGACTTGTTTGAGGTCACACACAGCTAGTAAGATGCTGAGCTCAAATTTAAACCCAGGTCTGTCTTACTCTAAAGCCTAGAATTTTCATTATGTGATCCCTAAATAGTAGGTAAACACAGCTTGGATTAGTATTGCTTCTGACCAAGGGAGCTCAGAAATATTGTATGAAAGAGACGGTATTTGAGCAGAATCTTAGAGGATGGGGACCTTTGCAAGGTGGGGAAGGGCATCCCAGGCAGAAAGAACTATCTAAGCAACTAACAAAGGCCTGAACGTATTTAGCATGGGCCAGCCGTGGAGGTCTGGGCCCATCAGAGGGAGTCGAAACATGGGCCTTCAAAAGAAGTGCCCCAGCCAAATGACCATAAAAAAGAATAAAATAATGCCATTTGCAACAACATGAATGGATCTAGAGATTATCATACTGAGTGAAGTAATTCAGACAGAGAAGGACAAGTATCATTGATATCACTTATATGTGGAATCTAAAAAATAATACAAATGAATCTATATACAAAACAGAAACAGATTCACAGACACAGAAAACAAACTTATGGTTACCAAAGGGGAAAGGGGGGGGCGGTGTGGAAGGAGAGATAAATTAGGAGTTTGGGATTAACAGATACACACTACTATATGTAAAATAGATAAATATCAATAACAAGGACCTACTGTATAGCACAGGGGACTATATTCAATATCTTTTAATAACATATAATGGAAAAGAATCTGAAAAAGAATATACATATATATATATATACATATATAACTGAAGCACTTTGCTGTACACTTGAAACATTGTAAATCAACTATACTTCAATAAGAAAAACAAAAAAAAACTGCCACAGCTACCACCAGAGAGTCATGGGATGTTGAATGTTGAATGTAACTCTTTCTGTTGCCCTGGAATTTTGGCAGAGATGCAAAGGCCAAGAACAAAATAGCAGATACCACATTATCTGCAAAGTCTAAAGTAGGGTGCTAAAACATTAGAAAAGAACTGGCTCCAAGCCAGTGCTACCAGGATCAGGTGATCACTTCCTCCAGCTGTATAAAAGATTGAGGTTGAAAAAAATCAAAAGAGAAAATTTCTTTGGAAAAAATGCTGAGTATTTTACTTCTCCTTGGATGAAGGTAGGGAAGAGCTGCAGCCTCACTTCAAACTTAGCATAACAGGTTGAAAAGTGACTAATGGGAGAGCTTGACATTCATCTCCAGGATTCTGGGGGACATAGGGACTGGTGTTTGGGGTTTAGAAAACATTTAAAGGTGAAAGACTGGACAGTGAAAAAGAGGGAAGAAAGACTTTGCTCTTTCATAACAAAGAAAAGGAGAGCTGTGTGGGATGGCAGTGTTTCTTCATCCATGACTTGGCAAAGGGGTTTACTTCCCTGTTTCTAGATGTGAATCCCATGGGGGGAAAAAAAATCCTGACTCAATCCAAAACAGACCCTCTCCAAGAGGACATCGTGTTCCCCGTAGTAAAGTGGCCCTTGAGAAGCACAAGGGATGCGGTAGACAAGTGAAAGTGACCAGCAACTGAAAATTATTACTCATAAAATTTACTGCAGCCTGAGATCATGAGCAAAGGAACTCCAAGGATCCCACAAATGTATCCCCCAAAGAAAAATTCAACAGTCATGAGTCCCTTATCCAGAGGGTAGAAACACACGGGATGACTAGACTAGCCTCGCTTACCTTCTCTCTACTTGCTAACTGCCCTTTCTGATACCTCCATGGCCAGGACCTCCTTTAAAACTGGACTGAACTCTTTAATTCTTGAAACTAACTGGAGTCTTTTTATTGTTTAAGAGTGACTGGGAAAGCTATTTCATCCAGGCATGGGGAACAAGGGCTTTACGCAGTCTACATTAAGCAGTGGGTGAGAAAGCGTAAAGTTGCTTTCAGGCTTGTATTCTACTGAGACCAGCTAATAGAATAAAAAATCAATTAGAATTGTGGCAGTAACAACAATAACAATAATCGTAAGTCCATGCAAATTCTTAACCTGCCATGTATTCTTCCTCATCTTTTGGCCTAGTCTCTTCATCAAGCCATGTGGGCTCCGGGTTTGATTTTTGTCCTCAGTCTCTTTTCTTGTTACGTTCTAGAACCAGGCATGCCACACAGACTTTTCTGGGTCATCACCTCTCAAACTGGTTTGGTTTTGCCACATCAATACTAATGTTGACTGCTTGAATGGCACGAAGTAGAAAGTGTTTTTAGGTGGGGGGATAATCTGTGATCAAATCTGAAAACTAGGTTGGGTGCTTATTTTGAAGGGATATGAAGGCCACGGTAATAAGTTCAAACTTTTTTTTTCCTTTGCAGATCTAAGGAGATTCTGAAGGCTTTTAATTTGAGCAATGATATCATCATATTCTGGGATTTTCATCTTTGATCATTTTGGGCAGCAATTGTGACGAATAGATTGAATAAGGAAGAAACTAGAAATAGGAAAACCAATGAAGAGGTAACCCTGAAATAAATAATCTACAGAATTAGTGAGAGAAGAATTAAAATTCTCCAATGACCCATCTAAAGGCAGGTACTGAAGTGCAGTAAGCATGTAAATAGTGAAGGGACAGACTGATAAATCAGGTGGGATAATCATCTGAAAATAAATAAAGATTTTGATGTGAGCTGCAGACTATGTATTGATTGATAAATTAGTATTCTAGTGCTTGTAACTATCACAAATTTCATTTTCATGCATTATTCTGGAATCCTGGATTATAAATTTCAATGAGATTTTCTGTCACGTGGACTTAATTCAGACTGTATGGATCTTCCTGTAAGGTTAGGAAAAGAGAAAATGGCTTCATGTCTCCTAACTATCTGCTGTCCTTAGACCAAAAGGAAAGCATCTTCCCCTCTCCTTCCCAAGTACTTTTATATCTAAATGGCAAATATGTATTTAATGAATCAGTCTTTTTTTTTTTATTAAGCGAAAAGCTATTTGTATTTCACTCCCAGCCCCACCTGGAATGATTCTTTATTTTACATTAGCTTTAACTTTGGTCTAATTATTTTCACAAACATTTTCAAAACTTCTTTGAAAATAACGTTAAATGCTTGAGGCATTAGCCAAGTGCAATTCCCTAGGAAACATCAAAGGAAAAGCTGGACTTACTGAGAACAATTTTCCATTGTAATACCCCAAAGTAACAATAACATTTTTGTGAGAGAAAGAACACGATAATATTCTGTGCCAATTTATATATGCTGCTTTCTCCTGTAATTAACGTGCCATCCGTTCCTGCTTCAGTCCCTAAAAGCCATCTGGTCACACACTCAACACCTTTTCACCTTGTTTCTCCAGACACAAATGCTGGAGGGTTCAGCTTAGCACCTATTTTATTTTGGACATACTCTGTCTTTTTATTCTTTCCAAATCTCCATACTTATCATCAGTCTTTGTTAGGATCATTTCCTTGTAAATTCAGGGAGTAATTAAAAGACTAGTACTAACATTAATATTAATACCATTTACTGACTGCCTATCACATGCCAGGTATCATGTTCAGGATTTTCCTACACTATCTCAATTTATCTGCACAATAAACCCAGGATATAGAAATAGTATTTCCATTTTACAAATGATAAAACAAGCTCAAAGAGATTTAGTAATCTGCCCAAGGTCCTACAACGAATGAGAAACCTAGCCGGGATTAAATCCAGACTAGGACTCTGAAGTACTGAGCTATTTTGCCTCTCTTGCCTATGGAAATCACCAGGATTTTCTGTACTTATGGTGCCGATCTGACCACAGGGATAAATTCAAGTGTCTGGGCTGAAACTGTTCACTCCTAATAAGGATTTTATTAAATGATTCCATAAATTAGACAAGAAAAGTTTTGGAAACTTATTCGTGATAAGAAAAATGTTGCTACACTTTGAAGAAAAAGTCATTTGAGTTAGAATCTTCAAAACAACCCCAAAGTAACCTAGAGAGGCAGTTCTGAGGTGAGACTGACCCACCTAAACTGAGAAACAGGTGTGACCTAGCTAAGGTTACGGACTGCAGTCTACCCCAACTCTCTGAGACAGTTCATAGGATATAGGTTATTAATGCTAGGTAGTCAATTTCTAATTCTTATTATTTAAAGCAAATTAAATCAACACTACAGACCATTCTTTCTCTAGTGATAAAATGCTACTTAGTGTACTAAACCTTTCTGCTACAGCATTGCATGGGGCACAGCAGGATAAGAAAATCAACAGGTAATTCACCCCATCAGGTTAGTACTAACTTTCAACATTTGTTCCCACTAGATATTTTTGCTAGGCTAAAGATATTACAACATTAACTAATTTGAGCTTTATAGCCTATGCCAAGCTCTATTTTATTCACTGATGCATGAGTTTGAGAAGCCAGAAAACCTTCCAAAAGTTAAGAACAGAAATCAATGGGAGAACGAAGGCACCAGATAACCTAAGCACTGAAATGCCACTCCTGAATCCTGCGAGTCAGTCATACCTTCCATCTTTGAAATCAGAGCAATAATTAGCTCATTGACTGGGCGTTGGAAACACTAAATCCCCTTCCTGACACTGACTCATTTTGTGTCCTGCACTAGTCACATAACCTTGTTGAACCTCAGTTTCTTCACTTGCAAAATGGAAATAATAATATGTATGGTACAGGGGTGTTGTGGAGTTTAATTAGTGTTTCTAAAATACTGTGAGATGATCAGATGAAAGGTGTACTTGAAATTTACAACATTAATTATTATTTTTATTGTATATAACCATTTAAAAATACAAGAAGCTATTGGATGTTGTTTTACCATCACTTAACATATATTATAGCACAAGCCTGTTTCTGAAAACCATGCTCTTATGGTCGATATGACTTGCTCATTCATAGATTATTCCCAAAGAAATCAAATTGGGAATAATATGCAAAATAGGATAACTAACAGGAATAGGGAAAGGCATAACAGGTAAGTATTGGCTTGACCAGTTATAGTAGACACACCTGACAGTTGAAGTAAACACAACAGCAGAAGGGATGTTTGAAGGAAACAAAGATATAGCTTGATTCCAAAACAATATAATGGTGCTTGTAGCTGAAGTGTGCTTTTCTTCTTAGAAACTCAAAGCAATTTACCAATATTATCTCCTTAATCCGCATAAGGAAGACAGCAAAGAGGAGTCCAATTTAAAGATGAATAGATGGAGACTTAGTGACTAAGTGGCTTGCCCAAAGTCACCGAGTCCATTGCTAGCAGGAGGATTTAGGCTGTCCTTTTCCTGGACCAGGTCAAAGAGTTTGCTAGAGATGGGGGCTGAGACTAGAACTCAGATGTTTTGTATCTAATAATTGTCTGATGTTACCTCTCCTCAAATAAATGGGTATAGTGTGAGGATAAAGGCATCTTACAAAAGAATCCTCTGCAGTATCTAAATAAAAGCTCCATTAATGCTTAGACGTTCTTACCGAGGTTGAGTAGGTCTCTCCTAGTTTAACAGTACCTTGTAAAGCATACTTCTTATTCCACTGTTTAATTACTGCAATTTCTATTTCCATCACTGATGGTGCATATTTCAAAGGAGTTTTATTTTTTAAGGTGCATTTCAGGACACTGGGGAAAAAATAGCCTCCTGCAGAGGGTGATTGAACTTTAGAACATGTTTAGTAAGTCATTTATTTCGTATCAGGAAGTTTTCAAAATGTTTGATTCCAGCCTAAGTCTCGGGAAGCATCAGTATGTACTCACCTCAGATAATTCAGATCTTAAAACTCTCTTTCCACATATGTCTACTTTTTGGCTTCATAAACATCCTAAATACAATTTTCACCCAAACTTACAAGATATAGAATGTGGGAGAAATACCATTGATATTAGACTTGAGTGTCTTAGAATATCTGAGACCACTCAACTGTCAAAAATGCCATTATCAGTTTTTATTTTATGTTAACTTGACTGGGGTTGTTAGCAGAAGTCTTTTATGTAATTAGGATCCATCACTTTGCTTATCCATCACTTTGCTTATTAATAACACTTTGATGATATTTCTGCATATTGGGCAAGTATTTCTCACTGATGTGATATTTTTACGTTTAAGGCATTCCACCCTGCTCTTTCTTTTAATAAAGGCATACTGTAAATTGTTTCCTGTAGAGACTCAGAAAATACATAAACTATAAAGACAATGGATGAAAAAAGAGAGGAAGCAAAAAGTGCCAACTTATTGAAAACCGACCAGAAAAACAGTATATGAAAAACTTCTCTAATATGATCAAACACACTTGTTTGAGAAAAAAATTAATTGATGAGGGATTTGATAAGGTCTAAGAAATTGTCACATTAAGGATGTGTTTACACACTTGCAAGTTGATGCAAATAATAACTCTTATAATTCCTTCTATTTAATTATGATTTAATTGGCATTTATTATTGAATAAACCTGTGAATAAAATTGTGCTGAGTGGCAATGTCTTTCACCAGGAATCAGTTACAAACTTCTGAATCTTCTTTTTTCGTTTCTTTTCCCTTCTTTGTTTAGCAACTAGATCCAAAATTGTTGTTGTCTTTGATCTAGAACAGTCTTACAGTCCTATTTTACCTGGTTGGCTGTCTGTGACTCACTCCACTTGGATTCACAAGATTCTGATTAATTAGTGGGGCAAGTTTCTACCCTGCATTATTTATCTCACAACCTCCAGCTTCAAGACTTGTATCAACTCTCTGGGCCAAACAATACAACACACAGAAACTTGTAAAGAGTTCTTTTCAAATAAACTCAGCTTCAAAATAAACCAGCACCCACACTAGTCTGCAACAGTTCTTCCTCTAATGCCCAGACACATCATCAAACAGTGTAGTTATGATATAACTCAGAGTTAATAATCCAATAGCTTGATTTCCCTGGAGATAAGTAAAAAGTATCTTCATGTGACTTGGATTTTCCCAACAATATTCAGGAACCTAGGAAAGGTATAGCACTGTAGGCTTTTAAAAAAATGTTTCCATGGATAAATTTTCTTGGCCAAAAGGATAAGAATTAATTGCCAAACACTAAGAATCTTCCTTCCCTCTGCCAATTGGCATTGCTTTGGATTTTTCTGTAACAATGTCCACGCCAGTTAGATTTCCTTCCCACTCATAATTCCATCTCGGGGTGAGGGAAGGGAGAATGGCAATGCCTACATCTGCAGAGGAAAAATATTATACTTGTGGAGAGACCCAATTTAAAAACACAACTTATAGGAGAAAAACTAGATGACATTGGGTATGGTGGTGATTTTTTTAGATATAACATCATAGTCATGATTTGTGAAAGAAATAATAAGCTGGATTCATTAAAATTAAAAACTTCTACTCTGCAAAAACAGTGAGAAAATAAGCCACACACTGGGAGAAAATATTTGCAATAGACACATCTGAAAACTGTTATCCAAAATATACAAAGAACTTTTAAAACTCAACAATAAGAAAACAGAGAACCCAATTGAAAAATGGCCCAAATACCTCAACAGACATCTCACCAAAGAAAATATACAGATGGCAAATAAGCATATGAAAAGATGCTCTGCATCATACGTCATCAGGGAAATGCAAATTAAAACAATGAGATACCACTAACACTTATTAGGACAGCCAAAATCCGGAACACTGACAACACCAAATGATAGTGAGGATGGGGAGCAACAGGAATGCTCATTCACTGCTCATGGGAATAAAAAATGGTATAGCCACTTTGGAAGACAGTTTTGCAGTTTCTTGTAAAACTAAATATATCTTACCAGACAAGCCAGCAATTATGGCTCCTTGGTATTTACCAAAGGAGTTGAAACCTTTTATCTATACAAAAACCTACACACAGATGTTTATAGCAGTTTTATTCATAATTGCCAAAACTTGGAAGCAATTAATATGTCCTTCAATAGGTAAATGGATAAATTAACTGTGGTACATTTCATTCTAGGCAAAGGAGTATTATTCAGTGCTAAAAAGAAATAAGCTATAAAGCCATGAAAAAGAGGGAACTGAAACTCATATTACTAAACAGAAGAAGCCAATTTTAAAAGGCTATATACTGTATGATTCCAACCATATGACATCCTGGAAAAGGTAAAACTATGGCAACAGTAAAAAGGTCAGTGGTTTCCAGGGCTTGTGGGTGAAGGGAGGGATGACTGGGCAGAGCACAGGGGATCTTTAGGGCAGCAAAAATACTCTCTATGCTACTATAATGCGGAATACATGTCAATATACATTTTCTTTAAACCCATAAAATGTACACCACCAATACTGAAACCTAAGGTAAACTACAGACTTCAGGTGCTTAGGATGTGTCAATGTAGGTTCATCAGTTGCATTGTTGTATTTGTATGCACTGCTCTGGTGAGGGATATTGATGATAGGGGAGGCAGTGCACGTGTGGAGGAATGGAGTACATGGAAAATCTCCGTACCTTCCTCTCAGTTTTGCTGTGAACCTAAAACTCTTCTGAAGAAAACAAAAGTCTTTAAAAACATACACATGCACACACACTCATGTGCATGCACACTTATCCAGTTTAAAGTTAGAGATTCCAGTGGTTGAGAGCAGCATATATAAAAGCCAGAACTCAGTCCACAGTTATGATGGTAAGAAACCAAAAAGTGCCATGCTAGATAAAATCAGCACAAGCATGCTGCTGTGTTGGTAAAATCCTATGTGAAACATGATGTTCTGTTTTATTTATCTGCCTGAAAAAGTTACCCCAATATAACTTTAAGGGCCCTCATGTAAAGTCTTAAACATGATCTGTTCTACCTGCAAAATGTTGCATGGACTGCTTCTGGGAGCTACAGCTAAGATATTTAAAAGTTATAAGTCAAGATATCTCTCCTTGCAGGTGATGAAACCTACCATATCATAGCGTGAGGAGCCAGGGGCACAGTTGGAATGCGTTTCCATTCAAGAACAATGGTGGATTCCATCCTGGTGGGACCACAGCATGCCCTACAGAGGGGCATCCTTGGCTCCAGCCCTTGTAGAGTCAATATGGCCTCCCCAGGTCTCTTGGATAAAGTTACATAAAGCTTCATTCTTAGTGTTTCTCTCATTTCTTTAGTTTTCAAACATGAATAGGGCCAGAGTCACAGCATGACTGCCTCTTTAGTTACAAACGTCCCCTTCCTGTTGAGGAGACTGCTTAGTGGTGCAGGCTGGAGATCACACCCAGGTCTACACTAACTCAGCAACTCAAAAGCCAAGCAGAAGGAATCACAGGCCAACCTCTCCTCACTCCATGTAAATCTGCTTCGGCTCAGCTGGGTGTCCGGTGGACTGAGTCATGTAATTACCCCATGGGAAACAGCCCCACGAAGATGGTACTGCATTTAAATACCATGAACAGATCCTGTAAGCTCCATTATTTATTTTAATAAAACACGGTTGTGCTTGTTTAGTGTTTGTATTTGTTTTAACAGTAATCAAAATTATATGGACTCTAATTTTCAATGAATGCATCTTAATCATACAGAAAGGTATAATTAATTGGTTAGTCAAGGAAGCCTTCAGTTCTCACATACATTCTGCCCCTCTTGTCTCCCTCATTTCCTCCCACTCTGCTATTTTAGGCCATGAAGGCATTTAAATTATTTTAGGCTTTTTTTTTTTTTCTCTCAGCAAATATCAACTGGGACTTTTATGGTCCTCCTACAAAGGGAGAACAAAGGATTGACCATTCTATCATTTGTACTCAATTAAATATCCTAATATGAAGCTTTCTTGTAAATGTCCATTTAGGTTTATCAAATATAAAATGACAAAGCTTATAGCTCATTCCATCCAAACACTGCAGAGGCTTCTTCTAAGACCTGTTGCTGCATGTGTTCATGATTTACTGTTACGTGGGTAGGAGCTTTCACTCTCTGAGGACTTCTTGGCTTAGATATTAAATCATGATCAGACACACACCCTGAGTGACATTTTTCTCTTCTTAATTCCCACATAAAACTCCCACTGAAGTGATGGAGAAGACTCATGTGTGTGGGAGACTGACTTGGTATTTGCAAAGGTTCTTAACCAACAAGGAGGAATTGCATTTTGTCTGCTCACAATGCATCAATGCATATAATAATCTCCCCTCCTTGCATTGACAACCCAATTTCAGTTCAGAAACTAGAATGATAAGTATTGTACATGCTCCAGAATACAGGCATTCAGCCTCTATTAAAAGCATTTAGTTTTTCTAGAATTTAACAGCACAACTCTATTAACATAGAGTTAATATGTTAAGCTCAATATGGCAAAATCCTAAGCAGCTTGAAAACGCAGTGGTAGGAGTTGAAGTCAGCCTACCCAGCTGACAAGTGACTCAATACTGAAGTTTAATTGTCTTTGCTGTTCGCCAGTAACTGTAAGCAGGTACTTATCTGGGCCTCACCATGCTGGTTCACCAGCATTTTTCAGTTGGGAAAGTAACTTCGTGAACTACAGTGGCTGTGCTAGATGAAAATAGGTGTATTATCATTGGCATTTTGGACAAGCCTTTGGCATTTTATTGCCCTGGTATGGCACTCAAGAGCATTATACTGTGTGCAGAAAGATCAGCCAAGATGATGAAATGTTGGCCTTCCTCCAAAATTTCAAGTGGTTTACACCCAGTATCGGCTAGGAAGGCATTTGTTCACACATAGGTTGACATTCTCAGCTTAGAAAAGCCTGGGAACTTACCTTCTTTCACTCACTCACACTCCTATACACGTTTACAAATACAAAACTTAATGTCTAAAACACTGTTTCCAACAGGAGTATAAAGCATAAACTAAACTCAGACTAAAAATTAGTGATTTATGTGATTGAATAAGATTCAACATTTAAATTTTTAGTCATGAAACACTGGAGGTTTTGCAACATGAGTACCAATGTATTTTTAGTTAAACTCTCAATTTTTCTGTTCTGTCATTAATATTTTAGAACAAATAAAATCCACAGGTAATCACCACAAATTATTTTAATCTTTCCACCAATGCTCTCTCCCCACAAGCTCCCTACCAAACCACTAATAGGTAGAAGAATGACTATGTGTTTTACCCCCTTTATTTTTCTCTCCTCCCAAGAACTAACTACGAACAGGGAAAGAAACCAGCAGTGAATGGGAGGAGCCATGAGATAATTGATCACCTGAATAATCAAGAATAAGCAATAGTCCTCAGAAGGAAACAGCTTTCCTGCGGTGAGTGAGGAGGATGCTTTGTTCTACACGACCCTTCTTGATTAGAAGGACCTCTGTTCTATGAAACAATCAGCCTGACAACCCATTAAGTGTTACAGCATTGGGGACCACTTCAGGCCATCAGTAGCTTTGGGCAAACCACTTGACATTGTGGCGCTTCAATTTCTTCACCAGTAAAGGACTCAGTTTATTTATTTTTAAGTACCCTAATATACCTGAATTCTTTATCACAACCTTTGGACTGCCATTTATACAATGACTTTGCTATTGCACTTCACTGGAAGAATTGGGGAATTAAATTCTCATATTTTCCTCTTCGATTATCTACTTTTGGGAAAATGTCTTATTTGCAAATCCACTGGTGAAGCAAAGATGGTGCTTATGCCTCCCTATGCCCTTATCAGAAGGAGAAGTGCACTTTCTTTCCAGTCTTTCCACACTACTGAGTTCTCTTATGGCTTTTGGAATTAGCACAGAATATCTGTAATATCAGAAATATGTAGAAATGTATTTACCACAACCAATAAATGACTGCATAGCACTGTCATTCCCTACCATTCCAGCTCTTTGCAGCTTTTTAAGATAGCATGGCCCTATAGAAACAACCATATATTATGTTTTGATGTGTTTTTTGGTGTGAAGGAAGTCAGGAAGATAATTCTTAGTCTTTACCAGTCTAGAAATGCCTTGATGTTCCTTGCTGTGTTCAAGGCTCACGAAGGGAAAAATTGCTTCTATACTAATGGACAAGGAAAGAATCTCTCTACCTACTCTACCTCAGCTTCAATCACAAACAATTCATGACCATCTAACTACTTTTCAAAGCAGTCTTCTTCTTTAACCTTACCTTACATTTATCGTACCATTAAACAATGGCCGTCTGGATTCTTTGAAGTCCTGATAAGACATTCTTATCGCCTATCACCAAAGTCTTAACATTTTCAGAATAAATCATATTTCCAATAAGGAAAGAAAATTCATTGCAGGAGACTATTACCATAATGGAGCTGGTCCCCCAGCACCAAGGATAAGGTACTAATTGGAGCAGATCAGAGGATCTCAGAACTGTAATAGCTGTTATTTATTTACACAAACCCTATGCCTTTAACTCTGGCCAGCTTATTCTGTGGCCAAATAAAAACAAGTCTAGACAACACAGGTCGATTCATGGTCAGTGTCCTGGGAGCCTTGGCTTCATTTCTGCCTTGACCCTCACACCTACACTGGTCTTGCATTCGCCTGACTTGAGGACCCTGGATTTATTACAGAATTTTGGCCCCATACACGTACGTATCTCTTGGATACATTCTCCGATGTTAACCATCACCTCTGGACACAACTGTACACTCAAACTCAAGTCTTATTCTACCTCAGATCACAGAGGAAGTGCCTTTCCTGATCTAATTCCAGCCCCAGAGCCAATGCCAGTGGCATGTCCTTTGTTTTATGCTTTGACAATATCTGACTGGGCCTATTGCAGGGGGATTGGCCCCTGTTCAACAGTCAACAGGCTATGAGGCTGATCAGCCCAGAAAGGCTATGGCTGGACATTGGACTAGACATACGGAATCAATACAACATGACAGAAAAAAAATGCAGTCTGGCTGGGGATTTATGAACCAGTTCTGTCAATTCACCTAGTGTGCATTTGGCATATTGTTAAAAAGAAGAGAGAAGAGAAGAGAAGAGAAGAGAAGAGAAGAGAAGAGAAGAGAAGGGAAAGGAAGGGAAAGGAAGAAAAAAAGAGAAAAGAAAAGGAAAGGAAAGAGAAGCTATCCCAAAGATAAACAGATTCATATCTGCTCCTTTACTAAATATTTACCAATCCAGAAATCATCCCATATTAGTGGTTCTCCACTTTTGTTACACATTGGAATCACCTGAAAAGCTTTAAAAAATACTTAGGCCTGGTCCCCTCCTGCAGATTCTCATTTAATTTCTTTAGGGAGGGGCCCACATACAGGAATATTTAAATGTTCAACTTTAGAATTCAGTGCTTCTCGAAATTTAGTGTACATAAGAATTACCTGGTTATTTTGTTAAAATGCAGATGCTGATACAGCAGGTCTCTGGTGGAGCCCGAGACTCTGCGGGTGTAACAAGCTCCCAGGTGTTGCTGATGCTGTTGCTTCATGAGCAACACTGAGCAGCAAGATGGAAACTAATCGCTAACGCCTGAGAAGCAACTTACCACATTTGCTAGGTTGATTTTTCTACCTGCATTTGGTTAGTGCACAACAAAAGCCAGTGGAGACCTACCTTCTCCATTTCTCATTGCAGTTCTACAAGTTCACTTCAAAGGACATGCAAGTTGCAATGTTTAGACTCAACCCATCCGTAATTATCGATACCTCCCTTCTTCCCGAGAGCCATCCGAAGTGCTCCCCACATCACTAGGCTGAGAAAATCCACAGCAGCAAACCCTCTCACAGTTTCTCTACACACAGAAAGTCCATCAAAGCCAAATGGAAACAAACCACACATATTGTACAAAGGACTATGGGAAAATGCAAGGAAATACAAGACATTGCCCCATCCTTCCTCCTCACCTGTTGACAAGGTCTGTATAGAAAAACAGAGCCTACAATTCAGAGCAGAAGTGTTCAGGGTCAAATAAGTGGTACTGGAAGGGAGTGCTATACGAGAAGAGAGGCGAAAAAGATGTCCCCGTAGGCTGGGCAATTAGGGATAGGGTGGGGGAGTGTAGGGGTGTCTCATACAGGAGAACTTACACCACTCAAGACAGATAGGGAGGGGGCAAGAGGGGAGGGTTCCAGAACCATTCCAGGGAGAGTTAACTTGGTACTACCATAGGACAGAGGGAGGAGAACCAAGGTGGGGACCAAGGACAGTGAGAAGACCACTTCAACTAAGACAGAAAGAAAAGTCAGAAATTACTAAATTCTAATCATTTGAGGCCTATGAATTCTTTAGGCTGGTACTTTGAAACATGATGTCAAGCTGAAGGATAATGGATGGACCACAAATACTCACAGCTTTTAAGACTATACATATCAGAGTTACATATATAATAACAATACCTAATAGTCATTATGCACTTCCTATGTGCCAGGCATAGTTCTAAGTCCCTTACATATAAAGACCTATTTAATTCTCACAACAAATCTACAAAATAGGTACTATTATCATCATCACTGGAACATAACCTACATAAAAACAGGAGTTTTGTATATTTTGTTCACACTTGCAATTCTCAGTATCAAAATAGCAACTGAATCAAAAAGTCCTGATTCTGCAGATGAGAATTGGGAGCACAGGGAGATTAAATAACGTGTATAAAGTGATAGAGTCAACAGGTGGCAGAGTGGGGACTCAACCTCAGGTGCCTTAGCTTTGGTATCCATGGCTCTACCATCATGCAACAGGCCTCCAGTTTAAGAGAAGACCTCTCGGATTCCATTATCTTTACCATGTCAAGTCTAGTTCTTGCCTCCACTGGTTAAGCTACAATTAATTTTTTAAAAATGCAATGAGAATTTGAGTGTGGAGGATATCCTATCCGGGTCTAGGAGAGAAAAAGCAGTGTCCTTGAGCACGTGTTAAGTTGTCTCATTCTTGCAATGACATTCAATGCTAAGTGTAATTGATCCCCTGAAGCTTTAGCAAGGTTCTCCATGGGTCCAAATCACACAGCTAGTACCTCACTTTGAGAACCTGAACTCAAGTCCACAGATTCTACTTCTGGTAATTTTTTACCCTAAACTTGTCTCTTTAAGATATAAAGTCTTCTCTCTTTAGTTCCTGATGACTTGCTTATTTATTTAAAACCATTGCTAAGATACTACATCTTTTCATCCCTCTCTCAGTATACATGTATTGTGTGCCTGTTACCATTATGAGACATGAGGGAACAGAAAATCCCTAGCCCTAAAGGGCCCAAAGTCTAGGCTGAAGGACATATATAAAAACAAACAACAACAAATGAGATGGGGGCCCCATAGACCTATACCTGAGGCCCATGCAATAAAAGCAAGAATTCTTCTTGAAGGATCTGGGAAGGTTTTTCAGAAGAAGATCTCATATATAGCATGTCCAATGATGCCTTCCTGACAACAAGTTGGGGGTCACACGTGGCTGCCTTCTTTTTCTCTGCTCCCTCTACCCTATGTTCTGCTCATACAGTGTAGAGTCCTCCAGCTGTCTTACTCCTCAGTGCCTCTGCTCATCCTGGATGCCCTCCAGTTCCTTGCCTGCCTGGATCAAATCTACTCCCTCTTTTACAGACTCATCTTTTATAAACTTCATCTCTTTAATGGAGGCTCTTCTGACCATCACCCAATCACTCCTTCCTTTGCATCTGAACTATATTCCATCTCATACTTATAGCTATGAAATACTTACAATATTTAATTTCTCCTAAATTGCTACATGTTGGTCTCCCTCTAGCAGACTATTAGTTTCCTACAGTCAGAGACCGCATCTTTAGAGGACGTATCTTAATCATCATTTTAGCCTCTGTGGCTAGACTGTGACTATCCCAGACTGTTCTTTTAGAGGTGATAATTTTCAGTGGCTCATTTGTTCACCAGTTTCCAAATACACATATGGATCAGTTGTACTTGACTGAAGAGTACATCATAACAACAGTAAAGAATCTGTGTCTGTGATTAACTACAGGGTTGTAATAGTAAATGAAACATTTATAGGCAGTGAGGTCAGAGGTGAACATAGAGTGATAGAGAGATAAACAGTAATAATTCTTGACATTTGTATAGCCCTTTTATTACCCAAAATTCTTTCACATATCTTATCTTCCTTTATCTGTATAATAATGATATAAAGTAGAAAGGAAACTTCTCTACAGTTTATGGAAGGTGAAAGTTAGATATAGGAGATTGAGTGACATCTATTATCTGTTTATGACCAAATAAAGACTCAAATTGCATATTTTGACTCTAGATCTATGGCCTTATACTAAGACATGAATGATGGTCTGATGCATTTGTGCATTTTTGATGCATTCATTCATTTAATACATATGACATATGAAAGGTACCATACTGGTCTGGTCCTTGAATACAAACAAATAAAATAAAAAGTTATAACCCTCAAGAAATTCACAGTGCAAGTAAATATATAAGCAGGTAACTACACAATTACACCTCAGTGTGATGAATGTTAATGTCATGGACTGAATGTTTGTACTCCTCTTGCCACAAAAATTCAAATGCTGAAACCTAAGCCCCAATGTGATGGTATTTGGAGGTGGGGACTTTGGGAGAGAACTAGGTCATAAGAGTGGAACCCTCAAGAATGGGATTAGTGCCCTTATAAAAAAGGACCCAGAGAGCTCCCTTTCCCCTTCAGCCATGTGAAGACACAGCAAGAAGACAACCATCTATGAACCAGGAAGAGGGCCCTCACCAGACACCGAATCAGCTGGCACCTTGATCTTAGACTTCCCAACCTACAGAACTGTGAGAAATAAATTTCTGTTGTTTATAAGCCACACAGTCTATGGTATTAATATTATAGCAGTCAAAATGGACTAAGATAGCTACATAAAGACTTGTTTAAAGTGTCGTAGGGACTCACTGAAGCATTTAACGAGCCAGGGAGTTAGGCAAGGAGACTTGGGATTGGGGGTGGTAAAAGAGGGAATTTGGTCAGCAAAGGCTTCCTTGGGGAAAAAATGCTTGAAGAACATGTCCTAGTTAGCTAAGAAAGGAATTAGGAGTAGAGGAAAGATCGTTTGGGGCAGAAACAGGAAAATGTGTAAAGATACAGAGTCATACCAAAGAATGGCACAATCTTTCTGTAAGTTACCGCCATAGCTTCTGAAATTGCTACTTCCCCCAAAAGATTAACTCTAGTGTCCATATCCTTCTTCACTGGAAGACTTATTGTTCCTGCTGTTTGGAGAGTTGTCAGCAGTCAGCTTTTAGCTGTGAGCCCCTTCAGGAATTGTCTCAGCTGCAGAGCCCTCTCATCCAAGGTCATGCCATTTTCCGTGAATACCCACATCCAATACCAGATCAGTGCAGGAACACACAGTCCTGACCATCATGGCCCAACTCAAGATACCTATGAAGGACCATTTTAGCTCCAAGGGTCTCTGTGGTTCTGGCTGAAGCTATAGTTATGCTTGTATTTCAGTTCAACTTTTCATTTTGCCTAATCCGGTTTCCTTCCCCATCCCTTCTATAGGTGTCGGTCCATGAGCTCTCATTAATAAATACAGCAAGTTCTAATCTCCATCTCAGAGACTGCTTCCTGGGGAACCTCACCTTGTGATAGTTGGTACCAGGCGTGCTCTAAGAATGTAGGAAGAAAGACAGGGTTTTGGAGCTGGATCACTTACTGCTTTGCTTGGCAGTGAGAACTCCTTCCCTGATGGAAGAGGAAGCACAGAAAGCCCTGGTACTAGGTGAAGGACCAACTGTTCATATTTTCACTGGTGAACTGAGATGATACAAAGGTGGATGAGATGCACTAGCCAGTGTTATATATTACATTTGTAAAAAAAGGTAATAGAACCTATAAAAACAATGGAATTGTATGGTTATTTTCTAACCTCCTTTTCTGGAGGAAAGAAAACAAAAGCTGAGAGAAATTAACAAGTGATAAAAAGCAATTGTGGACATTCACAGAAAGATAGACAAGATGACAAGGCAGAGGGCTATGTACCAGACGAAGGAACAAGATAAAACCCCAGAAAAACAACTAAATGAAGTGGAGATAGGAAACCTTCCAGAAAAAGAATTCAGAATAACAATAGTGAAGATGATCCAGGACCTCAGAAAAAGAAAGGAGGCAAAGATCGAGAAGATGCAAGAAATGTTTAACAAAGATCTAGAAGAATTAAAGAACAAACAAACAGAGATGAACAACACAATAACTGAAATGAAAAATACACTAGAAGGAATCAATAGCAGAATAACTGAGGCAGAAGAACAGATAAGTGACCTGGAAGACGAATGGTGGAATTCACTGCTGCAGAACAGAATAAAGAAAAAAGAATGAATAGAAATGAAGACAGCCTAAGACACCTCTGGGACAACATTAATTGCAACAATATTCGCATTATAGGGGTCCCAGAAGGAGAAGAGAGAGAGAAAAGCCCCAAGAAAATATTTGAAGAGATTATAGTCGAAAAATTCCCTAACGTGGGAAAGGAAATAGCCCCCAAGTCCAGGAAGTGCAGAGAGTCCCATACAGGATAAACCCAAGGAGAAACACGCCGAGACACATAGTAATCAAATTGGCAAAAATTGAAGACAAAGAAAAATTATTGAAAGCAGCAAGGGAAAAATGACAAATAACATACAAGGGAACTCCCATAAGGTTAACAACTGATTTCTCAGCAGAAACTCTACAAGCCAGAAGGGAGTGGCATGATATACTTAAAGTGATGAAAGGGAAGAACCTACAACCAAGATTACTCTACCCTGCAAGGATCTCATTCAGATTTGATGGAGAAATCAAAAGCTTTACAGGCAAGCGAAAGCTAAAAGAATTCAGCACCACAAAACCAGCTCTACAACAAATGCTAAGGGAACTTCTCTAAGTGGGAAACACAAGAGAAGAAAAGGACCTACAAAAACAAACCTAAAGCAATTAAGAAAATAGTAATAGGAACATACATTTCGATAATTACCTTAAACGTGAATGGAATAAATGCTCCAACCAAAAGACACAGGCTTCCTGAATGGATACAGAAACAACACCCATATATATGCTGTCTACAAGAGACCCACTTCAGACCTAGGGACACATACAGACTGAAAGCGAGGGGATGGAAAAAGATATTCCATGCAAATGGAAATCAAAAGAAAGCTGCAGTAGCTATACTCATATCAGATAAAATAGACTTTAAAATAAAGAATGTTACAAGAGACAAGGAAGGACACTACATAATGATCAAGGGATCAATCCAAGAACAAGATATAACAATTATAAATATATATGCACCCAACATAGGGGTACCTCAATATATAAGGCAACTGCTAACAGCTATAAAAGAGGAAATTGACAGTGACACAATAATAGTGGGGGACTTAAACACCTCACTTACACCAAAGGACAGATCATCCAAACAGAAAATTAATAAGGAAACACAAGCTTTAAATGACACAATAGACCAGATAGATTTAATTGATATTTATAGGACATTCCATCCAAAAACAGCAGATTACACTTTCTTCTCAAGTGCGCACGGAACATTCTCCAGGATAGATCACATCTTGGGTCACAAATCAAGCCTCAGTAGATTTAAGAAAATTGAAATCATATCAAGCATCTTTTCTGACCACAGTGCTATGAGATTAGAAATCAATTACAGGGGAAAAAAATGTAAAAAAAGACAAACACATGGAGGCTAAACAATAAGTTACTAAATAACCAAGAGATCATTGAAGAAATCAAAGAGGAAATCAAAAAATATCTAGAGACCAATGATAATGAAAACACGATGATCCAAAACCTATGAGATGCAGCAAAAGCAGTTCTAAGAGGGAAGTTTATAGTTATACAAGCCTACCTCAAGAAACAAGAAAAATCTCAAATAAACAATCTAAGATTACACTTAAAGGAACTAGAGAAAGAAGAACAAACAAAACCCAAGTTAGCAGAAGGAAAGAAATCATAAAGATCAGAGCAGAAATAAATGAAATAGAAGCAAAGAAAACAATAGCAAAGATCAATAAAACTAAAAGCTGGTTCTTTGAGAAGATAAACAAAATTGATAAACCTTTAGCCAGACTCATCAAGAAAAAGAGGGAGAGGACTCAAATCAATAAAATTAGAAAT
The DNA here is from genome assembly GCF_949987535.1 of Balaenoptera acutorostrata. Taxonomy (NCBI): domain Eukaryota; kingdom Metazoa; phylum Chordata; class Mammalia; order Artiodactyla; family Balaenopteridae; genus Balaenoptera; species Balaenoptera acutorostrata. The sequence goes on along the minus strand of NC_080065.1, from coordinate 48,226,267 downwards.
GAAAAAGGAGAAGTTACAACAGACACCGCAGAAATACAAAGCATCCTAAGAGACTACTACAAGCAACTCTATGCCAATAAAATGGACAACTTGGAAGAAATGGACAAATTCTTAGAAAGGTATAACCTTCCAATACTGAACCAGGAAGAAAGAGAAAATATGAACAGACCAATTACAAGTAATGAAATTGAAACTGTGATAAAAAATCTTCCAACAAACAAAAGGCCAGGACCAGATGGCTTCACAGCTGAATTCTATCAAACATTTAGAGAAGGGCTAACACCCATCCTTCTCAAACTCTTCCAAAAAATTACAGAGGAAGGAACACTCCCAAACTCATTCTATGAGGCCACCATCACCCTGATACCAAAACCAGACAAAGATACTACAAAAAAAGAAAATTACAGATCAATATCACTGGTGAATACAGATGCAAAACTCCTCAACAAAATACTAGCAAACAGAATCTAACAACACATTTAAAGGATCATACACCATGATCAAGTGGGATTTATCCCAGAGATGCAAGGATTCTTCAATATACACAAATCAATCAATGTGATAAACCACACTAACAAACTGAAGATGAAAAACCATATGATCATCTCAATAGATACAGAAAAAGCTTTTGACAAAATTCAACAACGATTTATGATAAAACCTCTCCAGAAAGTGGTCATAGAGCGAACCTACCTCAACATAATAAAGGCCATATACGACAAACCCACAGCAAACATCATTCTCAATGGTGAAAAACTGAAAGCATTTCCTCTAAGATCAGGAACAAGATAAGGATGTCCACTCTCGCCACTATTATTCAACATAGTTTTGGAGGTCCTAGCCACGGCAATCAGAGAAGAAAAAGAAATAAAAGCAATACAAATTGGAAAAGAAGAAGTAAAACTGTCATGATTTGCGGATGACATGATATTATACATAGAGAATCCTAAAGGTGCCACCAGAAAACTACTAGAGCTAATCAATGAATGTGGCAAAATTGCAGGATACAAAATTAATGCACAGAAATCTCTTGCATCCCTATACACTAATGATGAAAAATCTGTAAGAGAAATTAAGGATACACTCCCATTTACCATTACAACAAAAAGAATAAAATACCCAGGAATAAACCTACCTAGGGAGACAAAAGACCTTTACGCAGAAAACTATAAAACACTGATGAAAGAAATTAAAGATGATACCAACAGACGGAGAGATGTACCATGTTCTTGCATTGGAAGAATCAATATTGTGAAAATGACTATACTACCCAAAGCAATCTACAGATTCAATGCAATCCCTATCAAATTACCAATGGCATTTTCTACAGAACTAGAACAAAAAATCTTAAAATTTGTATGGAGACATAAAAGACCCTGAATAGCCAAAGCAGTCTTGAGGGAAAAAAACTGACCTGGAGGAATCAGACTCCCTGACTTCAGACTATACTACAAAGCTAGTAATCAAGACAATATGGTACTGGCACAAAAATAGAAATATAGATCAATGGAACAGGATAGAAAGCCCAGAGATAAACCCACGCACCTATGGTCAACTAATCTATGACAAAGGAAGCAAGGATATAGAATGGAGAAAAGACAGTCTCTTCAATAAGTGGTGCTGGGAAAACTGGACAGCTATATGTAAAAGAATGAAATTAGAACACTCCCTAACACCATACACAAAAATAAACTCAAAATGGATTAGAGACCTAAATTGAGAGTGGACACCATAAAACTCTTAGAGGAAAACATAGGAAGAACACTCTTTGACATAAATCACAGCAAGATCCTTTTTGACCCACCTCCTAGAGTAATGGAAATAAAAACAAAAATAAACAAATGGGACCTAATGAAACTTAAAAGCTTTTGCAAAGCAAAGGAAACTACAAACAAGACGAAAAGACAACCCTCAGAATGGGAAAAAGTATTTACAAATGAATCAATGGACAAAGGATTAACCTCCAAAATATATAAACAGCTCATGCAGCTCAATATTAAAAAAACAAACAACCCAATCCAAAAATGGGCAGAAGACCTAAATAGACATTTCTCCAAAGAAGATATACAGATGACCAGGAAGCACATGAAAAGCTGCTCAACATCACTAATTATTAGAGAAATGCAAATCAAAACTACAACGAGGTATCACCTCACACCAGTTAGAATGGGCATCATCAGAAAATCTACAAACAACAAATGCTGGAGAGGGTGTGGAGAAAAGGGAACCCTCTTGCACTGTTGGTGGGAATGTAAATTGATACAGCCACTATGGAGAACAGTATGGAGGTTCCTTAAAGAACTAAAAATAGAATTACCATATGACCCAGCAATCTCACTACTGGGCATATACCCAGAGAAAACCATAATTCAAAAAGACACATGCACCCCAATGTTCATTGCAGCACTATTTACAATAGCCAGGTCATGGAAGCCACCTAAATGCCCATCGACAGATGAATGGATAAAGAAGGTGTGGTACATATATACAATGGAATATTACTCAGCCAGCCATAAAAAGGAACGAAATTGGGTCATTTGTAGAGACACGGATGAATCTAGAGACTGTCATACAGAGTGAAGTAAGTCAGAAAGAGGAAAACAAATATCGCATATTAACAGATGTATGTGGAACCTAGAAAAATGGTACAGATGATCCGGTTTGCAGGGCAGAAGTTGAGACACAGGTGTAGAGAACAAAGGTGTGATGAATTGGGAGATTGGGATTGACATGTATACACTGATGTGTATAAAATGGATGACTAATAAGAACCTGCTGTATAAAAAAATAAGTAAAATAAAATTCAAAAAAAAAAGCAATTGTGAAAGTAGAGAGCCTTCCTGGTAGCAGACAAAAAGGATCTCATTTTCTGCTGCAGGAAGGCATAGAAATCTGAGGACCAGGACTAGAATATAATCATCAAAGGAGCCAAACTCTGAAGAAGGTTAAACTCCTAATCAAGACAGATCTTCTATGTTAAGATTAGGGCCCTCGCTAGGAAAAATAGGACCCTGACACATTGAATAGGTATCTAAGTGGATGTCCACAAAAATCCAAAATCCTTAGATTCCCCAAAACCCCATAGACTACAGAAGTGCCTGTTCCCCACCCACCATCGAAAGCTAACATCCCTCTCCTCTTGCAAGAGGAAAATGCGGAGGCCTTCCCTCTGCAAGACAATGTATGCCTTCCTCAGGATACATGCCTTCCTCTCATTCTGGTCAGTTGACTAATAGCTAAGATATTTTTTTAAATTGCCACTTTTGTTTTTCAATTGAAGTATATTTGATTTACAATATTATATTAATTTCAGGTATACAGTATTTTCATGGATTATACTCCATGAAAAGCTGTTACAAGATAATGGCTATAATTCTCTGTGCTGTACGATATATCCCTGATACTTATCAATTTTATACATAGTAGTTTGTATCTGTTAATCCCATACCCTTAACTTGTCCCTCTTTCCCTCTCCCCACTGGTAACCACTGGTTTGTTTTCTATATCTGTGAGTCTGTTTCTATTTTGCTATATACATTTGTGTGCATTATTTTTTAGATTCCACATATAAGTGATATCATACAGTAATTATCTTTCTCTGTCTGACTTATTTCACTAAGCATAATATTCTCTAGGTCCATTTACGTTGCTGCAAATGGCAGAATTTCATTCTCTTTTGTGGCTAATATTCCATTATATAAATATACCACATCATCTTTAAGGTTAAGTTGCAGCATAAGCAAGCAAGGGACATATCAAACCTAATAAGGGAAGGAGGAAAGTATACATTCCCAGCATACAGGATTTAGAATCCTGGCAAGGACTCCAAGAGATAGTGCAGTCTCTCTTCTCTGTACCTGGCCATCTACTTAGTGTAGAAAGAGAAGTGGCCCAAAGTTGGAATACATATATGAACTCATGGGCAGTAGCAAATTGCTTGGCTATTAGGACCTGGAAAGAGAAAAATAGGAAGATCAGAGACAAGGAAATCTAGGGTAGAAGTATGTGAATTAATATGAGAGCATGCACAAATTATAAAAATTTATATCACATGATCACACCCACCAGCAGCATCCAACACAGAGAAAGTACTAAAGAACCATGTAGCCAAAATGACTCAGCCTGTTAACATCAGCCAGCCTTTGTCATTGTCCATCCCAAAGCTCTGTTCATTCTGGGTGTATGAATAGAGTAGCTGAGGTGGTAAGAATGAAGGCTATACATATGTCCAAGAGCATGGATTTCCCCTTACCAAGGCTAAGTTAGCTACGGCTGCCACTGAATGTCCAACCTGCCAGAAACAGAAACATCCCGGTTGTGACGTCACCCTTTGAGGAAGCCAACTTGCCACTTGGTTTGCCTTTCTTGCTAGTAGGGGCTTAGCCAGCATCACTATCCAAGGGTTTATGGAGCGTCTGATCCACTGGTGTGGGATTTCATATAACATTGCATCAGGGGAACTCATGATAGAGAAAACAGGTGTGAAAGTTGGCCCATAATCATAGGATCCTCTGGGCATATCATATACCTCACTACACAGAAGCTAGTAGCCTGAGAGAGCACTGGAATATCTCTCTGAAGGCACAGCTGAAGTTCCAGCTCAGTGCCAATGATTTACCAGGATGGAGTGTCATCCTCTAGGACTAGTATGCTCTTTGAATCAAAGGCCTTCATATGGTACTATATCCCCAAAAGGAAAAACACATGGTTATAAGAAAAAAAAAAAAACACATAGTTATAAGAAAAATGCATGGTTACAGGAAAAAAAAGTGGTCCCACCTCTCACCTTTCCCAGTGACCTGCTTGAATAATTTATTCATCCCTTCTCTGCAGCTCTGGATTCTGTGGGTTTACAGATTCTGAGTCTTAAAAAGAGAACATTTTTGCTAATGGTAATAAACCCTCTGACTACAGCTTGGGCATTCAGGCTCCTTGTGGTAAGGAACTATTAAGGTTCCTTGCCACAAGGAGCTGGCAAGAATAGGAGTCATTGTTTTGGCAGGGCAGCTGACCAGTCATCAGGTAGTAGGGCTGCCATTACATTGTGGGGCATGGAGGAATAAGTCTGGCACCCAGGTGATCCAGTTGCGCATCTCTTGGTCCTTCCTTCCCAACTATAATGGCAAATGGGCAAGCACAGCAATCCTGATTTGAGAAGGGCATGGTGACTGGGACTGAGACTCCTCAAGGCTGAGGGTATCAGTTATGCCACCAGGTAAGCAACTGAGACAGAGATGCAAGATGAGAGAGAGGAAAATCTAGAATCAATAGTGGAGGAGGGAGGCAGTGAGTATGAGTCGTGACCTTGAGACCAGCTGTAGCATTGGACTATAGTTGGTCCACTAACTTCCTGTCCTCAGTTTATCCCAAGAAAAGTTTACAAGCATCCTGAAGAGCTGCTTCCTGAACGTATATTAAGAAGTAATCTGAATGGAGCAAAGAGTAGACTGTGGTAGACACCACCCAGATCCATCCAGATATTCCTTCAGTAAGAGATTCTTGTCCCAGCCATTTGGAATGCTGCCAGCAGACAGCCATCAGCTGTCAGCCCCTTCAGCGTTGTCTTAACTGCAGAGAGAGCTCTCACTCGAGGTTATTCCCATGCGAGGTTGCCCACATCTGATGACTGATTGATACAGGAATACAAAGGCCTGGTCATCTCAGTCAAACTCAGGACAAATCTGAAGGGCCATTCTAGTTCCAGAGATCCCTGTGGAGTTGACCAAGGCTTTTGTTGGGTCTGTGTCTCAGCTTAACATCTTCTTCTTCCCAATCCTGTTCCCTTTCCCAGCCTTCCAGGCATGTTGGTCCCAAGGACACTCCATAATAAATATTCCGACAAGATAGGATTTGGAGAAATCCATCTGAGTTTCTCAATGTACCCTAACAAGATAGGATTTGGAGAAACCATGAGGGTCCCTGTATTACTGTATGATATTAACTCCATCTCAGAGTTTCTCAGTGTACCCTAACCTGCAACAATGAGAATGACTGTAGAGAGAAATAACAAATTCTGAGTCATTTGCCTACTGGAGAAAGAAAATACTTTTTATTTCTGAAAGCAATATGACAGTAGGGAGTTAAGGAGCCAAGAATAGCTCTTTAATGGAAGTGAGGAGGGAGAGAGGCTGTCCAAGCTTTGTATTCCTCTCCACTAGAAGTTCTGTCAAGATGTAAGGGATGAGGAGTGGCATGTGGGGTAGCAGGAAAGAGAAGAACTGGCCATGTGACCAACGCTGTATATGGTGCAGACCTATTTATTGGTTGTCATGAAGAAAGATGTCCTATAATGGTTTCTGGGTTTCTGCTCAACCAAGATCTACATAAAGCTTTTACTTGAGATGGAGGAGAGGCTCAGGGAGGCTACCCTGGGTCAACTCCAGAGCAACCCTGCCATTTAGATAGAAAAGACATAGGCATATCCTCTTCTCCATGCTGACAGCTCTCAGAGGCAGCTCTTGACCCCAAAGACCCCAAAGACCCAGAGAATCACAGGATCATGAATAAGCAAACACAGGAAAGAGTGCAGCCACCAATGTCTTAATAGAGATTGTAACTGGCCAAATTTCCAGCTCAAATGACCATAATCTTGGCAGACAAGTAGAATTCTGAGGACAGAAGGAAACCTTCAAATGTTTATGTAATTTTCTACAAGGGAAGAGTTTGCTGATTCTAGGAAGGGCGGGCCCCCCAAGGCTAGCTGTCCAGCTCCGGTGATTACTCTGAGCCTTAATGCTTTGGAAATTCACCTTTAAAATTTCTTGTCTGAGATTTAATGCACAATGGACAATTCATTCATTTCCTCCCAGAGGACCTAGCACATGTGAGTGTCTCCTGAGAAAGGCAATTATCACCTCAAGGTGGTCTGCCTGAAATGCTTCTCTAATACTGATTTAGAGGAAATCAGCCCATGTGACTGTCTCAGGAGGCTAATCACAAGATTGAGAAACAAGCATCCTGAGGAATTTTCACAATATACTTCTCAGTGAAGCACACACAACTTCAAAACCCAGATAATGACATCCTAAATTCTCTGGTTTTCATTTATTTCCAGTTGCAATTTCCAGACTACCAGAATTTCTATCATTTTGTTATTATCATCGTTAAACTCATTTCTTTGAGGCCTGAAATCTTGTTTACTTTATATTATAAATGCACAGAGCTATCCATACTCAGATGGCTCCTAGAAAAGGCATATTCATGATTTGTAAGATGGGATCTTTGGAAGCTATATTTATACTGAAAAGGGACACTGAAATGGTGGGTGAGGGATGGAGAGAATATAGCTCCAAGTGTTTTTTCTCTGGAGGCAGTGATCCTATTACTGCGTATCCCCATTCCGTGGGGCTCCAGTCCGGTGCTGCTTCTTCCGTGATGTACTCCACACCAACCAGTCTGATTAAGCCTGTTGTGTGTCTGTGACTTAGGACACTTGCTTTTCTTCCATCATAGCACTTACTATAGACTTCCTGTTGATGGATCTCTCCACACTTCCTCAAGGACAAGGACCATGTATTCTGTATCTTAATTAGAGTGCCTTGCACGTATTAAGTATTGTTTATGTACTATTGAAATAAATCCAAATGATGTGATCGTGCTATAGGAATGGTTCTTCCAAAAGATAGAAAAGTGCAGAATAGAAGGGCATATTACCCCTTGTTTTTAAAAAATATTTAAGCCAGCTCTCAGGATTATATATTTCTATATAATTACTGGATGTAAGCAATTGTCCTTTACTATAATTTTCCATCTCAAAATTGAATGCTTGCTTTCCAACTATGTTTTTCAATAGAAATAATATAAAAGATGAAAGTGGTAATGTTTGTGAGATGTTCTAAGGTCATTTTTAAAAAGTCTTCAGATATTGTTTCTTTATTGGGAATAAAGTCAGTTTCTCCTGAAGGACATTCACATCCATAGAAGCAAATGGAAAGGTGAAGTCATGGGGGAGTTGATATATTGGCGATAAATCAAATAAGGCTGAACTACACATGTTAGGGAAATATCAAAAGCCAGGAGCTTAGCTACAGAAGCTTGTTACATACCTATGTAGGTGGGAAGCACACCAATAGCAAAGGGCATCCTGGCAGAGAGCAGGAGAGCAGTGTTGAATGTCATGTTATAGAACAAAGGGAAGCACTTAAGTTAAGAAATATAATAATCGTGGAAATGAAAACTGAACAAGGTGAGCCAAGAGCAGTTCTAAGGAAGTTGAGTTGTAGGTGAAAGCATCCAGGTTGGGAAAACAAGAAAAACAAATCTCAGAGAGGAGGAAGAGGTAGAGAGCAGTTTAGGTAAATATTAGTCAAGTCAGGAGAATGAGCTCTGCCTGGGAACAAGGGCTGCTGTTCATCTACCCACGTGCTGAGTTCGTGCCAAGGAGGATATAATGTGGAAACCTGCCTTTCATGCAAGTCAGCTGCCCACAGCCATTGCAAACAATGCTAAGTCCCAGTGAGGGGCAAAGAAATACCATTCAGCTGTCTTTGGGAAAAAGAGTGGTTATTTTTATAAAAAAACAAAATCTATAGTGTGACGTGGTAGCGATGGAAAAAATATGCCTTAACTTGAATTTGACTCCTAGCCAATTATATGAGAGTCAAAAAACCCATGTGATGGTGACACTTCCTGCAAGCTGTTATCATTCAATTATTTTGTAATTTTCACCTGATGGTATGAATTCTTTCTTTCCCACCGCATCTCACTGCAACTCATACTTCCTCTTATCTATCTTGCTGCCACAACTGGAAATGAGGCTCAGAAAACAGGGGCCCTCATGGTTTCTCCAAATCCTATCTTGTTGCTGTTCTCTTGGGCATCAGAGGCGGCTGACCTGGAAGAAGGCAGCTAAGGACAGGAAAGAGATGCAGTGTTAGAACCTCAAAGGCTCAAACAAAATTCTTCCCATTTTAAATGACTGAGATCTATAAAGACGTAATAATTTTCTATTGCACCAAAGCTCATGGTAATAAATTGGTGATTACAGAGAGGAACAAAATTAATGATTTTCAACTTTGGGTTCTATATTCTCCTTAGTTAACCCCTGGGCTTGACCTAACTGGAATATCTCTTATGGAAATGAAAGCATGATGAGACTAATGTCAGAGAATACTTGGTATCCACTAAACTAAATCTATTAATGACACATTAGTGTTATAGGTTCAAGAACACTAAGAAAGATATGTTTTTGTTCCAAAACAGTAGTGTCATTGTGCCTTTATATTTTTGTCCAGATTTTTGTTCCACTGTTACCTGAAACAAAGATCATGGTAGGTAAGGTGATTCACAGACTTATAATGATATTTTGATATGCCTGGGCCAGGAATTTACAAATTAAGTGCTTAAACTGATTGGTGTAAAGTTTAAAAAAAACAAAAAGTTGAAAACAAAGAATGGCAAAGTCCGGACTCTGAGATTTGCTATTTTATGTTCTACACGGCATACAAAATTGATTTTAGTTCCTCTTCCTAGATCTGGCACCCAGCTGGCCCTGTGTTAAGAATCTTAAGCATGTTAACCACACACACATCAAAGAAATAATTATTCAGTATTACAGGGCTCCTTCCCACTGACTCAGCAAGCTAATCACCACCTCCTATCTCACTACCCAGTTACTACCATGTTAAAGGCAAAGAGGTTAAAGAGCAAAGCATCCCAAAAGTTGACCACCAATGATTCCACTCTCTGGACATATACCACATAAAAATATGTCAAATGTCACAAGCTTTCTGATCCAATTTCAACAGGTAATAACTTGAGCAGTTTTCGATGAAGTTATGCTCCTTAGTTTTCCAAAATATCTCACAAGAGAGTGTCTCATTAGTTTTGTAGATTTTTCAAAGATGTATTTTAGTTTTTTGTCTGCTTGAAATTAGAATGGAGTTCTCTCTTAAAAGTCATATCCTTCTTTCTTTATTAAGAAAGCCTAATTATTGCTCAAATCCTTGGATTGAGGATTTACCAGGAATTAATGAAAAATAAAATCCTTCCACTTAAACCTAAAACCTGATTCTGATTGGGCACCACAACTGCATTCAAAACAATAATCATTAGCACGTAAAATAAAAGCTTAGTTTTAATCAAGGGATCAGTTTAATGGAGAGTAATTAATTAAACTACCATAAGCAGAAGAAAAGGAAAGAATTACTCGGGGTATTGATTTAACCTCAGACCTTACTCTCTATAGCAAAAGGATGGAAAACCAATTGCCAAGGGGAAAACAGAATCATTGTATCTTCAAAACTAATTCTCACTGGCTGAAGTAATCAGCATTACAAGAGAAGTATGTTTGGCTTACCAGTGTATTTCAACTCCTAAATAGTAAATGCTCCACATCTTTTGGAAGTCTGTATATCATTCCAGATGGTCCCTTTGTCAGGATACCAGTTGTATTTATGTTGTAAGTGGTGATATTTCCAAATAATTTATTCATGACTATATATATGTATATATACACACTATATATGTAAATATATAATATACACATATAATACGTATAATACATTAATATATTTTTATAATATATTAATATATATATAAATCTAAAAAGACCAAAAGGACTATTACTATCCTACTGAATTAAATAACAATGAATTATATATATAATATGAACGATCTACTTATTCAACAAATATTTATGTAATATCAGATGTTAGAATCTCTCTATCTTCAGTGATAGATTATACACCTGCCAAAAGCAAAATACATGCAGCTTACAAGGTTGAAGTTAGCACATAGTTTTGGTCTTCTGAGATTGAATTTAAAGCAGTTTAACTGTGTTTGAAATGAGATATCTCTGAACAAGGTTTGGTCTCCTCCATGGACCAATGGTTAGTAAATTTCTAAATTGAACATTTGGAGTAAACATTGTAAAGAACATCATCAGAAGGAAAGCTAATGGATTGTGACTCCGTTCCCCAGGAAAGTAGTAAAGGGTCCTGACAATAATTGTAACCCTCACATTGGGCAAAAATATCTTCCTGGCAGAGGCTCAAAGTTTTTCCAATTGAGTCATTAAGAAAATACTTAGATCAAAAGTTGCTATTGAAACTGTTCTTCAGAAGAGTTCTGATGTCAAGCAGGAAGAAATGGACCCTGTAATGTTTGATGCTTTGGGACTTAAAAATAGCAAGACTAAAGTACAAGAGCATGTTGCAGGGGAAGAATTCTATAATACGTTTGAACCAGATGAACTGCTATGTCTTCACCGTCTCTCATCGCTGTGATTCAACTCTATTGCAGTTAAGAACACCATCAAAATAAAGCCATGTGGGAACATGACCAACAGTAACAACAAAAATAATAATACTCTGAGCTCCTTCCTTAGATGAAAGGCTCCATGTTTTTACAAAGCACTTTGCAAACATTATCTTCTTCATTCTCACAACACCCAAGGTGTGTGGAAGGTAAGTATTATTATCCCATTTTGCAAATGGAGAAGCTGAGGTTAATGGAGTTTGACTTGCCCATGGCCACAAAACAAAACAAACCAGCAAGGGAATCTAATCCACTGACACTCATAAGTAAGCTGCTAGAAAACCAGACGCCCTGATGAAATATTGGGGGTCCAGATAAAATTTGCCCCCTCTATGTAGCAATGATAAAAACAAGAAAAATGGAATAAAATCACAATTCTATGTAAAGGAATTAGAGCAAGATGATATGAGGTTTAACAAAGGTTAAAACACATGGAAAGAAAATGAATTAGGGCACCCTCCTGAGTGATGCCTTTACATACGATAAAAAGAGGAAGCAAGAAAGTCAGGCTTCTGAATTATGTGACATTATTTAGAGAAAGTTCAGAAGAAAATAAACAGAAGGAAAGCCAACTGCCTGCTATTTCATTAAGATGATAATCAGACTAACTGGAATTCTATCACTCTAAATATCCATCTCTGTATTTTCAAACAATAGTCTCTGTGCATGATACCAGTTCTGCATTTCAGCCTTGGAGCAAATACCTGCACTATCAAATCACAAAACAGTTACTGAACTATAAATGAATGAGCAAATGAACGAATGAATGGAGAGATAAAATAATTTTTTAAAGAAAGAACATATATGGCTCATTCACATCTTTGGGGCGTGATTAAGACTTGCTGATATAGATAATAGCTAAATCAGACTTAACTCATTGTCCAAAAGGACAGGAAAGGACTAACGGAAGAAAAATGTCAACAATGAACGGGGCTGTCATTTTAGGAGGGCCAACGTTTTCTAGATTGCCTCAGGCAGCAGTGTTTCTTAACTCAAAGTGCAGCTAAGCTCATGCTAGGCATGCACTCCACACTGCAGCTCCACCTGAACAAATTGAAGGCACTTGTCCTTTCAATCATTGTGAGCATGTTACCCGTACCCTTTGGGCACCAACTATCAGGGCCTGTGCTTCAAGGAGCCACGGAGAGCTTTAGTTCTCTGGATTTAGACTGTTGAGTCAGAAGCAGGGATGGGCGGAAGGAAGAGATAGCCTGGCAGAGTCTTGTAAGCATCTGTGCACCATGTGTGCACTAAAAGGGACAGCTACATTAGCCTCTCCTTCTTTCCCCTTGGATGTATGGGGATTTACTGTCTGTGGTTAGACATCTGCCTTCTCAGATGGGAATGGCTAAAATAGGAAGAAGCTGACTAAGTAAACAGAGGCAGGGCCATTGCAATTTCTGAGGAATTAATGTTCATTTTTTTTACAAAAAGTTTTTACCACATGTTGGTTTTATTTTTTTTTCTGTTTCCACTCATAATGTATTAGTCTTTAGAATCAGCAAACATGTAAAAACAAAGACAATAAGCCTAATACCATTCTGTGTACATAGGACACTATCACTCAACAGACCAGTGCATTCTTATCACTGGCACAGCAACAATACAGCCTACGGTGGTAAGAAGTGTGAGAGCTTCAAGAAGTCCGGAGCCTCTGCTCCCTCCTGGACTCCACACTTTCATCTGTAGGCACTACATTGCCCAAGTTATTAATTCTTTTAAGTCCAGCTTTCATCCTGATCCACGTAGTTATTGCCTTTACCATTTGTCTATACAATAAATATATATTTTATAATTATATAAACATTTGTTTCAAACAACCCAATCCAAAAATGGGCAGAAGACCTAAATAGACATCTCTCCAAAGAAGACATACAGATGGCCAAGAAGCACATGAAAAGATGCTCAACATCACTAATTATTAGAGAAATGCAAATCAAAACTACAATGAGGTATCACCTCACACCAGTTAGAATGGGCATCATCAGAAAATCTACAAACAACAAATGCTGGAGAGGGTGTGGAGAAAAGGGAACCCTCTTGCACTGTTGGTGGGAATGTAAATTGATACAGCCACTATGGAGAACAGTATGGAGGTTCCTTAAAAAACTAAAAATAGAATTACCATATGACCCAGCAATCCCACTACTGGGCTTATACCCAGAGAAAACCATAATTCAAAAAGACACATGCACCCCAATGTTCATTGCAGCACTATTTACAATAGCCAGGTCATGGAAGCAACCTAAATGCCCATCAACAGACGAATGTTTAAAGAAGAAGTGGTACATATATACAATGGAATATTACTCAGCCATAAAATGGAACAAATTGGGTCATTTGTAGAGATGTGGATGAATCTAGAGACTGTCACACAGAGCGAAGTCAGAAAGAGAAAAACAAATATCGTATATTAATGCATATATGTGGAACCTAGAAAAATGGTACAGATGAACCAGTTTGCAGGGCAGAAATTGAGACACAGATGTAGAGAACAAACATATGGACACCCAGCAGGGAAAGCGGCAGGGGGTTGGGGGTGGTGGTGGTGGGATGCATGGGGAGATTGGGTTGACATGTATACACTAATATGTATAAAATGGATAACTAATAAGAACCTGCTGTATATAAAAAAAAATTACTAGGAAAAAAAAAGCATTTGTTTCTATATTGTATATATTTAGATATTTTACCATGCGTTGTATATCAGCACATATATACATTTATTGTATACACACAGATTTATTAAGAATTACATTTTTCACTGTGGTGAATGCTGTGGTGAATTCTGCTTCTTTGCCCTCTCTTTCGCAGGGCTGATTCCCAAGATCACTACCTAACAGATGCCCTAAACACTTACCTCCCTCTCAGAATCTGCTTTCCAAGGATTTCTCCCAACATGCAACAACGATATTAATCAGTGTTTCATACTGAAAACTCAAAATGATTAGGTAATAAATATATTAGTCCAAAGGCTGGACGTATCAAGGATGCCATCGTAATGCCTGGATTTTTGAGAGATGTAGGGTGGTCTTTATAATTCGATAGGAAAATAAACCTTCCAAATGAATTCCATATTTTTCAGAAATCTGCACATAGGATTTTAGGGATCCTATTTGGAAATAAACCCAAATGTTATTTTCATGTTCTTGGTGAGAACACTGAATTCAATACTAAGTTATTCTTACTTGCAGTCCATCATGAGGGTTGCTTACTAACAGATAGAAAATGCGGGGTAGTAGAAGGAGACCTAGGCTTAAATACCAATGCCTCTACTCGTGACACAACCTTGGGCAAGTCATTTAACCTCTCTGAGTCTCATTTCCCTCATCTGTCACACAAAAATTTATAACAAAATGAAATACGTTATGTAATCTGTCCAGCTCAATGCTTGGCACATTTATGTTAGCTAAATAAATGTTTGGTTTCTTTTGACGAAGAGTAGTGTTACCTTTTAACTTCACACTAAGGGAGGTTCACATTACAGTAAGACTATAGGGGAATACAAAGAAGATTGATATATATGTATGGTGTGACAAGATATTTCTAAAAATCTAGAAGGTATGGAAACTTCATTGAAACTTTGTCAGATGTCCCAGACTCATGCTTTCTACCTTCTATTTGTCCTCACCATATCTTCTAAAACTTGATTATTCTCTAAGAGGCTCATGTATGTTAATTTCCTTCTTCATTTTAATCAAGGCCCCATGACAGATAAATAGCTTCTAGTGCCTATCAGAAGTGAGTCCCTCATATTCATTCATTCTGCTAGAGATCTTTGAACTTATGGAATAATTTTAGTAACAATGCTCTGAGAAACATATTTGGACATTGAACTCTATTCTCGTTCAAACATAATCTCAGTTTCCTCAAACTTAACCAACTTGATGGATTTCATTATTAAGCACTCAAATCTCACTGACTCATGCCCCCATTAGCTGATATCCCTTCAAGGCCCTTCCATTTCTCCTCCCATCTGTCTCCCAGGAGCATCTATAGAGAGTCTTATGTGCTCTCACACGCTCCCTCTACAAGTCCTCTCCTATTCTCCAGGAGCCCTCACGGTGGCCCTAGAAGCCTCTTGAGAGTGCCACCTATGACTGCCGTTCCCGCCATCCCCCCCATGACAACCTTGACACCTGGGCCAGGGAGCCTCTTCTGAGATCCACAAGGCAAACACTTAAGTAGCCCACACCCCCCTGCGTGCCCTGGAGTCTTCAGTGCACTGAAGCTGTGTCATGCTGGGAGCTGTGGAAGGTGAGGCTGGAGAGGCGGGCAGGAGCGAGGCCCTGTTTACCCTGCTAAGAAGCTTGGGCTGAGCCTGTAGTCAGCAGGGAGTCAGCTAAGGGTTTAAACAGGAGCTTAACGTATATATTTGGATTTTAGCAACATCACTATCTGACATATAGAGGATGAAACGGAGGGAAACTGCAGTTGCTGAGTCAAGAGAGTGATTATGAGGATTCTGTAATGGTACAAGGAAGAGAGAGGGGAGGCCTCAGCCTAGGCAGTGGCAGTGTCCCTGCGCTGTGCAGAAGGAGGGCTAACCTCTCTGGGCTGCGCTTACTAGCCTTCCATGTCGGCTGCTTTCCCATTAGCTTGGGCCCCTGGTAGTTACTGTCAGGAGATGGGGAAGCAGGAGGAAAGGAAAATCCAGTGTATTTCACCCTCCCTCTGTGGGTCTCAGGTGACACCTCCAGCAGCTGCTGCATCTCCTCCTTGGCACGTGCACAGGCCCTAATTCTGGCTTCTGCCCAAGGATCCCGCCCTGGGCTCTGGGAACCCCACTTCCTCCTTTTGTCCCTCCAGCCCAGGGTTGATTGTGGCTTCCTGCTGTGGTTAACATCTGAGTTGCTGCTTTGTCTCCTATTTGGCTTCTCATCTCTTCCACCATCTGTATAACTGATTTGCCGTACAAAAACTCTCTTTTAAAATATCTGGAGAGGTTTTTCCTCTGGTTGGACTCTGATTGATACAGGAGGAGATACATTTGAGAAATATTCAGGTGGCAGAATCATTGGGACTTTATGAAGATTTCTCGTATCACTTAACTCAAAATTGTTCTCACTCTTTTGCACATTCCTGAACTGAAGCTTATTGTATTGATTCCTTAGCTAGCTGGCTATTTGCAGTACGGCAGAGGTGGGAAGTTGTCAAACTCCATGTGACAATAATAAAAGATCAAAAACAACGGGTGCTGCACGGGTAGGGCAGACAAGCCTCCTCAGGGGGCCCACCTTCCACAGGAGTCATCCACTGTCTGGTCCCCCAGGCTTCGGACTGCCAGCCTCCACAAATGGGAATGTGAACCCGACCCAACTGGATGCCCCAGACATCAGTACTTGATTTAGAACATGCTACATGAAGACCTAACAGAACAAAGTTAAGGTACCATTTCGTTGGATGGAATCAGAGCAAGGAATAGAAGACACAAATGGCCAGGAAGGAAAAGGGCAAGGAGATGATGGTGAGCACAAAGATGCCCGGGCTACAGAGGATGGCACGGCTCGAATGAAGACAACGCCTGGCCTGGCCAGAAAGAGGCCTGGAAACACGTGGGCACAGATGCCCTGTGCGATGCTGAAGATGCTGCCCTGCCTACGCAGTACAGGAAGGACACCAGAGAGAAGCCACGTCTCTCCTAGAGAACTGGTCAGTTTGCAGCTAATAAAGCCTTGCTGGGGGTTGGCCAGACTGACGGGCATTTTATTTTATTTTTTCATTAAGTAAACTTTTTATTTCAGAATATTTTCAGATTTAGAGAGAAGTTGCAAAGATAGTACAGAGTCCCCATATATCCCTCACCCATTTTCCCCTACTGTTACTGTCTTACGTTACTATGGTACGTTTGTCACCAACACTGAAACCGACATTAGTACATGACCACTACTAAACTCCGCAGTTTACTCGAATTTCACTATTCTTTCCTAATATCTGGCCCCCTGCCCCTGAGGATCCTACTATATTACATCTAGGGGCATTTTATTTTTATTTCCAATCTATCTTAATGCTTACAGAGAAAAATACTTGCCCTTATTTATTTTATTAAAGGGGTACTCTAATAAACAAACAAACAACAACAGCAACAAATCATTAAAACGTTTCCAAACTTCAGTACACTTCCTCAAAGAGGACTAGGGTCAATTCTCTTCCTTAGGAACGTGTACTTGGTCAGAGAACACAGGAGTCAAACTACATGGGTTCAAATCTCAGTCCACCCCTTTCTTTCTGGGCAACCTTTGAAAAGTACATAAGCGATTAATCCCTCTTGGCTCTAGTTTCCTCATCTATAAAATGGAAATAGTGACAATAGAGGTGGGATATGGGAATTAAAGTTAATAGTACCTACACTTACAACAGTGCCTGGGTACAGAGTAAGCACTGACTTGATCTTAGTTGTTATTACTATTACTATTGCTATATGCTTCCAGAGTATTCTATATATCTCTTTTCTTGACACTCATCTTACTTTTAATTATGTGTTTCACATCTGCCTTTACTTGTAGACTATGATCTTCATGAGTTCAAAGACGTTCCTGTCTAACTCCAAGTAGATGCTCAGGAAATAATCACTTAACTGTTTTACATGCTGAATGCAGAGCCATCAACCAACCACATGAAATGTAACAGCTTGAAGGAAGAGAAAGTGAACAAGATGAAGTTAGATAGATAATGGAGAGACACATACATACATACACACACACATACATACATACATACACACCCACCCACCCACACACACACACACACACACACACACACAGGTCAAATGGGGGCAAAATACATTTTGTTTCTTGGCCATTGGTATATAATACCATGTCCTTGCTCATATTTAAACCCAATTTTTCCTCATGTGCTACAATATGCTAAAAGAGAATGTATTTTTCTGAGGTTAACAATTAAGTTCAGAAGGACACCACCTTTTCGAGCATTGGTAATAAAGAATGGCAGAGGGAATTCTGGATGTAATTCCCAGCTATTGCTTTCTGGTGAAATTGGCATTAGGAGTACACAAGAAATGAACCAGTGTTCTATTCAAATGACTTCAATATTCAAGTTTCTTGACAAATGCCCTGAAAAACTGAGTGTGCTTCATGTATAGATGCACACTTGGGCTCTGGGAACCCCAGGCACAGATGTCTGTAAAGCTGTGTATATTTCTGCCATAAATGCAGCTTTAAAATGTGCTCCACCCCTATCCAGACCTCCAGACAAGGAACTTGTTAAATGCATTTTTTTTCTTTCCTGTAAGTTGCCTTCACCTTTGAAATATTGCAAAGTGGCTGTCCCACAGGGTGGAGGTGGAATCAGCAGCTGCAGTGCCTCTTACTCCGTCATCTCTTTGGTATGTTGCTTCCTTTCACTCTCATGTTGGGAAAGATCCCACCCATCCTTTGCATTCCTCCTGAGCAAGTTGTGTCAAGGAAAGGCGAGAGAGGAAGCTATTCCCATCCTCCAGGGTGTAATCAAAAGGGAAGGTTTTAATTAGTTTCTCAGGATGTTCTCAGTTTCTGCACAGAACAGCCCTTCCCTTCTTTTGCATCAGAGCTCTTCTTGGATTATTCAAGAAACACACACAGACTCACAGACATGGAGAACAGGCTTGTGGTTGCCAAGGGGGTGGGGGAGGGGGAGGGATGAATTGGGAGTTTGAGATTAGCAGATGTAAACTATTATATAGAGAATGGATAAACAACAAGGTCCTACTGCATAACACAGGAAAATATATTCATATCCTGTGATAAACCATAATGGAAAAGAATATGAAAAAAATGTATATGTATAATTTAATTATAATTGAATCACTTTGCTGTACAGCAGAAATTAACACAACATTGTAAAGCAACTATAATTCAATAAAAATAAATTTTAAAAAAAGAAACACAGTTTTGCTCTCTCAGGGTTAAACTCTGCATATACAAATGTAACAAAGAGCCATGTAGCCTGTCTTTCCTAGCACTTATCAAGTTGTAATTTGTATAATTAGTTGATTGGTGACCATCTCTCCCATTATGCTGAGGATTCCATGAAAGCAGGGGCATGTCTGATTTTGGTCTCCCTTATATCCTGAGCACCAAGCAGTGTGCCTGGAACATATTAGGCACTCAACAAATAGTTGAAAAATAGAGAAAAACCATATGATCATCTCAATAGATGCAGAGAAAGCTTTTGACAAAATTCAACACCCATTTATGATAAAAACCCTCCAGAAAGTAGGCATAGAGAGAACTTTCCTCAACATAATAAAGGCCATATATGACAAACCCACAGCCAACATCGTCCTCAGTGGTGAAAAACTGAAACCATTTCCACTAAGATCAGGAACAAGACAAGTTTGCCCACTCTCACCACTATTATTCAACATAGTTTTGGAAGTTTTAGCCACAGCAATCAGAGAAGAAAAAGAAATAAAAGGAATCCAAATTGAGAAAGAAGAAGTAAAACTGTCACTGTTTGCAGATGACATGATACTATACAAAGAGAATCCTAAACACGTTACCAGAAAATTACTAGAGCTAATCAATGAATTTGGTAAAGTAGCAGGATACAAAATTAATGCACAGAAATCTCTTGCATTCCTATACACTAATGATGAAAAATCTGAAAGTGAAATTAAGAAAACACTCCCATTTACCATTGCAACAAAAAGAATATAATACCTAGGAATAAACCTACCTAAGGAGACAAAAGACCTGCATGCAGAAAATTATAAGACATTGATGAAAGAAATTAAAGATGATACAAATAGATGGAGAGATATACCATGTCCTGGGAATGGAAGAATCAACATTGCGAAAATGACTCTACTACCCAAAGCAATCTACAGATTCAATGCAATCCCTATCAAACTACCACTGGCATTTTTCACAGAACTAGAACAAAAAATTTCACAATTTGTATGGAAACACAAAAGACCCCGAATAGCCAAAGCAATCTTGAGAAAGAAAAACGGAGCTGGAGGAATCAGGCTCCTTGACTTCAGACTATACTACAAAGCTACAGTAATCAAGACAGTATGGTACTGGCACAGAAACAGAAATATAGATCAATGGAACAGGATAGAAAGCCCAGAGATAAACCCACACACATATGGCCACCTTCTCTTTGATAAAGGAGGCAAGAATATACAGTGGAGAAAAGACAGCCTCTTCAATAAGTGGTGCTGGGAAAACTGGACAGCTACATGTAAAAGAATGAAATTAGAACACTCCCTAACACCATACACAAAAATAAACTCAAAATGGATTAAAGACCTAAATGTCAGGCCAGACACTATAAGACTCTTAGAGGAAAACATAGTCAGAACACTCTATGACATAAATCACAGCAAGGTCCTTTATGACCCACCTCCTAGAGAAATGGAAACAAAAACAAAAATAAACAAATGGGACCTAATGAAACTTAAAAGCTTTTGCACAGCAAAGGAAACCATAAACAAGATAAAAAGACAACCCTCAGAATGGGAGAAAATATTTGCAAATGAAGCAATTGACAAAGGATTAATCTCCAAAATTTACAAGCAGCTCATGCAGGTCAACATTAAAAAAACAAATAACCCAATCCAAAAATGGTCAGAAGACCTAAATAGACATTTCTCCAAAGAAGATATACAGATTGCCAACAGACACATGAAAGAATGCTCAACATCATTAATCATTAGAGAAATGCAAATCAAAACTACAATGAGGTATCATCTCACACCGGTCAGAATGGCTATCACCAAAAAATCTATAAACAGTAAATGCTGGAGAGGGTGTGGAGAAAACAGAACCCTCTTGCACTGTTGGTGGGAATGTAAATTGATACAGCCACTATGCAGAACAGTATGGAGGTTCCTCAAAAAACTAAAAATAGAACTACCGTACAACCCAGCAATCCCACTACTGGGCATATACCCTGAGAAAACCGTAATTCAAAAAGAGTCATGTACCACAATGTTCATTGCAGCTCTATTTACAATAGCCAGGACATGGAAGCAACCGAAATGCCCATCAACAGATGAATGGATAAAGAAGATGTGGTACATATATACAATGGACTATTACTCAGCCATAAAAAGGAACGAAACTGAGTTATTTGTAGTGAGGTGGATGGACCTAGTGACCGTCATACAGAGTGAAGTAAGTCAAAAAAGGTCAGGAAGAACCTAGTGGCAAGACGGGAATAAAGACACAGACCTACTAGAGAATGGACTTGAGGATATGGGGAGGGGGAAGGGTAAGCTGTGACAAAGTAAGAGAGTGGCATGGACTTATATACACTACCAAACGTACAATAGATAGCTAGTAGGAAGCAACCGCATAGCACAGGGAGATCAGCTCTGTGCTTTGTGACCACCTAGAGGGGTGGGATAGGGAGGGTGGGAGGGACGGAGATGCAAGAGGGAAGAGATATGGGAACATATGTATATGTATAACTGATTTACTTTGTTATAAAGCAGAAACTAACACACCACTGTAAAGCAATTATACTCCAATAAAGATGTTAAAGAAAAAAAAAGAAAGAGAAAAACAAATACTGTATGCTAACACATATATATGGAATCTAAAAAAAAAAAAAACAAATGGTCATGGAGAACTTAGGGGCAAGATGGGAATAAAGATGCAGACCTACTAGAGAATGGACTTGAGGATTCGGGGAGGGGGCAGGGTAAGCTGGGACAAAGTGAGAGAGTGGCATGGACATATATACACTACCAAATGTAAAATAGATAGCTAGTGGGAAGCAGCCGCATAGCACAGGGAGATCAGCTCGGTGCTTTGTGACCACCTAGAGGGGTGGTATAGGGAGGGTGGGAGGGAAGGAGATGCAAGAGGGAAGAGATATGGGGACATATGTATATGTATAACTGATTCACTTTGTTATAAAGCAGAAACTAACGCACCATTGCAAAGCAATTATACTCCAATAAAGATGTTAAAAAAAAAGGTTGAAAAATAAAATAATAAACATGTGATTGAAGAAGCTTCCACTATAGCAAACAAAACAGCCCCTGAAGCATACGTTGCTCTCAGAGACTGCTTCCTCACAAGGATCCTAGAAGGAGAATGGTTGATGATATAGTCTTTTCCATGTACCAGATACTTTTGTAAGTGCATCACATTTGTTGTAGCCAATAAGTTAAATAATTCTTCTAACAATACTATGAGCTAGATTCTGTCATTATCCCCATTTTACAGGTGAGAAATCTGATACAGAGAGAGAGAGAGTAGGTCAGTGAAATTTCCCAAGGTCAAACAGCAGCTAGTGCAGAGCCTGGAAGAAAACACAGCCCAGTTGGCTCCAGAAACTATGCACCGACTCTCCATGGGATCTTGCCTCCTGGGACACTCTGTAGACAGTGCTTTGTAGCCACAGAGCACAAGTGGCATAAAGTGATCATAGTTCAAACTGGCAAAAAAAATCAATTCAGGTCTGGACAGATATGGATAAATTTATAACCCATCTTCTTCATTTAGGGCTGTCCACACACTTCAGATTTAACAAGGTGAAAGACTGTGTTATATACATTTTACCACAATAAAAAAATATATTTTAAAAATGGATCATAGACATAAAACCTAAATCTATAAAACTCAAAGAAGAAAACTAAGAAAGCTTAAAAAAAAAAAAAAGGATTGTGCAACATCAATGGCAAAAATAAACAGATGAAAAATTCTCTCTTGAATGCCTTTACTATCAAGTACACTCATAGATATTTAGTGAGTCAAAAATCTGCCTTTTCTTCCTAAAATATCATCTTAAGAATAGTTATTACGTGAAGATATAAATTAACTGTCTACTTCACTCCGAAGACTCCATGGAATCCCAAATGACCAAAGAATAGAGGTTAAATCCCATTGAATTAAGATTTCTGTATGAAGAAATGTCCATACAGTACTACAAAACATACATTCCAATTCCAAATGGGGTTTCAGACACAAAGAAATGGGCAGGAAAACATTTCTCTCACCTCTGAATTTCCACTGCACACCACGCCATTTTTCTTGTTCTTGACATTTCATGCATTGTATTCTAAAGGCCATGCACTTGTCTTATCTCCCCGCAAAAACTGTAAAGTCCTTAAAACAGGAACTGTGTCTCACAGTAAAAGGCAATGTGCTGGAAAGAAAAGAACAAGATTTTTATTAGTAAGTGAAATTACCATTTACTATTTGTACAACCTTGGGCGAATTATCTAACTTCTCCCATCCTTGTTTTATTCATCTATAAAATGAGGTTAATAATCGCATGGAGAATTATTAGCTAGGCTTTTAAAAGAGTACTTGAAACTTTAGTTAAACATAGCAGATTGAAACATATATGGTTTATTTCAGAAACACATTAAAATTTCAGTGATAAACAAAAACTTCTCAAACTGATAAGGGCAAAGAAAGCAAGGGAAAAGAGATAAGAGAGAGAGGAGAAAAAAAGAACATATGTTTAGAAAGCAATGGACTGATTTGTGGTAACTGATTAGCCAGACCAGCAAAAAGGGAAACTCTTCAGCAAATAAAGTCACTACGAAGGTTCATTTGCACTTCAGGATCTCAGAAGGCTCAGGCTTTGGAGGCAGGAGGAACTTTGCAAGTGAGTGTTGGTGGGGTGAAAACAACACTGATTGAAAGTCTTTGTAAGGAGAGTGAAACCCTGGAAACATTCTGTTCCTCACATACCCAGGTATCTACCTGGCTTAACTATGAATAATGTTTATGTAAACCTAGCAATGTATAGACTGAATATTAATCTGACCAAAAATTATAATTTAGATTATAAACACAGAGAAAGTAGAAGTATGTGTTTGGGGTGAGAGGAGGTATTTAAGGAAGTTAAACCATTGTCTTCCATTGTAGAATGTTCACAGGCAATATCTAAATGTGACAAATAAATAAATAGCAGAACAGTGTATAGCATTATGCAAAACTATGGAGCAAATACCAGAAGATTAAAGGATTAAAAGTGGTTTCCTGCAGGAGATGAGAACTGGGATGGGCTAGGTGAGACAGGGGCTAGTGTTTTGCATTATAAGCCTTGAGGAATGATTTCACTGTTACGTCTATGCACATTTTTGTTTTGTTTTGTTTTAACATTTATTTTTCTTTTATTTTTTTTATTAATTTTTATTGGAGTATGGTTGCTTTACAATGTTGTGTTAGCTTCCACTGCACAACAAAATGAATCAGCCATACACATACAGATATCCCCTCCCTTTTGGACTTCCCTCCCATTTAGGTTACCACAGTGCCTTAGGTAGAGTTCCCTGTGCTACTACACAGTATGTTCCCATCAGTTGTCTATTTTATCTATGTACATTTTTTAATCATAAAAAGTATTTTTAAAAAAATGAGTGCTGGGGGACTTCCCTGGTGGCGCAGTGGTTAAGAATCCGCCTGCCAAAGCAGGGGACACGGGTTCGAGCCCTGATCCTGGAAGATCCCATATGCCGCGGAGCAACTAAGCCAGTGCGCCCCAACTACCGACCCTGCGCTCTAGAGCCCACAAGCCACAACTACTGAAGCCCGCGCGCCTAGAGCCCATGCTCCGCAGCAAGAGAGGCCACCACAATGAGAAGCCCACACACCGCAACAAAGAGTAGCCCCCGCTCGCCGCAACTAGAGAAAGCCTGCACACAGCAACAAAGACCCAATGCAGCCAAAGTTATATATATAAAAAAAAGTGAGTGCTGGGCTACAGAAGGCAGTCAATAAACATCAGTGGCAGCTCTCTTAATCCCTGTTCATTTTTCTTTCCCCCACATATTTATTTATGTTCATATTTATTGCCCTGTAGGTTCTCATTCAATGTTTACTAAGGAACTAAGCAAACGAGCCATCAGGTTCACGTACCAAATCACCAACAAAATCTTCGGAAGGGAATAAAGTATGGCATGCATTTACTGCCTTAGATTTTATAATATAAGGAATGAACCGTCACCCAGGAACCAAGTGTTCAACAGTTAACGGTTAGTCTTCTTACCAGAGGGACAGAGAAAGAAGCTGCTATATATAAGAAATCAGGTACCTGTTCTAAAGGTGTGGCCTGTGAAATATGAGAATTATGTTCAACTTGAAAAAACTCCCTTAAAATATTATCAGCTACCTAAAACTGACAGATTAACCTGACAGCGTCAACCCTTAAAACAACCTTCCCTATCACCGCTGTTACTTGGGTCCACATTTCCCCGCACCCATCCCCCACCTCCCACAAGCAGGGTGCTGATTGGTTTATCATTGGTATTGATCAGGTGACATAATCCCTGAGTCTGGGCATATTTACTCTTGGGGAGCCTGATACACAATAGCATATTCACAGATGTACTCAGAATTTATGCAGCACAAACAAGCAACCATCACTTTTCAGAACCAGTTTCACATTTTGGCTTTGTATTTAGTGCTGTCTTCTCTCAGGGGTTTTCCATCCCTGTAGTTCTCTCCTCCAGCATCCTTTCATTAGGATGAATGAGGACAAAGAGATCAGGGTAGAAAGAAAAGCAGAGATCCACATGGGCAAGTCGTTTACTCCCACGGTCCGCTCAGCTGTTTCATTTATTTCAGGACTCCTGCCTGCCACTGTCACAACTTCACTGAAGCACAGATCAATGGGGGTCAACGGTCTGGACCTCAACCAAGGAGAAACGCCATGGTTCCATTACTTTGTTTGCATGTTTGCTTATTTGTTGAAATGCATGAAAGAAAAATAGCATGAGGAGACCATACAGCAGATCTTTTCCTTTCCTTTTCTGAAAAATCCAGATGACGCGCACTTTTGAAGAATTTTTCAAGTTTTATTTCCAGTAGCAACAAAACATTAAACTCTCACTCCCAACAGCCTCACATGCTGCTTAGCAGAGCTGGTGATTTATGATAAACAAACAAACAAACAAAATTCCCTCAGAAATACAAAACCCAGTCAAACAACAAAGGTTCAGATTGAACTCAAGCCAAAACAACAGATGCCTGGTACCATGTACTAAATGCCACCAAACAGAGGCTCCCATGGAATGCATGAAGGAGGGAATTCCAGAGACACTGAGTCAGCCAGAGACATGGGAGCCTATTTGCCACTGTTGGGCATGGCAAGGGGCATGGGAAAAATCCCAGGTGAAGAGTTCAAGTTTTGCCAAATCTATTTTCTTATTGAAAATCTTCAATGATAGAAGGTTTCTAATATTGGCATAATTATCTAAACTCTGGGTTATATTGTTTAATAAGAGTTAAGTGTCCACTTGAAACTAGTATTGTAAATCTACATACTTAAAAAATTTTTTTTGAAAAAGAGGGTAAGAATGGCAGTCCAAAAGAGACTAGAAGATTTGCAATTATAGAAGAATGTTGGTGGATATGAGCTGTGAATTAACCTAAGCCAATTTTGCTGTTCATAATTATGAGATTCTTTTGGGGAGGTATGTCCTATAGTAAGAGGTACGTGAGTGTTCTTGGTCTCCTTCCTTCAACCTTGCTACCATGTATGCTAGCAAGTCTCAAGCTGAATTCTGCTATACAAACATTTATCATCAAGCAGTCACAAAAAGTTATCATACAACCGGTACTATAAGCATTATATAGTTCCAGCGTTCTAAACTTTTAGGTGCTTGGACCACATCCTGTATGAAAAGTTCCCCAAAACAAATGCAACAGTATTTTAGAGGCAGGATTTAGCTAAATTCTGGCAAATAAGCACTCCGAATCAGCAAGCTAACTGGAGATTGTCAGAGATAAGCCTTGGTACCATGCTGAAGGGCACAGACTGCGTGGCTCTCTACATTTTTATGCCTCATCCATGTAAGAATGAAGATTGTTTCTTTAATATTTCTAGCCAGTCCACATATCCAAACACCACTAATTTCATGAATGGAAACCTATTTCTAATATTTGCTATGCCACTTTACAAACTGACATTCGTTGGGCAGCTGAACTTCTTACGATAGCTAACCATGGAGCAGAATCTTCTAATTACATGCTAACTAATAAATCATGTACTGGGTTGAAGAGTGTCCCTTCAAAATTCATGTCCACCAGAAATTTGTGAATGTGACTTTATTTGGAAATAGGATCTTTGCAGATATAATCAAGTTAAGATGGGGTCATATTGGATTAGAGCCCACTTATAAGGACTGGTACCCTTATAAGAAGAGGGAAATTTGGAGGCAACCACATACAGAGACAAGAGCACTTTGTGAAGACTGAGGCAGAGATTAGATTGATGCATCTAGAAGCCAAAGAATGTCAAGGATTGTGGGCAACCACTAGAAGCCAGGAGGGAGGAATGGAGTATATTCTCTCTCAGAGCCTCCAGAAGGAATCAGCCTTGCTGACACCTCAGTTTTGGTCTTCTAGCTTCCAGGCCTGTAAGAGAATAATTTTCTGCTGTTTTAAGCCTGTGTGTGGCAATTTGTTATGATAGTCTTAGGAAACTAATATACCATGAAATATGCATTTCCCACAAGGAGTACTAACCACACCAGGGAGCAGATTGAAACTAACCATTATATATATCACAATGTCAGTGATGAAGTGTTTCAAAGTAAAAAGTTAAATAGGCAACATCACAGTATGCTAGTAGCATTGATATATATTTATATTTATATATTTTAAACATATATATATATATATATATTTAAACACCTATATTTTGAACAGCTCTATTAAGCAGCTAAGGGCACACGAAAGATGTGGATCACCTTTACATCCTCAAGCCCCAGATGCATCCCATGTTTTCTTAGACTTAGAAGACAGAATGGTTTCTACCTCTTCTTTTTTTTTTTTTTTTTTTTTAAAGCCAGAGAGAAGGGTTTATTTAAGGGGATGGTTGGATACACAAGAAAAAAATCTTTCATGGGAAAAATTCTCTTCATTTACCTTGGATGTTTTCTCTTACAAATGAATCAAAATCAGGCGGTCAAAGCCTACTTAATAAAATACAAAATCCAATTCATAATAAACCTCTTATCAAACTCAGAAGATGGGAGTGATCTAGACTTGATCAAACATGTCTGAGAAAAGTACAGGAAACACCTGCTTAATGGTCAATGTGTAAAATATCCCCTTTGAAGCCAGGAGCACGGAGGCCGCCACCCACTTACTTGCTCCTTACTTAGCGTTTTAAACGTGTCCTGCTTTCTCCTTGTTTCTATTACCCCCTCTGCCTTTTGTTTGATTCATCAAATTTTCTTGGATCCACCTGTTCCTAAATCTG
Organism: Balaenoptera acutorostrata; assembly: GCF_949987535.1. Lineage (NCBI taxonomy): Eukaryota > Metazoa > Chordata > Mammalia > Artiodactyla > Balaenopteridae > Balaenoptera > Balaenoptera acutorostrata. The sequence continues at coordinate 48,197,836 of NC_080065.1, read as the reverse complement.
TTTGGAATTATTCATTCTACTCCATCTCCTTTAGAAGTTACCAGTGGGGCCACCTGCTTACAAATGCCCAGGGTTCCTCTTTTCCCTCAGTTGAGCATCTACAGGATTCCAGGACTAGAATTTCAGTAATTTTTAGCTCCTCTGAACTCCTACATCCCCCAAATTTCGATGTCAATGCCTTCTGGAGTTTGTTTTTGTTTTTTTTTTTTTTTTTTTAATTTTATTTGTTGGCTGCGTTGGGTCTTCGTTGCTGCGCGCGGGCTTTCTCTAGTCGCGGGGAGCGGGGGCTACTCTTTGTTGCGGTGCGCGGGCTTCTCATTGCAGTGGCTTCTCTTGTTGCAGAGCACGGGCTCTAGGTGCGCGGGCTTCAGTAGTTGTGGCGCACGGGCTTAGTTGCTCCGCGGCATGTGGGATCTTCCCGGACCAGGGAACGAACCCATGTCCCCTGCATTGGCAGGCGGATTCTTTTTTTTTTTTTTTTAATTTTATTTATTTATTTATTTACTTATTTATGGCTGTGTTGGGTCCTCGTTCCTGTGCGAGGGCTTTCTCTAGTTGCGGCAAGCGGGGGCCACTCTTCATCGCGGTCTACCTCTTCTTTTCCAAAGAGCGTTGGAGTCTTTATAGGGCATAGCTCATTCACAGGTAGTTTGCCATTGATCAACAGACACCATTTGCACTGCTAAAAGAAGCCAAACCCAATATACAAAACATCACCAGAAGTTCTATTTTTTGAGATGAAAAGATGAAGATTTATTTGAAAAAATCCTTTGTGATGTCTTTTTTCTACTGCAGGAACACCATAGAATGAAATAAACAGCATCAATCCGTGGATAGAAAATGAGGAATACAATTTATTGTAATTTATCTGCATTATTATTTATAGTTTCTCAGCACATACACATTTTCATTTAAATCCTCATATGTTTGTGCCAGTTCAATCTTTGCTCTTAAATCATCCTAAGTATAAGACCCAGTTCTGAAATTTCTTGTCTGTGTGACCTGGAGAAAGCTGTTTGATATCATACAAACAATGATAATGTGCACCTCCCAAGCTTATCGTGAGGATTCAATGAGACCACGTACGTCATATGTGAATTTCACGTAGTGCATAACGTGAGATAAATATTTGCTTCTTTTCTCCATTGACAGATATCTTAAATTTTTGGTCAGATCTCATTTGTTTCCATATGGAGCCCACCATTTTCTGTTATGGGATCGAAGACAAATGAAGGCAGGAGTGAAAGGCACGGAGGCTCACTCTCTCCTTCAGGTTTGCCTACAGACTCCCCAGCGCTGTGGAGCAAGAATGGGCGAGCCCCCAGCCCCGGAATAGGCAGGGCCCTGCAGGGTGGGAGGGCAGTGCACTGATTGCTCCCTCGCCTTCCTCTGCAGAGGGACAATGGCTGGAAGAATATTCGGGTGGAATCGCTTCAGGACAAGCTCAGTTCCAACCCTACACCGCCACCACCGCAACAGCACGCCCGCACCTCCACTCTTAAGACTAAAACTAGAATGAGCTGAATGTGCCGCAAAAGTGGGGCTTCACGGTGCAAGTTATGATCACGGCACTGCCCTGCTCCAGTGGAAAACTTAGGAACCTGAGAGAATGGGTTGCAATCCAGGAGCTACCTTTTACCACCTGTGTCATCTTAAGAAACATATTTGAAGCTCCTCAGATTCAACTTCTCACCTGAAAAAATGGAGCATTTATTTCCCCTGTTGTTGACTTGCAATGAGGATTAAAGATAATATGCACAAAGTACTTTGCCCAGTGCCTGACTCATATTTGGCTCTCAACAAGCAATACATTTCCCCCCGCTCTGACCCGGTACATACTCTAATCCATGTGCCTTTCCTCCTCTTCTACTCTCATAGAAATATCATTCTTCACTCAAAGGCTGGCTTCCTACAACTTCTCTGTTTCTTTATCCCTCCTGCTCAGTGAACCCCTCCTACACCACTTCTTCTGGTCTCATCTGTGATGGTATTTAGAGATTCCAGGCTTTTGAGCCTTACTATCTCTAAGATCTCCATAAATGCTCTTCGATTCTCACTGCCACCCTCCAATATAGGTCTTACTTTCCTTAACTTACATTAAAAAAATCAAGGCTAGGAGAGATTAAACTTGCCAGGTTAGTAAGTGAGTGAATCAAAATTCAAACCCAGTGTGTCTAACTTCACAGTCCCTACACTGCATTGTCTACAAGACTTACTTTGTCCATACTACCTTTCATGTTACGTCACATTTTAGGTATGTGATCCATATGCCAACTGATAATATGCATGAGGACAGGCTTAGCACAATGTTTAATCCACAGTAAATGCCAAATAAACGTTAATGATTGTTACATATAATCACTAATTAACTAGTTGATGATGATTAAATAATAGTGAATGTATTTATTATCCTATAGACATTTCCAGGCCAAAGAAAATCCTGAAACAAGGAAAGGCTGACTTCCTATTTCTTTAGGAAAGAAGAATTTTTTTAAAGATTATAGATTAAATCAGAATTGTTATAAAACCAGATGTTTGAAAGAAAACTAGGAAAACATGGGTCCATTCCAGAAGTGTAACAAGGCTCTTTCTCAGCATAGCCTTCAGTAATGTTCCTAAAGGTGGTATGTTGATGTGTTGATATGAGAGTTGTTAAGGCTGTGATGAAAAGACATTAAAGGAAGAAGGGTGAAAGCAAGACCATCAGCCATGTAGAGATGGCGGCCCATGTAATCAAGGGGTGGCCCATTTTTATACACCTGCTCACCTCTCCAATCAACAGTGAAGGTCCCGTCCCATCCTCATTAACCCTTTGCTAGAATCCAGCTACTGAGTTAGAGTGACACAGAGTAATTCTCTAGTGATGAGAATCAGATTCCTTCAATCCTGGTTATAATGAAAGATTTCTTATTATCCATCAATTTCAGCAAGGCTGTTCTGAGCTGACTTTGGTATCTGTATCCTGACAATGTGGCTTCACCTCCGAATGGAAGTAGAGATTGCTAATTTTTCCCCATCGGTTTTAAAGACCAAGTGGCCAGCAATGGAGGAAAGTAAGACCTCTGCCTCAGATCTTACAGAGGAGCCCCACTGGGTCAGTGCCCAGGACTCCTGCCATCTCAATTAAGAAAAGCCCGAAGTAGTGTCTATGTTCATGTGATGAAGGAGCTAGTTACTCTGATAAAAATCTTACCACTGATTTCCTGAGGATGGAAAAGTAAGATGTAATGCGGCTGGCAGAGCTACTGATGCTGAGTGGTCGTAGGGCTGTTATTGTTTTGTTTCCGCACTGGAGGAGGTAAACGCACGTTTGCCTTTACATCTGGCACTCAGCCCTCTCCCAGGGAAGGACTTATGACTCCTGCCAGCACTGGACTAGCTTTTGACCATATTTTATTAATCTGGATGGTCTTGCATCCAAGTCACAAGTACTTGACTCGGAGAGTTGAGACACAGCCAGGTGCAGGGTGCCCACACACCCACCCTCACTTTGGTGTGTGCTGACCACAGTCTGAAATAACCTTGACTTTCGTCCCATGGGGAGCAATATTCAACATTCTGTAACGTGGTCACAAGTGGAGTTTCCCAGACTTCCAAAGTTCAGAAATCCAATAACATTAAAACTAATTCCTGGCAAGCATGAACGTTAAAAACAAGAAAATGAAATCTCAAAAACCTACCATGACCTAATCACCATCATTTCATAAAATAAGGACATTTTAACAACAAAAAAGGTAGGAAGTTCATGATCTCAGAATAAAGGATAGTCTCTTAAATTGCTAATTGAATATTATACCAAAAAATAATTTTTAAAAAGCGTTCAGATTACCCTTATGAAACTGCAAACCAGTGAAAATACAAAAACCACAGAGTGGTGTTTCTCATATTCTGGGAAATCCTTAAATATTATTCAGTGAGTGATCCTGGATGAGGGTATCTTATCCATCACACACATTTAAGGTGTACATATAGGAGTTTTGTTGTGGAGTTCATAAAATTGAGGATTTGGGTTTGTAATGAAACCCTGGAGAGAGATTTGTCTCCTACAGGCTGAGACCAGAGCTGACTGCAGCCCTCTCATGCGCCTCCAGCCACAGTGCTCATTTCCCCCTTTAAACTCTCCTGTGGAGCCAGGATTAGCCATACTGCTCAGCACCTCGTGCCACCTCTGATATTGGAGGCTTACAGTATTTACCCACTTTGCATTCCATACATATTTTCTGGATGAGTAGAATCTCTGAGATTCTTCTATAACCAAGAGCAAGAAAGTCCCTGGCAAAATATAAGGCTGAAATATAAATATGGCAGCCTCTGTAATAAGATTAGTAATTTCAAATATTTACATGGGCAGGAAGATAACATGGATATAGAAATTTTGTAGACATATACATCCAATTTGTAAAAAAAAAAAAAAAAATCAAGGCAGCTAAAAATAAAATCTGGAAGTCAAAACCAGGTTTTACAGGTTTCATGTCTTTTCTTAAGCCAGTCTTTCTACCACCCTTCCACTCAAGCCCTTCTTCCTTTGAAGTCCAGCCTCTGTCGTCAGAAGCCTTTCTGTCTATCCCAACTTTCAGTGATTTTTCCCTCCTCTGAGTTTCTGGAATAGCTACTACCTCTTCTTTTCTCCCTCAAAGCAATAATTTAAGCTTTTTATAGCCACAATGAGAACTAAATAATAGACCTTTTCCCTTCCTGTCTCCATTTCTCTATACACTAAGCAAGATATTCCCACCTCTACCTTCTACATACCAGGAAAATCCTACTCATTCCTCAAGGTCAGATGAGCAGAGTTTCTTCCTCCTTTTTTATACCTGCCTGGTCTCTCTTCCCTTCTACTCCAGTTAATTACTTCCTCCTTCATGCCCCCATGTAAATTTTTCCATGGAGCAAAAATAGCACTTACATTACTGTGAAACTGTTGAGATTAAAATTCAAATGGGCCACTAATACTGCCTGACATCTTCTTTTGTTGTTCAATCCATTCCACAATAACAAATTAAACTGTCTCCTCTTCCTTCAAATCTCTGAAACAGTCTTGTTCCTTCTGGTATTTAGCATATGAACTTGCCTCTTAGTTTAAAGAGAAGATAGAGACTACCAGATGAGAATTCCCACACACCAACAGTTTCCCTAATAGTAAATACACAAAACAACACACACTGAACCCTTACTATCCTCCTGTCTTGTGACAGTGGAGGATGTGCCCCTTCTTCTATATAAGGTTAATCCCTTTGGATACCATCATTTTTCATCTTCTCATGAGCTATATTAATTTGTCATCCCTTTTTTCTTCCCTTGTTTAATCAAACTCTCAATGGGGTTCTATCATTTGGCTCTTGCTATGGTCTGAATATTTGTGTCCCCCGCAAAAGTCGTACGTTGAAATCCTAATCTCAGTGTGATGGTATTAGGAGGTGGGGCCTTTGGGAGGTGCTTAGGTCATGAGCATGGAATGGACAAAGACAGCTCTTAAACATACATAAATCTCTTCCATTTCAAAAACAAAAATATTGATCCTCGCTCAACCCTTCATTCCTCCATTCCTACCCCAGTTCCTCAGCATCTCTTTCAGACCTTTTACAGCTGAACAGTTACAGGGTTGCCTATACCTGCTGTCACCATTTCCTCATCTCCCACATACTTCATCTACTTCATTCTGGCATGGAGTGGCCTTTCCATACCTCTTTCCCATCACCTTCTACCATGTGCCCTCTCCATAGGATTGCAAAATTTAGCAAATAGAACTACAGGATGCACAGTTAAATTTGAATTTCAGATAAACAATTTTTAGCAGATATTTAGATGTAATATGGGACACACTTACATGAAAAAAGTATTTGTTATTTATCTGAATTTCAAATTAGTTGATCTGTGTTTTACTCAGCAACCCTACCTCTTCTATACAGTACAATCTAACCATTCTGGATATCTTCTGGTCCTTTGAATTTGGAATGTTTTTCATTGTCACAGGACTTTTACAGTTGCTGGTTGTATTCATTTCCTACAGCTGCTGTAACAAAGACCCACAAACTAGGTGACTTAAAACAAGAGAAATTTATTGTCTCACAATTCTGGAGGTTAGAAGTCAAGGTATTGGCAGGGCTATGCTCTCTCTGGAACCTCTAAGGAAGGATCATTTATTTTGCATCTTCCTTCTGGTAGCTGCAGATAACCCTTGGCTTGTAGCAGCATAACTTCAATCTCTGGTTCAGTCTTCACACGGCCATCTTCTCTCTCTGTGTCTTCTCCTCTTCTTATAAGGACACCAGTCATATTGAATTAACAACCCACCCTTCTCCAGTATGACCTCATCTTAATTTAATTAATTCCATTGGTAATGACTATACTTCCAAGTACAATCACATTCTGACATATTGGGGGTTCTGACTTCAACATATATTCTAGGGGGACACACGTCAACCCATTACCCTAGTCCTTCTGTTAGGAATATGCTGTTGTCTCCTATTTCCCTAGGCACACCTACTCACTTCTACCCACTCTTTAGATGTCAATTAACAATTCTGATTTTTTTGACTAAATCTTATCCCCCAATTTTGTACTTTTATAGGACCATGTACTTCTCTTCACCGCACTTTCAGATTCTATATGATGAGTCTATACGCACATGGTTGATAATTTGACAAATGTGTATGGTCTCCACTGGACTGTACACTCCACAGAGGCAAGAATGAGGTCTATTTGACTCATTATACATCCTTGGCTCTGAGCATAGTGCCTTATACTGGGTAGGTAGGTGCTTAATGAAGACTTGTCCTATGAATGAAGAAATCAATGTACGAATTATTTTACAGAACAAATGACTTGAGGGCAGAACAGAATCTTTATATTCACAAAGCCTGGTAGAGACCTGACAGGAAATCAGTGTTCAATAAGAGATTTCTGAGTAAGTAACTAGTTGCTATTATCCCTACTCTTTTGTTGTTTTTATCCTGAAAAGAATATCAAAAAGACAATTACCCAGCCAAGACAAAGAATATATGTTTCCTAAATGCATAAAATACCTAATTCATTTTCCTCTGAATTTCTTTTTTTTAATTGAGGTATAATTGACATATAACATTATGTTAGCTTCAAGAGTACAACATAATGATTCAATATTTATACACATTATGAAATTTGTATACATTTTGAACTGAGTTTCTTAGATAGATTCAGATTTTGTTCCCAAAAGACCATATTTGACCTGTGTTTGAATACCAAAAGTTGACTCAATTTTGAACACTTATAGGACAACTTACGGCCAAAAAATTAGTTAAAACATGTTTACTAAGCTTTGTAATATTTTTCAATTTTATAGGATTATACTAAGTTTCTGAAATGGCAAATATAAAAATGTCTCTTTTTCTATTTCAAATATAAAAAAGTCCCTTTGCCAGGGACTTTTACTTTCTCTCTTATAAGTTATGAAATGACAGACAGTGTCAGAGTACCAAAAAAGGATACTTCTAAGGCATTCTTAGGATTTTATGGGTGCTTAAAAAAGCAAAACCAGGTCCACAAACTAAGAAGATTTTGAGATTGGACCCAGAAGCAAAGCTTATTCATTGTTTCCATCCTCCTCTGCTAACATCTTAGAGTAGGTATTGGATCTCTATGTCTGAGTCAGTGGAACCTCTTAGCCATATATTTTAATAATGGTGAACAAGAGGATTTTTCCAAGTCTGCACGGAGATAGAGGAAGAATATTGAAAACCCACATCGTGTTAAGATTCCACTAGTTTGGACTTTAGGTTTGCTTCCTTTGGCTCTTGTGTTCATAAGGAACCTATCCTTCATTGCTTTTTGGGTGGCATAGAACTGAATTAAACTAAAATAGTGTCTTCTAAGAATTTGTGCAGTTTGAGTCAATCAGTGCTATAAGTTGAACTTGTAAACAGAAGATGCAATCAATTTTTCCCTAAAAGGACTAAAGTAGACTCTAAATATTTCTAGTGTAGTCTGATTGTTTAATATGCTCCAGAGCTCTTGATTTCAAGTATGTTTAATAGCTACTTCCTAGATTCATGTTATTTATGATAACATGTTATTGCACGCTCAGTAATTTAATGGGTGAGTTGGAAAACCCCCAGTTTTTCCTCCTGTGCTTTTTATCCTTACACTACTACTATATTCACAACACTTCTGACACAAGATGTATGGGTTTTCCCCCCACTATCAGGCAATTCTGTGACACCAGCTGAGTATCCTACAAAGTAACTCAACTCTGATACTATTTACCAGGAGATAGCATCAGATTCCACAGGTTAAGCGTGCCATCCCAGGAGACTGCTCCCCACTTCAGATGCCAATCGCAAGCAGTAGATCTCTAAGTTACCCACAATTTCTGTCTGATTTGGCTACAAATCAGAGGTTCCCACGTCACTCCTCAAGTTTGGTTAATTTGCTCAAGCAGCTCACAAAACTCTGAGAAACACTTATGTTTACCAGCTTATTAAAGGATATAGTAAAGGATACAGATGAAGAACAAGATGGAGATATACATAAGGTGAAGCCTAGGAGAGTCCTGAGTGCAGGAGCTTCTGTCCCTGTGGAGTTGGGGTGCATCACCTTCCCAGTCAGTGGATGTGTTCACCAACCTGGAAACTCCTGAATCCATACTTTTGGGATTTTATGGAGGCTTCCTCACGTGGGCATGATCAATTATTAACTCCATTTCCAGCCCTTCTCCCCTCTCTAGAAACGGAGGTGAAGGTGGGAGAAAGGGCTAAAAATTCCAAGCTTCTAATTTTAGCTTGGTCTTTCTGATGACCGGGCCCCATCCAGAAACCATCCAAGAGCCCACGCAGAGTCCCCTCATTAGAACAAAAGATGCTCCTAGAGCTCTTATCACTTAGGGATTTACAATGGTTTTAGGAGCTCTGGGTCCAAAATCATAGGCACAGACCAATATATCCACGTTCTATTACCTCATAATGAAGAAGTAAATTTTAAATGGATCTTCTTATCTAAGTATCTACCCTTATAATGGAATTAGCCCAGTCATTTTATCCCCCTACAAGTATTTTAGTGATGAGTCAGGGTTTCTTTCAAAGGCCTCTCTTAAAGAACACTCTAGAATTTGCTTTTGCTAAATGGGTCTTTAACTAATATTCATGTTCTAAAACAAATTTCGTTGCTTTGTCCATAGTTTCAGGCATACTTTGTTATAGTTAATCTAGCTCATTGATTTATAAATGTGTTCAATAAATTCCAGGAGTACAAATTATTTTCAGACAAACAAAATAAGTTACTTCAACCCTGTTTTCCCTTCATTTATAAACACGGTGTTTTAACTGTAAAGGCATTTAAAGTTTTAAAATCAGATGAAGTAAACATTATCCAAGCTATATCGACAGGGGAAAAAAGAAATTTTCAATGATATTTGTTTTAAAATCTGACTTCTGTCTAGAAAGCCACTGGGTGAAGGCTGGGGTGGTGATGGTTGCTCTCAGCTGGGCATTACCGGTAGCCGGCATAGTCCCCCCGCAGAGAGCCTGGGCCCAATAAGTATTTGTTGAAAGAATGTGTAAATCAAAGTTAGACCTTCAGCAAATGTTAGACCTTCCTGAATTAGAGCCTCTAAGAAGATAAAAACTTTAGCAGACATACAGGCAATACTATTTAATAAGGCCTTCTAAGGAAAGATGATATCTTCATTTCAAATATTGTTCTACTCATTTCTATTTTTGGATAAAAATAAGAAGTTATTGGGTTGGAGAATAAAAAAGGGTATGACTAATCTCAAGGATGCAGAGATAGTCCTAAAGAGTTTTAAGATGAGATCAAGTTGTAAACTCACTTTCTCAGGTTATGTGTGCTATCTAAGATAGTATAAAATGCTGCAAACGGATACAGAGCTGAAGACGGCATTCAACTCTTGCCAAAGTGAAGAAAAATGGCAACAAGAACCCAACTAATACCGATTTACCAAAGCATAGTAACCCAGTGCTGTCCAGGATACTAATCTTGTTCACTGTTTTACCAGCATCACAATACAATGACTTCAGGTTAAATTCAAACGCAACAAGCATTCCCATCCATGAACAGTATCAGCAAGCTATGAATAAAGCTAGATCCTCTTCAGATTGTTACAGAAGCCTAGATAAAAGCCTACAGCTACCCGGATAGAAGCACCATTTCTCAATTCTCCTCAGACAGGCCTCGTGGTTCTCTTAATGCTGACTTTTTCACTAATGCATAAACATGGGCCTCTGGCATGAAGCATCTGAAGGTATAGTATGTTTGAACACTAAGCAGAGGTGTTGTCTCTGACACAAGACTAATGAATTTGATACAGACATGGATTTGCTCTCTTGTAGAGGTACGAACAGATGACAAGAAAGCTAAGTGGTTATTTGAGAGCTTTCTCTGAAATAAAGGCATTATTCACTAGTTCTCTGAGCTCAGATGAAGAAGGCTTCGGACATATGCTTTGCTTCTAACCCTTTAATTTTACTGGAAATATTGATCATTAAATGCTATATTGTTTTAAAGCAGTTATTAGGAAGCAACATATAGATGAGGTCATCAAGTTTGTGAGTCACAGGATAAACAGAATAGAAAGGAAAGACTGGGGAAGCACTACTGGAACAGGAAAGTGTGGGCTAGGCAGTGAAAGAGAATTGGAGTCATGGCTCTACCACTTCCTAGTTCAATGGCCAATAGCTAATTGTTTAACTGTCTGACTCTTCCTTTCTATGTCTATCAAATGCAGGTAAAACTACCTACTGTAAAAAGTAGTTACACGGTATAAATAAGGTAAAGTATGCCTATTGCCTGGCATACAGAACAGGGATCTATCCATGCAAAAAGGAATGCTGTTGATGAAGCAGGCAAATGTGCAGTATTTCTGGACTCAATGTCTGTAACAGTTCCTGAGAATAGTAAGAGTTGTAAAATGAACCATTTCAGCAGACTCACCAGCAACTTGCTTTCAACTTCTAAAAGCTATACTTTGTTATGTACTCATGAAATTTTCTAAAACTATTAGCAAGCCAGCTGGCAACTGTGGGGATGAGGAGTTGGTAAGAAAGGGCTTTTGTATCTACACCTTCATCTTTTTCCAGCTGTTTCGTTACCAGTAACAATGAGTTCTTCATATTCCTTTTGTCTGTGTTTACACTTATCAGTGTTGAACTGACACCAACTGGAGCTAAGAGGAGTACGGTTTTTCCTCATACTCTGTCCTATGCGCACAGATACACACAGACACAGACACATAACCCCCTCGGAGACATACAGTCAGACACATACACAGCTGCTACCGATGAGACTGTCTTATCCAACACATAATCTCATTTAAATTATAAGGAGCTACATGCAGCTCAATAACAAAAAGACAAACAACCCAATCCAAAAATGGGCAGAAGACCTAAATAGACATTTCTCCAAAGAAGATATACAGATTGCCAACAAACACATGAAAGGATGCTCAACATCACTAATTATTAGAGAAATGCAAATCAAAACTACAATGAGGTATCACCTCACACCAGTTAGAATGGGCATCATCAGAAAATCTACAAACAACAAATGCTGGAGAGGGTGTGGAGAAAAGGGAACCCTCTTGCACTGTTGGTGGGAATGTAAATTGATACAGCCACTATGGAGAACAGTATGGAGGTTCCTTAAAAAACTAAAAATAGAATTACCATATGACCCAGCAATCCTACTACTGGGCATATACCCAGAGAAAACCATAATTCAAAAAGACACATGCACCCCAGTGTTCATTGCAGCACTATTTACAATGGCCAGGTCATGGAAGCCACCTAAATGCCCATCGACAGATGAATGGATAAAGAAGAAGTGGTACATATATACAATGGAATATTACTCAGCTATAAAAAGAAACGAAATTGAGTTATTTGTAGCAAGGTGCATGGACCTAGAGACTGTCATACAGAGTGAAGTAAGTCAGATAGAGAAAAACAAATATCATATATTAACGCATATATGTGGAACCTAGAAAAATGGTACAGATGAACCGGTTTGCTGGGCAGAAATTGAGACACAGATGTAGAGAACAAACGTATGGACACCAAGGGGGAAAGTGGTGGTGGGGGCGGGTGTGATGAATTGGGAGATTGGGATTGACATGTATACACTGATGCGTATAAAATGAATAACTAATAAGAACCTGCTGTATAAAAAAATTTTTTTTTAAAAGTGATGGAAATATCCTACAACTGGATTATAGTGATGCTGCACAATTCTGATTTACCAAAAATCATTGTTTATATGTGGGTGAATTTTATGTTATAAAAATTATATGTTTAAAAAAAAAAAGCCATTATGTTGTATACCTAAAACTAATACAATGTTGTATGTCAATTATATCTCAATTTTAAAAGATTTTAAAAATAAAGTTTTTTACCAAAAAAAAAAAAAAAAAAGAATATCAGATATACTTGATCTAAAAAATCTTATAGATCGAATCCTAAAATATATTTATGAAAAGTTTTTGGTATCCAGATACACTTTTGCTTCTATTTGACATTAGATTTTGCTGCTTTATACACAGATGCACATTAGACATCCTGCAATTTACTTGATTTAATTTAATAATTATTTTTAGCTATCAGACTGTCGACATGAAAATGTTCTGTTCAAAACTGGATACTTGGCAACTCATTTTAATAAGATAATAGATCTACATCTATATTCTATAGCTGAGTAGTAGGCAGACTATTGTAAGGAGGGTAAAAAACAAACCTACATTTCACCTATGATACAAGACAGTGAAAATATGGCAGGAGAACAAAGAAGGCAGAGTACTCTCCTTATATAGGGAATAGAGGCAATGGAATGAGGTGGAGCCGATGACAGTAACCGAGTGAGCAACGTTGCCGACAGTGACTCTCACGCGAGTCATGCAGACCATACAGACCGTGATTGGAGGGCACCACCTGAACCACAAAGCCTTCATATTTCCATGGTGAGAAAGAATCAAGATGTGAGGGCAGAACTTTAAACACTAGTACAAAGGTTCAAGAAGTAAACAAATTTAGTCAAATGCCATGTATTGTACCTGATCCATGATTTTACAAGCCTCTAAGGAAAGTCCTGTTCCTGCAGTTGACTGCCATTGTATGTACATGGAGACAAGAGCATGCTTGTGAATTTTCTGGAGAAAATATTTTCCTATTGACATATATTCTGTCAAGGATGCCCTGAAAATCTCTCACTGGCTCCTATTCTGTGTACCCTCAACCCAGGGATTTCAGGGCATGCAGCGATTATATCCCCAGCACTATGCATCCTGCCTTGCCTGGCGCATTACTCTATATACAAGTTTGCTCTCTAACGCTACAGGGGGAAATTTACTCCACCTTCATTCAGTTCTTATGTTACAGTGAAAACTCCGGTGTTGACAGTGAATACAGGAAAGACTGGCAAAGGTGAATGATCGTATAGAACAAGCAGCAGTTATGGGCCAAAATCAACACACCGGGAGGATTAAATGAGATAATGTCTGTGAAAGTGCTTATAAACTAGAGCACACCGACAAGTGTTCCAATGATACAGCTGGTGACACTTCATAGATACAAATGCAAATTTTTGCATCCACGTTCCAATAAATCCATTGTATGAGTGTCAGACGAGAGAGACCTGGCTGGAGAGCACTTCAGTAGAAAGCAGGAGTCTGACTTGGCTGCTGGAAAGACTTAGGTAATCTGCAATTATAGGTTGGCAGATCACATCTGGCTACAGTGTTTATTTCTGGGAGCTGCATCTTAAGAACATATCTGCAAACTGAATCCCAGCCCCCTCACAGAAGAGAGGGACCAAGTTAATAGGTTGGAAACCCTGTCACATGAGGAATGGTTGAAAGAGATGAAATAAATACCTCTCCTCAAATATTTGAAGAGAAGAGAGAGTGAAGTGCCAGGCAGATTTCAGCTCAATCCAAGAACAAACTTTCTAAGCATGAGCATGTTTTAGGGTAAACTTTCAACTTCAAGGAGCCTAACACTGTAACAATATAGTAGTACAGACAAGGAAAAAGAAAAAACAGAAAATCATCACTACCCTACGCTAGGTAGAAGAAATGTTAATATTTGGCATGTGTCCTTTCGGTTTTTATATACGTGTGTGTCTCTGCTGTTTCACGCAAACACTCACAAACACACACACATGCATGCACAAGAGGGTCATATAACGCATGCGATCTGGAACCTGAAATTTTTTATTTGAGTTAACATGATAATCTTTCTATACCTTGAGATGTACCTTTTAAAATAATTGTATAGTATTTCCTTACATTACTGTATCACTTTATTTTTAAACATCCTTTTTTGAACATTCAGGTTTTTTTCTAATTTTTCATTATTATAAGAAGTACTGTGTAGAGTGTTCTTATATCTCAACTTCGTTCAACCATTGACAATTTTTTTGGATAATTTCCCAGAAGTTCATATCAAAAGATATAAGCTATTTAAGACTTTGGATACAGATTGCCAAATTGCCCTCTAAAAGATTCCATCAATTTTCATTTCCAGTTGTGGGTGTTCTTTGAACTAAAAAAAGGGACTGAAGTGATAATCATCTTTTAGAGAAATTTTGGAAAATTTTCCTGAATTTGCATGATGGTTGATATAATACCTAAGCACTAAATATTATATCACAAAATATCAAACAACTAAAAATATGATCAACGACTCTTCTTTGAGTTTGTATCTGTTTGTTCAGGTAACAAAGTATTGAACATTAGCCTCGTTATTCCAGCTTCTCTTATAGATCCCTAAAGTTTCAACACTGTAATCATCTGAGAGTAGGATTCAGGTTAGATTGCCTGTGTATCTGAAGGTACCATTGAACATTTCAAAGACAACTCAAGTATAAGACAAATCTTCATAAAAGAAGTCTCCGCACAGATTCTGATTGACCTAAATACACTGTTAATAATAGTTATGAACAGTAATGAAAATTTATATCATCATAGGTGTATCACAGTAGATAATCAATGAGCACATGTTGAATAAATAAATGGATGACTAAATTAGTATTATTACCTGAGATGTGGAAACCTATGTTCACGTGATTACATTTTTTGAAAGTAAAAATTTCTCTAGTGTATAAAATGAGATGAAATGTATTAGTATTTGATTACATTCCATAAGAAGCTAAGGTGGTTGTTTAGGTATCTGAGCAAATTTGAAAGACATTGATTTAACTATTTACTAATAGGCAAACAAGAGTTGTCCCCCTAGCTCCTTTAAGGGATAATGAATGTTATAGATTTTAAAGAAGCAAGAAACCAACTCATTTGGAGGGATAAAAGTAGATAAAAAAGGTTGTAGTCTCAAGGAAATGAAATTGAAAAGAGATCTTTTGCTTACGCAGTAGCTATGATATCAATGAATGTACATAGATAAGGAATGCTCACTCTTTTTATTTCTTAAAAGCAAATTAATTGACTTCTACTTCTGGATTTACTTTCCTTCCTGAAACATCCAGAAAAACTAGATAAAATACTTGAAATAATGATTTTCAATACACTGGACACTAGGCAGCACAGGTCAGTGATTCCTAAGAGAAGGGAAACAAGCAAGATAAGCCCAGTTCAATATCTTAAGAGTGTTTCCAGGCCGTATGTGATACAGGTAGAGCCTGGGAGCCCTTATGTTAAAGAGATACTGCAGAGAATCCAGGGAGACAAAGAGGTCAGAGTCACAGAACAGAGTGCCAGAGAGAAGACAGCTGCATAGAGAGCCCTGGAGATCTGTAACCCTCACTCGTGTATTCTGCAGAGTAATGATAAGCACCAAGTCTGAAGAAAGAATCATCCAAAAGGATTAGATGGACCAGTACTTGATGCTCACACAGGTTGAGAAGAGATGCTTCTCCACAGGGCACAGTTAGAGTATTCAGAAGGGTCTTGCCTCTGTATCGAGAAATAATTAGTCCTGGTCTCAATGCTGCTCCAGTCAACCTAACACATCTTAAAATCAACACTCACCCCCCCAAAAAATCATATTTTTCCAAGTAACAAAGCTCAAGGTTTACAGAAATATGACAGTATATAGCACCCAACAAGGTAAAATTCACAAAATATGATATCCAACTAAAGATTACCAGGAACGAAAGAAGAAAGAAAATATGACCAATAACGAGGGTGAAAAATAATCAAAACCAACCTAGAACTGACACAGATGATAGAATTAGAAGACAAAACAAAATTAAAAGAGTAATTATAGCTGATTGTTTATGTTTAAACCAGTAAGTAATGACATGGAAGATACAGAATGAGTCCCAAAATTCTAGAGGTGAAAACTATAATGCATAAGAAAAAAATATACACTGGAGAGAACAAATAGCAATTAGTCATTATAGAAGAAATATATTAGGAAACTTGAAGACATAGCAATGGAAACTATCCAATCTGAAAATCAGGTAGAAAAACATTTTTATTAATTGAAAAGACTACCCGTAAATTTGGGGCAATTCTTAGTAGTCTAATGTAATGTAATCAGAGTCCCCAGAGAGAGGTAAGAGAAAAGAGGCAGAAAAAAATGAAAGAAATAATGATTTTTTAAAATCTACAAATTTTATATAAATATTTCTGGTATTGATTTCTAATTTAATTCCACTGTGGTGAGAGAGCATGCTTTGTGTGACTCAAACTTTTATATTTATTGAGACATATTATGGCTTACCCAGAGTAGGACTTTATTGGTAAATGCTGTCTAAAAGGATATATGCTCTGCTCTTTTGGGGTATAGTGTTCTACAATATGTCAATCAGGTCAAGTCTATTTTTGGTGGTTTCAAGTTATCTACTTGTATATGACATGATCTCTTTATGAAAATCCAACAGAATCTACAAGAAAGCTACTAGAACTAATATGTGAATTTAGGAAGGTTGACTTATACAAGATCAATATAAACATAAAGCGTATTTCTATATACTAGTAATGAACAATAAGATATTTAAACTAAAAAACAATACTATCTACAATAACATCAAAAATATGAAATACTTAAAGATAAATTGGACTAAAGATGTATGAGACCTATACACTGAAAACTGCAAAACATTGCTGAGAGAAATTTTACAAGACCTAAACAAATGGAGAGATATCTTATTCATAAGTTATAGTGCTCAGTATTGTTAAAATGCCAATTCTCAAATATCTATAGGTTCAATGCAATCTTATCAGGCATGTCTGTAGTAATAGATAAGTTGATTCTAAAATTCATATGGAAATGCCATATGGAAATTCACATGGTAATGCCAAAGGATCTAGAATAGTCAAACCAACTTTGAAAAAGAACAAAGTTGGAAGACTAAAACTGACTGATTTCAAGACTTATTATAAAGCTATAATAAAAAGGACGGTGTGGTACTGGCATCTAAATGGCCAAATAAATCAATGAAACAGAACAGAGAGTCTAGAAATATGTTTGTTCATATATACATGGACAAATGATTTTTGACCGAGGTGCAAAGGCAATTCTGTGGAGAAGGAACAGTCTTTTCAACAAATGATGCTTGAACAATAGGATATCCATATGTAAAAAGATACATAAAATAAACTTTGATAAATATCTTTCATCAAAAAACAATTAATTCAAAATGGATCATAGACCTATTTTTAAACCTAAAACTATGTAACTTCTAGAAGAAAAAAAGGAGAAAATCTTTGTGATGTCTGTGACCTTTTGATTAGTCAAAATTTGTTAGATATAACACCAAAAACAAAATCCATAAAAGAAAAAAATAATTTTGACCTCTTCAAAGTTAAAAACCGCTACTCTTTGAAAGATTCTGACAGGAGACTGAAAACAAAAGCCATAGACTTGGAGGCGATATTTGCAGATCACATATCTGATAATGGATATTTCATCTACAAGGGCTTCTGTAGTGTCCAGTTAAGATTATGATTTCTGGGGACTTCCCTGGTATTCCAGTGGTAAAGAATCCACCTTATAATGCAGAGGACACAGGTTCGATCCCTGGTCAGGGAACTAAGATCCCACATGCCGCGGGGCAACTAACCCGCACGCCACGACTACTGAGCTCGCGTGCCTCAACTAGAGAGCCTGTGTGCCGCGAACTGCAGAGCCCATGCGCCACAACTGGAGAAGAGAAAACCCACATGCCACAACTAGAGAGAAGCCCACATGTCTCAGCGAAAGATCCCGCATGCCTCAAAGAAGATCCTGCGTGCCACAACTAAGACCCGAAGCAGCCAAAAGTTAAAATAAAATAAATAAATAAATCTTTAAAAAAAAAAAAAAAGGATATGATTTCTGGAGTTAGGTTGCCTAGGTGGCATTGTTACTAGTTGCTGTATAATCCTTTACAGGTTTTCAATCTTCTAAATGATTCAATTTTCTTATATGTAAAAAGAGGAAATTTAGAATACCTACCTCAAAGATTGTTGTGAGGATTAAATGCATTAATTAATGTAGGGCTCACAGACTAGTACCTAGCACTGAGAGAACGCTTAATGAGAGAGAGAGAGAGAACAAACCTGTAACTGTTTACGCCTACAGTATTGGAAAGATTAGAATTATAACCATCTCTAGTGGTGCTTGTACTTTTAAACATTGGCCTAGGAATTAGTTTCTCTCAAAATGTAAGTAAGAAACCCTATTGTATTGACTCATTGGACACAAATGAAATCCGCGTCCAGGAAGCACATTTTGTCTTACAAGAGTCAAAGAAAACAAATAGGGTCAAAAATTCTATTTTCTGCTATAACCACTGTTTTTCTGGGCGGCTGAGAAATCACATAAGGCCCTCCTTAGCAAAAGGAGAGTAAATATCTGCCTTCAAATGAAGTTTAACCTAGGGTGTAAGAGAGCATACCTTGGTCTCAGAAAACAGATGTGTCAGGAAATGAATCCTGAACAGGAAAGCAAAATATGATTCCATGATTTTCTGCTTTTCCTAAGAGTTGACCAAAATACACTGTTATCTGTGCCCAAAAAACAGAAAAAATTCACACCAAATAAAATGTTGGATTGATCAACTTCTTAAACAATCTATTGACTTTCCTATTAACGAAAGAGACCATGGATTTTTAAATGGCCTCTATGGTTACTGATTTTAAAAATTCTCCATAGAGAATATTCGCAGTGCTTTATAGAGTTCTCCATACTGAAGCTGCAGGGAAGTGACGGCTCACAGCATGATACTCACCAGGTTCTGACCCCACCTCACACATCCACCTCCAGGGTCCCTTTCAATTGAGCAGCAACATCACGTGTCATGGAAGAGTTATCACTAGAGTGGGTGTCCCCAGTTGTCTCTGTAGTTAATGGGTTTCTAATAGCACAAACACATTCATTTTGAGAAGCAGAGCTATAAGTTGGATGTAAACCAAGGAGAAGTTTAAAGGGAAGTAACAGAAGTCTATGTCACTTCTAGAGTCAATTTGGGAGAAGTATTAGACTGTCTTGGAAAAAGTGTATTTCCATATGCAACTGACTGATTTTCAGCATGGCTACTGAATTTCAGCATAAGGCACTCTGGCTCAAAAGTGAAGACTGCCTCATACACTTCTGCACTGGAAGGCAATCCTCACCTTTATTCCCAAACTGTTCTTCACAAATCTCTCTTATTTCTTGTGGGTTAGTCCAGATACATCTCTTTAAAGAATAAATGGAAACATTTTCAGGGACAGAGAATTTGTGTATCTCTTGTTTATCTTGGAACACTGGTATTGCAATTTCCAAGCAAACACAAACGACCCCTGGCCCTCTTTGGGACCATTCCACACTATGCTCTTAAAAGCATTTACAACAGTTTGGAGACGGGATGGAGAGCTTTATAGCTCAGACATGTAAAGGAAGCACTCTCCTTTGGCGTATAAAAGGTCTAGACACAGAAGGATGACCTCAGTTGTAACAGCAGCCTGCTTCTGCTAGGAAGTTTTTCTTCAGCAGAGACTGTCCTGTAGGTGACACAAAATCCCAAACCAAGCCTAGCAGTGTGAATGGCAAAGCAACCACGTTTTTTAGCTCAGATCTGGCACGTACTCATTCAAAACTGCAACATACCAAATGTTTCTCATTTATCCATTAGATCGATAAACATTGATCGAGCACCTACTAAGTGCCAGGCACTACTATACAACAATGAATAACAGGACGCCAACTCTCAAGGAGCTCAGGATCTATGGCAGTGATTTTTAAGGGTAGGGCTTTTTCTGACTGATGGGGGTTTGTCTTATTTCTGAAGGTGTTTAAAAAAGAGAGAGAGAGAGAGATGGAAATCAATGTACCAGGTTTATAGCTTAGATCTCCAGGGAATGTTGGTGGGTCTTCAGACTTGCTCCACTCTGTCTATTCTCTATTTGAGAAATGCTCAAGATAGTGAAGACAGGGAAGGGGCAGCACCAGGCCTCTTTGAAAATCTGCATGTGGAAGAGTCCCTGCAGACCCTTCACACCTCCTTTGCATAAATATGCACAGAAGCCCTGCCCAGCTATAAGCATCCAGCCTCCGCTGATTCGGGTGTGAGGACTGAAGTCAGCATCGCAGCGTCTCTGGTATTTTGATTTGGCAAAGATGGCCAGGGAAACCCCACAGAGGTTTCACAGTTGCATGACTATTGCCAGGGAAGTGACTCACTCGCCTCAGAATGCATTGCTAACCGTGAGGTCAACTTCAGAGCAGGCCACAGCAGTCAGCTAGAGCAACAAGGGTGGGAGATGAATTCTTCAAACATAAGAGAGAATCTTTCCAGTCCAACAGTGAAAGAGAAGTATGGCTACAGAAAATATATTGGACCTTTACCACAATTTATGAACAGAACCAACTTAACAAGTCTAGGCGAGTTTGTACTGATTTTAGGAGGTTGAATACAAATAAACAGATTTATTTTTTCTGCTAAGGATATAAATAAGTTTATAGAAAAATAGCAGAGGCTATAAAAGAAACTGAATGACCTTATGTAGGAGTTTTGATCTTCTCTAGTGATGCCCTAACACGCTATTTTTTTCTGCCATTCTAGTGAGTGAAATGTCCACTAACCAGCTCCACGTGCTTTACCAGGGCCATCGTTAAGATGTGCCCATCAGGCATTTCACCTCACTAATTCTTCTGAGTCATCAAAAACAAATGTTCAATGCTGCTTTGGGGTCAATCCAATTTTATTGACTACTGGATGTCTCTCTTCACGGAAAATCAAGGCAGAATTTGACAAAAGACCAGACTAGGAGGACTCTTTTCCAACTTCATTTTTGAGTTGCTTCGTTAATTGACAAGGTATAGCTTTGGATAACCAAGATACAGAAAGGTTTTATGATAGAATATTTTTAAAAGAAGAGTGAAAATAAGGTTTCTTGAGTTGCCAGATTGGGGGTGACAGGCTAGTGAACACTAGGGACAGAAACCTTAAAAAAAATTAATGGTAATGACCTCTTTTATGGGAAGTCTGCCTTCCCTAACCCCACCCTGTCGGTAAAGGCCCTTTGCCTACTAAGCAGCATTACCCAGTGAGGACACAGAAAAGTGCTGACTCTATTCTCCACCCACTACAAGATAGATTTCATGTAGGCAGAAATTTTGATTGTTTTATTCGCAGCCATATACCCAATATCAGGAATAATGTATAACACATGGTCCACACACAACACATATTTGTGAATGCATTGAATAGATTAAGTGGCAGGTTTTTCCTAAATAGGGATATTGTGATTTGATTTGCCAAAGAAGCTTAACTTCTGTCTAATTAATGCCTCTTTAGTATTTGAAGGACTCACAGACCCAAGCTGCTTTGACACAGGGTTTTTCTGATAACTTATATATTTCTTTTTGGTTAAGTATATGTAGGATTATTATAACCAAGCTTGGTATGGGAAGTAGTGAAGGCCAAGCCATAAGCACTGCTTGGAAATTTTAGATTGAATTTAGCAGGTCACCAAAGGTGGTGAGGTCAGAGGCAAAATCTGAGGGAAGGTCTTTAAAAAGTCTAAGCTAGAAGGAGAGTCAGCAAAAACCAAAACTGAGTCAGGATGTGGGTTGAAAAGTGAAGCTGGGTAACATCATTATCGAAGTCCTAGGTCATGTGGGTTCAGGACAAGAGAGGACTTCTGGTTGCTTCCCTCCTGATAGTAGGAGGGGAGAGCAGAAGCCAGTCACTACAGATGGGGAGGGGAGACAGGGATCCAGGTAAAATAATTAGTGGGTAGGAGCTGACATAAAATAACTCTGTGGTTATAAGTTGAGCCTTCATTTCTCATGGTGACTGGGGCTTGGAAAAAATGGTCATGCATAAATTTCAAGTTTTCTATTAGAAATAAATTGCTTTAGAAATAGTGTATTCCACCAAAGTAAATAATTTTATGGACTAAAATAAACATTAAACACACACACACACGAAACCTCTAAATTCTATAAGGTGAGTGTATCTTTCCTTTCTAGTTTATGGCTATTACTAAGAGTGATCACCAAAACCAAAATTAACTTGGAGGCAGAAGTCTCCAGCAGTTGAATAATCAGTTTGGGGACTTCCAACTAAAAGTTCCTAGTACATTATTTAGGCTGCCAGCTCATTTACTCCCTGCATGAAATCTTTCCTCTTCGTTGGATCAAGCAAGGCCTCTATTCAGCTGTGTTTATTCTTTTTTTTTTTTTTTTTCAGTTCACTGAACAACTCTCAAATCTTCTTTCTTTCTAAAACTTTGAGGCAGTAAGTCAAAGAAAAGGGGAATAAATGAGAACTATGTAGACTCTCTTGGATATATCTGTAGTAATTCTACTAATTAGGGAATACCTTTTCAATTAAAAACTACAAAGTAGTCCAAATCAAAATTTTGCTCTCCTCCCCTCCTCACCTCCCATGAGGGCCTTTCAAACAGCATCTATTCGAGGTACCTACTTATAGCTACTTGTCAGTTAACAATTCTTAGTTGGTCTCCCTTAGTAACATTTCTGCTCTAGGTAGCTGGAAATATATCTTTAAGCACATAATTAGTGAGTTGAACACTATACGAAGCAGCAAATTAAACAAGAAGTCATTTCAGCAAGCTTAATTATTTTTTCCAGTTCTTGCAAATAATGTAGACCTCCTGGATACAGTTTTTAAAAATTAAAGTAAATAGCCATGCATGTAACCTACTGTCCTTTCTGATCAAGAATAGCTAGTATTATGCTATAATCCACTCTCTGGTTTTTATTTTTCATTCTCCTAAAAATTTACATCCAAATGATACCTTTCTTAAAGATTCGATAGCAATTTTTTCTCCAACCTTAACCTACAATATTTTGAAATATTTTTGAGTTAATCTTTGACCTTCACTCATGGAGTGAGGAAAATAATCAAGAAATAGTATGAGGCTGTCTTAAGACGTGGAAAAATGACATTTTCTTCTTATTTTCTGAGCAATGGAACACAGTCTGTAACATTTTCAAAGCTTTCTTTTCCACACAGCAGGCTCCAGACTAATATTTCTAATATATATATTCAACAGAAAACAGAATCACTCATAAAAGGATTTTTCAAAACTCTATTTTCTAACAGCCAGTGTTTTGTTTTTCTATTCCTGGAAATGACAACTGCTCAAGTTTCTCAAGATTCCTCTGGCTTTTGCCAATACATTTATTTCATTTAATGATGGGCATGCAGGAAAAAATGTTTGGTTCAGACTGTGACTGTAAAACCACACACAGCTTTTTTTTTTTTTTGGCTGCGTTGGGTCTTCGTTGCTGTGCGTGGGCTTTCTTCTAGCTGTGGCGAGTGGGGGCTGCTCTTCGTTCTCTTCGTTGCAGTGGGCGGGCTTCTCATTGTGGTGGCTTCTCTTGCTGCGGAGCATGGGCTCTAGGCGCACGGGCTTCAGTAGTTGTGGCTCGCAGGATCAGAAGTTGTGGCTCGCGGGCTCAGTAGTTGTGGCTCGCAGGCTCTAGAGCACAGGCTCAGTAGTTGTGGTGCATGGGCTTAGTTGATCCACGGCATGTAGGATCTTCCCGGATCAGGGCTCGAACCCATGATCCCTGCATTGGCAGTGGATTCTTAACCACTGCACCACCAGGGGAGTCCTGCAAGTTATGTTTTTATATGACGGAGAGTCAGCAAAATTTAAAAAGACAACTAAATTTACTTACTATTGTACATATCCAAGTATTCTGTTGATGGATCAACGTTTTGATGAGTAATGAAGTAAAAATATGTACAATTCATGAACTAGTACATATTTTTAATAGATTTATTTTTCTTGCCTTTATTTCAACAGGCTCACTAATTATGTTGCTGAATCAAGATTTTTTTACATAATTTATGTTCTATTGACATCAACTAATAGAAAGGATTAAAAATATAAACATGATAATTTCCAAAATGTGAATGTATTTTTGTCAAAACTACATATGAAAACAAACATAAATAAGTGAAGCATTTTTCATATATATCTTCAAAAATAGTTATTTCACTTTTTAAACACTCAAAATTATGAAATAAAACACGTTACAATAAATGAATATCAAAAATTTAAGTTATTAGTTTAATAAAGCTAAAGACTTTAATTTTGAAACATTTTAATTTATTCTTATGAAGTATTTTTATAAAAATAAGACTATTTGAAATTTAGTGCTCAACCTCCACTTAGTCGCTAATGTAAAGAACTGGCTTCACCATGTTACAGCTAGACCTATAAGTATAAGAGTAGCAAGAATTATTATTATTTTTTTTTATTACTACTGTTATCTATAGTATGCACAAGTCCAGAGACCAAATGTGTTAGAATTTTGGGTTTAATGATAACCTTTTGCAAGAATCCTCAGGTATATTGCTCCTTGGCTTTGGGGCATTTTTCTCTGGAAATAGTAACATTTATTGAGGGCTTCCTGTGCTCATGCCCTGCGCAAGTCTTTTATATGTTTTATCTCATTAATTAACCTAACCCAATGATGGTGCTGTTATTATCCCCATTTTACAGAGGAGGCATAGAAAGGTCAGGAACCTTGCTCAGGGTCACACAGCTGATAAGTGGTGGTGTCAGGATTTGAGCTCCAGTATTCTGACTCTAGGTGCTTAGTAATTAAATTAGTATAGTGCCTCTCTGGCAAGAAGCAAGGCTGGCCCTTTTTATAGGTTTTTTTTTTTCTTTTAATTTATTTACTTTTGGCTGCATTGTGTCTTCGTTGCCGTGCGCGGGCTTTCTCCAGTTGCCGTGAGCAGGGGCTACTCTTTGTTGTGGTGTGCAGGCTTCTCATTATGGTGGCTTCTCCTGTTGCGGAGCATGGGCTCTAGATGCTCAGGCTTCAGTAGTTGTGGCATGCAGGCTCAGTAGTTGTGGCGCACGGGCTTAGTTGCTCGGCAGCATGTGGGCTCTTCCCAGACCAGGCCTCGAACTCATGTCCCCTGCATTGGCATCCTTCCTACTTTGAAGGAATGTCCATATTCAACACAGCAGTGGCAGAATCCACCAGCTTTTGTGGCTTTGGAGTACTTTTTCTTTCAAGGAAATAGGTTAAGAGATGTGGAAAAGCATTTCTTTGGGCCACAAGAACATTTGTACAGGTGCTGAGCTCCAGATCCTAAGCGAAAGAGATGTCTGTGAGTTTTAAAATCATTCTGAATGTGGATCTAGGACATGCAGGGTTCTCAAAAGCTTAAGGGCTCCAAGGCAGAAATACCTTTAACTCAAGTCCAAGGGCATTACTATCCATTACCCATCACACTGTCTCCTACATAGCAGGGTATAATTAATGTTGCAGTTGTTACAGAAGTTGGTGACCAATTACACAGGTGTAGGATGAGGAACACATAAGTAAGTAAAGCACAGTGGTAGTGTTTGAAGCCTGCTGATGGGGAGGTTTAATAATTCCAGAAGAATCAGTATTGTGAAAAAAGAGGTTGAATTTATCTCTAAACATTGTAAATTTGAGGTATTGGTAGAATTCCTCTGAGGAAGTCTGTTAAGCAACTGGACACCGTGGGCTAAATCAAAATAAACTAATTAATAAGGGTTGAAATATCAAGAATCATGCCTAGTTTTTTTGAAAAGTTTAAAAAATCCCAAAGAATAATGCAAAGGATACCCAATCTAATGATGGCAGAGTAAAGTGGGCATTTACTTCTTCTATTCCACAGAATGAGAGCTAAAAATCAAAATTAAAATTCCATTTTTGGTAAAAATGGAAACAGATAAAAATCTCTAAAAATACAGGATAGGTTTGGGGGCTGTTCACACATGGGAATAAAGCAAGGGCACATGAAAGAAGAATCAGGTAGAGGAAATCATGGCAGTAGGTCTCAGGAAAAAAAAAAAATAGTAAAAACAGTTTTTTTAAAAGAGAGGAATATAACCTGTGTCCTGATTGCTAAAGCCTTTGTTTTTAACAGCAGGATGGTGTTATACACACTGGGGGAAGAGGTAAATAAGGGTGAGGCTAAAAAAAATGATCACACAAACAAGTAATATTTTCAGGAAGCTGTCTCTGTACCAACAAAGCAGAAGACAGAACTCACATCATAAACAATGCCAAGGCTGGGAAAAGTAATTGCTATATAAACTCCCCACAAGTTCATGGATCATTAGGAAGTCCCAGGTAGCCTGGAATATAGTGCCAACTCCACATGAATTTTCTGTCAATACCTGACCCAGAAAAACTTTACTTCCTTTATGAATGAATAGTGAACATAAAAGACCAGCACAGTATCTATACAAAAATCCTACAGGAATGGAGAAAGAAAAATATGAAACAAAAGTCAAATAAAGAAGAGTCACCAGAAAAAAATATCACAGGACAGATAAAAATTATCACAAAATATTCCATCAGGAATTGTTCCCCCAAATTAATTAATTAATCATCCTTATAAAAAAAAGACTAACCAAAAATATATGTGTTTCAGGATGAGATGCTGACACTAAAGGAAACAAAACATGAACTGAAGAGCTCAGAAAAGAAGAAACAAAATCTTAAAATGAAGACAAAATTGGAAGAAATATGCGAGAATAAATAGCACTCAAAACACAAGGACAGAAGTAGATATTGATATGAAACAAGAAAAATAAAAAGTAAATCGTAATAGTTTAAAATCTGAGAGAAAATGACAAGAAGGATAGATAAAGGGGACTCAACGTTTACATAATTGGAATGCCCAAAGAAGACATCTGGAAATTAAACATGATAAATTTGTTTCAAAAATTCAAGAAAACATTTCTAAAAATAAGGAAGACTTAAAAAAATTAAATGTTGATATGGCACTTCATCTTGGGAATACTGACCCAGCCAAGTCCACATGAGTCCTATCCCAGTTAAAAGGAGTTCAAACATAAAGAACCATTCCTTCGGGCAGCCAAAAAATAATCAAATGATTATTAAACACACGAAAAGTTGCCTCTTTCTCTTACAATAAGACATACAAATTAGAATTGCACTGACATATAATTTTCTACTTATAAGATGAGGGAAAAACATTGGATAATGTATCCCATTGGTGATGGTGTAGAGAAACAGGCACACTTACATATGACTAGCCAAAGTGCAAATCAGCATGACCCTATTATAAGAAACTTGGCTATATCTATACAAACTTCAAATGCATATCACCTACACACAGCAATTCCTCTTTCAGAAATTTATCCTATAAATATATCTTACAAATTTGAAATAACGTATGTATAAGTTATTCTTTGTTGCATTATTTGTAAGAGAAAACAATTAGAAATAACATGCATACACACACACACACACACACACACACACACATACACATCCATACAACAGAATACTATACAGTCTTCAAAATGAATGAGGAAGCTCTTTATATACTTAATATGGAATCATCTTCAAGGTACACTGTGAAGCAAAAAAAATTAGGGAGTGGAACAACTAGTAAAGTATGCTATTATTTAAGATAAAAATAATAAAAGGAGATATTGCCTGTGTACATGAGCGTGCTATATCTATTCTTGTGAATCCCTGGAAGAATACATAAAACAACTGATAACACGAGTGGCCTCTGGAGAGAGGAGCAGGGACAGAGTAGAAGAATAAATAAATGTGAGATACAAAATTCTGAAATGACATTAAAACTCTTATATGCATTTACATGCTATTCAGGTCTGGAAACTGCAACCTGACTCCAGGATCTGAACTTTCACCCTTTATTTCCCTCATAATTATTATCCTGGCTGAAACAGAGTAATGCCTGCCTCCGGATATCGATTTGAAGGTAATTTATGTACCACACTGAGTTTTCATCTAACCTAGAATAGATGCACAGTAAATCTTAGTTCATCCTCCCACATGGATATGGCAGTTATGTACATTAAAAAGAAACTAAACTTATGAATTTGTCAATTGCCACCTGGATGTTGGGTGAAGTGTATACAAATCCATCATGAAAGTACATGGGAAATAGAACCTGAAAAAAACTAGGAAGCGCGTGTGTGTACATGTATGTAAATTTGGGGGTATAGTTTGTTGACTAGATTTAACCATAACACACGTTACAACACCTTTGAGTTCCCTAGTTTAGCCAATTACACTAAAAAATTTCCATCAACACGTGGTATTTTTCCTGACCTCTGTGTCACGTTCAAATTAGTTTCATTTTAAAGATGAGGAATTGAGGCTCGAATATTTTAACTGATTGCCCAAAATCACACAACTTGAGGCAGAGGCCAGTTCTTGTCACTCTAAGTCAAGGTTTCTTTTGACCGAACTCCAGTTGTCTAAATGCAATATACCAGTAATAATATTCGTCTGTCATAATTAATACTACTGACCCAAACAAAGTATGAATTAGGAAGAAAGTTTGTTTATGACTTGATCATTCGCCAAACTCACCTCATTAGAATTTATCTGGAGGCAAATTTTCACCCTCACAGACCTTCTGGACTCAGTATACGAGGTCATGAAACCCATGCTCCTCAGTTTACACGAGTGGCAGTGATTCATCCAGATTGAGTCATTATTTCCCTCCCCAGACCTTCTAATGACCAATTTCACACATGAGAAATAACTGGGCAAGCTACAGTTAAGGATTTTTTCTCTACAGGAGAAATAGGAGATAAAATGAGTTTCTTAAGGGACAAATCCTTGGACGCTTGACTCATTTGCAAGAAAGGAAAGGTATATTTTTCTATGTATTCCATTAGTACCCAATTCAACAAATAAAGCCACAAACACAGCACACCCACTTTTGGTAATGCATATGTAAATTCTTATTTTGGTCTCTTTTGACTCAAGAGGGAACTAAGAAGGGGGTCTGATCTATTTCAGGTCCCAAATTAAATATAACCAATTTAAAATTAATCAACACAGTATTTATAAATAAAACAAGACTCAGTTGAGCTGGTAACACTTCCTCCCCGTCTCCCACTCTCTGAAGTGTTGCAAGCTAACCTTTAGGCCTAAAAATAGGGCAGCCTTGCTGAGTCACTAATAAATTTCAGCCCTACACCTCACAAGAAGATAAAATGCTCTTCAACAATACTTAACACCTCATCTTCCTGAGCCCACCTTCTGGTCATGAAACCAGACCAAATCCATGATGGTTCCAGAAAGCTATTTTTGGCATATTAGACCACTGCCAGTGACTTAGAGGCACCCACTCCCTTTGCTAGAGAGAAGGGACTTTCCACCATACAGAAGTATAAATGAGATTACCTACCTTATCTCCATCAGTCACCAGATTCCCCTCATTAGTGGTTTATTTTGATAAGAGCCTTCATGCTTATGGTTAGTCAGAGATCCAGACAGACTCACTAAGTTGGGAAGAGACTCAAATGTCACAAAACCCAGGTTTCTCATTGTACACCTGAAGATGACAACAAACACAGGACTGTCAGAAACAGTCTCGTGTGCATCTAGTTAAAAAAAAAAAAAAAATTAACTCCAGAGTTCCAGTTGTTATTATCCTATAATTTCTCAACAGCATGGCAAGATGAAATCCAGTGAATAATATAAAATGACTTTATATAGGAGGTTTGGATTAACATATACACACTACTATATATAAAATAGATAACCAACAAGGACCTACTCTATAGCACAGGGAACTATACTCAGTATTTTATAATAACCTATAAGGGAAGAGAATCTGAAGAAGAATATATATACATACGTATAATTGAATCTCTTTGCTGTACACCTGAAACCAACACAATATTGTAAATCAATTATGCTTTAATAAAAAAATAAAAAATAAAATGGCTTTATAGTCACACATTCATTCATTCATTCAATAAATATTCAGCACCAAATTGTGCAAGTTCCTGTACTAGGTGCTGAGGATACCACAAGGAACACAACTGACATGGTTTTTGCCTTCTCAGGACTTAGTTTAGTAGGTCACCAAGACAATAAGAAAGGCAATTATGGTAGTGTGATATTATATAAGAGCGAAGTTCAGGAGTGTTGCAAGAGACTATGGGCAGAAAAACTGGTAGAGAAGGAGAGGGAGAAGATTCCTAACCTGGATTCAGACATCAAGGAAGATTTTCTGGAGGAAGTTAACACCTAAGCTATGACCTGCATGATGAGTTAAGTGTTAACTTGGAAATGAGGATGGGAGTAAAAAGGATGAGTGTCCCAGGCAAAATCCAAAGACCCAGGAGTAAGTGAAATAAAGCAGGTCAAATGAACCAAAAACCATTCAGTCTGACAGGAGCCCAGATGAGCCAGGACAGCATGGTGAGCCATGGGTTGGAGAAATAAGCAAGGGTCAGATCATAAAATGCAATTATTATATGCTGCATTAGGGAGTTTGGACTTTTGTCTAAGAGCTTTGAAACCCAATAAAGAATTTTAGCATCTGAGAAAGATTACTGAGGTTACAGTATATGTGGGAGAAGAATTAGAAGAGACAAGACTTAAGGCAAAGATACCAGTTATGGAGGGTCTGCTCAGGCACCAGGGCAAGCAATGTGGTAGTCTGGATTTAAAATAGTGAACACATTTCAGAAATATTTAAGCAGTTGAATGAACAGAATTGTGTTCTTACCAGGGTAAACAAGAACGTACCGAAGGGCTTATCCTTCTCCACATTTGCCTTGATCCACAGTCCATAAATCTGAGAGATCACAGATCAAGCCAGCAATAAAGCTCCCAGAATAAACCACCCAACCTCTACTGCTGCCAGGTTGGAGTCTTCTGGATTTATAGGATGAAGGCTAACAAAAGCCTTCCTCTCTCACTAGCATTCATCCTACAGATATTTATTGAGGGTCTGCTATGTTTCAAGCATTAGTCCAGGTCTTGGGAATAGAAATAAAAAGGACACAGTATACGCACTTAAAGACTCGTGTATCGTAGGGGAGAGAGATATGTAAACAGGCCGTCATAAAACAATGTCATAAGTGAAGTAACAGTGACTGTTAGTATGCAGAAGTACATAATTCAACTAAGGAAATCATTAAAACCTTCGTGGTGACTTCGTAGAAGGCTTCTAGGGTTGATTCATAAAAAATAAGTAGGAACAGGTAGAAGAGAGGAAGAGAAGGAAAAGGAGGCATTAATAAAGGCCTGAAAGTGAAGAGTAGCATGGTTTCTGGATGAGAGATACAAGCAATAACGTGCAGCTAAAGCATGAAGTGAGAGACACAGTGTTGTAAGATAAAGCTTAAGAGGTTCATAAGGAAGGTCTGGTGGGACATGGTAAGGACCTTAGATTTATTTTATCCACTGGAAAATGTAGAGTTGTTGAAAATAGAAAAAAAAAAAAAGAATAGAATCAGATGTATGTTTCAGATACTGATATTGTGGTATCTGTACAGAGAATGGGATTTGAAAGACCATATCCAAAAGCAAAGATGCAGGTTAGGAGGCTCTTGAAGTAACCACAAAAAGAAATGATGAAAATCTCACCAGAGCTGATAATAAGGATGGAGAACAAAATGAATGCAAGAACTTCTTAGAAGAAAGCATTGACAGAATTTTGTAATACAGTAAGTCCCCTACATACGAACCTTCAAGTTGTGAACTTTCAAAGATGCAAATGTGTGTTCATGTGTCCAATCACGTAAGTTAGTTCAAGTATCTAGTGTACATTGTCACGTGCATGCATCCTCTACAAGTAGTTGTGCTTTTGTGTACTTTACTGTACAGTACCATATAGAGTACAGTAGTACAGTATCTTTATTTCAAGCCTAGGATGTCCGAAAAGAAGAGTAAAAGCAGCGGTGATGTAGCTGGCACTGCTAAGAAGCACCAAGAGATAACAATGAAAACAAAAGTGAAAATAATTGAGAGAGTGGAGCGACAAGAGTAAGAAGAAGTAACTGTAGAATCAAAGAGATTCACAACACAGGAAATGGCAAGGAGATTTCTTTATTTGAGGAGGCACTGTTAGTTTTTGAGGCACAGGACCTGAACACAGAATGGTACACAAAGGTTGCAGCAGCCATTCAGAATGCAATCCAGTGCTACCATGACGAGAAAAAAAGAGCTACTACCCAGACATCACTGGACCGTTTTTTCAAGAGGGTAGATAGAATTGAATCCAGCAAGGAACCAGAACCTGTGCCAACAACGTCAGGCATGAGTGAAATTGCAGCTTGCCCTCCGTCTCCTATTGCTGACGATCCTTTAGCTCTACCATCTCCCGCCTCCTCTCCCTCCTCCAGTCAGTAACTTTTTGTCTGTTCACTCGATGCTATCCCTTGTATGCCAGCTGTTATACTGTACTACTGCACTTTTCACGGTACTGTACCGTAAGATTTAAAATGCTTTATTTTTTGTGTTTGTTTTTATGTATTATTTGTGTGCAAAGTATTATAAACCTATTACAGTACAGTACTATACAGCCAGTTGTGTTAGTTGGGTACCTAGGCTAACTTTGTTGGACTTACGAACGCACTCTCAGAACGGAACTTGTTCGTATTTGTATGTAGGGGACTTACTGTAGGTTGGATTGGAGTTGGTAAGAGAGCAGAAGAAAAAGGGTGATTAGTTTCTAACTTGGGTAAATGGGTGGGTCCTTCAACTGAGAGAATACTGAAGATGAGTTCATTTTATGTATTGAGTTAGAAGTGTCTAGGTAACATATACATGAAGG
The DNA here is from genome assembly GCF_949987535.1 of Balaenoptera acutorostrata. Classification (NCBI taxonomy): domain Eukaryota; kingdom Metazoa; phylum Chordata; class Mammalia; order Artiodactyla; family Balaenopteridae; genus Balaenoptera; species Balaenoptera acutorostrata. The sequence continues at coordinate 48,164,875 of NC_080065.1, read as the reverse complement.
TCTAACATGTTGATATATATGTTTGTGTGATAGGCCAGATCATCAAAATTATACAGAATTTGGAGTTATCAGCATATAGGTGGTAATAAAAATGTTAAGAATAAATGGAATCATCTATTTTCTTGTCTAATGGATCAAATGTATATTAAGTATTTGGTATGCACATAGGAACATTACATAGAGTGAGAAGAACCAGGATGAGAACAGAACGCTGAGAGCTAAAAAGACTAACATTCAAGAGGTGAAAGAAGGTAGAAGATTCTACAAATGAAACAGAGGAGAAACCATCAGACAGTTTCAAGGAGAACCAAATAGTGTAGGTATCATAGAAGTCAAGACAGTAGAAATAAGGATCAACAATTCCCATAAGATAAGGACTAAAAATGATCTTTGATTTGATGCTATAACATTTTTAGGTGATACTACTGAGAACAATGTCACTAGAAGCGGTCATTGACAGAAGTAGGCCATTCAAGTCAGCCTCTGTGTACACCAATGGCCAACTACCTTAGAGCTTCCAGATGCTGGTCCCCGGTCCCCTACAACTGAGAAAGTAAATTGGGTCAAATGTAATAGTTATTAAATGCCTTCTTCAGAAAAAAAAATGTGTTTGAACTAGATGATCTTTGGTATTCCTTAAAATTCAGAGATTCTTTAATTGTTGAAATACATAATCTTCCTATATTCGTCCTATTGCAAATCAAAGTAACCCTATTTTTAAATCTAGTTGGTGCATGAGGAAGAATTAGGAAAGTAAGTTCAGCTACTGAGTGAATCTACAGTATTTGGTTTCCATCATTTTAATACCAGTGGGAGGAGTATGGATAGCAAGGGATACCAGTCCCATCTCAAAAATGTTTTTCTGAATCTATACAGTTCCTGTGTTTAGAGAATGAGAGTTCAGATAATAAGGGATATCTGTATCATATTATGTCTTAAATGTTGTCTTGTGCAATGCAGAAGCTTAAATTAAGAATTTCGTTTTTCCTTTGAAGTCAGTCAAAGCAAAGGAACTCTCCAAAATAATGTCGAGAAAACACAGACTCTTCTATAACATGGAACAAGTGCTGGACCAGGAGTCAAGAAAACGAGTACTCCAGCCAACAGTAATCTGCTTGGTGGCCTTAGGGAACCCAGTTAACTCTCTGGATTTTAGATTTCTCATCTGTAAAATCTAGTTGGACCAGATAACTTCTCAGAGGCCTCCCAACCGTTAGTCTATCTGCTAATAGGCATGATTACACACTATGCCTTGCTATGACCATTGATATACAAATCCATTATCTCAAAGGATATTCCAAGAGTTCCAAGAAGGCATGTGGTTTACCCCTGGCTTTGGAAAGTCCTATATTCCTTCCAAATAGGAAAGCAAAGTGAGAGGTGAAACTTCCGTTTTCCTGCAAGATGAGAAAACTCATTTATAAGTCTGAGGCAATGAGTGTCAGTCTCATAATAAACACCCTCCTAGGAATTAACTTCAACCAGAAAAATCAAAGGTCCCCAGAGGAACACATAACCTTTATCAAAGTTTTGCTCTTAAATACCTACCAAGTTGCTGTTACATCGTTTGAAATGCATATCTCATTAAATCACAAACCTTGTGCTGGGCCCAAGAGAGATTTTCACGAGTGGAACTGCAATGTTCTGACAGCCCTCTCTGAAGGAGACCTCAGAGAGTTTCAAATAATTAAAGCATTCACACTTCAGAAGCAGGAAATAGAGTGAAAGACTTTCAGACATATCTTGTTTTTGCAGGCTTATCGAAAGGCTGAGACAAAGCAATGGAAGAACAAGAGAGATAATTATCTAGAAACACTTGGACATGAAATTTTAAAAATCCAATCATCTAGCTCCTGAAAATTCTATTTTAAACTTTCATTTTCTTTTAAAAGTAACATAAGTACATTAAAAAATACTGAAAAATAGAAAACAAGGGGAAAGTTTTATCTTCCCTTTCCCCCAAATCAAATAAATGACATGAAGGAATAGGCAAGGAAAGAAAAAAAAAATTTTATGTACTTGAAAATACACTGAGGATGTACATAGTAATAGATAGATACCATTTATTGAACACATATTTTGTGCCTGGGACTGGAAAAAAAAAATCATGACCCATGTAGATACAATCAAAACTGTCCTGGGGCTTCCCTGGTGGCGCAGTGGTTGAGAATCTGCCTGCTAATGCAGGGGACACGGGTTCGAGCCCTGGTCTGGGAAGATCCCACATGCCATGGAGCAGCTGGGCCCGTGAGCCACAGCTGCTGAGCCTGCGCGTCTGGAGCCTGTGCCCCGCAGCGGGAGGGGCCGCGATAGTGAAAGGCCCGCGCACCGCGATGAAGAGCGGTCCCCGCACCGCGATGAAGAGTGGCCCCCACTTGCCGCGACTGGAGAAAGCCCTCGCACGAACCGAAGACCCAGCACAGCCAAAAATAAATAAATAAATAAATAAATAAAATTAAAAAAAAAAAAATACATTTCTGTTTAAAAAAAAAAAAAAAAAAAAAAAAAAAAAAAAAAAAAAAAAAAAAAAAAAAACTGTCCTAAGATCAAGTCAACTTAGGGCTTCAGTGACTCCCCAAAATGTAAAAGAAAAATTAAGGGTAGAAGTAAGAAAACACAACATGCATCTATTAGGAGTTCTATAAGATAGAAAGCATTGGAAAATGGCACTATTCAAGCACGAAAGGGTGGTTAATTTTCTATAACTAATTTAAGGAATATTTGTCAGATTAGGAAATATACTGAGTACCAGTAAAAAGAAATAAATATAAATCCACACCTAGACACACCCACAATTAAACTTCAGAACACCAAAGATAAAGAGATTTTTAAAGTAACCTGAGATCAAAGGCAGACAATCTTAAAAGGAACAAGAATTAGACTGATGGCAGGCTTCCCAAGAACAGTCACAGGCAAAGTGATATTTCAAAGTGCTGAGAGAAAATAACTGGCAACTTAGAATTGTCTGCCCGGCTAAATTGTCATTTAAGGGTGAGGGGGAAAATCAAGATATTTTCCAAAAATAAAGGAAGAAAGGAAGGAAGGAGGGAAGGAGGAAGGGAAGGAGGGAGGGAGGGAAAAGAAACATTAATTACTAAATGACCTTCTGTGAAAAAAATATTTTAAAAATTTAAAAATATTTTTAAAGATTTAAAGAAGGAAATTTAAAACAAAGAAGGAATGAGATCCTAGAACAAAGATGAACAAGGACATTAGCAAACATTTTAATAAATCTAAGCATGCATTTGAATGCATAAAAATAAAATGACAACTAATTTGGGGGATCAAAAATTTAGCAAATCCAAAATCCTTAAAAATAACATAAAATACAAAAGTGGTGATAGAGTTAAAATATTCAGAGAAGCTATTGATTATTTCTAAGAAATAGAAAACTTCCAAATCATTGTCAAGTGAGTAGGAGGGAGGGCTGGAATAAAGGAAACTCAGTTAATCCAGTAAAATATTGGAAAGGAGGGAGGATCAAATAAAAAGCCTAAAAATATGAATAAGATAATATGAATAATAACTAACAATTAGGGCATTTATGTGCCAGGCACCACTCTAAGTGTTTTACAAATATCAGTTCCTTTATTCTTCACAGTAACTCAGTCAAGAGTCCTATGATATTATTACTATTATTTTACAGAGGAGAAAAGTGAAGCCATACGGAGGTTAAATAATTTGCTCAACAGCTAAAACTAGTAAGTGACAGAGTGGAAAGATACAAAGTATACACTGAAGTCTATACTAGTAATTACTATTTTATGCTGCTTCTAAACATGAATCCAAATATATTAGCAATTGCAATAAATGAACTACATGCATTAAACTCACAAGCTAATCACAGATTCTCAGAATATATTTTTTAAAGGTCAGGGAGATAAAAAGATACCTGTAAAGACAATAGACAAATCTTAGTCAAGACTATTCAAGAACAGAGAATGGATAAAGAAAAGGTGACACATATACAAGATAAATTTCAGACAAACTATTAGAACTTACAAGGGTTTCAGCAAGTTTGCTAGATGGATAAAAAGCATCAATATACAAAATCAATTGCCTTCGTCCCTATATAACCATTGGAAGTCATGTGAAGTCATTTGAAATACACTTTTTAAAAATATACTACTTCCAATCAACTGCCAAACTATGAAGTATCTAGAAATAAATATAATAAAATATCCATTACTTTTTTTAACATCTTTATTGGAGTATAATTGCTTTACAATGGTGTGCTAGTTTCTGCTGTATAACAAAGTGAATCAGCTATACATATACATATATCCCCACATCTCCTCCCTCTTGCGTCTCCCTCCCACCCTCCCTATCCCACCCCTCTAGGTGGACACAAAGCACCGAGCTGATCTCCCTGGGCTATGCAGTTGCTTCCCACTAGCTATCTATTTGACATTTGGTAGGGTATATATGTCCATGCCACTCTCTCACTTCGTCCCAGCTTACCCTTCCCCCTCCCTGTGTCCTCAAGTCCATTCTCTATGTCTGTGTCTTTATTCCTGTCCTGCCCCTAGGTTCTTCAGAACCATTTTATTTTCTCTTTTAGATTCCATATATATGTGTTAGCATAGGGTATTTCTTTTTCTCTTTCTGACTTATTTCACTCTGTATGACAGTCTCTAGGTCCATCCACCTCACGACAAATAACTCAATTTCGTTTCACTTTATGGCTGAGTAATATTCCATTGTATATATGTGCCACATCTTCTTTATCCATTCATCTGTCGATGGACACTTAGGTTGCTTCCATGTCCTGGTTATTGTAAACAGAGCTGCAGTGAACATTGTGGTACATGACTCTTTTTGAATTCTGGTTTTCTCAGGGTATATGCCCAGTAGTGGGATTGCTAGGTCGTATGGTAGTTCTATTTTTAGTTTTTTGAGGAACCTCCATACTGTTCTCCATAGTGGCTGTATCAATTTACATTCCCAACCACACTGCAAGAGGGTTCTCTTTTCTCCACACCCTCTCCAGCATTTATTGTTTGTAGATTTTTTGATGATGGCCATTCTGACTGGTTTGAGGTGATACCTCATTGTAGTCTTGATTTGCATTTCTCTAATGATTAGTGATGTTGAGCATCCTTTCATGTGTTTGTTGGCGATCTGTATATCTTCTTTGGAGAAATGTCTATTTAGATCTTCTGTCCATTTTTTGATTGGGTTGTTTGTTTTTTCAATATTGAGCTGCACGAGCTGCTTGTATATATTGGAGATAAATCCTTTGTCAGTTGCTTCATTTGCAAATATTTTTCTCCCATTCTGAGGTTTGTCTTTTTGTCTTGTTTTATGGTTTCCTTTGCTGTGCAAAAGCTTTTAAGTTTCATTAGGTCCCATTTGTTTATTTTTGTTTTTATTTCCATTTCTCTAGGAGGTGGGTCAAAAAGGATCTTGCTGTGATTTATGTCATAGAGTGTTCTGCCTATGTTTTCCTCTAAGAGTTTTATAGTGTCTGGCCTGACATTTAGGTCTTTAATCCATTTTGAGTTTATTTTTGTGTATGGTGTTAGGGAGTGTTCTAATTTCATTCTTTTACAGGTAGCTGTCCAGTTTCCCCAGCATCACCTATTGAAGAGGCTGTCTTTTCTCCACTGTATATTCTTGCCTCCTTTATCAAAGAGAAGGTGACCATATGTGTGTGGGTTTATCTCTGGGCTTTCTATCCTGTTCCATTGATCTATATTTCTGTTTTTCTGCCAGTATCATACTGTCTTGATTACTGTAGCTTTGTAATATAGTCTGAAGTCAGGGAGCCTGATTCCTCCAGCTCCGTTTTTCTTTCTCAAGATTGCTTTGGCTATTCGGGGTCTTTTGTGTTTCCATACAAATTGTGAAATTTTTTGTTCTAGTTCTGTGAAAAATGCCAGTGGTAGTTTGATAGGGATTGCATTGAATCTGTAGATTGCTTTGGGTAGAAGAGTCATTTTCACAAGGTTGATCCCTCCAATCCTAGAACATGGTATATCTCTCCATCTGTTTGTATCATCTTTAATTTCTTTCATCAGTGCCTTATAGTTTTCTGCATACAGGTCTTTTGTCTCCTTAGGTAGGTTTATTCCTAGGTATTTTATTCTTTTTGTTGCAGTGGTAAATGGGAGTGTTTCCTTAATTTCTCTTTCAGATTTTTCATCATTCGTGTATAGGAATGCAAGAGATTTCTGTGCATTAATTTTGTATCCTGCTACTTTACCAAATTCATTGATTAGCTCTAGTAGTTTTCTGGTAGCATTTTTAGGATTCTCTATGTATAGTATCATGTCATCTGCAAACAGTGACAGTTTTACTTCTTCTTTTCTGATTTGGATTCCTTTTATTCTTTTTCTTCTCTGATTGCTGTGGCTAAAACTTCCAAAACTATGTTGAATAATAGTGGTGAGAGTGGGCAACCTTGTCTTGTTCCTGATCTTGGTGGAAATGGTTTCAGTTTTTCACCATTGAGAACGATGTTGACTGTGGGTTTGTCATATATGGCTTTTATTATGTTGAGGAAAGTTCCCTCTACACCTACTTTCTGGAGGGTTTTTATCATAAATGGGTGTTGAATTTTGTCAAAAGCTTTTTTTGCATCAATTGCTATGATCATATGGTTTTTCTCCTTCAATTTTTTAATATGGTGTATCACGTTGATTGATTTGCATATATTGAAGAATCCTTGCATTCCTGGGATAAAACCCACTTGATCATGGTGTATGATCCTTTTAATGTGCTGTTGGATTCTGTTTGCTAGTATTTTGTTGAGGATTTTTGCATCTATGTTCATCAGTGATATTGGCCTATAGTTTTCTTTTTTTGTGGCATCTCTGTCTGGTTTTGGTATCAGGGTGATGTTGGCCTCGTATAATGAGTTGGGGAGTGTTCCTCCCTCTGCTATATTTTGGAAGAGTTTGAGAAGGATGGGTGTTAGCTCTTCTCTAAATGTTTGATAGAATTCACCTGTGAAGCCATCTGGTCTTGGGCTTTTGTTTGTTGGAAGATTTTTAATCACAGTTTCAATTTCAGTTCTTGTGATTGGTCTGTTTATATTTTCTATTTCTTCCTGGATCGGTCTCAGAAGGTTTTGCTTTTCTAAGAATTTGTCCGTTTCTTCCAGGCTGTCCATTTTATTGGCATATAGTTGCTTGCAGTAATCTCTCATGATCCTTTGTGTTTCTGCAGTATCAGTTGTTACTTCTCCTTTTTCATTTCTAATTCTATGGATTTGAGTCTTCTCCCATTTTTTCTTGATGAGTCCTAGAAACTGGATAGTTAGTCCCCTTATTTCAAAGATCCTCCCAGCTCTAATACGCCATTACCCAAAGCCTTCACTAATATTTTACATTTACAGTATTTTTCTTTTTGTCTCATCCTCCTGATTCCTTTCTCATGGGAGTCTCAAGGCAAAGGTCCTTTGATCCATGTAAATTTTGATCTAGTTTCAAAAGGAGTTTATGCCTTTAGACTGAGGATTAGCCTGGGGATACACCCCTACATTAACATACCATTTAGAGGACCAGGAACATTTCAGGTTTTCTTTAATTCTTAAAATCCTGTATTGGATGTACAATATTTCCATGTGACAGACTATTCTATTGTGGTTCTTGAGTTATACACTAGGGTCACCTCAGATAAATGGCAGGGTAGCCAAAACCAGTAACTATTGGAATCAGTAGAGTTGATGGTTCAGTACATCAATCAATTGTACTCTTTTTTTCTCTGGTACTTTTGATTCCATTCTTTGGACTGGTTCATAATCTTTTCTTGATATTCTAGTCCGTTGGGGGAGAAAAAATCAAATTTTAAAATGGTTAACTATCTCTTTGACTTCCTTAGAGGGGATCATACAAAAAAGTAATTTTTTTCAATATAACATAATACATATAATTATATAATTAACTATTATTAATATAATAATCATTCCTGATGTCCACGGTAAACATACAAAGGAAGAGAGTAGATGCCTATTATATTGCCTGGAAAGAATTGCCAAGAAGACAAGATCTATGGCTTTTGTGCTTCACAACATGAAATCAGCATGTTAGCATGAATTAAATTATGTAATAAACCCATTGCAGTTTTTTTTAAGGCAACACGTTTCTCTTTAAAACATAATACTTCAAGGAAATAAAGATTAAACAAATATATTTAATACATTATAAATCACCCAATGAAAATTTCCTGTGATTTTTAAAGTTAGATGAAAAATGAAATAAGTATCTTGGCGGAATATGCAGTGATGCATCTAATTACTTATTACAACTTTACATTAAGTAGGCTTTACCTGTGTCTTTTCCAGATTTCTGATACACTAGACTCATCAATTTTTTAAAAAAATGGCAGTATTCCCTCTAAAAGTCCCCCCAGTGAGCAAAGCTTTGTGTTTGACGATGGAGTTAGAAAAACCTCTCTGAAATTTATATTATTCTATGCATTGGTCCCAAAACAGTGCTAATTTTTGTTTTCAAATTCTGTAAGAGAACAACTCCTCCAGTTTTTATTTGCAGTTTCCTCTGAACCTAGGACTCTGACATAAACCCATGGCAGCTGAGCTAATGACAGAGTGACAGCCCATATTGTATTCATACTCACCCACTCTCCCCACCCTACTGCTGATGAAAGTCGTGTGCACCAGATATCATCTTGGTCCTTTATACAAATGCACTCCTTGTGGTTCTTCCTTCCAATCTGTCAGATATGCCCAGGCATGTCCCGAGAGCCCAGAGAACACAGATTAGACTGAAAATATGCCATTTGACTAAAGAAGGGTCTCCAACCCTTGCCTCCCAATTTCCAGCACTGGAGCCTTGTGATTCCCACCTTTGGCTTCAGGATGCCTCAGTTTTTAGAACTACTCCTGCTTCACATCACAGAGGCACTTGCGCAGCAGCTTCAAGAACAGCATCTCAAGCCTAACTGCTAGTTGCTCTCAGCCTTTGTGCAGGGCCATGCTCCTGCAGCCAAGTCCCTATATTTTTACTGAGCTCAGGAAGCTGGACCTCAGGCCCTGCCTTAATAACCCCTATGGGGGTCTCTGCGCCCCCAGAAACTGTGTCTATAAGCATCTCTCCCACCTCAGTGAGCTCATGACATGGAGACCTGACCCTTCCTAGGATGGCCTTGTTCAGTACCTATAAAATTGTGAGCTTTTCTTCTGATATCATCCTTCACGCAACAGCAGGAAACCAGGTTGGGTCCTATTTTGGACAGCTGTGAAATCCCAAGAGAGAAGCTCAGACTTGATTCAGTGGACAGTGGTGAGCCAGGCTAAGTGCTTAAGCAGGAATGCAACACAAGAAAGATGAGGAAGTACAGAGGTCTGCCTCCTGTGCAGCCCAGGGATCACACTTCATGCTGCCATTGCCTTATCACCCACACTATCACTTATAGGGCTCTTTCTGCTCTACCCTTTCAAGCCTGAAAGTGAAACAGAAGTAAGCGTTCTTGAGAGCTGGCTATTCTTCCCAAGTCTCACCAAGTCTTCTCTTCTTTTTTGTATCACTTTACATCTTCAAAACAAAAAACAAAAACAAAAACAAAAACAAAAAAACAATTTTGCTGCTGTTGAGCCCAGAATAAAAAAATTGTGATGCTAATCCTGTACTTAGAAAATATCCAGAATACTACTGAAACCATCTCCGGCGTTCTCATTTATCTTAAGTTTGAGTTAATGTTTGAGATCCAAAACAACTCGAGATGCACTTAGTAGGATGTTTTCCATTTCTTACTTAACCCACGTGGGCTTTAAGGAAAACAGAATCCAAGCATTTCTTATCCCTTCACACTTAGGTAGGCCAAATGTGATTTGGAAAGAGCTACCTGATATCCAAAGAAAAACTTTCTACTTTTTGAGGGTTTTTTTTTTCTCCCCCTTAAGAGGTAATAAGAATTCTAATGCAAACCAACTCAGAATTCTCCAAGTCTAATCAGAAACTTCAGCCACAAGTATTCAACTCAGTGTGTTTCTTTGTTTGCTAGTAATGTGCCCATCTCCCTTGTATATTTTAAGAGACATTTCGTCTCCTTGGTGTAATTCCCACCCTTAAATCTGGATGTCCATTTTCATGGCCACAGCAAAGTTCAGCTAAGCCAGAGCACAATGGGCTTCAAGAGATATTGCTAGCACATTGATGTGGGTGTAGATTTTACCCTAGGTCCAAAACAGTAGAAGTAACAACTGTGGAGGCACCCAGGGTAGATTAGAGAAGCCTGAAACTCATTGAAGGAAGGCCATTAAAAAAAAAAAAAAAGGCAGACTTAAAGTATAGCAGATAATATTGAGGGCTCCTAAGAAACCCTAGAAATATCAGACACAGAGACATATGTTTATGAATGGATAGGAGTTTAGCAGCTATGCAACATTCCTGGTTGCCTTTTTCTCTGCCTTTTTCGTTCATAGGCGTCTTCAGAACACTGAGTGCCAAGGACTAGCTTGGATAGTGGGAGAGGGTAAAGGCCAAGTATCTGACCACATATGGTACAGGTGTTCATTTTTAAAGGCTGATGAACACCAGAGTAAAAATATACCTTTTTAGAAGCAAATAGTGGAATGTGAAAACATGGGTTTGAGTACTAGCCCTATAAACGTACTAGCTGAGAAAGCAGAGAGATTCACTAAACAACTCAAACACAGTTTCCTCAAGTGGTTAGAGGAGAGAATATCACTGACTTCACAGAATAGTCTAAGAACATGTCATTCTGGAGATTTTCACCAGTCCCTTCCATGCATGTGCCTCCTTTTTCCATTGAAATCAGAGACCTACAGATATTCTCTCCCTAGCACTTTTATTAGCAAGGACTGAGATGATCTAAAACAGACTTTGAAATTGTAAAATGCAAAACAAGTTTTTAAAAGGAAGACATTGCATTATTGAGAGAGATGTGATCACTGGGTGGGAAAATGAAGTGAAGTCCCCCAGGGAGACAGTGATAAGACAGAGAATATCCAGGCCAGCACGGTCTCCCTCACTCACCAGGTGAAAGCCCACCTGGTTCAGGGATGTGAAACTACCCTGGAGGCTGTTCCAGAGCAGCCATGAACCTACAGATGTGTGAAGTTAGGTCATCCAAGTAGCCACCCAGCCTGCTTATCTGCATTGCTAGTTTGGCTTTATAAAGGACCTGGTCTTTTGGAAGTCTCTGGACAAGGAGTTACCCAGCCAGGTTTCTACAAATTGCAATAAAGCTGGTCCCTACCCAGACTCTTCTAGACCAAATTATCACCTTGAATTTCTAGAAAAGTAATTCAGTCATTAAAAGTGGAGAGAGTTAAGATTCCTGCAGAAAACAGATGGCCCACTCAAAGTGGGGAGTGCGAAGAGAGTTTAATAAAGAACACTGTTAAAGTTTTGGTAGAGAAACCGAAGTAAGCTGGGGGTTGGGGAGGGAGAGAGAATTACTGACCTTAAGCCTGAAGGTTTGCAGAAGCCCTTAAGGGTCCCCAGAAGTAAAGAAATCTGTGTGGATAGGGTCTCCTCACAAGACACAGCCAGATGTGGTGACACCTTCCCATCCTGAGGGGAATAAATGCCCCACTCCCACCCCACTCTTCCCTTGCATCCTATCTCTTGCCACTGGCTAACCCAACTGGAAGCCAGAGGACAAAGGGATCCCCTGGTGTGATGCATGTAGGCCTCTCAGGGCACAAAGCAACATGAAGAATGGACCCAGAGGTCAAAGAGAAGATTTTCCAGTGGCTTGCTGTTCTGGGTTGACTTGTGTCCTCTCAAGAGATATGTTGAAGTCTGAATCTCCCAGTATCTCAGAATGTGACCTTATTAGTAAATATGGTCTTTATAGAAATAATCAAGTTAAAGTTAGGTCATTACACATTAATCCAATATGACTGGTGTCCTTATAAAAAGTGGAAATTTGGACACAGAGACAGACACTCACATGTGGAGACACACAGGGAGAAGACAGTGATGAGACTGGAGTGATGCATCTATAAGCCAAGGAACGCCAGAAGACACCAGAAGGTAAGCAAGGCAAGGAAGCCTTCTCCCCTAGAGCCATCAGAGAGCATGGTCCTCCTGACACCTTGATTTGGGATGTCTAGCCTCCAGAACTGTGAGGAAGTTTGTTTTTCTTAAGCCACACAGTTTTTGGTATGCTGTTACAGCAGCCCTGGGAGACGAACACACTTGCTAAGGTACAGCTGACCCTTGACTGAACAGCCTTAATCTCTGAGTAGATGTTAGCTTCAAAATGGACCTTAGAGGAAATTATGTCCAACCCTTTCATTTTACAAATAAGATAACTGAGATGTAAGATTTGCTCACAATTACACAACTGGTAACCACGATAAAACAGCAGAGTCCCAGGAAAGCTCTCAGTCTGCCCCACATTGACGGGGGGTCAGTGACACCATTCTCAACCTAGCTGAGCTACAACATGGCGTGACACTCTGCAATCCTCCTAGGATATCATCTAAGCTAAAGGATTCTCCAGAATGACGGACAAGTGGCATCCTTTCTACAACTGCCATCTCTGCAGCATGTAAATGGGCACCGAGCTGAAGAATACAGTTCAAATTGAACTGTAGTGAAAATTTGCCTTTGTTCTTTTTACTGCTCAAGAAAAATATCTAATAGCCCTAAGATCACCCTAGCCCTCTAGGACAAAGTATTTTCCTCCTTTGTGAATTAGCCATAAAGAAAAAGTTACCCAAACACAGTTCATTGTTTGAAGATTGACTGCTCCACACATCCTAAAGAAATGATAAGAAACTACACAGTCAGCAACGTAGACATAAAAAAATAAAATTAAATTTAAAAAAAAGGAGAGAAAGAAAGCGAGCTCCACCCAGAACAAATAGATTTCCTATAGCTCTGTGATGTTTCTTATCTAGAGGAAGGCTTTGTTTTCTTGTCAATCAACCCCAGCAGATCATCAGAGGCTTGGCCACACCCTGGGCTGGGGAATGCTCAGGAAGGAATGTGGGAAGCTAGAGGGGAGAGGCGGTTTCCTGATGGGTCAGCTGCTAGCAAGTATCTGGACCCTGGGAAAGTCTTGATGGAGGAATTCCTCTCCTTGGAGAGCAACTGGAGCGGCAGGAACAATGCCGTGATCCGCTGGTGGTGACTCCCAGGTCACAGCGTGAGGAACGCAGGCCACCGGCAGCGGGTTATGTCACAACATGTCCCAGGCTCTCAGCAGCGCGTGGTTTACTCCCCTGGTTCAATCCAGCGGCCAAGACGCAGTATTTATCTCAAGGCAAGTTCTCTGTGAGGGAGACAATTTGCTTCACACGAGATTAAAGCGTAAGAATAATGAAAAAGGCAAACCAGCTAAGAAAAGTCCGCTTAGGACCTCCAGATTGCCATCTTCTTGGCTCTTGGTTGATAGTTCTTCCAAAGGAAAGGTATGTTTTGACTACCAACATGATCCCTGTATGTGTAGTTTGATCCAGCTGCAGAGATGTGAGTACTTGAGAAGGTGTCCTCCCACGTAAAGCAGCTCAGGGACTATATAACAGTTAATTACAGGGCCGCTTCCCATGCTTCTCACCCCGGTGTGCCCATGCCCTTTAAGGACAGCATGCCAGGAGACACATGGGGACTCTCCTCCTTGGCCAGAGCACCACTGAGAGTAACACATTTAATGGCGGCTAAAATAGTTTACTTCTATATCAGTTTTTCTCCCATACAGAAAAATTTCTTCTCTGACTTCCAAAATTAAGCAATTGGTGAGGAAGCATTTAACAATTATAAGTTTCCTCCAGTTAGATCAGTGCAGAAGAGAGCCAAAATAAACCCAGAAAAATCAATAAAAGTGCACTATTCCGAACAAGATTTCCTACTTCTTAAGAGACTAGCTGCAGAGCAGCTGTTACCATAATTTATTTGCCTTATTTTCTCTTTCCCTCAGAGATGAGTGGGACACTTGGCTCTTCCTCAGCATTTTGGAGGCCTGCATGGCCTTCAAATCTGGTACACTGGTGACCTCTAGAGGACACAATTTTGGTCTAGGCACTATGTTAACAATGAAAAATCCTTTGCTCTGGGGAGGTAAATACATTATCAATTTTATAGCTGCTAAATAGCTTTTAGCTCTTAAGCATAAAAAAAATTCAAGCAATTATCTTCCTTCAGGTAAAATCTCCAAGGTGTCAAATGATCCATTTTCCTTTAAATGATAGAGAAGTTTGTTGTTGATGAAAATCCAAGAAAAGATGGACTTTTTTCTCTCCTAAGATGGAACTCATTTTCCAAAGGATTCCAACTTGGCCAAAACATTAGATCCTGGCTTAGGTGGATGTCTTCAGCTATCTTTTGCCTGCTCCCCACCCCTCAGTGTCCTGCCCAATTCTCAACACAAGAACTTGAGAATGTCAGAAAAAGTATTCAAAGAAGTTAGTCTTGAATCCCTCTAAGCTGACAGGGCTTGGCATTTCCCAAAGTTGAGTGGACCCACCAGCCATGCTTCTCCACATTCTCCCTCATGAGCAGAACAATTCAATCAGCTGAGTTGGGGCTGGGGAGGCGCTCAGGGCCATAGATGTTGGGTGGAGGCAAAATCGTACAAAGGGGCACTAGTGTCCCTTAGGGCTCCCCTGATGTCCTAGGACAGAGCTGCCTTTCCATTCGCACACACAGCCAGGACCTTGACTCACTTCCTCTCCCAGGCAGTAACATCCACTCCAGGCTGCATATCAATGGGGACAGATATCAGCCTAAGACCTCCCATGCAGTGTAAGACCATTTAGGAGTAGGTCACAGCATCAGTGAATGAAAAGTACTTTTATTTAAAACCACCTGCATTCTGGGCACTTTGTCAGGTACCTATTATACGTCATCTCTCATTTTCACAACAGCCCTGCATGGCAAATATTATTCGCTTCATTCTACTGTTAATAAACTGAAACTCAGAGAGCTCAGCTTGGCAAAATGACACTGGAAGTTCACTTGTACATGTGCTCTTTCCAGTGTATCACAAAGCTTCTATCATCATCAAATGTTAGAGCAGAAAAGGACTGCTGCACTCATAGTTTAATCAATTCACTTTATAAATGAAGACATGGAGGAAGTAAAATGATGGACCTGAGGCCACGCATGTAAGTGGCAGCCCTGGAAGTAACAGCAGGAATTTAAATTCCCCATCCAGTGCTTGGGTCGCTACAGAACCCATAATAATTCCCTTCTTGCCTTTGCAGGAGCTATAGAGGATCACTGTGAGATCAGGATAAATACTAGAAACTAATTCTCCTGTAACATCCATTCTCCCATTTACCTTATCCTGGGTTTCCACAGGGGAGAGCTCTTTCTGAGAACCCCCAGGAAACCCTATGAGGCCCCTACCTCTAAACCCAAGGTCTCCCTCACCGTCTTCTCCTCAGTGCAGGAGCCCTTATGTACATCTATATGGAAAGAATGGACTCTCCAGGGCAGAAGTGAAAGTCCATCAAAAGAATAAAGAACAGCAAGCCTTAAAATTCAAGATTAGGAGAGAGATGATGGTAGAGATTGGAAAACCACATGGCATTTCTACAACTGGAAATTTTCTTCTTCTCTAAGAAACTACTCATCATGACTTCTGGAAAGCCCCATTAATTTCTCAGCTGGTCAGTTTCTGCTGCTAATATCATGTTTAAGTTCTGTAAAAAGATATTCTTATCCTGTTAAGGTTTACAAATAAATGATAAAACTGTGGCATACTTTAAATTAGACTGTTCTACTGATAAGAACACAAAATTATACAATCCATTTATGACACAAGAATGGGTATTCAATCAATTTTACTTCTATGTCTCCTTTCTACTGCTCAATTCTTGCCCCGTCCGTCAAGTTAGCACTTCTGAAACTCGTATCAGCAAAATGTTGTTAGCAGATCTAGTGAAGACTTGTTACATCAAGAGGCTAAAGCTAGTAACAAAATGGTTGTTTGAAGATTATCTGGTAATTTCAATGATCTCTGTTAGCACAGTCCCATCATGGTTGATGACTGAGTTTTCAGTGACTCATCTTTGCAGTAAAAGGAAGGGGTTTCTGGGAACCACCCAGACCTTCAAGGACAGTTGTTTAAAAGTGACAAGAAATCAGGGGCTTCCTACCTGTTCTAAGGAACTCAACAAATTGAATCTTGTTAGTTTGACCTTTAGGAATCATTGCTGACACTCAGTTAGGAAAATTCCCATGTTGGCTGGCCAGTGAGCTAGATTTTTAGTAACCCCTATAAAGATACAGGGAGACGAACAGCCGTGTACCATGAGGGGTCGCCCGGCTATAGCGCTGCGATGGAGTAGAAGAAACGGAGTTAAAGAGCTCTGATGCTTTAAGGCTTCCCCTGACTTTTGATGTCTAACCTGCCTTGTTCCACTTTCAAGGCCAGCAGGCGGACTGGCATTACAGCAGTCACTAATTAGAAAAGCCCTTTCAACCTTCTCCTCCATCCTTTTGCCATAATGGAGCAGTGCATAACAGAACTGCAGCGGGGCTCCCAGCTAGCAGGAGACTGAAAACGTCTTCTTGAGGATTCTGTGCTGCTCACCTTTTCTAGTTCCTCACCTGAGGAAGAATGGTTAGTATAGTGTTATGAGTGGGTTTTCAAATTTAGCTATTATTTCTGCAATAGCCACTTACTGAGTTATGTCTAGGGCTGAACAGACTGCTATCTAATCTCTCACCACTGCAGCGGGGAGGTCTGGGCACACTGAAATCTCTCACACCATGCCATAAAGCAAACGCATCCTTCTTAGTAAGCGAATGCCTAATAACAATTAAAAGCAGAGGGAAAGAGACCTTTCAGCTGAGAAGTGCTACAGGCAGTAAAATAGAGAAGAGAGAAGAAGCACTTAAAAGTTTTTGAGATAATTGTCTGGATAAATATGAAATGCAAAATTTGAAAATTATCTAGCATCAAGAGCAGAAGTTATTTATTCTTAAAATAGTCTTTTAAAGAACTCAATGCCACTGGTTCTGAGCTTGAGAGATAACTTTGAAAGTAGGTAGATTTCCACCTTAAAGAATGTTGCTAAAATCCATCTAGTCCACCATCTGCCTCATTTCCTTCCTTAGTTCTTAGGGGTGAAAAGAGAGCTCCACTATATTCTCCAAGCCAATGACACATTCCTGTTTTCAGAGATGTTGAAGTATCAAAATAAATATGTACCTTAAAACTTAATACTGTAATAAGAAGTCTGAAGATAGGGAATCTGTGGTATCTTCAATGATGATAATATGAAAGTGGCTCCTTTTGTTCTTCTGTTTCATGTGGCTTGTGTTCTCATGGTTACAAGATGGCTGCTATAGCACCAGGCATCATGTCTACATTTGAAGGAGGAAAAAGGAAGGAGGACAGGATAGCAGTGACACAACTGCAATTTTACCTGGAAAGCAAATCCTTTCCAGAAGCCTCCTAGCATGATCTCTCTTTCATTGTCCATAACATAGTCCTATGACCTCATATACTGCAAGGAAAGCTGGAAAATGTAGTAGCTGCAAAGGAGAATGCAATTTCTGACTAGTTTAACCTTATCTCAAATCAGGAAATGAACCTGTGTAATTACTATTCCAAACAAAATCAAGGTTTATTAGCAAGACAGGAGGCAAGAAATAGCTTTGGGGATGTTTAGGAGGCAACTAGCTATGTCTGCTACATACTGTAAAAAAGGAAAAGAAAAAAGACATTCTTTTAAAAATTCAGCTACTTTTCTTAAATTAGCAGTTAGAGAAAATCTCTGTTTAGACCAGCTAAATAATCATCAGGGGTCTAATAAAGACTGGGCCATTTATAAAAGTTACTGACATTTTTCAGTGATCTAGAACTCACTAACATACTGCTACACAGATGCTATAAATTTCAGAGTTTTAATTTCATATCTATTATGTGCTTCATTCCTCTTCCCTATCAAATGCTGGATATTTTCAATAGCATCTCTGCCTATAAGATATCAATGAGATTATCAGTTTTTCTGTTTGATATTTTATCAAATTAGGGCTAATTTTTTGGTATAATTAAAGGACAGCAACTTTAAAAGCCTCATTTAATGGATTCTTTCCATTTCTGATATGGCTAATGCATAGGCTAAAAGAGGAAAACTACTGGGGAAGGTCTACCTTTTCATGGCCCTGAATATGTTGTTATCTATCCAATATGTGGATTCTTTAATCAGCACATAATTAGCATAAGGTGTATACCCTTCTCCTCCTGCAATAAGTAATTAGTAATGAAGAATAATGAACTCCTCTAACACCTCCTGTGGAGTTTATTAAATGAATGCTAAACCTAAAGTAATACAAAATCCCCAACAAGTAGTCAATCCTGGCATGTGACGTTGACTGGATTCAGAATAATATTGGAACAAGAGCATTGAGCTCCATTCTACTTTTTGTTAACAGCTCTTTAGGAGTCAAACTTCACCAAGAGTCCTTCAGGGGAAAGAAGGAACCCTATTATTGTTCGATCTGAGTAGTCTATAACGCACCAGGATTTTATGTAAACCTGACATGAGAGAAATACAAGCCAGCTAGTGAGTTAAAGAGTCTCCAAGCACAGGCGACAGGATGAACTTTGAGGCCAGGTGGTCAGGATTTGTCATGGCTCCCCTACTTACCTGCTGTATGACTTTCGTCACTTACTTATTCTCCGAGTTTTGTACGGCCTAGCACATTTCCTACCCAGGGTAGATATTCAGCAAGTGGCTGATACTAATATCCAGGCGCCTTCTCAAGGTCAAACTTAGAAGGTAGGAATGTGATTTGGGGTTACCCAGCAAGCTGCTGACGCCCCCCAAGAAAACACATCACCTGCCATGTGACAAGTCCTAGGACCCAGTGATCCATGCCTTTGGTTTACAATGAGGTAGCACTTCCCTCAGATCATAAGATCTCTAAGGGCAAATGTTTTTATTAACCTTTGCAGCTACTCTTATTTCTAGCATAGATCTTCTTCTTCTGTTTTAACACATTAGGGACTAAATAAATGTTTCTAGAAAGAATTACACTAATTTCATTTAAATGCAAAGAGTCCTTGAGTTTATAGCTATTTATGGGAGGAAAAAAAACAAAACAAAACTATCAGGTCCCTTTCAAAAGGAACAGGGAAGGGAGAGGAAATGAGAATATGTCCCAAATAGTAAGCGACTGTCATAGAGGGCCTTTGTTGGATTACCCAGAGACAGAAAAAGCATGAACCTAGGACACCAACAAGGCAGAAGCACCAAAAGAAGTTTTAGGAAATAATTTTATAGCTTCAGGAAAAAAATAATCACAACAACAAAATGTAGTCATCATGGAAAATATCAGAACTTATTTTTCAATACGGTAATGTATTCTTTTAAATTAAAATAAGGAGGAGGTGTGTCTTATAATGTTTTTAGACTTTCAAGGCCTCCAAAGATTTCAGTCTGGTCCTGCTGGAGGCATGGGAAAAACCTGACAAACACTGCCTGCCCCAGGTGCTCAGGTTAATATCAGCAGAGGTAAATATATTGATAGTATGCATCATCCCACAGCAACTGTGGTTCATGCCAACATGTTTGCTCCAACTTATGTCAGAATTGCTCCAGGTAGAGATTTAGACATGGCTATAAACTCAAATGGCTACAGGGCTGAAACAGACATTTTCGTTCATCTTCTCAACACCACCTTCCTCCCTTCTACCTTCCTGGTAGAATCCCAGTTGTGTTCAGATATACACCTTCCTCCAGGTACAGTTCAGTGGTTTTCAGTGTATTCACAAAGTTGTGCAAACATTTACCTAATGCCAGAACATTTTCATCATCCCAAAAGAAATTCCACACCCACAAGCAGTTGCTCCCTACTCCCTCCTCCGAGGCCCTGGTAACCACTAATATACTTCCTGTCTCTGTGTATTTACATTTTCTTGATATTTAATATAAACAGAATAAAAAATATGTGATCTTTTGTGACTGGCCTCTTTCACTTAGCATAGTGTTTTCAACATTCTTCTATGTTGTAATATGTACTGATACTTTATTCCTTTATATTGACAAATCATATTCCACTGTATGGATATACCACATTTTATTTATCTATTTATCAGTTAAATAACATTTGGGTTATTTCTACTTTTTTGGCTATTATGAATAATGCTGCTGCAAACGTTTGTGTAGAAGTTTTGTGAATACATAGGTGTTTACTTCTCTTGGGAATTTTGTTTTTACTCTGAGTGAGGCTGGGCATTATGGGAAACTTTTGAGCAGAATAATAATTTACATTTTAAAAGGACTATCTTGAATCCTATGTTAAGAATAGGTTGTAACTGGGAAAGGATGGAAGCAGGGAGATCAGTTTGAAGCTGTTAATGTCAGCCAAGTGAGAGTGACTTAGCCCAAGATTGCAGCAGTGGTAGTGGTAAGAGCCTATAAATATACTGAAAGTAGAGGTAACTAGATTCCCAGATGGAGGTGACATGGAGTGTGAGGTGAAACAAAGTGTCAAGGAAGACTCCAAGGTTTTTGTCCTGAAGAACAAGAAAAGTGGAGGTGTCATTTACTGAAAGGGGAAATATTGGGGTAGGAGCAGGTTGAGGGAGATCAAAACTTTGGGGTCAGTTGTTCAATAGATACCCAAGGAGAGATTTGGGGATATCCAGTGAGATCTAGAGTTTGGAGAGGAATATGGGCTGAAGATATAAGTTTCAGAAGTTCAGTGTACAGTGGTATTTAAAATATAAACATCTCAGATTCTTTTAAACCAGGTACATTCCTACCTTCCTCTCTTCAATACTCTGTGGGTCCAACCGCTAGCTTCTCTGACAAATTCCCCAGCTGTGCAGGGAAATACCCACAAAGCATCATCCTATATACCCTAGGGCACAAATGATTGCACAGGCAGCAAAAAAAAGCTGTGGCCTTTTGTCTTGCCCAGTGCAGAGGGTATCTTATCCTTTCTACAAACCTTTTGCAGTGCCAGCCCTGGTCAGCACTCAATGTTGCTAGCTATAACCTTATCTCATTGGACTCTTTCCATGTCTACCAGCCTGTTAGCTCCTGGAGGGTAGGAACTGTCTTACGGTCTGTGCATTCGTTTTCTATTGCTATTGTAACAAACTGCCACAAATTTAGTGGCTTAAAATGACACAAAATTATTGTCTTACCTTTCTGGAGGTCAGAAGCACAAAATCAGTCTCACTGAGCTAAAGGTGAGATGTCAACAGGGTTAGGTTGCTTTCTAGAGGTTCCAGGGGAGAATCCATTTCCTTGTCTTTTTCAGCTTCTGGACACTACCTGCACCCTTCGGCTCATGGCTTCATTTTTTTCCATCTTCAAAGCCAACAACATTGGGCTGAGACCTTTTTACGTTGCCATCTCATTGGTCCTCCTGTTCTGCTTCCCTTTTCCACTAATAAGCACCCTTGTGATCACACTGGGCCCACCTGAGTAATCCAGGATACTTTCCCCATTTCAAAATCAGATGATCGGCAACCTTAATTCCCCTTTGCCATGTAACCTATTTACCAGTTCCCGGGCATAAGATGTGGAAATCTTTGGGGCAAATCTTTTTCTGTATACCATGGTCTGGAATCTATAGCTCTGAGCACAATGCTTAGTGCATTCTAGCACTCAATGAATGCAAATGAATGAATGAATTTATTAATTAATATAGGCACTCTCAGTGCCTATAGCTGGGTGTTCTCCTCCAAACTCAGAAAATAGCCTGCTGTTAAGGAGCACACTTGCTCAGTCTAATTTTAGTGGGACTCAGGAGAGGAGAGAGAGATGTAAAGCAGTTTTTGAATAGTTTAAAATTAGCATCTCGGTAATTTAGGATACCTTAAAAATTAGGTATCAGTAGATGAAAGGAGTAGAAAACCTCAAGGAAAGAAAACATTCGATACCTAATCTTCTACCAATCTAAAGTAAGTAGATAATAAAAATGAACATATACATATTCATACATGTATAGCTGAATCACTTTGCTGTACACCAAAAACTAACACAACACTGTAAATCGACTATACTTCAATTTAAAAAAAAGAAAAAAGAAAAAAAATCTTACCTGTAGCTTAGTGTATGAAGCCTACTCTTTACTTATGGGCTTGTGATACTAAGTAATCCAGAGAATTGAATTCAAAACAGTTTAATCCTCTGACCAACACTAACACTAAAAATAATTTACAAGTGTTTTGCCATGATTCTATATAAGTACCATAGCCAGATCATCAAAGCAGCGAGAACCAATCAGCAAAATGCCTTCATCCACCTCTACCTCCCACACAGAACTCTGTCTTCCCCCATTACACTCTATTTGTATTATCTGACTATCTGTTTTTCCTATTAGTCCATCAGTTCCCTGTGAATAGTGCTCATTTGCCTCTCTAACTCATTATTGTAACCCCAGTGCTTGGTACAAGGTAGGCATTCAATCAACCATCAGCGAATGACTTTGTTGAATTACTATGCACAAAGCACACATTGAATCAGAGGCAGTTTTTCATCATTACTGTATTCCTCCTTAGACCTTAAGGACTCAAGCTTGTTTAAGTTTCTCTTGGAACTTCTGCCCTTTGACTCATTCTTCAGACTCTGACCTCTAGATTGTCTTGAATTTGTCAGTCAATCAGCAAACTGTTCTGTGTCCCACACAGTGGAATAAGAACACTGCGTATCACCACTTTGATTGTGTTACTGACAAAGTCACAGAAGTGGAAATTTGTCTTCAGTGTGTCTTCAGGTTGAATCTTGACAAAAGAAACATGTGTGGGTGTTATCTGAGAACATGTTGTAAGCAAAGTTTATAAGTTGGGTTTTTTGATTTTTATTTCGTTTTTCAAACCTAACTTCCTTGAATTTGTGAGTAATCTTGTACAATTATGAAAATGTGATTCATCCTGGGAATCAATTCCAAGTACTTTATCCTTTCAAAGATGGGCTGTTTGTCATGATGGTGAACAGATTTTCAAGCAGTGGTTCATGGAACCGCAGAATTTCCTAGGGGTTATTGAGAAGTCTATTTATGGAAAACATGAAATGTATCTTATCAAATCCCACCCCAACACGGCATAAAGAGCTTTGGTTCTAGAGGATGAAAAAGGTTTAAAAAATTTTTAAAAGTCAGTGCACATTAAAAGGAAAGAAAATATTTTGTGGAAGTGAACTCTCTTACCACTGAATTCTGCTTATCACCAACTCCAATTCCAATCTGCATCCGAGTAATAGCTTAAGATAACAGAATACTGAGCAAGTACGGAGTATAGTGATTTGGTGCACAATCTTATCCAGACTATACTTATAAGGGGAACAATACTCCACGAACTCAAGGTTTGAGAGCATGGACCCTGGAACCAGACTTTCTGAGTCTGATTCTCAGTTTGGCCAGTTATTAGCTGTGCGACCTTGAGAAAAGTTTTTTAACTCTCTACCTCAGTGTTCTCTACTATAAAATGGAATACGATAATAAAAGAAACCATCTCAATGAATTGTTGCAAGGATTAAATATATTAAATACATTAATATATGGAAAGTGCAGGGCTTGGCACAGGGTAAGTGCTATTATTATTACTACTATCTGGATCTTCCCATAATTGCTTAACGCCTGTTCTCTCTCTCTAAATGGTCTCCCGCAGTCCCATGCCTGTAAGTGCCATCTAGGCTACATAATACTCCCAAGTGCATAGCACCATCCCTGGCTGCTCCTCTGAGCCTCAGGTGCATACAGCTGAAGTCCCCCTGACACGGTCCCTTGGATGGCTTAAAAGAATCTCAGACTTCACAGGCCTAAAAGAGAACTGTTGACATCCCCACAAAGCTGCTCTGCTCCAAGTCTTCCATAGTAACTAGCACTGCCATATATTCCATTGCTCAGGACAAAAACCTTAGAACAATGTTTTGTCCCTACAGTCAAATAATCCTATCCGCATTACCTAGGAAATACACCCTAAAGATATCCAGGTTTCTTTTCTATGTCCATGGCTTCCACCCTAGTCCAAGAAACTCTGGCCCTTCACCTGGACTACCATAGCAAGAGCTTTTAACAGATCTTGCACATCCATTTGTGCCCCCTATAATCCATTTTCCACCGTCATGGCTTACTATCAGCCTCTGAATACAATCAGAGCTCCTCCCTGGGGCCTAGAAGAGCCCAAATGATTTGACTCCTGTCTACTTGACCAACCTCAAACTCCACCACTGGTCTCTGCCCCTGCCAGAACAAGCCAAGCTCCCTACTGGCTCAAGGCCTTTGCGTTTGCTTTTTCCTCTACCTGAGAGGTTCTTCCCTCAGAACTTTGTGTGGTTGATTCTTTCTTCCCATCAATCTCTCACCTCAAAGTTTCTTCCCCAGAGGTCTCCATTCCCATCCCTGCAGTTGTTCACTATTAGATTAGCTTGTTAGAGTACACCATTTTATTTACTGTGCCACATTCATTATTAGCTAACATTAGCCTGTTTATTTGGGGGGTATCTATTATTGACTGGTCTATATTGGACATATAATAGGCCCTAACACATAATAGGCCCTGTGGCAGAATGTATCCTAATCCCCAAAGATGTCTATGTCCTAATCCTCAGAACCTGTGAATACATTACCTTACATAGCAAAAGGCAATTTTCAGATGTGCTTAAGTTAAAAATCTTGAGATAGCTAATCTAGAGATTAGCCTGGATCATCCCTAGATTCTGGGATGGCCCAAAGGAATTATAAGTGTCCTTATAAAAGGACCACAAGGGTTCTAAAAGAAGAGAGATAGGAGATGTGACAATGAGAGCAGAAGACAGAGGGATGCCCTTTGGAGATGGAGGGATGGGACATACACCATGCAATGCAGGCAGTCTCTAGAAGCTGAAAAAGGCAAGGAAATAGGTTCTCGTCTAGAGCCTCCAAAAGGACGTAGCCCTGCTGACACCTTGATTTTGGCTCCATAAAACCAATTTTAGATTTTTCACCTCCAGAACCAGTAAGATAATAAATTTGTGTAATTTGTTTGTGGTAATTTGTTACAGCAGCAATAGGAAATGAACACAGGCCCTCAAATATGTTTGTTGGAAGAACAAAAGGGTTCTGAGTGTTGGGGACAAAGCAGGGAAGAAAAAAATAGCAGACATACATTTCTGCCCTCATAGAGATTATAATCTAGTAGGGGAAAAAAAACAAAAAATAAATAATAAAAATATATTTGTGGTAAAGTAGAAGGTAATAAGCACTAGGGGAAAAATAAATCAGGGACAAGAGATAGGAAAGGCTGGCTGGAAGTTAATGCAATTTTAACTTCAGTAAAAGGGGATGGTCTCAGTGAGAAGCAGAGAGCTTAAACACTCGGAGGAGGGGAGGGACCACAATGCAGACAAGAGGGAAGAGGGTCCTAGGCTGAGGGAAGGGCTAGTGATGACTCAGAAGGGAGGCTGCCTGTTGTGTTAAAGGAGCAACATGGAGGCCAGTGAGGCTGGAACAGAGGAGTGAAGGGGGAGTAACTGAACTGAGGTCAGAGAGGTGAGTGGGTGAGAGCAGGTTACATAAGCCATTGCAAGTACAGGGGCTATCACTCCAAGTGAGAGGGGAGCCTTTTGAACAAAGAAATGCCGTCACCTGATTTACATTTTGAAAGGACCATCTGAGCTGAAGCAAGGTTGAATACTGTCCTGGGTGGGACAGGGAGGGAAGCAGGAGCATCAGTTAGGAGGCTTGACCTTGTTCCCAATGAGGGAGGAAGGCCCCTGGACCACACGCTAGCGGTGGAGGCAGCCCTGCCTGGAACAAATTTACCCGTTGCTGGCCAACCTCGTCTCATTCTGAAGACCCAGCTAAGTGTTACCTCCTCTTGTTCTTTCCCCCAAACTTCTACTTTTCCTTCATTCCCAAAATAATAGAGATCTTTTATCTCCACCTCTGTATCCCCATAACATCCTCAACTATCTTTATTATTTAAAAAAATTCATTTTGAAATAATTTTAGACTCATGAGAAGTCACAAGAATAGTAAAGAGAGTTCCAATATACTCTTCACCCAGCTTCCCCTGATGATAACATCTTACATAAGCATGGTACATTATCAAAACCAGGAAACTAATACTGGTAAATATTCTTAACTACAGATATTATTCAGATATTGTCAATTTTTACATGCCTCTTATGTGTGTTTCTACAAAAATTTATCTCAAGTATGGATATGTGTAGCCACTACCACAATCAAGATACAGAAATTGTCCATCACCACAAAGAAACTCCCTCTTGCTATGCCTTTATAGTTAGACTCTGTCCCCAGGCATAACTCCAACCAACTACTGTCCTGTTCTCCATCATTATAATTTTGCCATCGTAAGAATTTCAAATAAATGGAATCATCGAGTATATGATCTTTTAAGACTTACTTATTTCATTCAGCAAACCCTGGAGATATATCCAAGTTGCTGTGTGCATCAATAGTTCATTCCCCTTAATTGCTGAATAGTATTCCATTGCATGGATGTACCACAGTTTGCCTATCCAAACACCCATAGAAAAACATTTGGGTTGTTTCCAGTTTGGGATATTATAAATAATCCTCCTATGAACACTTATAAATAGGTTTTTTGAAAACATAAGTTTTCATGCTCTAGGATAAATATCTAGGAGGGTAACTGCTGGATCATATGTTAAGTAAATGTATAACATTATTAAAAAAACCTGCCAAACTGTTTTCCAGAATGGTTGTTTCACTTTTCACTCTCACCACCAATGTATGAGAGATACATCTGCTCTGGATGCTTGATAAAAGTTGATATTATCAGTATTTTTTAATTTTAGCCTTTTTAATAGGTGTGTGGTGATATCTCATTATGGCTTTAATTAGCAAATTCCCTAATGACTAATTATGTTGAACATCTTTTCATGGCCTTATTGGCCATCAGTATATCCTCTCTAGTGAAGTGTCTGTTCAATATATTTTGCCCATTTTCTAATTGGATTGTTTGTCTTCCTGCTATTGAGTTTAGGGAGTTCTTTATATTTTCTGGCTACAAATCTTTTATCAGATAATGTGATTTGTAAATATTTCTCTTCAACTCTGACTTGTCCTTTCATTCTCTTAGCAGAATCATTCTCAGAGCAAAAGTTCCTAATGTTCACAGAGTCCAATTTGTTGATTTTTCTTTTATGGATTGGTTTTTGGTGTCATGTCTAAAACTCTGCTTAGCCTTAAATCATGAAGATTTTTCTCTTATGTCTTCTTCTAAACGTTTTATAAATTTACACATTACATTTAGATTCATGATCAACTTTGAGCTAATTATTGTATAAGGTGTGAGTTTCAGGTTGAGGTTCATTTTTGTGCCAATGGATATGCAATTGTTCTAATGCCATCTGTTAAAGACTGCCCTTTCTTTACTGAATTGCTTTTGCACCTCTTGGTCACCCTTGTATATTCTATTTCTAGACTTTTGACTTTGTTCTATATCACGCTGTGTTTTAATTGTTGAATTCCTTGTCTCTCTCACGGGACTTGAACCTAAGGATTGTGTGTTTCTCAATACTGCTTCCAGGGCATTTGACACAATGGCTGTCTCATAGTGAACACAGAGTGAAGAAAATTTGTTAAATGAATGAAAGAAATTTGGCTCCTTTGGTTGGGTTTTTTTTTTTTTTTTTTTGGCTGCGTTGGGTCTTTCTTGCTGCGCACGGGCTTTCTCTAGTTGCGGCGAGCGGGGGCTACTCTTTGCTGCGGTGCACAGGCTTCTCATTGTGGTGGCTTCTCTTGCTGTGGAGCTCAGGCTCTAGGCACATGGGCTTCAGTAGTTGTGGTGCACGGGCTTAGTTGCTCCACGGCATACGGGATCTTCCCGGACCAGGGCTCGAACCCATGTCCCCTACACTGGCAGGTGGACTTCTAACCCTTGCACCACCAGGGAAGCCCTTTGGTTGGTTTTTATAAGTGATGATCTACCTAGTCAGCTTACATTTTGAGAGGAAATAAAAACCATTTTCACTGAATTACCTGTTATCCTCTCCAGCATTTATTTGGTGTCCATCTGTTCACATCACTTAATAGCTTTTTGAAGCAATCAAGATATTACTATATTTCATGAAATATGTGGACAAATGAACTTACTCTAGGAGAAGTACAACATGAGATATGGTCCTTGTTCTTAAAGAACTTGCATCTCACAACACAGCACGGTGGTAACAAGCAGGGACTTCATGGTCAGTCAAAACTGAGAGGAGTCCTACATAGCACATACTAGCTGTGTGACCTTGGGCACGTTATTCAATTCATAAGACCTCAGTTATTCAGTATGTGCAGTGGTGATGATAACAGCACATAACTCATCAGGGCGTTGCAAAGATGAAATCTGATGATGCAGTTATTAGCACAGTGTCCTCCTAGTATTTAGTAAAGACTTAATAAATGCTAACTGCCACTAGTTATTCCCATTTATTAATGTTACATATATAAATTTTTATTATAGATAATATCACTGTAACTAAGGAAGAGTTTTTTGAGGTGGACCTGACGAGGCTTCAGCAAAATGAATCAAGAAAATGTCCCTGTTCCATCTTGCAACCTAAGTCAAAATTATAAATCAATTTTCAAAACCACTTCATGGTCAGTGGTCCTTCTAGTTTCTAGCTAAGTCACAAAATCTGATAAAAATAAGCATGGGGCATTTTCAAATCAGCAGTAAGTGCACTTTTCAGAATTGCATCAGTGGACATAGAAGTATTTACACAATAAGAAGAGAAAGTTGCGGACTTGGCAGGCCGCATTTTGATTACAGAGGACTGGCTATCCCAAAAAGTTAAATAAAACTTCCTTTTGCTCTCAGGAAACCATTCATGCTTTGCAATAGAAATGGCACTTGTGTGAATATGATACTCTTTGCAATCATTAATCCCATCTCTTTAAACATCTTAATGGGCCCTAGTGAATTTTCTAATAGGTCTATGCTTTCTGTGAAGACATTACCCTAAGTGCTAATTATAAACAAACAAGCACATAAACATTTGATGTATTAACACATTTTCACCCTTCATAAACACCCAATATGTTTCATCATTTCTGTATATACTTATACAGAGATCTCTTCTGGCAATAGTTAGTAGCGGACGAAATGAGAGTAAAATAGAGTTGTGGTGCCTCAAAGCTTTCACTGCGATGTGCTCACGGGTTATAGGTGAGTGGAGAGGGCAACTCTTTGCTGGCTTCTAAGATAGTTCCTGAGCAGCTGAGATGTCTGGGTGCTAATCCCAGGTCTTCTACTGGGAAGTCCATGAGCATCTTCAAACATTGCACCTTTCTATTACAAAAATCCACATCATATCCAGACAGTATCTGCTGGGTGACATTTTTGAAAACACTATTTATAACACCCCCTGGGGGCCAGGGTGTCAAATGCCAATTCCCCAAAAATAGTACCCCAAAAACCTGTGGTTGAAGCAAAGACAAGTTTATTGCTTACTGCAGTAAGGAGGACCACTACCTTGAGAGAGTTCTGCAGCATCCTGGAGGGGAGCAGAAAAAGACAAGACAAAAGATACTTATGAGGTTTGAGGTCTGGTTTAGGTGAACTTTTCATTGGTGGCAGGTGGGGTGAGGGAGCTTGATTGGGGTTGGACAAAGGTCATGACAACATTGTTAGGACAGGTGGAGTGAGGTGAGATTTGGGAGGGAGTCTTGAGGAGTGGTCAGTTCTTAGGTGAACCTCATTGAGAGATCTAGTGTGCTGAGAAGGGATAAGGAAGCTAGCTGAGTGGTCCATTGTTCAGAAAAGTGGATTTTTCAGAAGTTCCTGAAATAAGTAATAAAGTTATTTTTAATATCATCTTCCTAGACAAGAATTTCTTGGAATAATATTGTCCTGTTAATAAAGTGATAGTTGGCTGTGTAGTTGCAGCTGGGTTTGGTTCTCAAGAGGCTGACTGATGCACATGTGATTTGGTATGTGAACCTCTCAGCCTCCCAGTCTCAGCACTGACACCCTCTGGGTCAGAGATTTTCTTTATTGATTCTTTCCTTTGGGTTAAGGTATTGATGTCTCGAGGATGCATCTCTTTAAATATGACTTCCCTTGAGTGGTAGGAAAACACACTGTTAACAGTATAAAAATTAATCGGTAATTATAGATTATTTAATGATTAAATTATTAGTCGTAAGTCATTCCCCTGAAAGGCCCTTCAGGAAAAAGGCAAGGAAATAAGTTTTTTGAAGAAGAAGTGATGGAGAGCTGACTTCTGGGCTGGAACTCAGGCCACTGCCTCAGGAGGATGGGCTGCTGCCCTGAAGGATACTAGGGTCTAAGGAAACCATGGCAACTGGCATGAACTAGAATATGGATATGGGAAATGTACTGGAAAGGTTACTTTCTCATCTTGTCTCACTAAGAAATACTCTGTGGCTACTATTTAGGTTCTCAGGAAATTCTTTTCTAAAAGTCACTTCCTTTGCTCTTATAAAAGCACCTCCTGGGGTTTCCCCACAGTAACCCCTGAAAGATCACGCATGTACTGTTATCTCATGTATACCTATTTTCATTATGATAGAATTTTGTTGAAGTTCAAACTATATAGAAATCAAATAAATTAAATACATACATATAAGCCCGTTTGTGTAACTCAAGTTTACTTTTATTCTCTCTTCTAGATTATCATTGTTTGTTTTCCTATTTTCCTCCCCTTCTAGTAAAAAGGCTCTCTTAATTCCTTACTGTCTTTTCTATGTAGTACTTTTTCTTTTACATCAGATCTATTTTTCTCTTCATTTCTCTTTTATCCTTCCAGTGAAATAAAGATATAAAGATATAGCTATAGCTATTATATATATATATTTTTTTCAATATGGCTGCAGGTCAACTCCCTTAAATTCAAGATGAAACACTTTCATGGCTACTATTCTCTAGAATAAATCCATTGACAAACGTTTTCTCCCTATTCTGCTTAAACTACAACTCCACTCACCTAGGCTAAGGCTCTAACAGGCATCTGCTAACCTTCACCCATCCTAGACCCTCCTCTATCTCACTTGGGAATTCTCTTCCTTTTTAAAGATTACTAGGAAAGTTGATTTCCTCAATCTCTCAAATTTTGCCTACCTCATTTTCAGTTCCTGTCTTTCTCATTCCCTTCTGAATCTACTATTTCCAAAAAGTTTTCATTTTTCTTCCATTTTTATAAGTATTTTCTCACCCGTCACCACCACTAACCCTTCCAGCATCACCAACACACTAGGTTATCAGAGCTTTCTTCTGTTAGCATGTAAAAAACAAACCCCTAACTGGCATAGTAGATCATTTTCCTTAAAATATTAATTCTCTTAAGCTAGGTACCTGAAGATACATATATGTACAGTTGTTTTTTTCTCATAACAAAGATGGCGCACTAGTAGATTAATGAAGTAAATAAAAATTTTGCCATTTCCTGGTATTTTGCTTCATAAGGAATTCATCCCAAAATACCAAAAAGGTAGGAAGGGCCACACAAGGCTTCCACAAGCCATGTTAAGGGTGCAGGAATTTAATCTAAAATCAATTTGAAGCCATTAAAATGTTTCAACTTGGTGATGATTATTTGTATTTTGAAAAGCTACAGCGTAGTGAATAGATTAAAGAAAGTCAAGAGAGAGTATAGGGAGAAATACTAGAAGGCTACTCTGGTAGTCAAAGTGAGAGAAAATGGTAGCTTGGGTTTCAGTGGTGGCAGGGAGGATAGAAAGAGGCCAAGGGATTAGAGATAATTCGTGGTTGTTAATAAGACCTTGTGATTGTATATTGGATGTGAGAAAGAGGGAAGTGTTAGGGTGAACGCTCAGTTTTCTGACTTACGTAGCATGCAATGGAAAGCAGCGCCACTCACTTAGGTGGGAAGCATTAGAACCTCATTGTCCAAAATGAAGTGGTCCAGTAACCATCTAAAGGGAGTCTCATCCCACATATCAGTCACGTTTAAATTACTTAAAATTAAATAAAATTTAAAATTCAGTTCCTCAGTTATATTAGTCTCATTTCAAGTGCTAATTAGCCACCGGCTACCAAATTGGCCAGTGTGGATATAGAACATTTCCATTACTGTAGACATTGCTGTTGGGCAACACTATGTTGGAAGAGAGCCATGTAATAGTGATGGCCAGGAGCTGTCACTCTAGTTACTTACCTTTTTAAGGTTCTTTTACTAATGATTATACCTAATGCCAAGAAACTCACATGTACACTCTTCAGCCAAACATACCAGCTCACTTTTGTGTGCTGTTTCCATAACCAAATGCCCAAATGCTGGGTACGGGCATGCTCAGTGACCACACCCATACAGAGTTTAGTCAAAACATGTTAACTGGAGGAAAGAGAAGCAAGAGATCATCCCTGTGGGCTGTTGGTCCTCAGTGATACTGAATGCTTTAGTCTGAGTTTCCTCAAAAGCATATCCCAATAAAATAATTTTGTGAAAAATCACTTATTTTGGAGATGATACCAAGAAGCTCAGGGAAGAAGTGAGGAAGTGAGAGAGGAAATAATAGAAAACCAGTAAAGGTGTGCATTAATGGGTGGGTTATTGCTATGGGCCATGGATCTGAGCCTGCTCGGGACCTTTGGAAGAAGGTGAGAAACACAGCTCAAAATTCTCCTTCCAACAGGTGAGGAAACTGGGATATTCATCTACCAACTCCAATTTCATTTTGATTAAGGGTTGTTCCTGGGGTACTAAATCCCCAACCTTCCCAACTTTCCTGAAGTACTGCTTTGGGTGTAGAGAAAGCACTCAGACAGAGAGGCAAAGGAAGTCATTGGCATACATAGGAACCCTCTGCAAGTGACTTTGGGACAGGCAAGAATATATGAGACAGGCAAGGCACCAACAGCATCTGCCCTTCTGCTTCACCCTTTTCCAGCTTGGGAAAGCATTTCCTTTAGCATTTCCTTCAGTGGTCCAGTAACAGTTAAAGGGAGTCTCATCCCACAACTCATATAAGCCAAGGGAGAACACAAACCCAAAGGGATTTGTGCAGAGGTTCCCCAGCTACATGTAGATATGGAGGGACAATCATGAATTCAGTTTTAGACATACTGAGTTTGAGTTCTCCTTGAATCATCCAAGGGGAGATATCATGTAGGCACTGGATATTTAAGCCTGGCGTTCAGATGAAAGGTTGGAAGAAAAAGAAAAAAAAAGACAGGCATCTATACATCATCTACACATAGGTGAATTTGAAGCCATGGAAATGGATGATATTGCCTAGAGAGAGACTACACAGTGAATGAGAAGGAGGTCTAGGATTGAAGTTAAGGAATTGTCTACATCAATGCCTAGGTAGAGGAAGACGAGCCTAAGAACAAGAGATGAGGCAGAGCAGGAGCTGCCAGAGAAGAAGGAAAACAATCCGGGCAGCAAGAGGCCAATGGAGGCAGGGAAGTGAGTGTCCCAAGTTCTTCACAGATTGAAACCAACAAAAGAACAGCACAGTAAAATCTGCACTACACGGCACTGAGATATGGGAGATTATCAGAAGTAACTTACTCATTTTAATTGAAATCTCCTAAAGTTGGAATTGAGGTTGGTGTAATTTTCTTTGTTCACAGACTTAAATGGTACACATAAAATGGAACCCAATTCAATACTGAGATTCTTATCACATTAATGCAAATTGGGAGCTGACAGGGTGATTGCAGAAAATTAGGTTTTTTTTCCCTCAAGAGAACTAACAAATGGAAGTATCAAGTAATCCATCAGATCTCTATACATAGTGTTCTCTGAATTTCTTTCCATAAGAACACTTTGAATGCAATAATTTAAACTTTACTGGCCTGTAGAAAATTTGATTTAAAAAATAATGCTAGCAACAGTATGGCAGAGAAAATGATTATGTAAGATTCTCAAGTGTTTACAATAAAAATATAAATTAGATCAAGCGTGAGTCAGACAAATTACAAACAATCAGCTAAATGCAATGAATATGAGGAGAGAATAACTCCTAAATATAAAACATGCAACCCTAGGCAGCTCACACACAGGACTAAGCTCTGAGAGAGCTGCAAAATCAACTAGAAACAAAAGCTTTCTGTATTCTGAGGGTGAGAAGAAAATACATCATGAGACCTTTAATAGAGTGTTATAGTCTGTTACTTGTGAAGATGTCTTTGTGCTGTGTGGATCTGAGATAGAACTCTTCTTCTAGCCAAAGCCCTCCTTGAAATGTGTGTGTGTGTGTGTGTGTGTGTGAGAGAGAGAGAGAGAGAGAGAGAGAGAGAGAGAGAAAGAAAGAAACCAATGTACTAATTAACAAGTACAAGTACACCCATAAGCAGTTTCATCAGAGTTTTTTTTTTGTTTTTTTTTTTAATTTTTTTTTTAAATTAATTAATTTATTTATTTATGGCTGTGTTGGGTCTTCGTTTCTGTGCTAGGGCTTTCTCCAGCTGTGGCAAGCGGGGGCCACTCTTCATCACAGTGCGCGGGCCTCTCACTATCGCGGCCTCTCTTGTTGCAGAGCACAGGCTCCAGACGCGCAGGCTTGGTAATTGTGGCTCACGGGCCCAGTTGCTCCACGGCACGTGGGATCTTCCCAGACCAGGGCTCGAACCCGTATTCCCTGCATTAGCAGGCAGACTCTCAACCACTGCGCCACCAGGGAAGCCCCAGAGTTTTAATAATATCAGGTCCTAAACAGGTAACAAAGGAATCAGACACACCCAAGAGGAAAAACAGAAACGAAAAAACACACAAATACAGTGCAAATGACAATACACAATTCCTTACTTCATGAAAAGACCTCTCATGATAGTCCTCTAGCTGACAGAACACTAACACAGAGCCCAGAATGAGGGAATGGAGTTTAGAGCAGCTTCTCACACTCTAATGTGCATATGAATCACCTGGGGGTCTCTTTAAAAATGCAGATTCTGATTCAGTAGGTCTAGGGTGGGGCCTGATATTTGATGTACAATAAGCCCAGGTGTTGCTGATGCTTGCTGGTCTTTGGACCACATTCTGAGTAACAAGGTTGGGACAAAACCTAGAAGAGGAAGTTTTACCCCAACAAGAGTAGAAGGCGGAGGTAGCTATTTGAGATGAAAATGGGGAAGAAGACTCAAGGCCAACAGAGCAGGAGGAGAATAAGGAAGGTCACCATATGCAGGTGGCCAGAGACAGCGGGGTGTAGGCAAGCACATGCAGCAGGTGTCTAATGGAGGGACCATCCTCTCCTCATGGGAGGGTGGGAAGATTCTGAGCAGCAACCTAGAACGGAATCAACTTCATAAGCTCCACTATATGAACCGCAAAGGCGTGATGTAGACCTGAAAGACCCAACTACGTCAGGACAAGCAGAGTGCGGTTACTCTTTATTTAGACAACAGCTGAGACTTTAAAAAGTTTAGGGACTTCCCTGGTGGTCCAGTGGTAAAGAATCTGCCTTACAATGCAGGGGACGTGGGTTTGATCCCTGGTCAGGGAACTAAGATCCCACATGCCGTGGGGCAACTAAGCCTGTGTGCCGCAACTACTGACTCGTGCGCCTCAACTAGAGAGCCTGCGTGCCGCAAACTACAGAGCCCATGCGCTCTGGAGCCTGTGTGCCACAACTAGAGAGAGAAAACCCTCATGCCACAACTAGAGAGGAGCCCGTGCGCCATAACGAAAGATCCCCCATGCCTCAACGAAGATCCCGCATGCCGCAACTAAGACCCAATGCCGCCAAAAACAAATAAAATACATAAATAATAAATCTTTAAAAAAATAATAAAAATAATAAAAAGTTTAAACCAAGACAAAGAAGCTCGCTCACCTTCAGAACATTGCTTAGGTGGATATAAAGTTACAGAAATAAATCAAGGTTGCCCAGCTCATTGGAAAAGACACAGTGTACTGTATCAACAGACAATTACTAATAGCAAAGTAATGAAAATCCATATCTTGCCTTAGTTATCAGTAGAAGACATCCCTTGGCTTAGGTTAGTGGCTCTTTGTAATATTGGCAATGTTTCAACCCTTTTTTTATCCTGCAGGGCTGAGGCATAGTACCCACCAGTGTCATCAAAGAAGCAGGGACTGGAATGGTTCTTCACACCATAAAGTACAATTCCAGTTCTTTGCATTCTAAGTAATACTTTTAAATTCAGAGTGTTCAAACACTGTCAATGGAGCCTGCTGGAGAAATGACTTTTTATATTTGTTTAAAATCCATGCTATTCATATTTAAGTCCCCATTGTAAGGATAAGTTCCCTAGACCTTACACTTCCCCCAGCTCCCTATATGCTCAAGATCAAGGTAAGAATTCCTGACGGTAATTTTCAAGTCCCCTTCCCCACAGGGCTACTTGCCTGTGCAAGAAGCTGTCAACAACCCCTGTACATTTATGAAGCTTAGAGTAAGGGTAAAGCTAAGGTCAATTCCTCTGGTTTAGTTTCCCAGGTGTACCACATGCCTCATATGCCTAGGCTTGAGGTATACTTTAGGAATATGTCTGCATGTGTATCCATAAAATGTGCATAGTATTTTTTAATGTTTTCACATTTCATAGAAATGGTATTAAATATCTTGAGATAGTGCTGACTAGCAACACTGAAACAGTATAAAACAGTGAATTTACCATTAATGTAAATTAAAAATATATGCACACTCTATCAAGCATTGTCCTTACGCAGGGGCTCAGGCTGATGGACCATGTACCATCTAGAACCACCACCGGCTACCTCAGTAGGAGAAGGAAGTGAGGTGAATCAGGCCCTGGCTCTCAAAGGCTTCCACTCAGAAATGACACACATTGATTACATAGATGTTTCATTGCCAAAACAAGTCCCATGGCCATGCCCAATCTCAAGGGAGCCTACCTAGAAGGGGGGAACCAGAACACAATGGAGAGTCCTAATGACAACCACACGCACGAAATTTCAGTTCAGATTTTACAACACAAATAAAAGGACGAACATCAACCACATTAGAATGGGTGCCTATAAGATTGAGGGGGAAGGGAACGGACGTGGAATTGAGGATAAAAGGGAATGATTAAACAAACAGCAAATAAGAGCAGGTATTATTATTCTCGTCGTACAGATGAATAAATTGATCATCAGACTCTTAATGTGCCATCATGATTCCAACTACTCATTGACAGAGAGGAGCGCAGATCTTCTGATTCCACATCTCAGTCCTGGTCCTCTAAGTGTCTAGGTCTCAGGGCTACATATTTTGGCAGATAAATAAAAACTATTTAATTGATAACAGCTTCCTATCCATATGATGATTTGACCAGGATGCTCCAATATTTCTAAATTGGCACTTATTTATTTCACTTGATACTTTAATCAAGAGCACACCACGTACCTAAAATCAAGCTCATTTTATTTCCTCCTAAATAAGCAATGTTAATAGCACTTTGGAAAAAGCAAGGAGTTGAAAAATCAAATGAATCTGAGTTAGAAGCCTGGCCTTGTCAGGTACCAACTTTACGACTTTTGACAAGTAATTTAACCCCTCCAAGAATCAATATCCTAATTTGAAAAGCAAGGATAATAATGTCTAATTTAAAGGGGTTGTAAAGATTAATGAAGAAAAGGACACATCACAGAGCTTGGCACATGAAAGTATTTTAAACGTTTAATTTATAAGGTAATTTACACTGAACTAATAACCTGTGTTTTTCTGCTCCAGTCTACTCATTATTCGATATTTCCTCTATTGTGTTCACATTATTACTAGTTAAGGTTTACCTTAACTAGTTGTCTAGTTTTCTAAAAAGTTCACCACAAATATAATGAGCCAAAGTGAAGATCAGTCATTGAGGCCTTTAGGCTGATGTTTTAAGTTTAATAGCCCTAGAAAAAGAACTGTAGCAAGTAGGTGTACCTTTGAGAAACATCCTGTGATGTTGCTTAAATGTGAGACAAAACCCAAATAATAGGTGAATAATCCCTGAAGCTACTAAATTTTCATTTAATTTGTCCATAGGAATTCCATCCTATCCATTCATCCAGCATAATGAATAAAGGTGTCTTTCTGTTTGCTTAAATATGACCTAATGTAACCACAAGTATCTTCTAGAGATCAAAGAAAATTTTAAGAAAAATTCAACGTTTAAAATTGATGGTTTTTTATTACAATATTACTATATATTTATGCATCTGCAAATGACATATTGTTACATTTTATATGATTTTGAAATTTGAGCTAATATAAATGGTGGCATTGTATACATTTTTCTATGACTTGCTCTTCGCTCAACAGGGTTTTTGAGGATCAGTCATACAGACGTGTGAATCAGTAGTTCATGCTTTTTCACTACTGTATGATTTCCATTCATAAATATACCACAACTTAGTTATCCATGCTCCACTTTCAGAACAGTGATTACCCTTGAGCAATAGGGGATAAAACAGGGGAGAGGCCCAGAGTGAGGGGGAATGGGACATGTAGCAAATATTTGCTATTTCTAAGTTGAGTGAACATTCATTTGTTTTTCTGATAGGTAGGTAGATAGATAGATAGATAGATAGATAGATTTATATTTATAAAATATTTTATAATTTCCAAAACTGGTGAAGGAGGATGTTACTCTTTGTTATCTGACTCAAGATACCCGACCATTTCATCAAGAATTAAGTTTCACTTTATATTGGCATGAATGTCACTGGGTGTTTTTTTTTTTTAATTGTGTCTTTTTAAAGAGTGACCCAGAGTATTCCTTTAGCCTTCTTTCCCTACATCATCCCAACCAAATGTGAGAACCACATGTGAAGGTCATCTGTAGTACACTGACATCTGAAAATTGTTCTCTTTACCCCAATAAATTTTCAACCTGCTTACTCTAAATATAGCAAGCCGAGGCACTGAATGGCCACAAATTCACTCTTCAATAAATACCATTGATTTAAAACTAGCTGCCAGATAAAGACTGAAATATAGAGGAAATACAAAACATTTATAAAAGTTTCACAAACAAAAAGCTACACATCAAAATGAGAGATAGTCGACAAAACAACAGGAGGGAAATAATTGATATCGATAGAGGGACAACATTCATTCATTTAATTAATTATTAAAGATTTATCAAGTACAATACTTATTATGTGCCAAGCACTGAGCTAAGGGCTGAGCTCACAAAAGTAAATTTGACCCAGGCCCTGCCCTCAATAAGTTTACAATCTAATGCTTATTCTTCAATAGTGCTTCACAAGTATTTCCACTACAGAATTCACTGCATCATATTGAATAGCCTGTCTTGAGGTAGTTGCCTCCACAGGGTAAGGTCTATATCTTACTGTCCAGTGCCTAGCACAGTAGCTGATGCAGTAAGGTCTCAGCAAACGTTTATTAAGCAAACCATAATGAAAACTGCATTGCCCTAGAAATATATAACTCATGGTTATCTTTCATTTTTTCTTCCTTGCAAGATACTTTATTTCTAGTTTTTGCCTTCAGAGCCCAAATATCTTGAAATCAGTTTTCACCCCCATCGCTCATACTGCCAGTGCCTCCACCCTGCCCCTACACACACACACACACACACACACACACACACACACAGAGAGAGAGAGAGAGAGAGAGAGAGAAAGAGAGAGAAAAGAATTTTAAAATTCCAATCATAACCATTCAGAGCCATTAATGAGAAACTGGACTTTAACAATCGAATCTTGGAAAACATTCCAGGGAATTACTTGCTTCACTGCCTGACCCTGAAGACAGCCTACTGTCCCAGCATTCTTGAACACAGATTTGAGAGCACCAACAGAGTCTGCGTCTTTGCTCACTGCACAAATCAACTTGGTTAGTGCAGCAGACAGACAACCTCTGTACAGTTGAGGAGGTCAGAGAAATTAGCAAGAAGGGCAGCTGCTTAGAGGAAGCAAAGCAGAGGCAAGGGTTTTGAGAACCAGGCTGGAATGTAGGACCGTGGGACAAGAAAGAATAACAAGATTGGAAAACTGGGATGCTGCCTTGTTCAAGCATATGGCAAAGGAGAAAGGAGATTAACACAAAGCCTTGGATTCGAACTGTTCAGTATCTTATGGAATGCGTGCAAGTGATGCGTAGAAGCCTTGCCCTTAGCTGGTAGGCTACCTCCTATGGGCCTCCAAATAGCCATGTCCACATTTCCTCCCAAATAGATCACTGAATCAAACTTGTAGGAGTTGTTACGTAGAATGAGAAAAAACCTGTTCAAGCAAAGGCTTGGTTTTCTCTCCTTTTCTACTTCTGGAAGTGACCTAAGTGGAGTTCTCAAGGTCTACATGCCTCCCACACTTTTTCTATTAGTCCCGTTTCTTTGTTTCCTCCTTGTTAATTCAGCACATATTACTTAAAGCCCTTGGACACACCAGGCCCTGAGTAAAGGTAGTGCAGCTGTTCTCATCCTGAAGTTAGAGAAGACGGAGGTTGACCAGGCTATTTCAAAGCAACGTGATTAGGATGACATTAGGAGAAATCAGCAAGCACAGTGGAAGGGCTTAGAAGGCACCAGCTCCGTGGGAGGGTAGTGGACACTGGCGAGGGAAGACTGTCACAAGTCCCCGCCACTGATCACTCTGAACTGTCACCGGTCTCCTTGAAAATATTTTGATACTTCACCTGGTTTTGGAAGTAAGTGCTAAAATCAGTTTGAGAAGACATAGGTGGAAGGAGTCAGGGAATCACAGCACAAAGCTCTCTCCCTTTATCAACAGGCTACACAAACGCGCAATTACAAATGTTCTGATGTCTGTATTTGATAATCCATGTGGAAACCAATTCCAACTGAGTTTGATTCCTTTGTTCTCTTACCCCCAAACATAAATCAAAGGATTAATGGCCTTAAAACTGACCTAAGTGACAAAAAAAGGCCTTAAAAAATATTTTTGTCTCTCCGCAAATCCCCTCATTTACTATTTTAAAGGAGGCCTTTCCTTCCCCTTTCTTCCCCTGAAGAGATAAAGGACTCTGAGAGATTGAAATGTCCTTTGCCTAATGAGTTACAGAGAGATGAACCTTGAAATAAGCATGTGTCATAGATCACCTGAGCTGTGGCATTAAGAGAAAAGTTAACTTCTAAAAGGAGTGTGCGATTAAAAAAAAGAAAGAAAGAAAAAAGGGATCTGTAATTTTTCCATGCAGACAATAGATATTTCTCAGGAAAAGAGCATGGGGTTGGTAAGGTTAGTCTGTATTCTGTCCAGAGTCTGCTCACACTGTCTCTCCCACTCAATCTCAAAGAGCTCTAACTAACGTAAAGTCAGTACTAAAATTTGACCGTGTATACCTTGGTTTCCACACCTCTAGACAAGCTTCCTGGGAAGAATCCAAGTTGGAATGGAGTCCAAGAGAAAAACAATTTGAGGCCAAAACACGTTATTACTGCTTTTTTTTTTTTTTTGAAAACATTATCACAAGACTAAAATCAACCAAATCTAAAAGAATGTTTTAATAGTCCCACTGCCAGGGGAAGAGTTGCTCACTCTGGCTAATGGGGAAAAATTCCTGGTTCCAAGGGATCAGATGTAGAGTCTGACCCAGGCTGACCTCAGAATCATTCTTCCAACGTACAAGCCATAAAAAGAAAATAGAACTCACAAACTTTCACTGACTGGGAGATATGCAATGCTTTTCATTTTCTGCTGTAAAAATATAAATTAAAAATGTAAGGAGATGTCAGTTTACCTCTCTCTAGGTTGCTTCTGGGTTGGAGCACAGATTTCACTAAACCTATTTGTTCTATGTCTACTTAAGAGTTGCAAGATTGAGGAGGTATTTTAAAAATCATCTCCGGGGCTTCCCTGGTGGCACAGTGGTTGAGAGTCTGCCTGCTAATGCAGGGGACACGGGTTCGAGCCCTGGTCTGGAAGGATCCCACATGCCGCGGAGCAACTTGGTCCGTGAGCCACAACTACTGAGCCCGCGCGTCTGGAGCCTGTGCTCCGCAACAAGAGAGGCCGCGATAGTGAGAGGCCCGCGCACCGCGATGAAGAGTGGCCCCCGCTCGCCGCAACTAGGGAAAGCCCTCGCACAGAAACGAAGACCCAACACAGCCAAAAAAAAAAAAAAAAATCATCTCCTACATGTTTCATTGACATTCCAGAAGGTGTTTTTTATTCAGTTAAGAACTGTGTTGTCCTTCGGGATGTTCACTGAGGGGAGGCCGCTATGGATGTTTGTGGCAGAATGCAACCTGCCATCACTTCAGGAAGCATGAGTAGTTTCTCTCCTGATAAGGACCTACAGTGACACTTGACTGTCTTGCATTTAACTCAAGGATACTGCCTGTTCAATTCACTCTCATAAAGTCCAAGTTTTCTTACTTAAATTTTGGCAACCACAAAAAAATCTTTTATCTTCTCCCACTTTAACCCCTCCTAGGAAATACACACACAGGAGATTTACACAACAAGAATACACTGAAAGCATTCGAAGGTTAGAGTCTTTTCAACATTTCACCTGAGCCTCTCCCCAGCAGACTAGGAAAGCCACCACTCTAGCTGTCATTTGCCTTCCCTACTGATTTTGGTGAAACTGGAGGTCAAAACTGAGCTCTGTTTTATACCGGTACCAATCTTTGTCTCACCTTAGTGTTGACAGATGTTTTAGAAACACCTCTTCAACTTGTTAGGAAACTCCTTTCTCCTGAGCTCTTGCTGACAAGTTAAAGCCAAGCAGTATTCTTTGTTTCTTTTCAATTTAGGCAACAGATAAAATAACTTTCTTTGTGCCTAGCAGGGATAATTTATCTTCGTCATTGCACAAAACCTTCTACACTTGAACAGACTGCAGTATGATTATAAAGGAAACAAGCAGAAGGGCAAAGCAGAAATGTCCTAAGGAAAGATTGTCACTTTTCCTTCCAAAGCATGCAATAGTAGAGTGTTTGTGAAATAAAAACATATAGTTTAAAAATAAGAAAATATTATCTATAATGCTAAGGCCTTATTTATCATACTGCTCAGAGCAGACAACATGTAAAATCAATGCTATTGTTGCAATCATGGAAAAACCTCCTGAAGACGTTGATGAAAGAAGAAAGCCCTCTGTATTCCTCATTTCACCCACATTAAGCCTCTGAAGAGTCACCTTGATGACACTAAAAGGAAAAGACAGATACAAGAATAACTCAAAAAGGGCCTCATTCCACCTGCATCAGTCACCTGGGACAAAAGGAAAGTGAGAGAGAAAAAAACAGATTAAATAGCACAAGATAAGCTGAATCCCAGAAAAATAGGAATGTGTAGATGCAGAGCTGCTTAGAAGAGAAAAGGAGACCATTCCAGGCGAAATAAAGAGGTCCTCAATTTACAGCAGCATTTTCTATTTCATGATATATTGCCTAAAATATTGATTATAGTCAAAGCTAGATTCAGAAAAATTGTTCATATGAATTTCTTATGATGCCAGTAGGATTATACTATGACACTGTGCTGATTCTGTAACTCACTCATCCAGTAGACATAGATTGAGCTGTGGAATTAAAGGAAATCAAAGGGCCAAGTGCCAGGCACTGTGCTAGGCACTAGAAATCCAAAGATGCACAAGAGAAAGGCACTACCCATTGGGGAGAGGAATTCTGAAATCCAGCCAGCCTGTATGTAGTGATTCCAAAGGATATCCCAAAGCAATGATTCCTAAACTTTAATGTCCACATGAATTACTTAAGGATCCTGTTCGAAGAACCTTATTCAGAAGATTCTGACAAGACCCCCAAGTAATGTTGATGTTACTGTCTTTGGGCTACACTTTGAGTAGCAGGCCCCAAATCACAGTTGATTTCAGCTATTTCAGCAACAACGGATGACACGGGGATGAGAGGGAGCAATTATCTGACCGTG
Organism: Balaenoptera acutorostrata; assembly: GCF_949987535.1. NCBI lineage: Eukaryota > Metazoa > Chordata > Mammalia > Artiodactyla > Balaenopteridae > Balaenoptera > Balaenoptera acutorostrata. The sequence goes on along the minus strand of NC_080065.1, from coordinate 48,121,245 downwards.
CTTGCTGTGCGTGCTACCTGGGCAGCAAGAATGAGGTCTCTGTGGCCCACGATTCTGTACAGACAGAAGACGGTGAGTGGCTACTCTCCACCTCCTCTGAAGTTTGAGGAAATCTACTAAATTGGCAGCAACACAAAACCAGTTTAGTAATGAGATCATTTCCTCTTGATTGGAAACCTTGCTAATGGCTAGAGTTAGTTTTAAAGTAGATAATAGAATTTCCTTACTTGAGATTCTAAGGAAAAAATATATAAATTTTTTTCATCTGTCCTGAAGACTGCAATAGTGATTTGGCATTTCAAAGACTCAGCCTGCCCTGGGAGTCTATAAAAAAGAAAGCAGATGAAAGCAGATTTCAATATTTGTTGAATACATTCCTATTACAACCATAAAAAGTGTTGATCTTTGGTCAAATTGAGTTTGAAGATAGATGGCATACTTAACCAAGATCCTTCCTCTCAAGGTTTATGCCTTAAAGAGAAAAATAATCCAAGAATCTAGTATCTTGACTAAAGTACCAAGACAATAACTAGATATGAGAATTAACTTTCTGAAGAAATGTGCTTATTTAAATGTTTATTTAAAGCCTAAAGGGAAAAAAAATAATCAAAGGAAATCCTTGAGCTTTTCCCCTTACCGCTTTTAAGCTGAAAAAAAATGCACATCTATTAATGTCTGCTATGGACTCAACCCCCTCCTATCTGCAATAGGACCTCAGTCATTACCCATTATTTCCCATCATCCTTTCTATGAAACTGTCACACACTAACAGTTCTTTCTTATCAACCTAAAAGCAAGCTTATTGTGGTTCTATCTTAACAAAAGAAACATTTCTACCTTGTCTCCAGATTCGCCACCCCCGACCACACCCAGGACTGCTACATCTCTCCTTTCTCAGCCAGCTGTCTTGAAAGGATCACCACACAGGTATCTTAATTTTCTTCCCCTTTATTTTTATTTTTAACACCTTTTTTAAAAAAGCAGCAGAACACTGTTTTTCAAGTGAAATCTTATGTGAGATCCTAAGACAAAAAATAACAAGAGCACCACTTCGCTGGCTGAAAGAGGGGTTGGTGAGCACAGAAACCTCCCACTCAGTCTTCTACTACTGCTTATTCAGTCGGTCCCTGAAACGCCTCTAAAAGATCCGAGGCTCTGCAAACCACTCCTTAACTCAACGATCCCTGCCTCCTTCTCTCTCCAGTCCAAGGAAATTGGTAAGAACACCCAGGAGCTCTTAAAATCAATAGGCGCTTTCCAGTCTATGTCTTACCTGATTCTCCCAAGTATGCGATTCTATGGCCAAGTTCGGAACTATTTACAGCTCCCACGTATTTGGTTCTCTCTCTTCAGTGCACATTCTGTTTCCTCTGTTCTTATCCTCCACTGGCTTTCCATCTCGCCTAGATTAAAAACCCTAATGGTTTTCATTACCAATAAGCCCCTCCTCAATCTGCAAGCCACCTCTGTCTTCTCTGACCTTACTGCCTTCTGCCCTCTCACTATGTTCTAGCTATTGTTTTCTATTGCATGTTTTTCAAAAGCATGGATCTAGCTAGAGGAAGTGCCTAAACAACTCCCTGAAAACTTGCTTTCTCATTTAATATGCAAATATACTTTTATTTGAAATTAAAATATGAGACAGTCTCTGGTCTCTGTCTAGACTGGAAATGGTACCAGTGTAGCAGATCTTCCAAACTTAGTTAAATCCTACTGCAGTGTGAAAAAAGTCAAATTCAGCAAGGATTTATTGAGTACCTCTATGGGTTATGTGGGAGACATGAGAGAAGAACTCAACATGCTTTCCTAACTAAAAATGATTATGGTTGAGTTAATGGCTGACAATTCAAACTGATGTGTGTTATATTTAATTACATGCTAAGAAAGGGCGAAAAATGTTGAAAGAACCTGTCGGTCTTTTATTTTCCCTTAAATTTGAGTTCCTGATATACTTCATATTTCAGCAAAGCTATTCTTCTGCTTCAAAGAGGGGGAATCAACAGTACTGGATCCTCACTTTCATTCCAATATTCACAATTCTGGACACTGATTTTATTTTTATTTTATTAACTTTATATTGGTTAAAATTAAGTTGGCAAAAAAATAAGTTGGCGGTATTCACATGATACTGAAAATCGTAAAATTCTAGCTCACCTCCAACCCCTATTTTTTTTGTTCTTACATTTTGAGTTAAATTCTCCACCAAATGAATCCAATGGAATGGTAATTGTATTTGTTTAAACAGAAGTAAGTCCAAGTCACTGTGAACATAAAAACAAGACGCTGCTAACATGGCTGACGCATAACATCACAGGCATTCCTTTCTAAACCTAGATTTTAAGGATCAGAAAGAAGTAAGTCTCTATATACTTTCTAGGCCTATAAATTAATGCTTGAGTGGTCAGTGCCCTTGGGGAGCTTGTGGTTTCCCAGATCACATGTAGTTCCAGACTTCCAGCTATGCTGACACTCTTCCCTCTGCTAACCCACGGGAAAATGTGCTGTCAAATGTAAATCAATTTAGTAGCTTTGTAATGTGCTCAGTACTTGTAATATTGACTATAAAACTCCTCCAGTCGTACCAAAACTTCAAAACAAGTGTAACGTTTCATGGGTTGGATCTCAGATACAGTGGACCCCTCTGGTTATATCATTCCCAGATAACCGTACATTATTCTGGCTTTAAATATAGCCATGACCTCATAATAGCTTCCTTGGATGTCTTTGTCATTTTCACCACTGAAAGCAGTGTCAGATCTCTAGGCCTATTTTTTTTAGTCCTTTTTACTCTTTCATTTTGTTTGACTGTTTTTACATATAGTGTTTCTTTTCAGTCGGGAACTAAGAGTCTTGACATTTCTCCCTTGAACAACTCTGTGGTTTTTTCTTCCAAAAATGGTATAAAAACTTTGTCCAGCACATATGAAAAGTGAGCAAGCTTAGGTCATCCTACCAGGTTCCACATGGCTTCACGTTTGGCTACAACACAATTCCTGTTTTCAGCTCCTGCTTCTCCCTGCCCCTTTCACTGGGGCTGCTGATTTTCCAAATCTGTAATGCATCCCCACCAACTTCCTGGGTCATTCAACATTCAAACCGCAGTATGGAGTTCACCAACAATCTTAGTCTACCAGCAAGTGGGTCAAGAATTGTCCTTCTCTTCCAAGCATTTCACACTTGAGTTGCTTCGAAGAGCTCTAGGTTTCTACAGACCCAGACATTAGCCATCTATCCCAACCCACTGAGGCTTGACTGCAGTCATCCGTTTCGATGCCTGGCTCTCTAACCTCCTCCTAGCCCTGGGCCTTGCCATAAACTACAGGTTACTTGACAGGACTCTGACACACAGCCTAGTTCTTGCCTCCCTTTCTCTGCAGGGCTGGACCTTGTTCATTGTACCTCTAGCTACTTCAAAGACCCCAGCTAAAAGTAAAGGAGCTGTTACAGTGGAGGATTACTGGACTGAATGTCAATATTATGACATCGTATGAGTGTGTTTCGTGTTTGGTAATTGCAATCATTGTTGCTTTTGTTGTGGTCATCCATTTACAATGCTTGGTGTCAGTTTATTTATCTCTTGTAAAAATAAAATACAGTGTGTGTGTGTGTGTGTGAAAAAAAAAAGAAACAGTGAATATATTTTCTAAAACCTTTAGGCTTGTAATCATGGTGCAGCAAATAAAATTTAATGTCAATTTTAAAAAAAAAAAAAGACCGCAGCTATAAATGGACTGATTGCATTAGAACATGCCACCGAACATTAGAACATGCATGTGAGATGCAGTGTTTAGCCTCAGGATGGGACATGACACACACTTATGTTTTTTTGTTATTTCTAGTAGCTTTTTTTTTTAACATCTTTATTGGAGTATAATTGCTTTACAGTGTTGTGTTCACTTCTGCTGTATAACAAAGTGAATCAGCTATATGCATACGTATATCCCCATATCCCCTCCCTCTTGCATCTCCCTCCCACCCTCCTTATCCCACCCCTCTAGGTGGTCGCACAATACCGAGCTGATCTCCCTGTGCTAGGCAGCTGCTTCCCATGACACACACTTTTAAAGCAAACAGAAAGCACAATGTGTGGTTGCCATTCCTTTTGCTTTAGGCTCTGCTGACCAAGAAGCTTTAGTACCCATGGGAGGAATACTTTCTCAAGGGGACACAAGTATGATTATATTAAATTAGAAGTTGAGAAAACTGCTTGCATATCTTAGGCTTCTCTGGTATTGGGATAATGAATAAAAATGAAAAAAAGTTTGCATTTTTTACTGATACTGACTCTCTAGGGGAAATAGGGTGACTATAACACAATGCGGACATGGGAAGAATGTGGATGGAAACCAGAGGGGGGTTTTAATACTTACCTACAGTGAAAAAAAATTATAACCAACCCCAAAACCCCACAATGGCTCTACTACCAGGGGTTAGAGGTTCATGGAATCAAAGTTCCTGAGTGAAGTCAAAGAAATATTAAGTGAGTAATAGAGAAAAGAAATCATATATATGACCTAGTATCATAAGTGTCTACCTATATTCTTTTCCTTGCTATGTCAGTCTTACGTTTACATATTTCAACAAACTTTCCTTTTCCTTTACAATTTTATACTGAGCATGTTGGTAATAACTTTTCAGTTTAGTCCATAAGTTACAGAATATGGGCACGTGATTGTGACAGAAGCAGAGGAAGGCTGGGCATTTCCAGGGATCCGAAACTAGGAGCTGCATGCCTCAGTTGAGGAGGTCCTGGGTTTCCTCGTTTTGGAGAGGAAGTCACTCTACCTTGGTTTTCAAGGGTTATCTTCTATATGAGAGGCTGGAATCAATGTTTGCATATGAAAATATATAGGAAGGATATCCAAAGGGTGGACTAAGTAAAATATTGCCATATTTTTCGGCCACTACATGTTCTTATGTTTGGGGAATTCTCTACTGTAAGTCTTTGGAAGATGCAGGGCCTGCCTTCCACTATAGAAGCTCAAAAAATTCACCCTGGAATTTGAATTGAGACCTAGAGACACATAGAAGGGAGAACCAGGACAGTGGCAATGAGATTGAGCACCGACCTTTCTAATGGTTACTACAGGCACAAACTGTAGCACTCAGCATTCAGTGGAGATGGCAGAAGTTTTGCCAAGTAGTTTGGGGTATGTTTTGGGTTGACTCTGAACCCAGTTCTTCAGTCTTCTTTGTGATTATGTAAAATACCTTATTATCTTTTTGTAAGTTTATTTTCTGCTTAAATCCACCAAAGTAAGTTTCTGTTGAAACCAAAAGATCTATCTTGTCATTCTCTGAGTCCCAGCAAAACTCTTCCCTTTATTTGAAATCACTGACTTGGGTAATTTGTCAATTACTTCCTAGAGACTAAGTATCTATTTTCTGTTTCTTGTGGTTTTAATATCACCAACGATTGAACTGCCCTCCTCCTTCCCCACCCCCTCCCCCCAAAATAATTCTTTCACCAAATAATGCCCTAAGTAATCATCCTCTGATTATATTTAGATTGGAAAAAAATCATAGTGCACAGTAACACTGAAATTATATCCCTTACTAGAGTTCTGAGTTTGTTTTGTTCATAACAGATGCTGGGGCTCCTTTAGGTAAAGAACTATGCATCTCCCGAGAACATGCAGAATGTTATGAAATACACATTAGTTACTGACAATGTAATAGTGACACCTCTTAAAGAAAGTAAACAAGTAAAATTCAATTTCAGAGTGAAGAGTGGGTCTTAGACTGGAACCATGCAGTATCAAATTTACTTTGTGTAATAAATGGTATTATTAAGAACAATATAGAGAGATTTTAAAGCTTTTTGTATATGTTATGATGAATATTGGTATATTAAGTTAAAAGGTTATAAGTCAGTATGCAGTATGACTTGCATGGATGGATGAATGCATAGCTTTTATAAAAAAGCAACTTTTCTGGAGAGCTAAAGGTTATCCCTTTAACTTCCAACACACGTTTAACTCTTTTTGATGAAACAAAACTTTAAAAAATATATTATTACAACTTTCCTGTCTTCCTAGTAAGAGTACATGACACAGAATGTAAACTTTTCTTTATGAAAAGGATCATGTTTATGAACATCAATTATTAAACCATGTTCAAGGGCTATTAAGGGCTAAAATAAATACAAAGCTGTTTGCTACAATCTGTTGAACTTCTTTTACTTCACTTTAATGCCTTGAATGTGGCACAAAACCCAAAACTCTTACATGCCCTTCAAGCCCCTTATGATGGAGTCCCTCCCTACATCTGCAAGACCCCCGAGACCAACATGCCTCGTGCTCACTCTACTCTGAGCTTTTTCTCTAAGCTCTTTCACGCCCCAGACACCTATGCTGTTTGCTCTGCTGAAACGCTCTTCCTCCCTGGTTTCACCCGGCAACTTCTGCTCATCCTGCCAGCCATACCTTAAATGTTAACTTCCTCAGAAGACCTTCCCCTACCCCAGAGCCTAGCACAGGGCACTGCATGTAGTAGACTTTTAGTAAGTGTTTATGGAATTAATTAATAAAATATTTAAAAAGTACATTCCACAAACATTCTAGAATAAGAGTACATTAGGACTTTTTTGTTTTGGTAGCAGCATTTAAAATCTAAATATTCCTAAAAACTAAAATGAATACCTAAGGAATAGAATTAATGGGAAAAACATATAAAGTAAATAAAAAATATAGCTAGTGATGAATTAAACAAGGTATATGCAGACATCAAGATTCCTTTTCTTCCTACTATCAAGATAACATACTGACTTGTACTTCCCTGGTGGCGCAGTGGTTAAAAATCCACCTGCTAATGCAGGGGACACAGGTTCGAGCCCTGGTCCGGGAAGATCCCACATGCCGCAGAGCAACAAAGCCCGTGAGTCACAACTACTGAGCCCACCTGCCACAACTACTGAAGCCCGCGTGCCCAGAGCCCATGCTCTGCAACAAGAGAAGCCACCGAAATGAGAAGCCCGTGCACCTCAACGAAGAGTAGCCCCCACTCACCACAACTAGAGAAAGCCCCACACACAGCAATGAAGACTCAACGCAGCCAAAAATAAAATAAATTTTAAAAAAAAGATAACATACTGACTTAAACGGCTATGCAGAAATCACCCAGAGGAAAGGAAACAAATAATCAAATCTGCTTCTTACTTAGGGTGATTTAATAGGGCTTAGAGATTACCTATGGGTATCAGAGATCCATGCTATACCCCATGTCCCATTTCTATGAAATTTTTCCTCTAATTTTTATTCTAAAAAGGGAGAGAAAACATGTAATATTACAAGACTGTGATATCCAGGTGCAATTGTGTAATACTAAATAGATGGCAAAATTGGGGGATATTTATTGTATACTATGTGAGAGCCAAGAAAACATGGGTGTGAAGGTCATAAGACCTCAGTCGTAGTCCCATTTCTTCCAACTTGCTGGGTGAACTCTATGATCAGTGTTCGTTTCCCCAAAAATCATTCCTTATTGCACCTACATGTGTGTGGCACAGGGCTAGGCTCTGTGTGTGTATTTGTTTATGTGTTGGAAGTGAGGCCAGATACTATGGAGAAATCATATATATGCATATGTGTGAAATAGTCTTTTCCCTTAAGTAGTTAGTAACCATTATGGAAAACTTGAAGCAATCATAGAAAAAGCGGGCACATGAACAAAAGCTAAATTGTGTCCTTCAGACTCCAAGCGTAGTAGGAGTTCAAAGAAGGGACAAATGAACGTGGGCTGTGGTTTCTTAGGAAACTCTTTGAAGGGGTGAGGACAAGGAGCTCATGAATATGTCAAATGTTGTTGCAAAGGACTGAAGACACTCATATAAGCTGTCACTAAAAATTAAATCCCCTCTTCCCAAGAGGTTAAATTCTTTTTCCAAATGAGCAGCTTCTGGAAACATACAAGAATTCCTGAAGGAGGAAGGCACTTGTCTAGCCAGGCAATTTCGTGGAATCAGCCTGGGGATGAATGAGTTACAGATGTCACGGCAGCTGCTCTTCATATGCATCCATCGTGGAGAGGAAGGGAAAAGAACCGGATCTCAGAAGCGGCTGAGATCCGGTAGGCAGCGAAAGGAGCAGGGTGAGTGTGAACCTGGCAGACATCAATGCCCTGCATGGACAGAGCAGTGAGGAGGCTGGCCAGTCTGGAATACAGAGTCGTGCTGGGGGACAGTGAAGAGACGATGGGAAAGGCATGTGACAGCATGAATTTAATCCAATTAAATCAAAAGAGTAGCCAAAACTCCTAGAAGAAAAGACTGATTCTAAGGCTGAGGTAGGAAAAGTACAAGATGAGCCCTGAACTCCTTGTTGCACTAGGAGGTGAGGAACCGCTCTAAAGATGATGAGGGTGTGTCAGACACGTCCAGGAACCTGCCTGAAATAGTCTGGAGCAATTTGAACATCAAAAACAATATCATTAGTAATGCATTATAACTACTTGAATGAAACAAAACTCCTGAGTCTATGCTGATACAAAGGAACAAATGAATACAAAAATATATGGAGGGAAGAGAAAATTCTTCCTTGCTGTATAATGCCAACTAATAAACAGAAAATTTGATGAAGCTAGAAAATCATTAATGAATAGGATTAGTAGGTGAAAGTTTGATTTTAAAAAAAAAGGATATTTATATAGTTTCAAAGTATCCCCCATAACTACTTATTAATTACAAAAAGGAAAACAGCAACTTGACAAAGGAAACCTCTTGAAGATATTTCACCTCAACCAAGGAATCAAAACTAACACCAATACTGGGACTCATTGATATTACGTGACTCTTGAAATGATGTACTGAAAAGGACACAACAGCCTTTCACTGATATTCCTGCCCAAAATGCACTGTCTGAATGTATCGTGAGCAAATGTCAGACTGTTTCAGGCGAAAGGAGACCAAAGAGACACAAGAACTAGAGGCATACGTGATGCTGAACCGGACCCTGAACCAGGAAAAAACAGCTATAAAGAGTATTACTGGGCCAACTGAGAACATTTGAGTATGCGTATGGATACTAGTATCATATCATATCAATGTTAAATTTCCTGACATCAGTAACTACTGTGGTTACATGAGACAATGTCCTTGTTCTTGGTAATTATACACTCAAGCATTTAAGAGTAAAAGGGAATGATGTCTTCCATTTATTCTTAGAAAAAATATATCAATATTATAAATTATATGTGCGTGTGTATGTGGGTGTGTAGAGAGAGAAAGAGAATGGCTGAAAATTTAAATTATATCAAAATAAAAAGTCAGACAAAAAAGAAAAGCCAAAGTGTTGCTTAATTATACCTTTGGAATGTGATAGGTCATTTATATGGATCTAAGAACAAAAACCAGTATCTAAACTCCAAGCTTCCTCTTCACATAATAGAAAAGTGTGTTATTTCATTGGAAATCAACGGAAGAAAATGGCAAAAATGCAGGGAAAAAAGGAGTTCAAATTTAAAACAGCATGGTTTAGTCAAAAGTATTTACTTAATTTGAAAACTTGATGGCTGGGGCATGAGGAAGGTACCCTCTCTGTTTAACCAGTTCAGAGGAAGCAGACTTGGCCCAGGTGAATAGACCCAGTGCTCCCCGCATACTGATTTCTCATCACATCGCATGCTTCATCTTGGGTTACTTTTTGATGCTTCTGCCTAAGGGTAAATTAAATGAGATTTTTCTGTCACAGAGGGTTTGGGCCTATAATACCTACAATCTTCAGATTCAGCCTTACCACTAAGCCCACAAGAATAACATCTGGCAATTCTGAGCATTTATGGGCTTTAGAATTATTCTTCTGCCTAAGGTCAAGTTTCCATATATCCTGAGTGAGCTCCCCAGCTACCCACATGCCCTCTCATTTGTGGCTTCCTCCTTGATTCTTCATCATGACTCCTTATGCTGAGCCTTTGGGCTGAGTTTCTGCCCTATTTCCTTACTGCTCTCTAAGAATCCACCCCTTCTGTCTAGGACCATGACAATCTATTAGTTCTGCCAACGCCCTTCTTATCCAAATAACCAGATTCTTTTCCCTTAGTCCTTTGACTGGGAAAATTCTTCAACCTAGAAAGTCTTTCCTGGAACTATGACTCTGTAACCCCCTGACTCTTAGGAGTTTTTGATCTATAGGTGTTTGTGAACTCAGGTTAGAGTATGGTACTTCTCTGTGAGACAACAATATCCCTCCTGGGATAATCTGAAAACTTCTAGAATGATCTGGAATTTTCACATGAAAGTTTTATAAAGGGAGTTATTCTATTACTGAATCCAGAAAAAAAGAAATTACAGAATATATCTAAGTTGGTTCATTTTGATAGGAGACATTAGCAGTAAGGACTCCTCCCAGGTAAGAATTTTATCTTTTTTCTTGCTACTGTAAATGGGATTTTTCACTACCATTTTATGATCTAACTAGTTATCATTTGTTAAGCTTACATCCTGACACACTACTTAATTTTTTATTTCTTGAGTCATCATTATTGTTGAGTTAGTTTTATTGTAGATTCCCTGGGATTGTGGATTTTCCAGGGATTCAAATCATCTCCAAACAGAAATTGTTTTACCTCTTTTCTAATTCTATGCCTATCATTGAGTTCTCTTGTCTAAATCATTGGTTAATTCCTCCAGTTCAGTGTTATATATCAGTAGAGATACTGAACAATTAAGAGAAAATATTTGCAAGTTAAATCACAGATAAAGTGTCATTACCCCCCAAAATACAAAGAAAATACTTCAGAAATTAGTGAAAAAATACCAAAAACCCAATAGAAAATGGGCAAAGACACAAGCAAACAATTTACCCTTAAACATAGAAAAGTTTGTCCAAACTCACCCATAAGACGACAAATGCAAATTAAAGCTACACCAAGATACTGCTTCTCACCTATTTGATTGGCAAATTTTTTTTAAGTATAATAACACACTCCATTGGCAAAGCTGCAGACAAATAAGCCCTCTCCTACATTGCTTGTTGGAATGAAAACTGGTACTATCCTTATGTAGGGGAATTGGGCAATATCTAACAAAACTACACATCTATTCCCTTGGGATATAGAATTCCCATCATTGAGTAATTTACCCTGCAGATATACCTCCAACAATTTTAAAATACTTGTACACAAGAATATTCCTTGCAGCACTGTTTGTTACTACAAAATATTGGAAGCAACATGCCCAAACAAACGAGGTTAGTTGAATAAGCTGTGGTATATCTACACAGTAGGGGACAAAGCAACTATACAAGGAATGAATTAGAGCTCTACAAAGTGAGGTGGAATGCTAAGAGAGCTCCCTTTTATTAAGAAATAAGGGAGAATAAGGTATCTGATCATTTGTGCAAAAAACAACAGAGGACGGATAAGGCAGAGGCTAGTGTGACTGGTAACCTGGAAAAGGTGGCTGAGGATGGAGTGGAAGGTATGGAAGGAAGGACGGGGGTGGACGATGGTCCTTCTCTGTGTATACTTTTTGGTACCATTCTGACTTTTGGAACATTAGTATTTTACATCCTCAAAAACAAAAAAGAATGAAAGCAAAAGAAAATAAGAAAGGACAGAGAAAAGAACTCTAAAATGGAGTACAAAGACAAAACAAAGTATATTCCAAAAGAATAACCCAACCAAGCTGAGTAACCTAAGGAACTTTTGCATATAGGATTTAGACAAAATTCCCTCAGGCTAAAGAAAAATTTTAAACAAATATTGAATTCTAGTTAGTAGGTTTCTCTTCCAGAGGCATGGGTTAGCAATTCTGAAACTATTTTCTTTGTGTTCTAGGATTAGAAAATAAGTTACTATATTGTGGATAATAAGAGGCATATTTCTCACTGTTGGGAAGGGGAGTTACAAATATGGAAAGGGATAAAGCTGGAATGAAAGGAAGGCAGAAAGGAAAAATGAACCCTGTGGTACTGGACTAGAAATGGAGATATCAGTGCAAAGTCATGGCTTTTATGTATAAATAGGGAAAGACAGACAGACACACAGACACAGGGGAAAGATATAAAAAATAGATATAAGTGTGTGAAAGGGTCTAGAAGGAATTATGCTCCAGTATAAATGAGCACATCTCTATGGATAAACGGCCAATTCTAAGGCTGAGGCAGGGAGAGTACAAAATGAACTTGAAACACCTTGTTGCTCCAGAAAGTAAAGAACTAAAGAAACATGAGAACATACCAAAAGGATACAGGAGCCAGTATGAAAGGCTCCCACTTGCCAAAGCTGACATAATTTGAATATCAAAATAAATAATAGTATTGAATAAAGCAATAATCTATGAGTTCATCTGCTATAAACAAACTAATGGGAGAAAATAAATCTCTTCTTTAGAGTGAAAAGGCAGTTAACAAGTATGGAAGAAATTATAAAATTATAAAAGTACCATTTAGCAATCAAAATAATAATTGATTCAGCTAAGAATCTCCAGTGAGTGCTAAAACTCATGGTGAAATTTTGAGAAGTAACAGGATATTTACTTAGTTTCAAAGTAACTCCCCAGAGATATTTATCGATTACATAAGGGAAAGTCATAACCTCACGGTGGGGAAACCTGGCAGATAGCACTTTAACTAAGTTATCAAAGTTAATATTGGCAGCAATGGGACAAATCAATGTCATGCACCTCTTGATATGGTGCACTGGGAACAAAACATTACTTCTGTGGCGTTCCTGCCAAAAGTGTAAAACTTAGTCTAATCACAAGGAAACACCAGCAAATCCAAATTGAGGGACAGTCTACAAAATACTTGGCCTATACTTTCTAGAAAACTAAGGGAAAAAAAGCACAACTGTTCTGGATTAAAAGGAGCTAAGAGATATGAAAACTGAAATGCAACACATGTTCCTGGATTTTCTTTTACTAGAAAAAACATCTTTGGGACTGTTGGCAAAATATGAATAAGGACTGCAGGTTTTATAATAATGTATTATAATGTATTCATGTTTAATGTTCTGACTTTGATAATTGTGTTCTGGTTAGGTAAAGTATTGTTCTTTTTTAATAAAATACATGTTAAGCTAATGAGAGGTAAGGAAATAGCATATCTGCATTTTACTGGTGAACAGTTTAGGAAGAAAGCGTGTATACATAGGTGATTGATGATGGTGATGAAGAGAGATAGATAAAAATGTAAATGTTGACATTCAGAGAATCTAGATGAAGAATATATGATAAGTCTTTCTACTATTCTCACTTTTCTGTAAATCTGAAAATATGTCACAATATTTTTTTTTAATTCTGCTTGGCTGGAAGGCGAGGGCATACATGCAGAATGCTCTTCTGTCCCCTCTGCTACCTAGAGAAGCATTTCCCACAGCCCAGCTGGCCTCCCTCCCACTCTGGCACTTTAGTAGCGTCGACATAGGACTGGGAGCGAGGAAATTTAATATGAACTCAGCTCCTGTGTTCCTGGGGCAAGCCATTTATCATCTCCGGGCTTCAGAGGTCTGATGTGAAAGAAGGTTCAAACACTATCTCTTAGCCAGTTATCAAATGTCTTTTGTAAATGTACTAAGTTCTGGAACTGCGAGAGTGAGCAAAACACCTGCTTTCATGCAAATAATAGTCTAATGCAGAAAACAGACCTAAAACAAATTATTTAGGTGTATAAAATTCTGGAAGAGAAAACATACATAAAACATGAACCAGAGATCTGGGAACATAAATCAAAGAGATCTGAGCCTTGGGAGATCAGGAAATGCTTTCCTAAACAAGTCACAATTAAGCCTGAATGAGACCTGAATGCAGGGGAGGGGCTAGCTGGTGGAAAGAACCAGGTTGCGATGAAGAGCATTCCAGGAAGGTAAACTGTATGTGCAAGATCCAAGAGAGGAGATGGCTTGGCATCTCTAAGGAGTTGAAAGAAATCCAGATATCTAAGGACTAGGGAGAGAGAAGTCTCAGGCTAGTGGTACAAGATTGGATGGAGAGGTGGGGGACCAGGCAGAGTGATGAAGACTATCTCAAGAATATCCAAATACCTTCCTAATCTATGATTCTTTTTAAAAGATATTTATATACAGATGTTCGACTTTAAAAAGGAATTCAAATTCCATAAGTCTCTCATAATATGGCTCAGGACTTGAGTGTCTAATAGTTAGACACTCAAGTCCTGAGTTAGTTAGTGTCTAATCATAATAGTTACTCAGAAATAGTTGTTGAATGTCAAATATATTCATTATCCTATGGCTCTTGAGCCTAACAATTACATCTGATAAAAACTTGCATATCATAGAGGGCCAGGAAGTCATCATAAAATTACTACCCTCTCCATTAGAGGCTGGCACAAATAAATCTTGACACTGACAGAGACATTCATCAACAGTGACAGAAAGGGAAACAGTCCTCAGAATAGAATGCTCCATGGCTGCAAAAATCACTTAAAGCTGTAGCCAACTAATGTCTGAAATGAACACTGAATAATTGTTCCTTGTCTGGAAGACTGACAATACCATCTAATATCCCCTGGCTGTAAGTTAGAAATGTAGATCAGTTCATGGAAAATTATACATATTATGATTTCTAAAACTTCTCTGCAACAATAAATTTCACTCCCTTTGGGGCTTATGTTACTTTGATTGTAAGAGAAGAGCATACTTTCACCATGAAGGGTCAACAAGAAATTCATGCTGTTATAAAATGGGAACAAAGTGGGTCAACAGCTTTAAATCAGCCTAATCTAAAACCATTGGGCTTTACTGCCTTTTAGTAAGAGCCTGTGTCTGGATTTTGGTCTTCTGCAAAGGCCAATAAGGCTGCTAATCTAATCTGCTATTGTGTTCCATCAGGGCAAAATCATAGCACAAAGCCCACTCATAGTGTCTACTCTCTCACCAAAAGGCAGTGACTGTGTGCGTGGCCACGGAAGAGGGTTTCATGTGGATTACAGCAAGGACCTCACCCTTCGGCAACCCAGGCTTGCTGGATGCACTTTATATAACACTTAGTATGGCTGAGTGCGGAGGGGACCTAATAAAAATGGTGTAGAATAGTCCTCTGGTCCAAGGGTCATGGCACAGTGGACATTCATCCTTGGGTAATGAGAGAAAAAATGTAGCTGCTCCTGGCACACTCCCTGCCCAGAGCTACATAGGAAATAAGAGCAGAATCACCATGGATGAGACTTGTGCCAGGTAACTCCTGCATGTCCTGCATAGAATCTAGAGCAGGAATTTGGCTCTAGATTCTAAGAGCTAGGAATCCAACCTATCTCTGATGGCAACTTTACCAAACACTATCTCTGAATCAAAGTCCAATTTCCTCAGCTAGGCATCCAAAGCCCTCTACAATCATCTGTTCTTTTCCAGTTCTAATTCCTCATTCTTTAGCCAAACTAAGCACACTCTCTCAGTCCTGTTTCTCAGCATCCCTGTTCCTTTGGTATGAGATGCCCTCCTTGCATCTTGATATAACCCAACTAATTTCCAAGGTCCAGCTGAAAAGCACCTCTTCTGTAAAGCCTCTCCCAATGCCCATCCCTCCACCTCCTCAGCTTCTGCAATCCCTTACGTCTTCATTCTGCCCCTAATTTTTATTATTTTATTTTGTGTCCAGATACGAGGCTAGTATTACTGCATTTAACCATCAAAAAACTATCTCTACTTTGCGAAAGAGCAAAATGAAGCAAAGAAAAGTGAAAAGTCTTGCCCAAACTAAATTAATCACATTGGTAGCATGGGACATAACAAATAATTACAGTGTGGAAAATGTATGACTTTTAAATGCAATATTTTCAATAAGTGAAAAATTGATAGCGAAATCTAGCTAGGACAGTTGGAGTATTTTTAACCTACTCCAGAAGTTAGCAGCATGATAAATATGCTTCAGTGGAGTATAGCTAGAATATCCATTCATTTCCCAAGTATAACATCATTTGTACATTTATAGGATTTCTTATTTTATAAGCAAAGCAAGAAGCTTGTAAAAGAAGAAGCTATGAAGGGGATGCCTTCATATTACTTCACTATTTAGAAAACTAAGTAATGCAGCCGTGATGAATCTGAACTCTGTGAAACCAAGGTCAAAGTTTCTCAACATTTTTCTCCTCCTCTTCTTTGAACTAGCAGGAAGGCAGTCTTTCCAGAACATGGACAAAGGCCATCTCTCTGATCTCAACATCCCCAAACCATTTTCTACAAACACGACTAATTACTGAGCTGAAGAAAAATCATGTGGAGGAAACTGGCAAGAGTGATGATGTACTACAGAAGGAACTGCAAAGTCAGCTCCGCTGGCTCCTCTGATGGAGCGAATGCAATACTAATCAGCGCAGGAAAGAGCAAAGGCTGGTATGCTGCAGCCACACTTCGGCCTAGAAAATCAAGGGAATTTCTAAAATTACACAAGAAAAATGCACTAGGTAGTCCTTGTCTCCTACTGCCACTCCGGGCCAGGCCTGGAATACCCCTCCCAGAGCCAGCCTGGTATTTAAGCTTAGGTTTCCCTGAAAACAGAGGAACCAAGACTAGAACTCAGGAAATCCCACCCCTGAAGTGGGCTAAGCTGAGAGCAGTTACTTAGAACACTGGGGGTAAGTGATGAGGACAAAGAAGAGGAACGACAGAATCCTCCTTTTGAATTGCTAAGTGTGGACGATTCCTACATCATGTGAAGGCAGTCTGAGGCTTCACAACTGTCCAGCTGCATCAGATGTGGGGTGCAATCTGGCCCTCTCTCAAACTGCTGCAGTAATAAACAGCATGGGTAATTCCTTCTGTTCATCCTAGTTAAGCCACACAAACATGGCTATGCCCAGCTGGGGGAGGGAGAGCATCCTTTGAGCTGAGGACAGCAGATGCATTGGAATTCTCCAGTATGCCTTGAATACCAGAAATTGTTATCTTTTCATAAGAAGAAAGTACATGTAAGAGAGTTTTGTGAGGCTTTTTCCTTATGTTGTTAACCCTGGGTGGGATACTGCCTAGTCGAGGGTAGCACTGCTGACATCTGGTGTCCAGCCCTGCCATGATGTAGAGATGTCCTTTTTCCAACACTTTACAAGCCATAGCGTCACCTTCCTCAGAGAAGTTCACAAATGGAGTTGTGGAGAAAAGTGACTGCTATCGTGGTTCCTCTCAAAGTTGTAGCTGTCTCCTGATGGTTATTTACACATGGCACTAGTCTACCTGAGGCCCTGTGCTTTAGCATCGGTA
Source organism: Balaenoptera acutorostrata (assembly GCF_949987535.1). Taxonomy (NCBI): domain Eukaryota; kingdom Metazoa; phylum Chordata; class Mammalia; order Artiodactyla; family Balaenopteridae; genus Balaenoptera; species Balaenoptera acutorostrata. The sequence continues at coordinate 48,104,097 of NC_080065.1, read as the reverse complement.
CCATTTCTACATTCCAGAAGGACCAAGAATCATTCTATTCTAATTTTTATGAGATCTCTACAGTCTACTCAGCAACAGCTCTCCTTGCTAAAATTGATCGAACAGATCCCATCCAACATTTCTGAGTAATCTCCCAAGTGTCCCTTGACTATACCACCAAATTATGCCTAAATCCTCCACCTATTTATGGCTTTTAAGTACATAGCTGATTGTCTAGGTGAAGCATGCCCCTTCAAAGGAGAACCTTTAGAAATTATTAACCAAGCCCATTAACTCTATCTATATCTGGCAAAGTCAAGTCTCTGGAGAATAAAGCATTAGTAAACTAAAAGTCGAACATGTTGGACTCCCCCTGTAAAACTGTCCTCTGATGGGCTGCTGTGCATGTGAAAATGGCCTCGATGCTTCATTATGCATCTTGGAGATACACAAAGGAAAGTGGCGCATACTTGCCTGTGAACTCTTTCAGATCAGATCCCATGACTTTGTTAGATCTCCAGCGGCAAGTACAGTGCATGACATATATAAAACAAGTAATAAGCATTAGAGTCTGAGTCTGTTCACAAGAAAAAAATAAAAGAGAAAGTGTGAATACCATGCTTCAGGAACACTGCTGTTAAAAACTGAATCGGTTTTAGAACACGAGGGTTGTTTTCAATGTTATTATATATATATGACACCAGTTTTAAGAAGAGCTGGAATAGGTCTACATAATAAGGGAGAATGAATTATTAAGCCAGAGTGTCCAATCAGAAGGGCTTAATTACAGAGGAGCCTGGCAATTATGAGTGGCTTATGAGTGTCTAAGCAGCAATCATGAAAATGAAAGGACTCACAAAGTTCGTACATGACCAACAAACTTACACTTGTGAGTAGAACAACAAAGGTATCAACCAAACTCTATACAATGTTCCAGGTGTAATGAAAAACCTAAGACATTCAGACATGTCATAACTGTAACAAGAAAGGGACCCCCTGAAAAAGCATTTTTAAAGAAAATAGCACATCAAGTTGAAGACCAAGCAGTCTCATAATTAACTATAATAGTATAAGAAGGATTGATATGGCTTATTTGAGTAGAAATGCTATTATATTTTTTTAAATGTTTAATTACTGAACTAAACCTGTTGCCCATTTGTCCTAAGCCACCTTCTCCTAGATTCGGCATTACCAAAGCAAGCTCTCGCTTTTCTCCTTTGGATTTGATTTGACTTTGACAAAGTTTTTAAGTGCACCAATGAATACATTAGAGATAGATATTTAAACCCTAGAAGACATAATTTATATTGAGATATTTCCCTATACCAGTAAGCATAATCTAAAATTTCCCCAACTAGATATTGGGCAAAATAGTTTACAAATCCATTTAATTAAAGAAAGTAAAAGACCACACACTGAGGAACAATTCTCACCAATTTTTCAACGAAGTATGTTCAAAGCCTGACTCAAAACTAAAACACTAGGTTAATCCCTAAAACACTGCACAAACAGAAGCCAGACCATAGTCATAAATAACAGAGTGCCATCAGATAAGTTACATGCAGCATGGAGCCAAAGGACAAGACCCACAGATAAGAGACGCAAATTTGCTCTTATCTCAGTTCCCAAGAAATCTTTTGACAGGATGAATTGAAACTTTTTATTCTGACCCCAGGAAGAATAAGAACCACAAGACATTATGTCAGGAATAGAGCACAAGGATTCTTTGAAAGCTCATGAGTAATCTATATGTTTATTCTTTTCCTCATTTTAAAGAAAACCACATCTCATTTTACAGAATGCTAGAAACATTTACAGGAAACACTTTTTTTAAAAAGAAAGTACCCATGGAGACCAAATGTGGCTACCTCACTCATTCCAATTCTATGCAAATAATATTTGGTAAATACTCAAAGCCAATACAGAGACATTTATCAGCAAAAATATATTTCTCATTTCAACCCAAATTCCATTTATCTTCTAAAGCTCCTAGGAGTTCTGTGTAAATGATTCTCATTAACAAACTTTGACAGAGGAAGGGAGATTCCCATATATGGCGAATGAGCTGAAGTGATATCTCAAGGTTACAGAGTAAATCACTAGTGAAAATATATCTAAGAGGCAGGACTCTTACTTCTTAAATCTAATTTTTTGACCATCAGAATTTGAATTAATGGAAGCCAAACTAAATTCAAATACTAATAATTAAAAAGTTGAAAGCTAGGTAGAGAAATGAGAATGATTTCCAATTAACCTAGGTTTTGGTGATAGGGAAAATACAATTCATTTAAAGTTGAGTATAAAGTCATTATTAATTTAAAAAACCAAGTATATTTAAAAGGGCACTGTCACCCTATGCCCTGCAATAGCAATCTGCACAGCTAAGAGGCATTGTGCGTTTAGCTGTGTACCTGGATATAAATACATGTTTAACACTCTACTAAATAAATAATGGTGCATGCAGTTAGAAAAACTGAGCAGAACTGCAAAGAGTTCAATAAGTATTCTGTTTTTCTTCCAACATTAGCCACCATGTATCCCGCAAACATCAACAGAAATGATGGGTACGTTCACATTTAAACTCTGATGATAGTCCTTAAAGTCAAAGATAAATTTCAAAATTTATCAATTACAGTAAGTCCCCTACATACGAATGAGTTCCATTCCGAGAGCACGTTCGTTGAGTCCAATTTGTTCATAAGTCCAACACAGACAGCCTAGGTACCCAACTAACACAATCGACTATATAGTACTGTACTGTAATAGGTTTATAATACTTTTCACACAAATTATACATAAAAAACAAATACAAAAAATAAAGAAACCATTTCTAATCTTAAAGTACAGTACGTTGAAAAGTACAGTAGTACAGTACTACAACGGGCACACAGGGGCTGGCATCGAGTGAACAGGCAAGAAGAGTTACTGACTGGAGGAGGGAGAGGAGGTGGGAGATGGTAGAGCTGAAGGATCGTCAGTAATAGGAAATGGAGGGCAAGCTGCAATTTCACTCATGCCTGACTTTGATGGCACAGGTTCTGGTTCCTTGCTGGATTCAGTTCTATCTACCCTCTTGAAAACATGATCCAGTGATGTCTGGGTAGTAGCTCTTTTTTTCTCATCATAGATGACACGGTAGCACTGGATCGCATTCTGAACTTCTGCTGCAACTTTCATGTACCATCATGCTACATTCAGGTCTTATGCCTCCAAAACTAACAGTGCCTCCTCAAATAAAGAAAATCCCCTCGCCACTTCCTGCATCGTGAATCTCTTTTGTTCTTCAGTTACTTCTTCTTCCTCTTGTTGCTCCACTCTCTCAATTATTTTTACTTTTGTTTCCATCATAAAAGCATCACCGTTGCTTTTACGCTTGCTTCTGGACATCCTGGGCTTGAAATAAAGATACTGTACTACTGTACTCTATACAGTACTGTACAGTGGAGTACATAAAAGCACAACCACTCGTAGAGGATGCACACACGTGACAATGTATGCCAAACATGTGAACTAACTTATGTGACTGGACATGCAAGCTCACGTTCGCATCTTTGAAAGATGGACATGCAAGCGCATGTTCACATCTTCGCAACTTGAAGGTTTGTATGTAGGGGACTTACTGTACTAAAAAGAAAACAGATACACCACCATTATAGACTGGGCTCTGCTGGTCAGCTACTTAAATGTTGGCACAGGGTACCCTTCCTTTTGTTAGACACCAATCCCAATGCTTATTTGTCATCATGAAAATAGATGTTTCATTTTTGTGTCATCAAAATAAAGTCTCATTCAACTCATGAACATAAATACTATTGAATAGAAACTTCATGAGGAAGTTGGATAGATGAATTTAGGATAAGATTGAAAGGACATTATCTGGTTTAAAAAAACGTATCCTTTAAACCATATTCATTGGAAATACAAATGAGAATTTGTGGTTAAAACATATTCCCACAATGCTTGGTGTCAGTCTATCTATCTCTTGTAAAAATAAAATACAGTGTGTGTGTGTGGAAAAAAAAAAAAAAAAACATATTCCCAATATTTGTGTAGTTCTGCTAGAACCCTAGAACCAGACTGGAATCTACAAATGATTATCTGTGAAGGTCACCTACTCATGGGTGTGATGCAGAAAAGTTCATTGGCAGGTAGGCTGAGTTGAAAGCAGATATCCAGAACAATGAGGGTAATAAAACACACAAAAGAAGAAACATCTTTGATTGAACTCTTTCAAGCATTTATAAGTCACTCCCTGTTGCAGCCAAAATTCCCTATCTTCATCATTTCTTCTCCTGCTACCATGTTTTTTTATACTTTTTATATCTGTTTCCTGAGTTATTGCAAACTTCTTGTTTCTCTCTTTCATTCTCCAATCCTACACATTATCTGTGGCCAGATTATTTTTTCTACAATCTGCTTTATTCATGTCACTCCTTTGTCCAAAATGGTCATTTTATTGAAGTATAGTTGTTTTACAATGTTGTGTCAATCTCTTCTGTACAGCAAAGTGACTCAGGTATACACATATATACATTCTTTTTTTTATATTATTTTCTATTATGGTTTATCCCAGGAGATTGAATATAGTTCCCTGTGTTTTTTTAAATCACCATTTTACAATCCCCAATGAGATAATGAATCTAAGCAATGGACATCAATGAATACTAAAATAATTAGGTAAACTATTTCTTTATAATAGATGAATAAGGCTTACAACACACAAATCTACTGATAAATCTTTAAATCACTGAAAGTGGGACAACTAGATATGTACCCTCTGGTGTAATCCAATGGCAAAAGACACATCTTCCAGACCTAACTATACAGCAACACCTTTCTGCCAGCCCAAATATGACCTCACCTTTCCACACAGAGCATATTCCTTTGGACTCATTCCCACTTCTGTGCATTTATTCCCCTTTTTTTCTTTACCTGCAACATCCTTCTCTTTCCTCATCATCTATTCTTCAACCCCTGTCCATCATTAAAGGTCCAAGTTCAATTTCTATATGAAGCCTTCCCTGAATTACACTTGTTTCCAGTTACCTATTTCCTCTCTAAAATCCTTTTTAAAAATTGTGCAACCAATTTCAGGCTTTATTATAGATAAAAGTAGAAAATTTGTGTAATTTTTTAATGTTACCATATTTTTTATTGTCAATCTTAAGCTGCAATATCACATGAGTACCCAGGATGGGAAGGATATGACAGATGTCAAAAAGAAAAGCTTTGTGAGGGGAAGTTATAAAGCATCAGAAGCTGAGTTTTCTTAAGCTTTTAATAAGCACCCTTTCAATTGCATGCAAAAGAAATCTAACTCAAAGTGGTTTTTGGAAAAATATTAATTCACGTCACTGGGAAATCCAAGGGCTACATCTAGATTTAGAGGCTCTAAAAATGTCATCAAGACTTTCTCTCAATCTTATGGTTCCATTTATCTCTGTGTCTTGGGTTGATTTTCAGCCAAGTTTTCCCATATACTAGGAAAGATAACCACTGCCAGCACAAGTCTGTCTTTGGACTTACCATCCAAATGGAAGAAAGGTCTTCTCCTCTAGTGCTCACACATTACAGAAAAATTTTATTGGCTGTGCTTGGTCACTAGTCTACTCCTGGACCAATCACTAGGCTGGTGTGCTGAGTTCTGGGATCGTCCAGCCTGGATTAAGTGCCCATACAGCAGACACTTAGAGAGCAGTATTGTTGAGAGAGGAGGAAGCTTTTGTTGTCTTAAATCATACAAGCAGCCATCAACTGCATCTGTTTGTAAAACCGGTCACTTCCAAATTCATAAAATAATTGCATTTATAATTTATGAAACCACTTCTGTGTAAGATGTCACTGTGGTCACTGCTCTATCTTTATGTCAATTTTCATATAACATAAAAAGAAAAATGCAGTGGGAATAGGATACAGCCCTGTTAACATGAGCCAGCTGGTTTTTAACATTGGATTATTGTGATTTTTGAGGGTAAATGGGAGATACTTTTCCTTAGTTTTAAGGCCCCCTTTAGACTACTCAGTACCTTTTACTCAGGAAGCTGAGAAAGAAACACACTAAGAATGTGCTAAATATGAGTATTCAGGCAACTGCAGTATAAACAGTTTAAAACAATGATTTGAAATTACAGTAAGTATGAATTCCAAAACTGTAATTTCAGCTTACTTTATCTGTTATATGGGATAGGCCTCAATGTTAGCCAAATGTTTTAATAAAAAAACAATGAATACATGTAATTAGTAACACATATTTGAAATGCTTGAACAAAAATAGAATCATGAACAGATTCCATGATGTTTTATATAACTTTTCAAAACTTAATAGAATAATTTGGGTTTGGTTCTTATGTTTTTTTCTTAATTTAGTATAGAAGTGAAGTCTGCCTTAGCACTGGACCTCTGATTGTGGCTGATAAGTAGAATAAATAAAACATTTTTTTCAAAAGGTGTACTTGTGAAATTCCAGAGGAATTTTTTGTGAAAAACAAAAGTCATTCTGCCAAAATTTAAAGTCACAGTTTCTAGGACTGAGTTCTTTTTCTTAACAAAGATCAGGGTTTCTCTTTTACAAAATGATGTGTTTCCTATTTACAGTTTGATCTTTAAAACAACTCCACATTAAAATATCAGGATCTAATTGGACTTCCTGTAAAAAATGTAAGCATTATTCACAGCTCTCTTAATCACTCCTTCCCCTGTCCTTATCACACCTCTAAGCTTCAGTAAGTCTCCCGTGTTATTCATCTAAACTTAGCTTTCCATCCATTGGACTGAGGAGTTCTTTGGGCCCTGGGGGTTCTGTGAATTTTACTGAGGTCTAAGCACTTGTTCCCACAGAGATGGCCCAAAACAATGCAAGGAAGCTATGGCATAGTAGAGAATGTGTACCTTTCAGTTTAAGGTTCATGGGTCATCAGAGACCAAAATCACTTCCCTACGACCTAGTGACTTCAGCAAATGAAGCCTTATTTACCACACTGAGGGGGTATCTGGCCTTATTATTCTCAGTTTCCTTTCTGTGTTTAGATTAAGTTATAAACTCAAATCAGAATCAGAGATGTTGCCCCTGGATCTTGGAAAAGGTGTGGTGAGTGGTATGTGTATATATATATATATTTATTTATATATAAATATAAATATAAATATATATATATATATATATATATATATATAAAAAGAAGACAAAAAGCTTCACTTTTCTAGTCAAAATCATAGTGTGGGACTCTCTCACCAATAAAATTGAATAAGTTATAAAAATAGTATGGTGAAAAATGAATACCTCACTCTACAGAGTTCAGTGCGATATTCTAATAAACAGTACACGAACAATAAATACAGTTTTACATTCAAGATTTTTTTTTAAATTAAGGAGGAAAGATAATATTAACATAAAGATTCCCTCTCTTACACTTCAAACAGTAATCTATTATAAAAAAAAAAAAATTGACTTTGGCCTCTGTATTCCATCCAAACACACTCCGTCTATCTCATGACTGGCAACTGACTAGACTCCATCCTCCCCCCTCAAAAATCAACTCGAGTAAAAGTTAACTGGACAGGAAGTTTTTAAGAGATAAATTCCTAGGGTTGACAAATGAATAGCCCTGCACAATAGAAAACTGTGAGTTAGATTTTAGCCATCTGGCACGTAAGCATTTAAGATTCACTTTCTCCCCTTTTTCACAACATGTCTAGCCAGCTATCAGACCGAACTGTTTGAAGGATGTTATCTGGCCTCGCCAGCATTGTGACTCCTTGTCTAATTTAGGCTCTTCTGCATACCGGCACACTAAGGCTTTTTCACCACTCTTGTTCCCCTCCAAACAAAACCAACCCATCTGCTAGGCATTTGGTTGACACATTATGTACACATAATAAGATGTTGTGCACTCTGTACAGATGTATAAACCTAAAAAATAGCATTATCATAACATCTTCTGGTTCAGCTATTTTAAGGCTGCTGTACTCCCATATCACAAAGCCTTGCTATTTATACACCCCTGCATATGGAAGACTCATCCCTCCTGGTGAGACTGCAGCCCAATGTACGCAGCAGACAAAATTACAGGCCCCGAACTTCTATAAACACTCATCCTGGCTTGCTTATCTTCCTTGAATGCAAGCCAAGTTTATTAATAATTTTTTAAGTCAGAAAGAAAATGCAACAATTTTGATTTGACAAGAGGACGTAAAGAAACAAGATAAACAAGAAAAACAGCCAATCTCAAGCCAGAAGGTGAACCTGCCAGGCGGAAGCAGCTAGGGAAGCAGGGGAGGGCTTGGTGTGCTAACCCTGGTTGTGCCACAACTCCATGTGTCATGGCTGTGCTCCTTAGCTGGCCTCGCCATTCACAAATGTACCGTGGAGCAGAGTGAATGCACATCCTGATTGGCAGCTGGAGAAAAGACATCCTCTAAAATTATTTTAAAGCATTCTTTAGGAAAATGATGAAGAAAATGTATTTAGTTAACTTTCTAGACTACATGAAGAATTTCTTTAAATGAATTTGGTAGATTACCCTGAGCCATTTTAGACTGGATTCACTGGTAAGCTTTACTTTTAGTAGACCAACAGCGTTAGAAGTATCAACGTTTTCATTTTCTACCTTTCCAGGAAGAGCAAGACAGAGAGATCGTGAGTACTAGTATCCCATCTCAAAAAGGCAGAGAGCAAATGGTCTGCAAAGTGAAATCCTTGGTTTAGATTTTATTTGGTCAAAGGACTCCAGAGAGAATGACTGCCCTTTAAGGCATGCCTTTGGCCGAGATGCCAGGGATAAGAGTTGGGAGAGCTATCTGGCTAGGGGTCCAGGTCCTACCTATCAGATGCCTGGCCTCTATGTCCACACATGGTCCCCAGGAGCACAGGGAAGGGAGAGGCAGAGCAATGAAGGCTCATAAATTTCCCCTTCGCCTAGTCCCCAGGGACCTCTCACAATCTTTGTGGGCCTGAAGCCTTATAATAGGAACAAATCAGAGCCAGGCATCTGTATCCTGTGGGGGAGTTACTCTACTACTCATGATGCAGCTACAAAGGTTTCTAGTTCTAGGTTTTGTATGCAACCTAATCCCTATTCTCCAGACTACACGACTTCACTGGCAAAAGCACAGGTAAAAATCTCAAGCATCTGTCACTTAAACAGGATAAAATAACATCTGTTGCTTTTACCTGAAAGGGCACTTGTTACATAAGAATAGGCGTCAGCCGTGAGAAGCCCCAGCATGCGAAGTCTCCCTTCCTCTGCATTCTCACCGTGGCACATAGCCACACACCACGCTTTTCCCGCCCATCACCGCTGGATTTACACCCGCTCAGAACTGGTGTTCTGACACAGAGGAGACAGACAGATCTATAGTTCAGGACCCGGGGACTCTGACAGTTTCTTTGTTTGAGGCACTTTCCTGGCATGTAAAACATTAGAAGGCTGCCACTCAAGAGGGTACCAGACCCCTGTTTCACTGCTCAGTTAAAGCGAGGGCTAGATTCAAATTGCTCCTGCAATTTCTGCCAAGGAGGGCACAGAGCACTGCCCTGCTGGCTGGACTTGAGGAAGCAGGGCAGTCGGGTGGGCCTGCCTTTGTAACATCGTTCCATATCAGACGCTGATGTGTTGCCATGACTTTTTTTTTAAGCTATTTTCTCAGTATCTCTTTAGACAGAGAAACAATACTATTTCTCTGCTTACAAAGACCAATTAATTAGATTCAAGGGCAAAATGGACAAGTCATTATAGGCTATCAGAATGACAGAATAGGATGTGTGTGGATGTGTGTACATATTTTCCTTCCCACTTAGTTCTGTGTTATTTTTCAAGGTAAATATGTAGCTTAAACACATTTTCTTCAATGCCACATCATTTATCGAGATTCGGTTAAAGCAAACACATGGCCAGAAATATTATTCAGCCATAAAAAGAAATGAAATTGAGTTATTTGTAGTGAGGTGGATGGACGTAGAGTCTGTCATACAGAGTGAAGTAAGTCAGAAAGAGAAAAGCAAATACCATATGCTAACACATATATATGGAATCTAAGAAAAAAAAATGGTTCTGAAGAACCTAGGGGCAGGACAGGAATAAAGACGCAGACATAGAGGATGGACTTGAGGACACGGGGAGGGAGAAGGGTAAGCTGGGACGAAGTGAGAGAGTGGCATGGACATATATACACTACCAAATGTAAAACAGATAGCTAGTGGGAAGCAGGCGCATAGCACAGGGAGATCAGCTCGGTGCTTTGTGACCACCTAGAGGGGTGGGATAGGGAGGGTGGGAGGGAGACGCAAGAGGGAGGAGATATGGGGATATATGTATATGTATAGCTGATTCACTTTGTTATACAGCAGAAACTAACACACCACTGTAAAGCCATTATACTCCAATAAAGATGTTAAAAAATAAAAAAATAAAAAACATGGCCAGAGAACGGGTGCAATTTTGCTTCCATAAAGACTCACTAGAACAAGGCTAAAGAGAAGACAGATTCGCATTCATTCCTTGCCATTTGCAAATTGCAATTACTCATGCTTGCCTGGTCCCCAGTGAGTCACCAGCTGAACTCCAGGCACAGTAATACAACCCCTGCATTTACAGGGGGTTCTAGTGTGGCTCATGGAGAGGTCAGCAGACCATCAAAAGTCACTCTCTCCAACCACTGCTGCCTCTTAAATATACCTTGGGAATGTCTGTCTAGAAGGATTAAGGTCATTCTGATATCTTACAAAACAAAAAACAAAAAAACTCCATTTACCTCAAAAGATGAACCGTCTGTAACAAATATAGATGAGGAATAAGGATACCAAACTCAAACGCTGATTATTAGATTTGTAAATAGGAAGCATAATATGCCATCTATTCCACCATGAGGAAGGCAGGAGTTCATTCCACACTAACCTCTTAGCTGAGGCAAGCCACTTGGTTTCTAATTGGTTCATTTTTCCTCTTAAGACATAGAAATGCTGATTCTCTATCCTTCTAATAATAAAGTTACCATGTTGTAGCTCTGGAGACCTGTGAGATCACTGAGCTCAGACCCCACTGAGTGCAGCACAGGGCTGCAATTATGCCATCCAAGACAAACAGACATTTGTCTGTTTTCTAAGGCATCCAGGGAAAGCCTTTGCAAACACTCTTAGCACTGTCATCTAGATCTCAGAACTTTGCCTCTACTGACTAGAAAGTTGCCTTGTGCGACTGAAGCCCATTATCCTTGTGCTCCCAGGAGATCATGGAAAATAGCTGGTCATTACATAGGATGAAAATAATTTCGGAAATGGTGTCACAACCAGTTCAAGTGTGAAACAAATTGACCAACTAACTGTTTTATCAAGTCAATAATCTCCCACAATTATATGGCAAAACTTCTTTCCCTGATTTTCATATTAAGATTGCATTTATACTATACTCAATGTTGACTCAGCCCAGAAAATTAAGCCAAAACATAATTTTTTCTTAGCTTTAGGTAAACATGTACAATTTATTATTATTATATAGACCAAATATTTGAATCATGACAACTCAGTGTAAGACATTCCTTTTTCTTTTTTAACTTGTTTATTACTTTTATTATTTTTTGTTTAACGTTTTTATTGGAGTATAATTGCTTTAAAATGGTGTGTTAGTTTCTGCTTTATAACAAAGTGAATCAGTTATACATATACATATATCCCCATATCTCTTCCCTCCTGCATCTCCCTCCCTCCCACCGTCCCTATCCCACCCTTCTAGCTGGTAACAAAGCACCCACCGGATCTCCCTGTGCTATGTGACTGCTTCCCACTAGCTATCTATTTTACATTTCGTAGTATATATGCCCATATATAAACTACCACTCTCTCACTTTGTCCCAGCTAACCCTTCCCCCTCCCAGTGTCCTCAAGTCCATTCTCTACTAGGTCTGCATCCTTATTCCCGTCTTGCCCCTAGGTTTTTCATGACCATTTTTTTGTTTGTTTTTTTTAGATTCCATATATATGTGTTAGCATACGGTATTTCTTTTTCTCTTTATGACTTACTTCACTCTGTATGACAGACTCTAGGTCCATCCACCAATTTCGTTTCTTTTTATGGCTGAGTAATATTCCATTGTATATATTTGCCACATCTTTTTATCCATTCATCTGTCGATGGACCCTTAGGTTGCTTCCATGTCCTGGCTATTGTAAATAGAGCTGCAATGAACATTGTGGTACATGACTCTTTTTGAATTATGGTTTTCTCAGGGTATATGCCCAGTATTTGGATTGCTAGGTCGTATGGTAGTTCTATTTTTAGTTTTTTAAGGAACCTCCATACTGTTCTCCATAGTGGCTGTATCAATTTACATTCCCACCAACAGTGCAAGAGGGTTCCCTTTTCTCCACACCCTCTCCAGCATTTATTGTTTGTAGATTTTTTTTATGATGGCCATTCTGACCGGTGTGAGATGATATCTCATTGTAGTTTTGATTTGCATTTCTCTACTGATTAGTGGTGTTGAGCATCCTTTCATGCGTTTGTTGGCAATCTGTATATCTTCTTTGGAGAAATGTCTATTTACGTCTTCTGCCCATTTTGTGACTGGGTTGTTTGTTTTTTGATATTGCGCTGCATGAGCTGCTTGTAAATTTTGGAGCTTAATCCTTTGTCAGTTGTTTCATTTGCAAATATTTTCTCCCATTCTGAGGGTTGTCTTTTGGTCTTGTTTATGGTTTCCTTTGCTGTGCAAAAGCTTTTTAGTTTCATTAGGTCCCATTTCTTTATTTATGTTTTTATTTCCATTTCTCTAGGAGGTGGGTCAAAAAGGATCTTGCTGTGATGTATGTCATAGAGTGTTCTGCCTATGTTTTCCTCTAAGAGTTTTATAGTGTCTGGCCTTACATTTAGGTCTTTAATCCATTTTATTTTTGTGTACGGTGTTAGGGAGTGTTCTAATTTCATTCTTTCACATGTAGCTGTCCAGTCTTCCCAGCACCACTTATTGAAGAGGCTGTCTTTTCTCCATTGCATATTCTTGCCTCCTTTATCAAAGATAAGGTGACCATATGTGCATGGGTTTATCTCTGGGCTTTCTATCCTGTTCCATTGATCTATATTTCTGTTTTTGTGCCAGTAACATACTGTCTTGATTACTGTAGCTTGTAGTATACTCTGAAGTCCGGGAGCCAGATTCCTCCAGCTCCATTTTTCTTGCTCAAGATTGCTTTGGCTATTCAGGGTCTTTTGTGTTTCCATACAAATAGTGAAATTTTTTGTTCTAGTTCTGTGAAAACTGCCAGTGGTAGTTTGATAGGGATTGCACTGAATCTATAGATTGCTTTGGGTAGTAGAGTCATTTTCACAATGTTGATTCTTCGAATCCAAGAACATGGTATATCTCTACATCTATTGGTATCATCTTTAATTTCATTCATCAGTGTCTTAGAGTTTTCTGCATACAGGTCTTTGGTCTCCTTAGGTAGGTTTATTCCTGGGTATTTTATTCTTTTGGTTGCAACAGTAAATGGGAGTGTTTCCTTAATTTCTCTTTCAGATTTTTCATCATTCACGTATAGGAATGCAAGAGATTTCTGTGCATTAATTTTGTATCCTGCTACTTTACCAAATTCATTGATTAGCTCTAGTAGTTTTCTGGTAGCATCTTTAGGATTCTCTATGTATAGTATCATGTCATCTGCAAACAGTGACAGTTTTACTTCTTCTTTTCCAATTTGTGTTCCTTTCATTTCTTTTTCTTCTCTGTTGCCAAGGCTAGGACTTCCAAAACTATGTTGACTCATAGTGGTGAGAGTAGACATCCTTGTCTTGTTCCTGATCTTAGAGGAAATGCTTTCAGGTTTTCACCATTGAGAATGATGTTTGCTGTGGGTTTGTCATATATGGCCTTTATTATGTTGAGGTAGGTTCCCTCTATGCCCCCTTTCTGGAGAGTTTTTATCATAAATGGTTGTTGAATTTTGTCAAAAGCTTTGTCTGCATCTATTGAGATGATTATATGGTTTTTCTCCTTCAGTCTGTTAATATGGTGTATCACATTGATTGATTTGCATATATTGAAGAATCCTTGCATCTCTGGGATAAATCCCACTTGATCATGGTGTATGACCATTTTAATATGTTTTGGGATTCTGTTTGTTAGTATTTTGTTGAGGATTTTTGCATCTATGTTCATTAGTGATATTGGCCTGTAGTTTTCTTTTTTTGTTGTATCTTTGTCTGGTTTTGGTATCAGGGTGATGGTGGCCTTGTAGAATGAGTTTGGGAGTGTTCCTTCCTCTGCAATTTTTTGGAAGACTTTGAGAAGGATGGGTGTTAGCTCTTCTCTAAATGTTTGATAGAATTCACCTGTGAAGCCATCTGGTCCTGGACTTTTGTTTTTTGGAAGATTTTCAATTTCACTACTTGTGATTGGTCTGTTCATATTTTCTATTTCTTCCTGGTTCAGTATTGGAAGGTTATACCTTTCTAAGAATGTGTCCATTTCTTCCAGGTTGTCCATTTAATTGGCGTAGAGTTGCTTGTAGTAGTCTCTTAGGATGCTTTGTATTTCTGTGGTGTCCATTGTAACTTCTCCTTTTCCATTTCTAATTTTACTGATTTGAGCCCTCTCCCTCTTTTTCGTGATGAGTCTGGCTAACGGTTTATCAATTTGCTTATATTCTCAAAGACCCAGCTTTTAGTTTTATTGATCTTTGCTATTGTTTTCTTTGTTTCTATTTCATTTATTTCTGCTCTGCTCTTTATGATTTCTTTCCTTCTGCTAACTTGGGGTTTTGTTCTTCTTTCTCTAGTTCCTTTAGGTGTAAGGTTAGATTGTTTATTTGAGATTTTTCTTGTTTTTTGAGGTAAGCTTGCTATAAACTTCCCTCATAGAACTGCTTTTGCTGCATCCCATAGGTTTTGGATGGTCGTGTTTTCATTGTAATTTGTCTCTAGGTATTTTTTGATTTCCTCTTTGATATCTTCAATGATCTCTTGGTATTTAGTAACATATTGTTTAGCCTCCATGTGTTTGTGTTTTTACATTTTTTTCCCTTGTAATTGATTTCTAATCTCATAGTGTTGTGGTCAGAAAAGATGCATGATATGATTTCAATTTTCTTATATTTACCGAGGCTTGATTTGTGACCCAAGATGTGATCTATCCTGGAGAATGTTCTGTGTGCACTTGAGAAGAAAGTGTAATCTGCTGTTTTTGGATGGAATGTCCTATAAACATCAATTAAATCTATCTGCTCTATTATGTCATTTAAAGCTTGTGTTTCATTATTAATTTTCTGTCTGGATGATCTGTCCATCGGTGTAAGTGAGGTGTTAAAGTCCCCCACTATTATCGTGTTACTGTTGATTTCCTCTTTTATAGCTGTCAGCAGTTGCCTTATGTATTGAGGTGCTCCTATGTTGGGTGCATATATATTTATAATTGCTATATCTTCTTCTTGGATTGATCCCTTGATCATTATGTAGTGTCCTTCTTTGTCTCTTGTAATAGTCCTTCTTTTAAAGTCTATTTTGTCTGATATGAGAATTGCTACTCCAGCTTTCTTTTGATTTCCATTTTCATGGAATATCTTTTTCCATCCCCTCACTTTCAGTCTGTATGTGTCCCTAGGTCTGAAGTGGGTCTCTTGTAGACAGCATATATATGGGTCTTGTGTTTGTATCCATTCAGCAATACTATGTCTTTTGGTTGGAGCATTTAATCCATTCACGTTTAAGGCAATTATCAATATGTATGTTCCTATTACCTTTCTCTTAAGTGTTATTGGTTTGTTTTTGTAGGTCCTTTTCTTCTCTTGTGTTTCCCACTTAGAGAAGTTCCTTTAGCATTTGTTGGAGAGCTGGTTTGGTGGTGCTGAATTCTCTTAGCTTTTGCTTGTCTGTAAAGCTTTTGATTTCATCGAATCCGAATGAGATCCTTGCCGGGTAGAGTAATCTTGGTTGCAGGTTCTTCCCTTTCATCACTTTAAATATATCGTGCCACTCCCTTCTGGCTTGTAGAGTTTCTGCTGAGAAATCAGCTGTTAACCTTATGGGAGTTCCCTTGTATGTTATTTGTTGTTTTTCCCTTGTTGCTTTCAATAATTTTTGTCTTTAATTTTTGTCATTTGATTACCATGTGTCTCAGCATGTTTCTCCTTGGGTTTATCGTGCCTGGGACTCTGCGTTTCCTGGACTTGGGTGGCTATTTCCTTTCCCATGTAAGGGAAGTTTTTGACTACAATCTCTTCAAATATTTTCTCAGGTCCTTTCTCTCTCTCTTCTCCTTCTCCAACCCCTATAATGTGAATGTTGTTGCATTTAATGTTGTCCCAGAGGTCTCTTAGTCTGTCTTCAATTCTTTTCATTCTCTTTTCTTTATTCTGTTCCACGGCAGTGAATTCCACCATTCTGTCTTCCAGGTCACTTATCCATTCTTCTGTCTCAGTTATTCTGCTATTGATTCCTTCTAGTGTATTTTTCATTTCAGTTATTGTTTTGTTCATCTCTGTTTGTTCTTTAATTCTTCTAGGTGTTTGTTCTTCTTTTTTTCCTTTTATGGCTGAGTAATATTCCATTGTATATATGTGCCACATCTTGTTTATCCATTCATCTGTCAGTGGACACTTAGGTTGCTTCCATGTCCTGGCTACTGTAAATAGTGCTGCAATGAACACTGTGCTACATGACTCTTTTTCAATTATGGTTTTCTCAGGGTATATGCCCAGTAGTGGGATTGTTGGGTCATATGGTAGTTCTATTTTTAGCTCTTTAAGGAACCTCCATACTGTTCTCCATAGTGGCTTTATCAATTTACATTCCCACCAATAGTGCAAGAGGGTTCCTTTTTCTCCACACTCTCTCCAGCATTTACTGTTTGTAGATTTTTTGATGATGGCCATTCTGACTGGTGTGAGGTGATACCTCATTGTATTTTTGATTTGCATTTCTCTAATGATTAGTTATGTTGAGCATCCTTTCATGTGTTTGTTGGCAATCTGTATATCTTCTTTGGAGAAATATCTATTTAAGTCTTCTGCCTATTTTTGGATTGGGTTGTTTGTTTTTTGATATTGAGCTGCATGAGCTGCTTGTAAATTTTGGAGATAAGTTTTTGTTCTTTAATTCTTCTAGGTCTTTGTTAAACATTTCTTGCATCTTCTCGATCTTTGCCTCCATTCTTTTTCCGAGGTCCTGGATCATCTTCACTCTCATTATTCTGAATTCTTTTTCTGGAAGGTTGCCTATCTCCACTTCAGTTAGTTGTTTTTCTGGGGTTTTATCTTGTTCCTTCATCTGGTACATAGTCCTCTGCCTTTTCATTTTGTCTCTCTTTCTGTGAATGTGGTTTTCATTCCACAGGCTGCAGCATTGACCCTACACTGATTTTTTAAATGGAGTTGTAACATTGCATTTTTTTTTCATTTTCTGTGAGTAAAGAAGATGCTTCACAGAGCTGGTCATATGAATAATGCCATCAATGTGTATTTTAAACCAATGTTTTTCAAATGTTAATGTGTGAATGAATTACTTGGGGCTCTTACTAAAGTGTAGGTTTTGATTTCCCGGTCAGGAGGGCCATACAATTTTGCTTTTGTACAAATTTCCAGGTGAAGTGAAGTTATTGGTTCTACAACTGATCCATACTTAGAGTAGAAAGGTTCTAGCCTACACCTCCATACCAGTTTGACTGATATCTATAGCTCTCGATACACTCACTGGTATATCAAGCAACCAGTCAACCAGAGGAAGCAACTGACATCAATCATTAAATACAGCTAAAATAAATTGATTGGCCACCCTTCAATCATCTTAGTCTAACAAATACTATTACTAAGTAAAGAGAAGAATCTCCAGGATAGTTTTATAAAAACCACACATAAAATATGTGTGCACTCTCTCCCTTTCCCCCTTCTCTCTTTCACTCACACACTCACACACACACACACACATCTTATCAGTTCTGTTTCTATGGAGAACCCTAATACACCTGTGTATGAAAAACTGAGCTTTACTATGGTCTTGACACTTCTAACCACTGGGATTCTTAATTCTTTCCTTAGGTTTAGCCTTTAAACATACCCCAGAGACAGTGTCTCAGTGCAGAAATTATGAATAAGCTTTAAGCCAGGGACTCACTGGATCACCACATAATCAACTTGATTGGGTCTTGAATGCCAAGTCCCTAGACTCTTGGACTGTTTCCAGAGGATCAAGTGCCTGTGAGCCCCACCCTCTTTCATGGACTGGCATTCCTGCCCTTGAGGGCCAGTCTTACATGATGAAAGGCAGCTGATAGATTCCTCTGCCTACTGCTCAAGCTTTTGTGTTTCATCCTGATCTTGGACTCATTTTCAACCTTTGACTAGAGGTGTTTGCATACTGCTTGTCCTTTGTCCTCCTAGACTGATCTTCCAGATGTGAAACAAGCTGAGATCAGTTACCAAATCCTAGCGTAACCATACTGTTTGGCAGCTGGGTTTTGTCAAACTTTTTCTCTCTTTGTCTGTGTTCTAGCCAACCCACAACTATCCAAACCCTACTCCTGACTGAGACAAACACACCAAATGTGCCATCTGGCCCCTGACTATTCTCCAGCTTCCGTTACTGCTAATCCTCTCACCTGCACCCCAAACCCACCCCAACCCAAAAACACACCCTGCACTGTAGCCCCCCAGGAGTCTAACTAGTCCCTGTACATCCTGGGTCCTTTCACCATTCCCTGCCTCTCTGAACAGGCTCTTCTCTGGCTGGAGTAAACTGCTTTCACTTGAAGCCTTGAAGAATCTGCACAAACACTGCCACCCTCAGGTCATCAGTGACCCTTGTAGTTGCCACAGTATTCTTTCCTCCACCATTTTGTTTATATCTCTTTAGAGGGTGTACTCTGCAATCGTAGTATTATCTGTTGTGTGTTGCTTTCTCCAGTAAACTCTGACTCCCTTGAGGGCAAAATCTAATTCTGTCTTATTTTTGTGATCCATGGGACTACTACAGAACTCATCACTGGAGGAGCTTAATTCTCTTTTGGTCCAATTATTGATTAACAATTCTGGGCAGAGAATGTCTTGTATTCTATCAATAACCATCAGCCTGGAATAAATCATTGTGACACTAAATTAAATTATTAAATTATTTTTCCTTCCAGGTATCAATTTTTTAGTATAAACTGGCTGTACACCAAAACTCAACTGAATTATAAATTCAGATGTAGAGGACAAATGTTTTATCCTCAATTTATCCCGAGTGCCAGTAAAAGCAACTACTGGAAAGAAAATATCCAATAAGCTTATCTCCAATCTCAAACCTAAAGTTCCATTGATCTAAGGATGAGGAAAAATTAGAAAGCCATAAAATCCACAGAAGCTAAACTGTACTATTTAGCAATTTCTTACATTCTTTATTCTTCCCTAGATGCAATGTCTTGTTTTCTCAGCTAAATTTTAGGCTGCAACCTTTCTTCTAAGGTGCAAATTTTACTTGTAAGTTTTGGTTTCAGAACTGGCCTGTTCCTCAAGCAACAGAAACCATTGCTTAAGTGTCCTCTCTCCCTCCCAAGCACCTCACAGAGGGGCTACTTACCACACATGATGCTTTCCCTAGTATTTTTTCATCGACAAACTAACAAAGCAAAATCTGTATTAAGTTGTATAGCCATGAGAAATCATAATTCTCTCACTGCATCTTTATTTTAAACAACAAAATGATCAAGTGTGGATTTTGCTGTTGCTGAGAAAGCTGTCCAGGAAACTATGGATAAAATTTTCCAATTCAGAGCAAACTGTCTGCTTTTCCAGAAAGTGGAGGCTCAACCAGAGACAGTAAAGTTCATGACCTTAGCAGATAAAGTTTAGTCAGATCCATTAAGGCTGGGTCCTTTATGCTAACTGACCCTCATAATTGGCTGACAATAAGACTTGGGGATTTTATAATCCCTCAGCTCTTCTTTGATGTCATACAAAATACTACAGATGATTCCTCCCAGTGAACCACATTGCCCATATCCATACCTTTGTGTAGTCTCCTCTTCTGCAATCTGGACTTGCTTAATAGAATGTGGATAAATGTGGAAGAAGTTATGCTGACTTCTGAAGTTTGGTCAAAAGAAAGTTTGAGCTTCTGCCTGGAGTCCTGAGCTGCCATCTAAGAAGTCTGAGCCCCCAGGACCACCATGCTGGGGACAGCACATGTAGGCACTCAGGGCCACAGTTCCAGCTAACCCAGCTGTCCAGTAGTCATCCTAGTTCAGGCACCAGACATGGGAGTGGAGAAGCCACGTAAGCATCCAGCCTTGTCAAGCCTTCAGATGGCTTCAGGCTTAGCTAACAACTGGATGTGACCACAGAAGAGACCTCTAAGCAAGAACGAGTCAAATCAGAACCATAAGAGATAATATCAAATCACTGTGTTAGGGCACTAAGCTTTGAGGTGGTTTCTTATGTGGCAATAAATAACTAGAACACTGTAACCAGGGGGAAGTAGACGGGTCCAGAAACAAGGCCTGATGTAAGAATTCCAAATCAATGGGCACCTGGACACATGCAAGCTGAAAATAGCTTCCTCCACTAAGACCTGGGTCTTTGACCTCTCAAGAGAGAAATCATATTTGAAGATGCCTTTCATTTTGACATATTTTCCTTTTAGGATTACTTAATTTTACTGCTGCTCGTCACTTGGTAGTCAAGAATTCTACCCATTTTATCACTTGAAGCAATAAAACAGAACCCCACTGTCCCTTGAGACTGCAGAAAACAATGAGAGGACCCCCATTCCCTTCCAGGCTGTGAGTCAGAACAGGGGGAATTGTCACCCCAAGTTCTGATGGCAGCTGAGCCAGCACGTGGATTTCTCTGCTTGCTTTTCCCTTCTGTAAACTAGCACAAGAAAATGACACAGGCAGGAGCATGACGGTGCCCTGGGAGGTGAAGATGCCATGTGAGGGTGAGTCTGCAGAGTGGAGCTTTGTCCCTCTGCTCTACAAAGCTCACGATCACCCTCGCCCGGCAGTGATTTAGCAAGTCTGCTTTCCAGGAAGTTGCCCATGAGGTTAACGCACTGCAGCAGGTGCAATTGTAACTACAATTAAAGCTGAATTATATTAACAATCCTAACGGCAACTAAGTAGGTACATTTAGGGCCTCTCATGATTGAGGAGGAGAAAATTTTACATGTACAGGTGCTTATGCTACCAATCTCATTAAGTGAGTTAAAAGAGAGAGAGACCTGGGCTTCCCAGGTGACTGCTGCCTTACTTCTTGTCACTCCAGAGTACTGTTCCTGAATGCCAGCACCATGTCAAACTGGAGATAGTATGGCTCCTTTGCCATGGAACTACCACAATCAGAATGCTAACCCAGTGAGAACCTGATACAATCATTGTTTCTTTCTGTGACCTCCTTGGGCACTTTTGAATCCCCAGTTCTAAGTGCAAGGCCTGGCACACATAGGTATTTAATAAATATTTGTTAGGAAGAAGACTAGAAGCAACACAAGATGAGCTAGACTAGATGAGCAGGTCAGGGAATTTATATACATGGTATTTATTATATATCTACAACTCTATCTATTACATTTCCTCTCTGGTATCACATAGGGGATCTTTTAAAGCCGAACTACTTTTATAACTATGTATGGTGATGGATGTTAAATAGACTTATTGTGATCATTCCTCAATATATACAAATATTGAATTATTATGTTGTATGCCTGAAACTAACAGTTATATGTTAATTATACTTCAATAAAAAAATAATAATAGTAAAGCCAAACAAGACCTTAGTCGGTCCTTGATTGCCCCAATCTTGCACAAAGAACATTTTACTTCAGATGCAGCCCAAGCCAGATCCTGAGTCAATGAGAACCAGGCCTGGTGATCAATTCAGGGCCCCATCGCCACTTTGTTTTGGGCTGTAGAATTACTCTTGCTGCTCTGTGTATAAGAGGCTCTCACATTTCCCTAAAGATACACAGCTTTTCCCTAAACTTAGGAGTTTCTAACAGTTTCTGCAATAAAGTATTTTTTCCAAATTAATTTTTACGTGAAACTCCAAAAATAAACACCTAAATGCAGGCCTACATGTAAATGCTAGGCTACAATACAGATGGGGAGCCAAGGCAACTCAGCCTCTCTCTGACCCCTCTGAGATAATTCTGAAGAATCCTAAGTAAATAAGTACCTTGAAACTGCTCATTAAATCAGGAACTCTAGCTCAGTTCTTGTCACTGAGATTCACACTCAACCTGTGACCCCAGGCCATTTGGTTGGCAAGACGTGGGGTCTGGCCAGAGTTCCAGTTCAACCCTAGACCCACAGCACAAGAAGCCATCAGGCTGTAAATGACACCATTGCACTGTCCTCTGCTGCTGGGGCCTGTCCAACAGATCTAACCCCTTAAATGTTGATACCAGCCTGGATCAATCCTCATCTTACCGCATATTTTAGACATAGCACTCATCAACCTCTACGTTAATTTTCTATTTTTAGAGAACAAATTATGACAAACTTAATGGTTTAAAACAATAGATATTTATCATCTTATCACCATGGGTCAGGATCCAGGCATGTTTTAGCTGAGTCTTCTACCGAGAATCTCATAAAGCTGACATCAAGATGTCCCCTGGCTGCATCCTCTTTGAGAAATGGAATATTTTCTGCCATATCACTTAACCAAGCATGTTACAGTCATCAGCGATTGCAGCCCTCCAACGTGAAGCCGGTGAGCCTTGAGGAAACTCAGGAAGGAAAGAATACCTGCCGTCTACCAGCCATCAGACTGCAGCCACTCCCTACGGTGAGCCCTGAGGAAACTCAGGATGTGAAAACACAGGATACTGGCCCCAGATAGCTGAGGTGCACATCAAAGGAATGATTTCAGTGAGCCCAGACTCTTGCATCTTCCCATACATAGAAATGCACTAAATTCCTTAACTTGAGATATCTGGTTTTCCTTTAATTAACAATCATCTTTTGACGTGCAGACTACCTGCCCTTTGTTACAAAACTTCTCTATAACCTGGATCCCCGCCTCGCCTCCTCGGAGCAGTTCTCTCAGGGTTACTTGAGATGCTGCCTCCCAGTCTTGAAGTCCTAAAAATTCCCGCCGAATAAAGCATAACTCTCAACTTTTAGGCTGTAAATATTTTTTTAGTCAACATCATTTCGAGGCTCAATTAAGGAAAAACCTACTTCCAAGCTCCCTCAGACTGTTGGCAGAATTAATTTTCTTGTGGCTCTAGGACAGTTTCCATTATCTTGCCAGCTGTTGGCCGGGTACCACTCTCAGCTCCTACAAGCCCCTCTCAGATCTTTGCCACATAATTTCAGTGTCAAATCCCTTTCACACTTCACATCTCTTGCACTCCCTTTTCTGCTATCAGCTAGAGAAAACTCTCTGCTTTTAAAGGGTTCTTTTGATTAGGTTAGGCCCACCCAAATAATTAACCTCTTTGCCAGCTGATGGGTCACTTTAATTGCATCAGGAAAATCCCTTTTTCCATGGAACGAACATAGCATAGTCACAGGAGTAACACCAGGAGGCAGAGGTCATGGGGGCCATCCTGGAATCCTGCCTACCATACCCTCTGATACACCCACTCCACATACCCCTGGACTGTTCTCTGTATTGGTCAGGAAGATTCATTGCCGTAACAAAGAAACTTGAGAATCATAGCCTAGCACGATACAGGTTTACTTCTTTCTCACAGCAGAGTCCTTCTAGGTCAGCAGGGGCTCTGCTGCACATTGTGATCTAGAAACTCAGGTTCCTTTGGTCTAGTGGCTCTGCTATTCCTTAGCGCCCAGAGTCTTCCACTGGATCTTTTGTATTCTGCTAGCAGATGAGGGAAGGGAGCACATAAGGAAGATCTTGAGGGAATATATAGGCCAGGCCTGGAGGTGGCCTACATGATTTCCACCCACATCCCATCAGCCAGAACTAGTCACTTGGTTGTCACTAATCGCAGGGATATGTATTCGGGAAATGTAGTCTATGTGCCAAGAAGAAAAGGGCAACAGTTGGTGAAGAACTAGTTTACTCTTTGCTTAACTCCCCAGGGCCTAGCATACATTCTGGACTTGACAGAGGGCAAATATTTACCTTTCTTTACCACAAATCCCATTCCTCCCACTGCCTGCCCCCCACACACAAAAAAATAAACAACAACAACAACAACAACAAAAAACCAGGTTGGTTTCTGAATCGTTTCATCAAAATATGGAATTTAAAATAATGACAGTGCCAAGATATCTAGCTTCTGATTCTGATGCCATTCTTTCAATAATTTTAGGTTCCAAGTAAACCTCTTTATCAAGCACTTATTATATCAAAGCACAAAAACTTCATTCACATCACAAGTAGAAGGTTTGCAATTAACATGTAACATATCTGATTGGAATGCTGAAAATTGAAAAAAGACGTGGCTTAGAAAGGGCTGTGAGAAGAGAGGGACACACATACACATTTGTTTTATGTAGTTAAGCCAGATCCATCCCTTTTTCTACCCTCAGGTGAGTTCCTATTCACTTTCAAAAACACCCTCTGAAGTCATTCTTTTCAGAGACTCTCTGGTGTGACTGAGTTTTGTTCTATGAGCTGCAAGAAAACAACTTGTTATTTTTGGAGAGTTACCGTTCCTGTGCTGGGTCAAGGAGAACATGCATTCCAATTCTGAGAGAGATCTAAGGGTAGTTTTAAATCTCACCTTGCGAAGGAAAATTGCTCTTTTCTTCCCTGCTTTAAAGGGTGCTGAGGGGGAAAGTTTAAAAGATGCTGGAAGCCCTTGGAATGCCTGGAACTTGGGATATCCGAGGTTTTAGACATCTTGAAGTCTTTACATTCATATTTCAAAGGATTAGTTAGGCTGCTATTTATGTAAACATCACTTTTCACATCAGTCTTTGTTCATTTACCACCTGCTCACTTGTCCTATTTAATTTTCCTGTTCAATGACTTAATATAGAGATTTTTTTACATGCATGTTTAATCAGTTCTGAAAGCCTTGCTTGTTTTTCAGATTACACCCCATCCCCATGATGCGGTGTCTTTGAGGGTAGAAAAGCAAGAAGGCTGAGACCCACCTTCCAAGTCTCTTCAGGGGGATAAAACACGAGATCAGAAATGTCAGGAGGAGCAAGCAGAATTCCCCCATGGGAGCGGGCAGAGATTTGTGGGAAGGGTGTTTTTTGTACTATTTAAAGGCTTCATCTTGTGGTTCCTCTGTAAAAGGTGTAAGGCTGGATTAAGTTTGTGTGGTGAAAATGAGGCATCATTTCCTATTTGAGCTAGATATATTTTCTTAGAATCAAAATAATTTTTGAACAGCACAAAATCTAGGCTTCGTGCTCCTTGAGATCAAATTTAGAGTAAAAATGATAGAAGGAAGAAGAGACAAGGAGAGAAAACAACATATCAAAGTAGACACTTTGCCCATGGCTCGGGTTCCAGCCACCCTACAATCTCTTCTGCACCTCTGATCTCCCAAACCGGTAATTTTGGAAGACTGTTTAGAAATAAAACTCTCAAAGATACTTTCTTCTGTGAGTTATTCTTACCATCACTTTCTATAAGTACACTGTATAATGCTGTTCAGTCTTTATATCCAACCCGCCTAACCTATTAAGTATAGGAGAATCAAGAAAATCAAAGTTTGAGCAGAATACACACACTTAGCACACATCCAACAGACACAGTTTAGTCTCTGAAACACTGAATTTTAAGGAAGCAAAAGACAGTGGCCCATATTTCACTAAGGATGACTCACAACAAACACTTTTGGAATATGACCTGTTTATCAACTGTGCTATTTCATTAACCCTAGTTTTGTTTAGAAGTAGGTATCTTCTGGTGTCACAGCCTACAGATTTATCTGTGTTAAATATGAAACACATGCTCTGAGCTACCAAGCCAGCAAATTATTCTGCTCTCCTTTGGCCATTCCTTTTCTGAATACAGATAACTCTACCAAAGACCCTCAGTGAAAGACTATAAGGTTAATAACCAGTCAAGCTCCTGCTATCATAACTTAAGATGAAGAAGCCACAGATGAAATATATTCACTCAGATGTTCAGGATACAGTGCTTAGATGCATTATTTTTTTATTAGGTTTAATGTATTTTTATAGGGTCATCCACCAAAATGATAAAAGGAGAGACTTTGTCATGTAGCTTAATAGCACTGGCTATTTGTATACGATGAAACAAGGTGCTGCTCTCCAGCTGTGCAATCTTTATTTACAGAAAAAGCATGCAGAGGGTGAGGTCTACCAAAGTTCAGGGCTTCAAAACAAGCTGACTGTCTGGGCTGTAAATTACCTGTGACCTTGCATTACTAAACGTCTTTTCAGTGGGGTTCTGCTCTCTGAATCCTAGGATGGCGCCCTGCGAGTTATGAGCTCCAGGCTACCATCAACTCTTCAGGGTGCTGAGGAAGAAATGCACTCCTACGGACATTTGAAACTGAAAGAAAATTGCAGGCACTGACCATTCTTGAGTCTGTGCCCCTTTCCACAGCAGGGAAACCGTTTGATGCCAGTTTTCTTTCCTTCTAACCAAACCTGCATCCCCTTCCTCCCCCTTCCCCTAGGTTTATTTCTCTTGCTTTGCCTACCTGGCAAATATGATATGATGGGTTTGGAGTACCTGAGCCAGTCAATCGATACAGGAGATGATAGCAGGAGATGACAGTTGGTTCATGTTACTCTACTTTTCGACAAAAAACAAACACGAATAAAAATGACTGCAGGGACTTCCCTGGTGGCGCAGTGGTAAAGAATCCACCTGCCAATGCAGGGGACACGGGTTCGAGCCCTGGTCTGGGAATATCCCACATGCTGCGGAGCAACTAAGCCCGTGCACCACAACTACTGAGCCCACGTGCCACAACTACTGAAGCCCGTGCACCTAAAGCCTGTGCTCCATGACAAGAGAAGCCACCACAACGAGAAGCCCGCGCACCGCAACGAAGAGTAGCCCCCGCTCGCCGCAACTAGAGAAAGCCCACGCACAGCAACAAAGACCCAACGCAGCCAAAAAAAAAAAAAAAAAAAAAATGACTGCAAAGCACTGTGAAATTTTAAAATGCCCCAAAATGCTGAGTCCACTCAAAATAATGATATAATCATAAAGGAAGCAAAAGGAATTTCTTTCACTGCAGGGACAAGGCCTCAGTGAAGGCACCCTAATGCTTTAAAATTATCAATAAACTTCCATGTGGTTCTACTTACAGCTTTGTTAACCACAAGGTAGAGAACCAAAATTATATGTTTGTATAAACTGTGTTTAGCACTTAAATAAACTTCAAAAACCCATGGAAAAGTAGAAGTACAGCAAGGGTATGTGCTTTCCTAAGCTACCATTTATCCACTTGAAGTTCTCTCTAACCTTAGGGTCCCCTAAACATACTTACAATGCTTCCAACTCCAGTGAAGAGATCTACGGAGCCAGGGCAAGAGGGGAGAATCCAGGGCCAGAGAGAAAGGGTAAGAAAGAAACCCCACCCCAGGTTCTGAAATTGCTAGAAATCTGTGGGGATTCTGATATATCTGCCCTGAATCCAACTTAAAAGACTAAGAAATATTCTTGTGGTAAACCACAAGCCAGGTATGTCTCTGTGACCAAAACCTAAACCACCAAACCCCTTGTCAAGTTCACAGTAGGGTAGACAGTTTCCCTCCAATGAAACCAATCAACTCATTGACCTACTCTAGCCAGCCCTTTATCATATGGAAACCCCAAAGCCTCAAGAAATAGAAACTTGACAGTTTGAATCTTTGACTTTTCTACCGTTTGAGCCGGTGCCAAGTAGACATAACTGAGCTCCATATACCTTAGCACAGGACAGTTCAAAGCGGGGTCTGTGGACTGGTGCCGGCCTGAGAGCTGTTCCCCATCCACCGTAAGATGAGAATAAACTGTAAGTATTCAGAAACTTTTATGGCAATTTTATAAAGTAACTTAATTTTAACAATAAAAACTGGGACTTCTGTTTTATATGCCTTTTCTTTCATTTTTTAAATGATTTGCTTTTCTTGTATTTTATAAAAGTATCCGTCTACCATGGATTGGGAAGTTAAAAAGATAGGGTCGTTTACCATTGTTAATTTGAGAAGTAACACGGCAGAAGGTCCAGTTTTTCTCTTAGTCCTGAGGAATAGCTTTCGATACGTGCAAATTCACACAGTATTGCACTTCTTGCAATTATTTTGTATGTGTCAATGTTTGGTGTTGACGGATAGCCTATGACTTTGCTCCTTGAATTTGTCCCGGTCCTCTGAGAAGCAGACAAGATAGGATTACAGATGAAAGAGATGTACTAGGAAAATGCCAGTGAGGGGCAATGGGGGAGGGAAGCTGGAGGAGGCTGGGAGAGCATCACACTGCAATGCTGACCCCTGTGTAGGAGAAAGGGAAGGAAGAAAGGAAGGAGGAAGAAAAAAGGGAGGGAGGAAGACAGGTCTTTCTTACACTGCAGTGCATTTCTAATAAAGTTCAGTAAAGCTAGCATGGAGTCCTTCTGAGCCAAAATCACCTGTCCGAGAAGACTTTTAACTCCCCAAAATGTGTCTCCCTGGGCATCCCTGTCACATTCAGCACTGGCCAGGAACAGCCTTCAGAAAGTGAGACCCAGGCACAAATATAATAATGAATTTCAAAGCAGAGCATAAGGAACAGCTGTTCAACTAGATTCCCTGCAGTAGGAGACCTGAGGGGCACATTTTCATGGCCACTGCACTCCTCCTGATTCCGCTAAGGGGAAGTGACTTCCTTTTCACTTACAGTTGAGGAGCGGTGAAGTGGGATTAATGTTTCCAATCCCCCTATCCCCTGCTCACTTACTCCTCTGAATTAATCTAACTGGTGAGACCAAGGAAAGTCTGACCTTTGCTGGCCTGTGTTACTCTATGGATGAGATCACAGCATTATAAAAGGAAAGGTAGTTATTTCTAGTTCTAAAAACAATTAGATTTTTGTGGAACAGGCCATATTGTCCTTTCAGCTAGCTAGATATGTGTTAGATAAGAAAATCCAACTCTCCCTTAGATTTAGAACAAGGAGCAACTTCATTCTACAGTTCAGCTTTATCAGGAGCCTCCTCACTTTCAGAGTTCTGGGGAGGTTGTCTACTCCATAAATAAATCTAACTCTATGATTTTAATCTTTAATTATATTCTTGTTGCTATTTATCATTTGAATGGAGCCCGGAAGGGAGACTGGTGAGTAATCAGTATCACCTAATTTCTAATGTATGGATGAATGTGAGCTTGCTTACCCAAAATACCTGCATTATCCTGAGTATAATGCATGAGAACAGCAATGTACTTACACGCTCCTTAGCACTTAAAATAATATCTGTGCTATAAGTAAATATCTGTTGGTGACAGCCCTTGTCACTGAAATAAAAGAATCAACCAATACTGCACAGAGAATCATGCTTGCAGTCGAAAACAGCTACTTATAATCAAACACCTCAGTACTTTTAAAAAACAATAGAAATACCTTTGGCTTCTTAAGAAAGCAAGGTGAACACATCGATAAGATTCTCTTCATGGAGGTCTCTCTATAAATGCAAGTCTCTAAAAGACCACTCAACCTGGAAACAAGAAGAAAGTTTCATTGGTAAGAATGATAATCTCACTGTGAGATACCAGGAATAACTCCACTAAGAATTTATGAAGACAGCTAAATCTACAGAGCTCAAGTGTTCCTATCATAAGAAGGTTCTCCAGAGTGATAATGGTTTTCACCATGGGTAAACTGGAAAGCTTTTACTTCATCATTTTGTAGTCCATAGGAGAAGATGGTAGGCAGAAAAACATAAATGGGAATACAGGCGTTGATTCATCATGGAAAAACTTGAATTTATCCATGGTTGTTGTTTTGTCTCTGGACTAATTGTCTTCTTCTGATTGTTATTAAATAACAAAGAAAATCTGTTTGTGCTATTAAAAAATGTAATAAATTTATTGAATCTCAAGAACATAAGCCTGGAACACATGTTTTTAAGTGGTAGAAGCATTGTGAATAGTGTACAAAAGTGTCAGACATAATCTAAACAGCATTTCCACCATCATTAAAGAGAATATCCAGGAAGCACTTTGAAAAGAGCTTTCAAAGTCATCTGAAACCAGTCTTCGTTGAAGAAAATTATCCTGGAAAACGGAGTGTAGCCAAAGCTATTCTTCCTGTTCTGCTTAGGGATGATGCAGTGTTTTTCAGAGGACAAATAGAATATTACTCAAATCAATGAAACATATATCATTGAAAAGTCTACGTCTTTGTGTGGTTACAGGTCCAGCTGCATAAAAAGCAAAAATATGGTTTCTTTTTTATCAGATCTCTTACAGACAAAATGTTCCCATAAATTCTAAGTCAGTAAGATAATTCTTTTAATGACCAGCAATTCACCCAAAAACCTATATTTTCTTGGGCTAAATAGGATAATTGCCTAGTAAATCATCTAGCTCCTAAGGAGATATTTTGTTTGCATAAATGAATTCCTATTCATACACAGAGGCTCATTAAATCCTATGACCTAGAATTATAAGCAATTAAGGCAAAGCCAACACGATAAATTGGAGATTATAAAATGTGACCTTTTCTTCTGGGCCTCTACTCCTTCACTTAAAAGTGACTGAAAAGATTGCATCAATAGCCTACTCATGTGAGATGGCTTAGATCAAGGGTCTCCTATAGCACTTTCCTCCCAAGATACACTGAAGAAATAATTAATCTGATTATCCTCTGAGGTCCCAATCATGCCATGTGTTTACATGGGTTTATTTGGTAGAAGAAAAACATGTGGTACATATCTTCATTCCAATAGCTATGGGAAGTTCCATCTGCTACATAATAAAGAAAATCATTAAAGAAGTTTGACACTTGGTAATCTTAGAATAGTGCTCTGCATGGAATCCAAACTCATTATACATGAATTCATGTACAAGTCACTTTTATGGGCTACCATTTGTGGACATGTCATGGTCTCACATGCAACATGGATTCAAATTTGAATCTTCAAACTCTGCTTATAAATAAATAGGAAAAGTTATAGCTGGGATGTTTCTATAGGTATCACCTTTTCTTTCCAATTATATAATTTTCTGTTTATATTCTCCAATGAAACAGTTAAGGTTACATTCTTGTGTGATTTTTCCAGCTAAAGTGGTTGTGGTTACAGGCAGATAACTAATCTAACATGAGCTCAACACATGGGAGATTTCCACCTTCAGGCATTTGCCAATCTTTAAGCTACACAGGAAAATAGGTTAAGAGTTAAACAAAAGTTATTTTAAAGCAGAGCAGAAATCCTCAATAAAATTTTAGGAAATCAAATCCAGCAGTAAGTAAAAAGAATAGTATACCATAGCCAAGTGGGATTTATTCTATTGGAGTATTCAAGGGAAGTTTGATATCCAAAAACCAACCATTGTAATCAACCACATTAACAGGACAAAGAAGAAAAGTCATATGATCATATCAATTGACTCAGAAGAAGCATTTGACAAAATTCAAAATCCATACATTATAAAAATGCTTAGCACACTACGAATAGAGGGGGGACTTCCTTAATCTCATAAAGAGCATCTACCAAAAAACCTATAGCTAACATCATTCATACATCAAAGGCTGAATGCTTTCCCTCTAAGAGGAGGAACAAGACAAGGTATATGCTTTCACCACTCTTATTCAAGATATTACTGGAATTTTTAGTCACTACAAATAAGGCAAGAAAAAGAAAAAAACGTACATATTTACATAAAAAATGTAAAAAAATTCTTTTTACATAAAAAAGAAATAAAACTCATCAGGCTGAGTTACTGTCTCTATTCACAGATGACATGATTGGCTATGTAGAAAATTCCTAGGGATCTACCAAAAAAATTCCTGAAACTGTGAGTTCAACAAGCTCACAGAATGCAGATCAAACATCAAAATTAACTGCACTACTCTACTCTGGCAAGAAAAAAAGCGGAAACTCAAATCAAAAATACAAACAATTTACAATTGCTCCAAAGAAAATTGAAGTCTTAGGTATAAACTTAATAAAACATGTATAGAATCTTCATGATGAGAATTACAAAATGATGATCAAAGACAATCTAAATACTTGGAGAAACATACCACGTTCATGGATTACAAGGTTCAACACAGTAAAGATGACAATTCTCCCTAAATTGTTCTATAGGCTTAACACAATTTTTATTAAATCTTAGTAAGGTGTTTTGTATAATATACAAGTTTATTCTAAAATGAATAGAAAGGACTTGAAATAGCCAAAACAACTTTGAACAAAGAAGAATAGAGTGGAAGAAATCACTCTTCCCAATGTTATGGTTTACTGTACAGTTGACCCTTGAACAACATGGGTTTGAACTGCACTTATAAAGTCCACTTAACGTGGATTTTTTTTTTCAACAAACAGTACATACTACAGTACCACATGATCCATGGTTGGTTGAATCCACGTAGGTGCAGAACCGCAGATATTAAGGGTCAGCTGTAAAGTTGTATGTGGATTTTTGACTGTGTGAAGGTTGGCTCCTCTAACACCCACATTGTTCAAGGGTCAACTGTATAGCAACAGTGATTAAGACAGTGTGGTACTGGTGAAGGGAAAGACACACAGTCCAATGGAACATAATAGGAAAACCAGAATTATATCTACATGAATATGAACAATAGATTTGTGACCAAGATGCAAACAAATCATTAATGTTTTTAATGATTAGTGCTGGAGTCACTGGACATCTACAGGCAAAAGCATAAACCTTGACTTAAACCTCACATCTTGTACCAAAAATTAACTGAAAACGTACCGAGGACTTAAATGTAAAATGTAAAACTATAAAACTTCTAAAAAATGTATATCAGAAGATTTTCATGACCCCTTAGGACTAGGTAAAGTATCCTTAAACTTGACACCAAAAACTCACATGTGCACACACATACACAGAAAGAAGTTTAATATTTTAGTTTTTATCCCTGGCTGAAGGTTTATTCCTTTTTGTTATAGTCAAGGGAAAGTATCTCATAGATACTGACTGAGGATCACAGATCCTGTGCCCTGCACCTAGACCTTCCTCTAATAATACTGGTACCTGAACATCTAGACTCTTAAACTTCAAAACTAGACTAGAAAGGACTGCCAAAAAGCTAGTAAAAATATGGCATAATGAATCATTGAGAATGATAATGCTTCATGGACTTTTGAGCACCTAAATATGTACATAGGAATCGAAGGATATCTTAGATGTTATTGAATTCAGTCATCCCCAAACTTTTGGTCACCAAGAAACCCTCTTATTTTTTCAACCATGCATTCTGTGTTAAAAGCTTTGTTTATTAGAACTAGTAACTATGAATCATTGAAGTCTGTGTGCCTGTTATTATGATAAACATTTATATACCTAATTTGATATTTTAAAAATTATAAAACATCTACTGTCAATCATTATTTAATATATGAGGAAACTAAAGCCAACAGCATTAAGTAACCTAAGATCACACAGCCAGTAGAACTGGGATTTGAACTCAGGCCTGTCTGATTTCAAAGTCAAAGCTTTCAACCTCTGTGATATACCACTTCCCCATTCTAAAATACATTAAAAACATATTACATCGAACCATATGAAATCGTTGTCTTTTTAGGTCAAAAATTGTCAAATATCCTCAATTTTATATAATTCAACCTAATGATTAATTCCTTCCCTCATTCTGTTTAGTATAAGAAAACCACAATTGCCATACTGGGCTGATAGTATTCCAATCAAAAGCAAAATGAATTTTCTATTTTATTTAGCCTATGTACCACTGACATAGATTTTTTTTTTTTTTTTTTTTTACAAACTATGATTTTACTTAGGCTTTTTTGAAGTATTAAAATAGTGCTACACTCAGGTTGGGAACCACTGATCTACCTAACTCCACAAGCTCTTATTTTTATAGGCAGGGAACTGAGTGTCAAGATAACAGAATTAGTGACAACACAGGATTAGAGGCCCTCCTCTGATTCTGCTTCTCTGTGATATGATAGCATTTAAAGTCTGTTCATTTAAGTAAATTCAGTTTACCAATAACAATTCCTGGGGCAACTGTTTGCCTAAATACCTATATACACACAGGATATATACAGTCTCCGGAACTTTGAGTTTTCTTAGTGCTCTTCTAACTTTGTTGAGGGAGTGGGACATAGAACAGAATGCCTGGCTATTTCTATCTAGATGAAGCAAGGACAATATTTCACGGGACATATTTCTTCATAATTCTAGATCATTTGCTCATTCACTAAATACAACATCTTCAAGAAGCCAGCAAACTGAGAAACCAAGAAGATAGTAAATTTAAAGAAGACTATTAAATTGAACAGCACATTCACCACGGGGTAGGAGTGGAGATGAGTTCCAGGGGTGCTGGCTGGAGTGGAGCAGCTCCCTTGCTATCTGGGTGTAGCTGTATAGGATGCAAAAGGCCCTCCTGCCTTCTGCAGATTTTTAACAGGAGTCATCTGTCTGGTGTGAAATCTGTTGTGAAATGTGATTCTGGAGCAAAAAAGATCCCAGTTATAGACTGCCTGGATACTGGGTTAAGGGTTAACCTCTAGAGAACTTTGGAAGGTGTTTTCAGTAAATAGGAGATTTAGCAGTGATAGATGAAAAGAAATTATAGCACCAAATTTTGAGACAGAAAACTCCTCAAGTTATTGATGGCAACATTTCTAAAAGCTGAAATAACTATTTTACTTGGGTGTTATCAGGTAAAATATGTGGCTTTCTTTAGGAGCTAGTCACCCATTTACAAAAGCTCATCATCTTTTAGCTACTACTGATCTATCAATCATGAACTGCTTGGACGCTAAACCTGGCATGTGAGCAAGCCAAGCAGAACTCACGATTCAGGGTCTCTGCTCCCTGGCCATTAGCATTAGTGTGTTCTAAGGATTATACTATAATATCTTGTGTCGTTACAGCACCTTTCTCCAGGGAATTGCAGAGTTATAGACTTTTACTCTAATCCTCACAAATAGTTCTATGAGACAAAGAAAGTGAGGGACAAGTCTTCTGAGGAAAGTTTAGCCATCTATATCTGACTAAACATTTTCCGGTGAGGAGAGCAGCTAGTCTAGTGGCAATAACCAGAGGTCCAGTCACATCTCTGAGCTCATGCCTCTCTGTAACCAGAGATGAGTTTCCTGCTTGTCTCCATTTTCCCAGCTGTAAGGAAGGGTTAGAGCTAGCTATCAATTAGGGCAGACGCCCAACATGTACAGGGCCTAGAGTACAAGTACAAATGGACCCCTCCCCCAATGCTCTGTTCTTCCCACTCCCCCTGGTTCTACATATGAAGGGCCTCGTGTGGCTGCTTGTGGACAGCCCACTGTGTGCACCTACCCTCCCAAATGCCTGTCCCTTGGCCACCTCTGTGGCCTAGGCTTGAAAGCTTGGGGCTTTCTGGGTCTTGAGTACCCAAAGTGCAGTTAGGAGGGATGCAGTCTTTGGGCCCTAAGGCCCTTGCCCCTTGAGGAGGGGCAAGGCTGGAGAAAGGAGAAAGGTCAGAATGGAGCCTTCCAAAATACAGGACCCGAGGCAAGGATCCAGTTGCCCAGATCTAAGATGTCATGGAGACTGTGATGTACTTCCCAGAATCTCCTGTGGGACAGAAGGGCTCATCCCTCCAGCTGCTGGGAGTCCCGCAGCTCACAGCCCTCAACCTCAACTGTCACCTCGCCCTCTCTCGAAATAGCCCTAGGTTGAAGAAAGTTGCCTCAAATAAGTCACATCCCATTCCTGAGGCCAGCCTTCATCCAGTGGCTGATTGACATGGGTGTACAACATCCTGGGCCCCTCATCTCAGTTGCAGAAAACGCTGAAGGGACATCCCAGCCTTAGAGCTCCCCCAGAGTTAGCTGAGTCCTTTACTGAGACTGCACCACAGTCAGCTTCTCTCCTACACAGCCCTGCTTCCTTCCCTTCCCCCACACATCTCCTGCACACTACCTCCTCCTCAGAGTCTACTTCCTGGGGAACCTGATCTTTAACAAAGAGCAATGCTAGAAACACCCCCCCAAAAGGCTGAATACAAGGAAACTGTAAAACGCTTGTTAAAAGCAGTCAAGTAATGCTTATTCACCTTATAAAAATGGGCCTTTGCTTGATACAAAGCTAAAATGGGATTTACTTCAGGGTTAAACAAACTGTACTTGTGTATGTGTTTGTTTACTCATTATTTTTGTCCTTGAGGAACTGAGGGAGGAGAGAAGTGATTTGGGGCAGGGGGACTAAAAACAGAAGGTCCTCCATAGTCAGTTTAAGATCAAACAGAAAAGTAAAACATTTCTGTTGTTAGAGTATGAAGCAAATGGAAACATACGTTTTAGCTCTACCTTTACAGAGCTCCTAGCAGAGACCTTCTTTACAGGATGCTGCAAGGACTTCTAACCATTTAGAAATGCAATGCATTTCTTTTCAGGATGCAGGGCGACTTTCTGAGTTGTATTGAAGGGACAGAGGAGCAAAATCCATTCTTCCTAAAAGAGGGATAATGCACAATGTCCAAATGGCTTCTCCCCAGCTACTTACTAGCTATTGGGATTAAATAACATAACGTGAGAAGAAGAAATTTGAGGTCTAATCCTAAGAAGAGCGTGGGTTTGGTCCTCCTGCTCATTTAGCATCTTAACCTCTTCCCTCCTTTAAAAAGGAAGATCTGTTCAGTATCAAAATAAGATGACGGCTCATGTTGCTGGAGCTGAGAGACAAAAGTCTGATTCAGCAAGAAAAAGTAACAAGAGATAAGATAGCAGTGATTGGCAGTCAAGAAAAGAACTGGCAGAGAGACCGTAGAGCCCTCAACTGTCTTTGGGGCAGAAGAAAAAATATTTCCTAGGAGAGTACAATAAGAAATCGTGGTCAGGAAATTCACTTTCTAATACCAATATCTACAGCGTCCATAATTTCACATCCCAAAATTTGGACATGCTGCTGTATGATCTGACAGATGGTCCTATAACAGGGAAAAGCAACTGAAGTCAGTAGTGTCTGAGGAAACAATGGAGGTTTAATGTTAAAATCCCATAGCTTCTTTTCCTAACAGGATAGTTTATAAATCTGCTTTTTATATCCTAATCAGTCATTTTTATATCCCCCAAGAAAAGCAGAACAGGGACAGAATAAATCTTGTTACACATTGATGTGTTCAATGTGTAACCATGCTTCAATGGACAGAGTTGCTAAATTCCTGAACTTTCAACATGGGAAAGAGTACATTTCAACATGGGAAAGAGTACATAGTCGGGAAAGAAGATAGGAAGCAGGAAAAGTTACCTCAAAGACTTTCTTTACTGAGCCAGCCAACCTGGAGGAGGAGGACCCACTTATATATTCACAGAATTGGAAAGATCTGTACTCTTTCAAAATATTTACATAAACTGGCAGTGGGTGAATGTAGAGGCACTGATGGCTCCTTAGGAAACCCTAAAGTCACGGCCATATTTTCATAGCCAGATGAGTCAAAGATAATAATAGTTAATATTTACTAAGCACTTTTTATATAAGAAGCTGTGTGCCAGGTACTTTATATTCTCAGCCACTCTGTATGAGAAGGGATGTAAGCCCCATACTATAGATGAGAACAGTGAGACTCAGAGAATTAGGTGATTTGCCCAAAATCACAAAGCTAATCAGTCATGGAGTCAGGATTCAACCTCAGGTCTGACTCTCCAAAGCCCTCTGTTTTCCACTATGACTAAGTCTCTTAATCCTGAAACCAATGGCCAAAGTTTTAGTTGCTACTTTGAGCTGAAGAATTTCTGGGATCATTAAATCATTATTTGTGCATTTTCTCTGCTCCTTCCTGCTGGGACAGTTTACTCTGTAGAAGGAGTCAAAAAGATCTCTGTACCTGTGATTATCAGATCACCTGCAAACTTGACCTGGCAATCTTAGTGAGGTAAAAGGCTGCCAGGTGTGCTTATGGAATCCAGAACAATTTGAGTACACCTGTGCTTGTGTCTCTGTGCCCTAGGCTCAGTATCTGAGGAGCTGTGATTGCCACCAATGCTGATGTCACCTACCTGCCGTGGATGGTATGGTGTGTTCTTTGCAAAGATGGCCACCAATAAATACTCCCATCTTTAGGCACATGCCAATCAAGAGTTCAAGACTATATCTGGGCTGACTGTGTGGTTCACTTTGCCAATAAAATGTGACAGAAGTGACTCATGCTGAGTTCTGGACCCAGGCCTCAAGAGACCAGGTAGCTTCTCTTCTCACTCTTGTTTGGAAACCTGGGCCATTGTATAAAGAAGTTCGGTTACTCTAATGGACGCATCACATGTAAAGAGAAGTCCCACCCAATAGCCAGTACTAACCACCAAATGCGTTAGTAAACCACTTTGTATCAAGCACCAGAATGATGCTGCCACATAAGATAGCCTAGCTGGGGCTTCCCTGGTGGCACAGTGGTTGAGAATCTGCCTGCCAATGCAGGGGACATGGGTTCAAGCCCTGGTCTGGGAGGATCCCACATGCCGTGGAGCAACTAGACCTGTGCACCACAACTACTGAGCCTGTGCTCTAGAGCCCACGAGCCACAACTACTGAGCCCGTGAGCCACAACTACTGAGCCCACATGCCACAACTACTGAGCCCGCATGCCACAACTACTGAAGCCGGTGTGCCTAGAGCCCATGCTCCGCAGCGAGAGAGGCCACTGCCATGAGAAGCCCGTGCACCACAAGGAAGAGTAGCCCCCGCTCGCCACAACTAGAGAAAGCCCACACGCAGCAACGAAGACCCAATGCAGCCAAAAATAAAATAAATTAAAAAAAAAAAAAGATAGCCTAGCTGACACCATAGAGAACAGAAAAAAGGATCAGCTGAGCCCAGCCAACCCAGAGAATTGTAAGAAATAATAGTTACTGTTTTAAGCCACTAAGTTATGGGGTAGTATATCATTCAGTAATAGGAAACTGATACAGATGGGCCCCCCATGGCTACTGTTCCAGACCCAGCAATAAAGCAAAGTTTTATCCATCTTCCAGTGGCCAGTTGTACTCTATAGAGCACACATTCTAGGCACTGCAGGCAACCAGCTTCCAATGGAAGGTGGGTGGAAAAAGGGAGACCATCCTACCGCCAGTTTGCTCCATATCCTTTGTCAGCATTGAGTAAGACTGAATCATCTAGCTTGTTCAGCAAAAGTGCTACAAGCCCTTTGGGTCAATTAATCATTCAGTTCTCTTCTGTAAACCAAACACTTTCCTCAATCCTTTGGATCAAAGAAGAATAACAAAAATATCATTTTAAAGCTATTGATCCCACATCTTTGTTAAATAAGCTTTAAACCTGGCCTCATAGAGCCCAAGTACTGAGCTACCCTTGGCAGCACTAAGGCTCCCTTCCAACTGTCCCCAGATAGCAGTTCCACATCCCAGCATTGACATATCAAGAGATTCTGGTCCCTGTTATCCACTTCTCTGTAGGAGGCAGAATCTCACTGAGTCCACGAGAAGGAGGACACGTTCTTCCTCCAGTTCCCAGGAGGCACCGCGAGTGACACGATCCTCAATCAGGTGTTTTATTCAAGGGCGATATTTGCCCTTAGACCTACTTGGCACTGGCCGTGTATAAGTCTCTTCAGTTTCTCAGTGCCACTTCACTTGGAGCCCTTTTAAAATTTCTTTCCCTATTGTACAGACGAAAGCTTCATTTTGACCTTCCTCAGATGTTATATGATGTTGAAACAAGTGAAAACCGTTTTCAAGTTCTGGTTTTATAAATTCACAAACTCCTAAAAATCTTCACTGCACAGAATAACAAACTCTAAAAAAGGGATGTGACATACAGAAAATAATGAAATTCATTCTACAGAGAGTAAACTAACTGGTTTAATTTGGAAAGAGGCAGGAGAAAGGGAGATTATACTGTAGGGGAATTAGACTCGAGATTCAGTAATCACAAGGAGAAAGAACATCTGCCTGTGTCGTCATGATGGCGGACTGCCTTGGAAGTTATACTAAAGATGGGAGGGGGGTGAGTAGGAAGAGAACTGCCTTGGTAGGAAATCCAAGAAGAGTCAGAAAGACATGACTCTCAAACATGAGATAAGGAGGTCAAAGGACAGGGCAAAAGAAAGCTGCTAGAGTCTTTGAGACCAAATAAAAAGAGGAAATCAGAGTGGGAAAGCCCACTCTAGGAGTCTGAGAAACAGTGTTCTTGGTAATAGTCCTTAAAAATAGTCCAGAGTTACTTAAACAGAAACACTGTCTAGACAGGAGATTTTATCTTTTCTTATTTGTTTATTATTTAAACATTTGAAGCTTATTTAAGTTAGTTAAGTTTTAGTAAAGATCATCTTTTTTTAATTAAAAAGAAAAGGAATTCCCTTTCCTATGCTGATCAACCATTTCCTTATGCCACAGGGTTTGGGACCATTTGAGCATGCCTCTCTACTTCACCAAGTAATTGGAGGCAGAGTAGATGGAGATTGCCAAAAAAAAACAAACGTATTTCCTGGATCTCATATAGTCACAGGAGTGACAGCTGTGCACATACTCTGTGCATCTGACCCTGAAGCTACGAACTGGCTGCCACAGCTACAGCAAAATTCCCGTGGTGGAAGAGAACTGCTTCTCCTCCCCTCCCCCTCCTCCCCCTCCTCCTCTTCTGCTTCTCAGTTCCTAACCTCCAGCCTGACACCTCCATGTGCTTTTGAGTCTGTTTCCACAGTTTCCAGGCAAACTCTGATTTAATTATTTGTATTGTATCATAGACTGCAAAAATACCCATAATTAATCATTTTCTGGAGAAGGCACATGTCCCCTTTGAAACTTCGTTTTCATTTTTAGAAAGCCAGCATTCTAACGAAGGTATCATTTCCTTATTTAGGAAAGGATTGTCTGCTGTTTGTTGGCCAGATTCCCTAACTCACCCGAGCTAGAATATCTAACATCTGCCAAACACTTCCTCTGTGCCAGACACTCTGCTAAATGTCTTTACAACAATCCTTTGGCGGAGGCATGATTACGTTCCTCAGTCCACAAAGGAAGAAGCTAAGATGATCTGATATGCCCTGGCTATGCCCTAGTGAGTGGCAGAGCTGGACACCAGCCCTTCATCCCCTGACTCCAGGGACTACTGCTTCCTGGTAGTGTAGAAACAGAGGACCACAGTTTATCAGATCAAGTCTCTTCAGATTGGCCGTCAAAGCTGTTTCTACAAAATGCACTCATAAACTGGTTTGAATCTCTCACCAATAACTTGATCTTAAGTACCACTTGCCCAATCAATGAAAAGTTTTATTTATTTTAACTGTATTGCTAATGTATAGCAACTCTAAACCCCGTTCTTGAGTACGGTAGGATGGAGTACCTCGTTCTCCATTCTCGTTGGGTAAGGAAGATATTTAAAGTCAACCTACCTCCCTTTCTCTCTCATTTCACACACTAAAGTGAACCATGCCAATTGCTAGGTTATCTACCACCTATGATGTTTAACAGAAAAAGGCAGAACAGCTTAAATGGCAGTCAGGATCACTTCCTAAATCTCCACCTCACTGAAAATGGTATTTGGGATAATATCCTCCCTTTATCCTCCTAGTTAATTCTTCATCCTTCTAAACTCTGCTCTCTGCCCCAGGAGGCTGACATGCTCAGAATACATCAACATAACCCCTTGCTGTTGGCTCTTGTTAGATTCAGCCAGTGGGACACAGTTTCAGGAAATCAGAAGCAGGAAGAGAGTGAGGGTAGGTGATTTTTCCCCAGGGAGTCCCCCATACTGGGCTATGAGTTGGCTGAACTCCTCCACTGTCGGGCAACCCTCCCCATACAGCTCTCTCTCTGGGTCTCCCTTACCTCTCCTTTCACTTGTTCCTTCAGGCCTGACAGTATTAACAAGAACCGTGGCATAGGAGTACACACCATCTCTGCTGCTTTTCCTAAGCCATGCCCACACCCTTCTAAATACACTTTTCATCAAACTCCTCTCAAATTACCTAATCTTAATGTGCCATCTGTTTCCCGTTGAAATCTTGACTGATACAATATTGAAAACGTTGGCAAGAAACTACAAGCCTCACAAAAACATTACTGCTCTATAAAATTCCTACTTAAGATATAATCTCAAAAATTAGGAGAGAGAGCTTTTTTTCTAAAGACCAGGCTTTCATTTATTAGAGGTTAATTATGAATTGAATCAGATGAAGAAAAGAAGGTCTATTTCTTTCTGCCTAAGTACAAATATTGCAAACATAATATAGCAGAAGAGAAAGAGGTATGTTTATCTTTATAATTACCAGGGTTAAGGTGCCCTGACCTGCAATGTTGTCTGGGCATCCAAAATGTCTGAGAGGACCATGGATCCTCCCTGTTCTTGTTTATCCTCTTGCCTTATTAACTCAAAGTAACACAGAGGCCCACCCATCTCCAGAAATCTGGGATCCAGTACTTGCCCTTCCACCTAATAATTCTGACCTTGGCTGTATTATATAATCTCCCCAAGCCTTGGTTCCTGTTATGGACTGAATGTCTGTCCTCCCAAAATGTTTATGTTAAAACCCTAATTCCCAGCGTGATGGTATTTAGATGTGGGGTCTTTGGGAGGTAACTGGGGTTAGAGGAGGTCATGAGAGTGGGGCCCTCATTAAGGGATTTAGTGTCCTTAGGAGAAGAGATACCAGAAAGCTCACTCTTTCTCCTCCATGTGAAGACACAGTGAGAAGGCTGCCATCTGCAAGCCAGGAGGCGAGCTCTCAGCAAAAGCAAAACTCTGCTGGACCTTGATCTTAGACTTCCTAGCCTCCAGAACTATGAGAAAATAAATCTTCTGTTGGTTAAGCCACATGGAGCTTTGTTATGGTATTTTGCTATGGTATCAGCCCAAGCAGACTGATGCAATCTCCTTACCTTTAAACCAGAGGTGATTATACTAGAGTACCCGCATTGGAATGTCTCTCTCCCACTTACTAGTTGTACAGCCCTGGTCAGGTTGATTAACTGTACCTCAGTTTCCTCATCTGTAAAGATAGAGTAATAACACTACATACTTCTTTGGTTTGTTGGGAGGATTGAATGAGGTAACAAGTAAAGTACTCAGCACAGTGTCTGGCACTTACTAAATCTCAATTAACATTAATCACCATCATCACTCCAATGGAAACTCAGAATAAATAACTCTGCCGGGGTAGCACAGAGTCAGCAAAGGCTTCCTGAAAGAGGTGATGAAGAAAACAGGTAAGACCACATCCTATAGTCAGCCATTGCTGCACTCCCAAAATATGTAACCCAATGTTAGCCATCCAAGTGCTTATAATCTGTTCTTTGGTTAATGTATTGGTATTTGAAACAATACTCCAATTATAAATACACACATTTAATAATGTGTAATTTATATTATGAGCAGTTAAAGAATAAGTGTGGAAAGTGAGCTGACCAGTAAGGAGAGAATTGAGTAGGCACTTCATGAGTTCATGGCTTGTCCCTTTGGATAAGGGGTAAGGGGTGGATGTGATATGCCCAGCTAGAGAAAGGATGCACATTATCTTAAACCTCTTTATGACAGGATGTTTAGCTTTACTGAGTTCTGTGGATGTGAATTCCCTAACCAGACTGTATATTTTTTTAGGTCAAAAATCATACTTCATTTTATACTTGACGCTCACTCCCCCAGGAGTATCTCAAAGTACTGAGCATATAGTAGACTTCAACACATCTTTACTGAATGGTCAAATACTAAGTAGGCTGGCCCTCATACTTTCAGTCCATTGAAGAAGACTTCCTGAAAAGAAAGAATTTGAGGAGCCATTTGAACAACAAGTACAAGATGGTGAGTTTACACAAAGGGGGTTGTTTCTGGGCAAAGATATGCCTTGGAAAAGGTCAGTTCATAACTAATTTCTCAAAGAATTTTGTAACTCCTGCTTTCTAGTTTTGTTTTAAAAGAATTGCATAAAGTTAAGAAGGAGAGGAAGGAAAGAAGAGGAAGAAGAAAAATGACCTAAAAGCCCTGGGAGAAGCCCAGAGACAGATGGGGGTGGGCACTCCTGAGAGAGCAGGAGACCTCACTTCTCCTTCTGTGGGAAATGGGGACCGTTGCAGCTGACTGTAGAATGAGGCAGCAGGACCATCACCTGCTCTACAACCCAAGTCTGATTCACATGAGCAAGGATCAAGACTTGCTCAGGTATCAGTCCCCACCCCACGTTTCTCTAGTTTTGACAAAATGCATGCAGTCAGTATTCATAGAGTTTGTAGGACTCACCACTTTGCTAGGCCCAAATGCTGGAGAGCAATGGGACATAGCAAGATAAACTAGAATAGATATCTATTCCCAATGACTTTACATCCTCAGGCACAGAAAACACACAAAAGTGACTATATAGAAAAGAATATTATACATAGAAGAGATTGACTCAAACACCAAAAAAGTTATACCTTTGTTAACTATAAGGCTGATCAGAAAGGAAGAAGAAAAGTAAAAGATTTTTCACAGGATGTAAGTCTGAGAAATGTCCTGAAAGAAACGAAGGAACTGGCTTGGCCAGGGTACATAAGATCATTTCAACTTAGGGATGGGGGAACAATCTGAGGAGGAGTTGGACAAAAATAGACAAGATATATCTATCACTTAGAAACTGTGTTCCAAACCCACCAAAACTGTACTATTGAGCATATTTTGGGATTTATTGTTCTCTCATATAGAAGATATCCAAAGGGGGCTGATACAGGTCTGGTATGGTGCTCCCTGATGTCATCAGAGACCCACACTCTTTTGAATTTTCCCTTTCACTATCCTTGACATTCATATTCTTATGTTCTCAAGATGGCTGCCAAAGCTCCAGCCATCATGTCCATGTTTCAGACGAAAGGAAAAGCTAGAGTAAATAAGCACATGCTTCTCTTTTGAGGCGCTTCCCCAACAACTTCCGTTTATACCTCATTGGCTAGAATTCTGTCACATGGCTACCCCCTACCTGCAAGGAAAGCTAAAGGTATAGGCTGTTCTGCTGGGCACTCTGCTACTCTC
Organism: Balaenoptera acutorostrata; assembly: GCF_949987535.1. Taxonomy (NCBI): domain Eukaryota; kingdom Metazoa; phylum Chordata; class Mammalia; order Artiodactyla; family Balaenopteridae; genus Balaenoptera; species Balaenoptera acutorostrata. The sequence goes on along the minus strand of NC_080065.1, from coordinate 48,059,145 downwards.
CAAAGAATCAAATATTTATGAGTAAGGAATAATTCTAGAGCTCAATAAAAAGTCATATCAAAAGTATTCTCCACAGGGGCTTCCCTGGTGGTGCAGAGGTTGAGGGTCCGCCTGCCAATGCAGGGGACAGGGGTTCGAGCCCTGGTCTGGGAGGATCCCACATGCCGCAGAGCGGCTGGGCCCGTGGGCCACAATTACTGAGCCTGCGCGTCTGGAGCCTGTGCTCCACAACAAGAGAGGCCGCAGTGGTGAGAGGCCCGCGCACCGCGATGAGGAGTGGCCCCCGCTCGCCGCAACTAGAGGAAGCCCTGGCACAGAAACGAAGACCCAACACAGCCAAAAATAAATTAAAAAAAAAAAAAAAGTATTCTCCACAAAAGATGAAGAGTGCATGTGAACAACTAACCCTGTCGTTTGTGGCCTATGTCAGACTTTGAAGAGGGGGTTGAAGACAAAGTGACAATTGTTGCTCTTGCAAAGTAAGCTGGTTTTGAAGAGACAGATTAAAAGCTTGTCAAAGAGCTCTTAGAAAACCTCATGCCGAGGAATTGCGAAGTGCAGAACTTGTTCCACTGGATGTGCAATGTCAATCACTGTGGAAACGTGTTCAGGACCAGCAGGGCACACAATAGCACCTGGCAGTCAGTGGCTCATATGAAATATGACACTGTGATCACAGTCTCTTTTAGGACCGTCAACATCCCAATGTCTCTCTTAAGACCTTCAAGCTCTCTTGTGTTGACATTTGGTACATTTTCGAACTGTCCTCATGGGATTCTGACTTCCCATCAGTTGAGTTTAAATATAAGTCAAGAAATTCTCACACACCATTTTGTAAAAAGTATTTGGTTGTATCTTTAGGAATATAAATGTAATTCTTTTAACCTTGGGTTGAAAATATTGATTTAAGACATAAATATGTTCTCTGAAGTTTAGAAAACCAAGAGGTATTCTACCAAGGCAACATTCACCAGGAAGATGTTCTGCAGAGTATGCCTATGACTACATCATGTGCATACCAAGAGTCCAGCAGGAAATAAACACAGCAGTTAACAGGGTCCCCACGTAGCTTAAAGCCACTGAGGGCACCACTCATACTATGATCTACAATAATTGCACTCCTGGGGCACAACCTCATAGACCAGCCTGCAAATACCACCCACATAATGGTCCTGGTAACAAATGTCTATGGAAGAGGATGCCCCTCTAGAATTTCGCCATGGCAATAACTGAAAACAACTGTAATACTTTATTCTCAATTTAAAATATCTTTAACATATTAACATATGAACCAATCTGGATCATTCTTCTTTTTAACAGCAGAAGAAACAACTTCATGAAAATTTAGTGACTTACACAGAGCTACACACCTCCTAAGAGGTAGAATCCATGGCCAAAGTGATATACCTATGTGTATTCAGACTGTACCTGATGGGCAGGATTGAGTCTCTCTCAAAGTTACTGAGATCATGACATTCTAAATTTATTTTTACTGATACGGTTGGTGAGTGCTAAGAGATTATAAATCGTTTTTTCTTCCTCTGGTTTATATAAATGATACAAGAGCCTTAGACACTATAAAATTATTAGTTTGTTTAACTGTATGGTTAAAAAAAAAAACCTACCTTCAGCCCCTCTCATATCCAAAACTCACCTACCTCAAACAAAACAAAATCCTTAGTTTAAATTTATTATATGTTAAAGGCACCAGACTTGGAGTCAAGAAGCCTGGATGTGTTCCTAACTGTAACTAACAAATGTTTTCACCTCTAGGATCCTCAATTCCCCCTCTGTAAAATGAGGGCATTAGAGCCTCAATACCCTTGTAAGCTTTACATCCCAAGATTCAATGCTGGCCTGGTTAAAAACCTACTCAAGCTTACTAAAAGGAGTTGGACATTCCAAAAGTTAAGATCCATGACACGGTAAGGAACAATGCCAGAAAAACATGGCTTGCCCATGTGACAAGACGGCCTCTATAAATAGGTATCCCAGAATATCTGTTCATAAGACTAGCGGCTGGTAGCTCTCAGCTGCCTGGAGCAGCTATAGATTTAGAAGAAACTTCTTTGTTTGGCTCTTATCCCGTACTTCTAAAAATCCAGTAGCTAATTTAAGATTTAGTACTAAGAGATCACTGTTTTATGCAGCTTAGTACACTGACAAGCTTGTAGACCTAGGTTTATTGCCTGTGCATCCTCAGTTCGTGACTTCCAGAAGAAACTGTGGGAGTGAGTCCTGCTCTGTCTCCTACTTAGCCCCCCTCATAACAACCTGGAACTGTATTTTAAAATAGGGCAGCAAACTGTACTCTCTTAGCTTGGGCCGGCCTGGGTCTGGAAACCTGCTGGGAGAACAGAAAGAGAAGAAACTCAACTTTCCTGTCAGCTTCTCCCCACCCCACGCCCAAATTCGCAGGGTTGTAAGAAGAGAGGGAAGAAAGAGAAGGCGGCCCAGGAAGACCCAGTTGACTTGGTCAGCGTTGATGTTCTTGGTTGTCTGATGGAGGACCAAAGCCAACTATTTGCCTTGGGGAAACATTTGTGGATTCTTCAGAGGTCCACGATGATCTCCTTTAGCTGACCTGTTGCTACGTCCCTCACATCAGCTCCTGCCTCAGCGGTAAACCCTAGAGCCTCAGACTCTGGACCCTCAGTGCCTTGCAGAACCCACTGCAGGAGGCTCCAACCTGTTTCCCTTTCATGGCCCCCATTTGGCCCAGAGGAAGGTCATACACTGTTGGCAAATGTTAAATATGCAACCCTTGTTCTTGCCCTGCCTTCATGCGTGGCTTCAGCCAGTCTTTCATTTCCAAACTACCTTCCGCAGAGGACCAGCATGCACCCCCAAACCCACACATCAAGCTTTCTGATCGGCTGGCTTACAGCCCCTCTCGCCAGGCTGAAGTGAGAGGGAAGCACCCAATATTCTGTTGGTGCTGGGAGCAGGGGTACACTCCCCACACAGACAATTCACCAAAGATACTCCCTCTCTTGGCTTTTTAAACATCAACTCTTCTTACCCTCAAAGTGCATATTGGGCTAAAGGTCATAAATCTCGTGCCTGGCCATCTCCTTTGAAAACCCTGCATAGGGGATCGAACCTCAGTGCTGGCTGCATAAGTACCTGCCCTCTGATGTTCCTTCTCAGACAAAGAGGGCCTCTAAGAAAGGAATTTCTTTTTAATATCCTTTTGTTTAATTTACAAATATTCTTCCACCCCTCCAAATATTTCTATGAACATATAATCAATCAAATATTGCATTCCTATAAATATAAATCCCTAACGTTTTTCATTTCCTCCTTCTCATGGGCCCTTCCTCTTTTGTGAAGTGTGCTTTACCCTCATTCATTTACTTTCCTTACCCCTTCCATTCTCAATTGCTTCAGTATCTCTGTTGCCCCAGAGGCTTTATCCAAAGAAGTATATAGGCAAAAGTTAGGAAGAACTTCAGAGTTCACCGATTTCAACTGGTTACATTAAAAACAGTAAAACCAAGACCAGAAAGAATTTGCCCAAAGTGAAAAAACTAGTTAGCACCAAAATTACCTCCACTCCAAATGAATGATTCTCTCCTTATTGCTTCTCTTAAAAAAATAAAAACAAAAACCAATCTTGAAAACTTAACATGAGTTCCCCAGACAAGATTCAATCAATACCAGACATGGACATGGGTACACACTTGAGTCTCTGTGTTCCCTAATCTCTCCTCTCCTCTTCCTCTCTCTTTAAATCCTCAGGTTCCCTCCATCCCATTCTGCCCTCATTGCTAAGGAGACACCAAACTGTTTTTGTGTTACCTGGAGCCCTTATTTCACCAGATAGATAAGCTCATGTGACATATACCACTCCAAGAAAAGATTTTACCTTGATCTTCTCTAAGCCTCTCCAAAAAGATCTGGAAGAGCTAGAATCATGACCAGAGCCTATGTTAAAAATCTATTTGCAGCATACTGACAGGAGAGACATCTACCTTTAAAACTCTCTTGGACCACTTCTCTTTATAGCTGACACTATCCGTCACAACATTCTCCCATACCACTGTGCTACTCTCTCATCAACCAAAGCTCCCCTCTTACTTACCACCAAAATGGCCTGTCCAAAACCTAACCCATGATGCACCACTTTCTTCTATTAGCCTGTAGAAAATAATGACTAATCATATTGTTTAATCATATAGGCCATCTAGCACCCACAAGGAAGACTTTTGCTCACCACTCTTCCAGGGCCATCCCTGTCATGGGATGAAGTAGAGCAGCAGTCTGTTTTCACTTGCACCTACATACCAAGCTACCCAGCTGTGGCCCAAGCTTGGCCTTTTTTATCCCCCAACAGCTGGCCAGAAGGGAAGCCCCCATGCAGTCTTAGACGTGAGCTAAGGGCAGTGGCACAAACATAGTGAATAACAGAAGGGCCTGGGTCACCTGCTCATGTTCACTTGCGTCCTCTGTCCCTGCTCGTGCCCATCCCGGATGCACCAATTCTATCTCACAGTGGACTGCTGAATTTATTACTTGGTGGGTCCGTCAGAGCCCAGCTCAGGATGGGCAGCTGGGTGACACCGTCACTAGATGTCCCATGCGCAGTCGTTGCTTCTCTACTGGGGCCCTGTAGCGTGTCAGAGCTGTATTATGAAGAGTAAATACTCTTTACTGCAGACGGCAGGGGCTAGATCTAGAAGCCTGGGTCTTTGTTGCTGTAAACCCCACACATCTTTCTCACCGCAGAGCTCTCTAACACCCGAGAGTCTGCGGTGCACGAGGTCAAGGTGGCGGGGCTGCTGGCAGCACGCACTGCACCTGCTGCAGAGCCCTTTTCTTCTCTGGGCCCCGCTCAGATCTGGAAGCCTCTGTATCAACCACAGGCCACTTCTGTGCTCCCGAACTTGGAACATGTCACCTCCAGAACCCAAAGAGACCTGTCGGATGTTGTGCCTCCTTCTCAGTGGTGGGAAGCACGAGTTGTGGTCATTTGGCCTTTATTTTGAAGAGCTGTCTTGTCAAAGACGCCCGTGGCCCCTTGAAAACTAGAGCAAAACAGAAGAGGGAGAGCACAGGGGGCAGCGCTGAAGCACCACCTCCTTGCCTGGTAGGATGCAGCATCCACACTTGCCATCAAGTCATTCGATCACAGAGCAGCTCAGTCACAGAAGCGGGACTCTCATTCTGATCCCCATCACACAGCATCCACAAACACACTTTGAAACCCTTCCCCAGCCCATTAAAGGAAGCCGGCCCACCACCCCTCCCGCCCCATCATGGCCACAGAAGTGCTCTGTGTTCTCACATGAGCTGAGCAGGATCCAGAGACAGCGGGAGTCTCACCACCCTGAAACAGCCACCAGATCCCAGACCACCTGTGCCTCCTATCTGAATATGCCTCGTCCCACGCCCCCTACACCAGGAAACCAGAGGCAGGAGAGCCAAGGGTCACGGAAGGGAATGAGGAAGACTTTATGAATTAAAACTGCGTTTAATGTTTTGACGGGTTATGACCGCGTGAAGCTGAAGAAGGAAAGAACTCTAATTCTTAAGCTATGGGTGCTTGGTCCTGCCTGAGAGTCTGATGCTTCGTTTGTGTACTGTTATTTCTGTGGTTACTTTAAAAAGAGGAATACCTTTATCTAGGCTGGGATTTCATATGAAACCATATGTGAAGAAACCTAGAAAGTGCTCATATCATCCGTAGTTAAAGGAGGAAGGGAAGGGGGAAGATGATAGAGAATGATCCCAAATCCCTACACCGACCTCACATACCTTGCTTATTTAAGGACGCTTGTCCCAGTCTAGCAGCTGAAGCTGGAAGTAGTCCTTCCTTTCCCACCTCTCCATGGTTGCCAGGCAGCTGGGGAATCACCCTCCTGTGCACCCCACCCAGGTTCTGCTCTTCCTCCGCACCTCTAGCCAAGTCAGCGTCAGCTCTTCCTGTTCGTCCAGCACCGCTTGAGGGAAGGGTCTGTCATATTGAGGCACTCCCCCTCTTCCTTCTCCAGACCCCAGGGCTCAACTCTTACTTCCTCCTTACCGCCTCCTTCGTTGTGGCTGTTCATTCATATTTAAGCTCTGCCTCTATAGAGCGTAATATTGATGCTTTGCCCAGCTCCCTTGAGACACCTGATTGTTGTGAGGTGGAGGGGTTTTGGGGCAAAGCCACTGTGCATGAGACTCTGTCTGAGATCACACCCTTGATTCACTCCCTCCCCCTCCTGGCCTGCTGCCCCAGCTCCTTCATTCATCTCCCATGGGAGCAAGTCCTTCATGAGCCAATTGCATACAAGCACTTGTCCCAGGAGCTGCTTCTGGGGGGAACCCATCCTATGACAGATTCTAAAGCTTTGTTCTTAATTCCAATGTTATACTTCCAGAAGAGTCTAGCCCTGTCACTGCACAGAGTGCCAATATAGTAGGTACCTAATATATGTTTGATAAATATATGTTTTGCAATAAATTTTAAGAAATGACAAGTCGTTTGAATAGAGTAGATGGGAACCCATTTTCTCTTTTATGTAGATATATGATGTTGATACATAAAACACGTGACAAGGGCTTCCCTGGTGGCGCAGTGGTTGAGAATCCGCCTGCCAATGCAGGGGACACGGGTTCGTGCCCCGGTCCGGGAGGATCCCACATGCCACGGAGCAACTAGGCCCGTGAGCCACAACTACTGAGCCTGCGCGTCCGGAGCCTGTGCTCCACAACGGGAGAGGCCGCGGCAGTAAGAGGCCCGCGCACCGCGATGAAGAGTGGCCCCCGCTCGCCGCAACTGCAGAAAGCCCTCGCACAGAAACGAAGACCCAACACAGCCAAAAATAAATTAATAAATAAATTTATTAAAAAAAAAAGTTTTAAAACACGTGACAATTATTTGTCAGAGAATTTTGAAAATTATAAGCTTCCGAAAAGGAAGATATAATCTGAAATTGTCAAAACAGTTTGTTACCAAATGAAAATGAGAGTAATAAATGGCAAGTTAAAAGTTGGCAGACAGATAAGTTCTAAAGTATCTGAATAGCACATCAGAAAGTTAAAACTGGTCCCATCTTAATAAACGGCACAACAGTGAGCATTCCCGCTAATGTCCTAAATGTGAAATTTCTGAGAAATGTTTAAAAACGCACCCTCTTTGGTTCTCTGAATTTTGTACCAACACACACATACATACATATATGTTCACTTTCTCTTCATTATGACATCACACACAATAGGAAAAAAAAGTACTTGAGAGTTTACAGAGGTTATTTAGGCTTGATTTAAATGCATTCTCAGTAGCTATTCAGAACTTGCCTGGGACCATTCCAGGCACTTAAAAAAAAAAGTGCTGGTCAGCTTTAGCCGTGATTTGAGAGATACCAAGTGGTCAAATGGGTAGGAATGAGCCTCAAGCAAGTTTAGGTTAACTTTGGAAAGGGGACAGAAACAATATGCTGCTTTTTCCCAGAGAGAGGGAGTGTCAGATTTATAGCATGGACCCTAACCACCTAATGAATAGCTTCTGTAGTGGTAGCCTGGAAATAAAATGCCTGCACTCCAAAGAGAATTACTAAACAGTAGAGTCCGGGAACGCAGAAGTTATGATCTCTCATGTTTCTGGCGGGCCTGAGAGGGCTGTGATCTCTGGGCCTACAGCACCCCTTATTCCCACCTCCACTAAAACAGCTGCTACGATCAGGGCAGAGCTGTATCACCTTTGTTGCTGGGAGGTAAGCCCTCCTGCACCTGTGCCCCATCCTAAGGTGCTGTTTCCAAATCTACCTCAGCCTATTTCCGATGCCCAGCTTGAACCCTGAGGCCAGGCACATTCCTAGGTCCTCCTGCCCATTGTGGGCCTTCAGGCACTGGCCTCTGCCTGGGACTCCAGCCTGGCACCTGTGGCCTGCTATCTGGTCAGCATAACGGCCCATTCCCTCTGCTGTCAGTCTGGCACACATGACGATGATATGCTCCTCCTTTCTGCGCTGTCCCCTGTACCCCATCTTGTCCCATAGCCACCACAACCTGTTGCTAGTAAAATAGGAGGGATCTTTATGGATTTTAGGTGTGAAAAACCTCTTCAACAAGGAACAACTGTTTTCAAGGAACAGACACTACACAAATTAGCTTAAGCAAAAATAGTGGACTTTTCTGGAAGGACACAGGGTACTTCCTGGGATCCAGAGAAGGTAATACAATAGAACCTCAGAAGAATTAGAATGAGTGAGAGGGACTGAGAGAAGTTTCGAGCTCCAGACTCATGGGCCTGAGGGTCTTTTACCTCATGTTCACTCTGCTGCCAACTTTCTGTGCTTTGGCAAACCTTAGCGAACCCAGACCCATCTTCATGTAGCTTCTCAACTCACGCACCTGACAAACACCACCTAAAGGCTGTGTGTCCCAGTTTCAGGTTCTGGAGAGAGCAGATTTGATGGGCTCAGCTGGGAAAAATAAGCCATGGTGACAAGGGAAGGACAGATTAGCACCCGTGGCTGCTTCCTCTGGGGCTGTGGGAAACACGCTCCCTGGGGGTGGGAGGAGTGACGAATATATCAGTACACCTTATACTCCAGAGCCCTGGAGAGTGAGTCATCCTGGTCATCTGTTTTCCAGAGAGCTGAGATTTTGGAGAAGCTCCAAATTGTGCATTATTGTCATTACATTTATTGAAAATCTTTTAAACATGCATTTTAAACTTCCCTGCTTCCTGATCAGTATGCTGTGGGCAGCTAAACCCTCCTCTTATGACTCATCCATCCTTATCATCACCATGTACTGTACCTTCTGCAATACAGAGAGGGCCGGAGATCCTTTTGAGGGAGGCTGGCGGGGCTATTTTCACCCACAGAGAATGGCCCAGGTTATTATGTTGGGGGGTTGCTTGTCATCAGCCACTTCCTGTTGCTCTCAGTGCACCTATTTCTAAAAGCCCTTCTTCTCAGGTTTAATTTACTACTGTTACAATCCCTGTAGCTTTGCAAATTAAATCACCCAGACTATTTGTCACTATCCATCAGGTTGCAAGGAACAGCTGTGCACTCAGGTTCCTCAGTTAATGGAGGACGATATAAAAATTCACAAAATATTGAAGAAGGCTCAGCATTCCCAAAGCCAGCTCTCATAGAGAACTACGTTATTGTCCAAGGCACACAGCCCAGCTCTTTTGGCCCAGTTATCATATACCCTATGTGGGAGGAAGAGTGGGAGTTCATAGAATGTACGGGATGAAACTATGGGCCCCTTAGCGCAGCCATCACCAGGTAAAAGAATTTGGAACGTATTCTGATGCAGCCTACCATGACTGAATCTTGTATTCTGTTGAATTTTCATGTGCACACAAATTAGCTGAGGCTCTTATTACAGATTTGGATTCAGTAGGTGTGGGTGGGGCCTGAGTGTCTGTATGGCCCACAAGCTCGCAGGTAGTACCTGTGATGATCCACCCTGAGTAGGAAGGCTATTGGGCATGTTCAGTTGTGGCCCATCAGTGATGAACACCACCTGTGTCCTGCATCTCTTACGTGAGGACCTAAGGAGGAGCTTCACTCTGGAGGGGGCTTCCTTGTCTTGCTACTACCAACCTGTTCCCTCTTTCCACTTTCTCTGTTTCTGCTTGTACGTGACTTCTATTGCCCCATGTTTCCTGCTGACACTTTTCTGTGTGTGTGAATCTGGGCTTCTACCCTTTATGTCTCTATCCCTTTCTGAGTCTCTTTTAGACTCCCGAACACACAGAATCTGACTGTGTCTGTTACTACCCAGTTTGGGCCGTTCCATCTGAACAGAGGTATCACACCAGACCACCTCAATAGCCATTGGTCCTCCATGGATAGCTGCCTTTGCCTCTGGTTCTGGTCTCTAAATAAGGTCTCACCAGATGTGGCCGGCACCAAGTAGCATTGTAGAAAGAGCTCAGATTTAAAAGAGAGAAGGGCTGGCTTGGTAACTTAGCTATGTCATTTACTATGAGCCCTTAGGCAAGTTACTGGACATTGCTAGGCCTCTATTTATTCATTTACAAAATGGAGATAAAGTTATTATTGCAAGGAATAAAATAATATTCATATAAAGCACTGTGATGGTTTTTTGACGTGTTAACTTGTTTAAACTGAACAACAGTCCCCAGTTATTCAGTCATTTGATTGAATAATGTAGGTGCTGTTGTGAAGAGATTTCACAGATATCTCTTGTGGGCCTCAATCAGTTGGAAGGGAAATTATCCAGGGTATATGGACTGAGAGGCTTTAAAAGAGAACTTAGGCTTTCACTGGGGGAGGGAGGAGTAAGGAGGAGAGAGAAGGAAGAGGGAGACTCTTGCCTGTGGACAACAGGCAGGGAAAGAGGGAGACCCCGTGCCAGTGGGTTCCAGCCTGCTCATGATCTTCCCTTCCTGACCACCTGCCCTAGGAACTCTGGGCTCAGTGGGCTTAGTCAGCCCTCACAATCCTGTAATCCAGTTCCTTGAAACAAATCCTTCGTGTGTATATATATATATACACATACATATATATATATATATATATATATATACACTTCTTTTTAACATCTTTATTGGAGTATATTTGCTTTACAATGTTGTGTTAGTTTCCGCTTTATAACAAAGTGAATCAGCTATACATACACATATATCCCCATATCTCCTCCCTCTTATGTCTCCTTCCCACCCTCCCTATCCCACCCCTCTAGGTGGTCACAAAGCACCGAGCTGATCTCCCTGTGCTATGCGGATGCTCCCCACTAGCTATCTATTTTACATTTGGTAGTGTATATATGTCCATGCCACTCTCTCACTTCGTCCCAGCTTACCCTTCCCCCTCCCCGTGTCCTCAAGTCCATTCTCTACGTCTGAATCGTTATTCCTGTCTTGCCCCTAGGTTCACCAGAACCTTTTTTTTTTTTTTTTTTTTTTAGATTCCATATATATGTGTTAGCATACGGTATTTGTTTTTCTCTTTCTGACTTACTTCACTCTGTATGACAGACTCTAGGTCCATCCACCTCATTACAAATACCTCCATTTCATTTCTTTTTATGGCTGAGTAATATTCCATTGTATATATGTGCCACATCTTCTTTATCCATTCATCTGTCGATGGACACTTAGGTTGCTTCCATGTCCTGGCTATTGTAAATAGAGCTGCAAGGCACACTGTGGTACATGACTCTTTACTTTTATGCTTATTTACTTCTTGGTTCTTAAGCATGTCTGGAATAGGCAAGATTGCTAGAAAACAGCAATAGTTGATATTGAGAATTTTTTGAGAATTTCTGAGCTTATGTGTCAGTTATTTAATGTTATTGAGATTGCTCTGAATGAGTAGTTGTAAATGAAAAAAGGCACAATATTCTTTGTAATCCTACTTGACTCCACTGTGCCAGGCATCTCTTGTCTTCTCTTTACCAGCACTCCTATCTCCTTTCTTCTGGCAATAACACCCTGCAAGGAGGGAATTAATTAGCTCTGTCACATCTCAGATGGTTGGAAGAAGGATGTTAACAATGAGACTCCATGTGTGGCCACAAGGGTAAGCACAAGAGCTGATTCAAGCAATGATTCTACGGTATCTCCCTGGACAGGGGGGAATGCATGGTGGACACATGAATCCACAGAGTCAGATAAGAACTCTACCTTAAGATCATATATGGGACTTCCCTCATGGCACAGTGGTTAAGAATCCGCCTGCCAATGCGAGGGACACGGGTTCAAGCCCTGGTCTGGGAAGATCCCACATGCCACGGAGCAACTAAGCCTGTGCGCCACAACTACTGAGCCTGCACTCCAGAGCCCACAAGTCACAACTACTGAGCACACCTGCCACAACTCCTGAAGCCCATGCGCCTAGAGCCCGTGCTCCACACCAAAAGAAGCCATCACAATGAGAAGCCAGCGCACCACAAGGAAGAGTAGCCCCCGCTCGCCACAACTAGAGAAAGCCTATGCACAGCAAGGAAGACCCAGTGTAGCCAAAAATAAATAAATAAATAAATTTATAAAAAAAAGAGATCATCTATGGACCCGGAGAAAAACAGAATCTCTCTCCTAAATCATGAGCCATAAGCATATGAGTTTATGATTACCTGAAGCCATTGCCTATATAACATACAGAGCTAATTTGAGGACAAAGGAAAAAAAATTGGAAAGCTGAGTTGAAAAGCAGAATAACACGGTTCATTGACTTTAGCATTGGAGACCCAAGATCTAGCTATGCCTGAAACTGCATCATCCTTTGTTAGTTATCTATTGCTACATAACAATTTACCCTAAATCCTAGCAATTTAAAACAATAATGTGTTATTTCCCCAGTTCCTGAGAGTCAGGAATCTGGGAGTAGCTTAGCTGGGTGGTTCTAGGTCAGGGTCTCCCGTGCAGCTGTAGTCCAGGTACAGGTCAGGCTACAGTCATCTGCAGGTTTATCTGGGGCTAGAGGATCCACTTCAAAGATGGCTGTTGGCTGAAGGTTTCAGTTCATTGCCAAGCGGGTGTTTCCACAGGGCTGCCCGAGTGTCCTCACAACATGACTCCCCCAGAGTGAGTGACCCAAGAGTGAGAGAAAACAAAAAGTTACAACACCCAAAGCTACACTCTGTTCTGCCACTGTATTCTATTCATTAGAAGTGAGCCACTATATCCAGCCTTCACTCAAGGAGAAGGGAATTAGGTTCCATGCGCACAAAGCATTTGTGGATATTTGAAACTAACAACTACCCCTGGACTTCCAATTATATGACCCTACAATTTCCGTTTTCTCTTGAACTAGATTGAATTGGATTTCTGTCACTTGCTGTTACCAGTTGGGGACTTCATCACACTTATTCCTTGTCTAGCTATGACCTTGATTCCATATTCTCATAAGTGGAGCTTTCTCCAGGTGATATGCCACCTGACGTACATGTTTCTTACCTTGTTTTCTTGTACTTAAACCCCAATGCTGATAACTGCCCAGAGGTCAGTTGCTCCAGGACTGAGGCCCTACTAACTCTACCCCGATTCCCAATGACTACTACCCACCTGGAACTGCAAGGATCTGCTTGATCCCCAATAACTACTACCCACCTGGAACTGCAAAGATCAGTGCTCCTGAGGTTTTGCTTTGGAATTTCTTTGTGCTGTCTGCTTGCCTATTATCATTTTCTATGTTCTCATGCTGTACCTTTCTACCTACATGGATTTCTTCTCTTCACTAACGATAAGGTCTGTGATTTCCCACTACCTTACTAGTGCCTACCTCTTCCTCGACCTTGCATGATTATTTTCAGATCATAGTCCTACAACTCTGGCCCATCTCTCTGCAGTTAACCCTTCCATATCTGTTTGATTTATAAGATATATTATTCTACAATTCTTTTCATTAAAAAATTGATATAACTTTACTTAACAAAACCTTGACTTAAGAACAAAGTGACAAACCACCTTGAAGTTACTGATAAAGTCCCACTGGGAAAGAGTTGCAATGCTAAATGTTGGTATTAAGATCAAAACAAATAAATGGCTACATGACCTTTAAATTTAAAAGTCTCATGAACAGGAACCAGAATACAATATAAAAAGTGACATTAATCAAATGATGTTAAAGCTGGAAGCTCTAGACATTATTGTGTCTGATGTTTTCCAACCTGGGGCCAATGAATGTAGCAACAGCAATCATGAGATATGTTTTAATATTAAAAAAAAAAGAATGGAAATATTTGCTCACAATGAGGATATCAGACTGACTAAAATACCAGTGTCTTTTATCTTGCATGAAATTGTATTAAATCTGTATAGTACTGTGTAGAACAAGAACAGAGTACCGATTCTCTATTAGTGATCACATGTTTTGACTAGTTATATGTGATAGCTGGTTCACACTTGTTAACATAGTCATATGTAAGGAGATTTCAGGACCCAAACTGAACATATCTAATGTACAATTGACCCTGGACTGGAAAACAGAGTAAGAACAACAGTTAATAATCGGTAACAGTTAACAATACTAAGGTATGTCTGCACTTAAACTTCATTTCTGAGATTGCATACCCTCAGAGCCAACAATCTGTAATTATTAAGACACACACACAGTGGTGACAATTTCTTAAGTGTTCCATAGAGAGCAAAATCACCTCCAGTTGAGAACGACATTTTATCCACATGATAAAATCTAAACTTCCATACTTGAAATGTGAATTATGTCTCTAACTGCTACTGACTGCAGGTCTTCTAAGAAAGACCTCAAAAAATCCTAGTTGGAATTCAGCCAAATGACTGGAATGACCAATAAGGAGGGAATTATCTACCTCTGGACTAAGAAAAATAGGTTGACAAGGAATTTATCAACACAGATTCAAACAACTCAATCTAAAGCTGTGATTAACAGGAAAAAGGGTAAAGCTGGTCAGTGCCTACATTCTGAAGGAAGCAGAAAAGTGGCTCTCAGACACAGCCTACCTTATTAGGAAGCACTATATCGACACTTCTCAGGATCACTCTTGGTCGTCTTAGCTCAGCTCATGCTTTACATGTCTCCAGTTTTCTCAGACACCCGTCCCGTTCCACACATGCCCTAAGTTATCTCATCTACTTCAGTCATCTCAATAGCTACCTAGTGTTGATGAATTCCAATTTCATATTTTCAGCTCAGATCTCTTCCCTGAGCTCCAAGTATACACCTTCAATTTCCAACTGGGCCCTCCACTTGTAGATCCCACAGATGCGTCAAATCCACATACCTAAAACAACACTCAAGCCAGAGGTATTTTAGCCAAAGCTTTGGAGTAGGACTGTGCTAGGATCATAGTGGAACCCAGGCAGGAACAGATCAGTGGGACTACAAGCTCGTCCACGAACACCACAGTGTGTCTGTGACCTGCCTCCAGGAGGTCATGGGTTCATTGTGTGTGGGTGGTTGGCCTGATAATAATGAACAGATATGAAATGGGCAGGATCATGTTCAGAAAGGTTCAAGTTAGCCGTGGATGAAAAGGTTTCCATTCTATTTCTTTAAAGAAAAAAAAAAATCAGGAAAGGGACCTAGAAAAAATTGTACATTAAAAAAATGGTACATTTTGACATATTTGGTATCAAAACATAATATCCTATTCCCAAACAATGGCTCCAGGAAGTTAATAACTTTGCATGCTGTGATGACAAGTCCCACTGAAATCAGACCACCCATCCTGACCCAAAGACAGTGTAGCCGTAGGCCTCTGATTTGATAACATGTATATCCTGCCAAGTGGGCTTTGTGTTCATATTCTAGTATCTCTTGGCCTTGGCACCTGGGCTATTGGAAGCTGTAATGAGGAACAGTGTGTCCTGACATGAACAAAGCCTGAAGCAGGCTGTTCTAGATGAAGCAGCTCAGCAAGGCACGGTGACCATCACAGAAAGTGTTGACACAGGGTTTTCTTAAAAACTGGCCCAAACAGTAACATAAGTCATTCCCAAGAAAGTTGGCTGCGTGGTTTGCATTGGCTTCCCTAGCACTCCCATGATACTAAGGCTCTATTCCATTGCTGATGGAGCTGTGATGGCAAAATTCAAACCGATTGCCTTCTAAACAAAGCCTCCATATAACTACTTAAGAGAACTGCCTAAGAGAATGATGATGTATTTTTCATTTATCTCCTTTAAGGTCTACATTTTCAAACCTAGTGTAAGTAATGCTTAGGCAATGCTAAATACTTACAGCTTTTGGTGTGTTTCAGAACTCTTGTAGAACTGTACTAGGTAGAGTTTGGAAACCATTATTGCAGCTACTGCCTCATACTGGGTTGAGGGAATCGGCTCCCAGAAAAGTTAAATTACTTGACAAGGTCACCAAGCCAGCTAGTAGAAGTGATAGAATTAAGCATTGGTCCTTTGCCTCCCAGCCCACCTCATTTTCTAGCACACCTTCCATATGGAGTACGCGGTGTTGGCAGAACATCCAGGTAGAGACATCCAGGACTGAAATTTGAAAAGGAGGTGGAGTTTAGAGTTACCCACTCAGGAATTATTCACAATGAGACAAGGACAGAGGAAAAAGAGTTATGAGGAATAGAAGTCCGATTATAATTCCAAGTAAACATATCATATCAAACTATGATCAAATCACTGAAAAATTATTTCAGAAAACAGGGACTGAAGTGAAGCAGTGAAGAATTTCATGGCATATAAACTCTTTCATCAGTTTCACATTTATTCCATTCATTCACTCACCTGCTAGCACAATGTTAAGTGCTGGGGGATATGGAGATGAATAAAAACTTATGGTGTCGAGATAATCACAAGCCACTGAGAAAACAAATGAAAAATGAATTATTTGGCCAGAAGAGAACTGCTCCCTTAATATTTGCCATTTGTTATTAAAACTATAATCAATCTAGCAATTAATAAGAATTTATTATTGTTTAACACTATGCTAAGTATTCTAAATAATAATTTGGTCTTGATCACACAGCTAACCAGCTAATCAACCAACCCTAATACCTGTCTTACAATTAGACTTTCTATGTAAGAGAATGCATTTAAACAAACTTGAGTTTGGCTTTCTGCTACCTGCATTCAAAACTACCTAAATAAATATACTGCATTTCAACTATCAATAATAGGTAAGTAAAAGAAACTACTCCTACTTAGGAATGGGGAACCATAAATCATACCACATATAAAATTATAGGAAAGCCAAATTTGCATGCTGTGTTCAACTGTCTGAGGGCTCTCCATGCTGTATATGTTCACACATTTCATTATTTTTTCACCCTATTTTTAGTGATATTCATCTATACAGTATACAAATTTCTACTGCAATAAGCGAAGCACTGGCTAGAATTTTTATGGTGCTATCACTGAGCTTCACACACCAAAATTTAGTTTTATTGTGCCCTGAAGCCTGGTTATTTTCCCGTTGTGTTGGTGATATCCCATCTGAGTACTGAATCTGTTCATTATTCAGTTAAACTGGTTGGAGAAAAAACACTACATCACCACTATTTTTATAGACTAGCCGTTATTTGAATTTTCAGTCCAGGTCATTACTAAGCAGTCACAGACTGTAATGCTGAAGATTTGTGTTATTTATAATGACCATGTATTTTAAAGGAGGCAGAATCTGTCCAAACAATCTATTTTCATCCTAAAATTTGATATGCCCAGCTTTAGAACCAGGCAATAATTTTTGAAAAATGGGATGTTGTCTATAAGTTGAAATGAGCACACAGCTAAAATATTAACATTTTTGTGTTACTTGATGCTCCTATAAGTTTGAAATGGCCCTTCTATTTAAAAGGCAATTTTCTAGATGACTGGAAAATTACATTCACAGATGATGCCCCAATACCTTTTTTTTTAGTTTTTTAAATTGTTTTATAGCAAGTCTATGAGTCAGCATGCACTGTATCACAGATAATTCAAATTCAGAAACCAAATCTCCCGGATTTAAAGAAACAAATGACTTAGAGAAAGACAAATATCATATGATATCACTTATATGTGGAATCTTAAAAAAAAATGATATAAATGAACTTATTTACGAAACAGGAATAGTCTCAGAGGCATAGAAAACAAAATTACGGTTACCAAAGGGAAAAGATGGTGGGAGGGATAAATTAGGAGTTTGAAATTAACGGATACACACTATTCTATATAAAATAAACAGCAAGGACCTACTGTAGAGCCCAGGGAACTATATTCAATAACTTGTAATAACCTATAATGGAAAACAATCTGAAAAAGAATCATTTTTCTGTACACCTGAAACTAATACAACATTGTAAATCAATTCTACTCCAATAAAAAAGAAGCAAATGTCCCTGACTTCAGACTATACTACAAAGCTACAGTAATCAAGACAGTATGGTACTGGCACAAAAACAGAAATATAGATCAATGGAAGAGGACAGAAAGTCCAGAGATAAACCCACGCACATATGGTCACCTTATCTTTGATAAAGGAGGCAAGAATATACAGTGGAGAAAAGACAGCCTCTTCAATAAGTGGTGCTGCGAAAACTGGACAGCTACATGTAAAAGTATGAAATTAGAACACTCTC
Organism: Balaenoptera acutorostrata; assembly: GCF_949987535.1. NCBI lineage: Eukaryota > Metazoa > Chordata > Mammalia > Artiodactyla > Balaenopteridae > Balaenoptera > Balaenoptera acutorostrata. The sequence goes on along the minus strand of NC_080065.1, from coordinate 48,041,166 downwards.
TAACACCATACACAAAAATAAACTCAAAATGGATTAAAGACCTAAATGTAAGGCCAGACACTATCAAACTCTTAGAGGAAAACATAGGCAGAAGACTCTATGACATAAATCACAGCAAGATCCTTTTTGACCCACCTCCTAGAGAAATGGAAATAAAAACAAAAATAAACAAATGGGACCTAATGAAACTTCAAAGCTTTTGCACAGCAAAGGAAACCATAAACAAGACGAAAAGACAACCCTCAGAATGGGAGAAAATATTTGCAAATGAAGCAACTGACAAAGGATTAATCTCCAAAATTTACAAGCAGCTCATGCAGCTCAATATCAAAAAAACAAACAACCCAGTCCAAAAATGGGCAGAAGACCTAAACAGACATTTCTCCAAAGAAGATATACAGATTGCCAACAGACACATGAAAGAATGCTCAACATCATTAATCATTAGAGAAATGCAAATCTAAACTACAATGAGATATCATCTCACACTGGTCAGAATGGCCATCATCAAAAAATCTAGAAACAATAAACGCTGGAGAGGGTGTGGAGAAAAGGGAACCCTCTTGCACTGTTGGTGGGAATGTAAATTGATACAGCCACTGTGGAGAACAGTATGGAGGTTCCTTAAAAAACTAAAAATAGAATTACCATATGACCCAGCAATCCCACTACTGGGCATATACCCTGAGAAAACGAGAATTCAAAAAGAGTCATGTACCACAATGTTCATTGCAGCTCTATTTATAATAGCCAGGACATGGAAGCAACCCAAGTGTCCATCATTGGATGAATGGATAAAGAAGATGTGGCACATATATACAATGGAATATTACTCAGCCATATAAAGAAACGAAATTGAGTTATTTGTAGTGAGATGGATGGACCTAGAGTCTGTCACACAGAGTGAAGTAAGTCAGAAAGAGAAAAAGGAATACAGTATGCTAACACATATATATGGAATCTAAGAAAAAAAAAAAAGGTCATGAAGAACCTAGGGGCAAGATGGGAATAAAGACACAGACCTACTAGAGAATGGACTTGAAGATATGGGGAGGGGGAAGGGTAAGCTGTGACAAAGTGAGAGAGTGGCATGGACATATATACACTACCAAATGTAAAATAGATAGCTAGTGGGAAGCAGCCGCATAGCACAGGGAGATCAGCTCTGTGCTTTGTGACCACCTAGAGGGGTGGGATAGGGAGGGTGGGAGGGAGGCAGACGCAAGAGGGAAGAGATATGGGAACATATGTATATGTATAACTGATTCATTTTGTTATAAAGCAGAAACTAACACACCATTGTAAAGCAATTATACTCCAATAAAGATGTTAAAAAAAAAAAAAGAAGCAAATGACTTAAAGCAAGTTGAAAATTCTTTAAATGACTCAGAGTGTGAGGATGAAAAACTTTTGCCTTCCCTCCATGTCTTTATTATAGCATAATTATTCTTAAAAACATGTTGTATTTTTGCCATTTTAAAACAGAGAAAATGCATAATTATCCAACAGATAATCAGCTTGATCACTAGTGAGCAGCTACACATGAACGAAAGAGGCTAAATCAATTATTTCAGAAGATGGGGCAGGTAAACGATCAAGAAACACATTCAGTTTCTTAGAACCAAACAAAGGTGATCTGGAGATTAGATTTCACTGGAGTGCTCTCAATAAACCTGCAGAATGAACTCTAAAACTATCATATCTGGGAAATACAAAAACTAATGGTCCTCGTCCTCCAGACATTGGGGTTCATAATTCAAAAAATAAATGAGAAGAAATGAGAGGATGATAAACTTCCTTGAAATTAAAAAAAAAAAAAGGCACTTCAAAAGAAGCAGTTAAATTTTTTTTAAAAAAGGGTTTTGGCAGCATGTTCTTCACAAAACAATCTGGAAGAACAAAAGTTCCAATTATGCACTGAGGTTTGTTTACTCTGAAGTAGGCTTGCTCTCTCTGAAGCAGGCCTTCTACCCAGCACTGGGGCCATTGTTCTCTAGAAGACATTTCTATTTCATAGCACAAAAAACAATTATACAAAACGTTTATTTTTCCACCTCAGCCACCTCTCTCCCTCCTTTCTTCTTGAAGATGTCTTTAAGTCATTTCCCCCTCCTTCTTTCTCTTTGCTCTGGAAAGGAGAAATATAACCAGAAAAGTAGCATAAACATTCCGAATAAAGTATTTAATCCCTGGTAGGAATAAGATGGAACAAAATAAAGTACGTGACTGAGAAGTGTGACAACCTGACGAGGAAATGTTACTGAGCAACGCCATGAAGGCAAAGAAGAAAACAGCAGCAGCGTTTGTGCTGACTGTTAAGGGAAGAGCCCCACAGTGAGAACTCTGGATTTCTGAATAGGGTTTTTAGAGTTATTACCTGTTTTTTATCCTTTAGGCAACATAACCACAAGCAAAACTGTTGTTATTCTGCATTCTCTCTTACATATTTTTCACGACGGACAGTTTAGTAGCAAAAGAAAGGAAGAGGAAGGTCCATGATTAACAAGATAGTATGATTTACTGCAAAATTATTCCAAATTAGAGTTAATTGGCAAACCTTAGCCTGACAAATTGTGCCCACATTAGTCCCCCCTCACCACTCCTCCCTCCAGCCTGTCCCAGGCAGGGGCCCTTCCATGCCACATATATACTTTATATGCTTTTCCTTCCTGCCTGCATGTCTTGGCTTATCCTATACCCCGATCCAGAAGGCTGCTCCTCAAACTCCTATTGAGTCACACCCTACAATTCCTTCAAGACCGGAAGCAAAACTTCTCCATCCTAAGCAGCCTTCTCCCACTAACCCCACTTCACCAGGTAAACCTCCCTTCCTCTAAATGACATTATGTCTACAGCACATTCAGCACAGTGTCTGGCCTCAGTGAATTAGTTTTTATTATTATAACTTTGAATTCCTTCAGATATTACATTGCCAATCTAGAATATCATAAAGGTCACCTCCGAATTAAATATTTCAAGCAAACAATTTTCTCCTTTATAGTTCTTGTCTTCCCTTTCTAAGTAAATATAGAATGCTCAAGTGATACTTGACGAACTGAGTTTGGGGGGTTTATTTTCATCTTCTAAATTTAAAATGCAAGTGTTTTATTTTTAAATTTTAAACAAATTTATGACTTCTTATAAATTCATTAAGTCAGTTCTGTCAATAAGATAGCCAAATGGTTGATTTATGTTCCAGATCTACATGAATACAGAATACACAAAATTATAAAAATGTGTCTGGTTGTACTTATGGCTAAAGACTAAACGGAAAATGAGGGATAAATAAAGTCAAACGCTCTGAGGTTGTCTACCCGTTCTACATCTCCACGGTTGAATCAGTTAAATGTTTAATGCAACTGCCATCCCGGAGTGAATGACCTTCATAATTTGACTTTCCATCTAAATGAAAGATCACCATCCTTTCTAGTGAGTACAATTGTTTGCCTAAAGAGCTAATGATTTCTGATACACTTAACTTTCATTCTTTATCTTCTCTTTGAATTTCAAAAACCTAATTAAGTTTCTTTAACTTGATTCCATAGTAGACAAGGTTATTTGAGGACAAAATGAGAAACACATTCAGAGGCCCTTTTCTTCTTTAAAAAGTTTTGTTTTTCTCTTTCTCTTCCAAACTCTATTTTCCTGGAGGAAAGTGAACAACCTCTCATAAATAATAATGATGAAGAAACCATACCTTCCCATACCTTCTCAGACAAAAAAGGTCTGAGAAATTTCTGGACTCATTAGCAGATAATGGGAATAATAAATGAGATCAGAGTGGTCTCTGAAGCTGTCCTATCCCAGGTGTCTCGCTCAAGGTTTGGGTATGGTACGGTTCATTTATTAATAAAGCGATTACTCCATGGCTGAAATATCGATCTCATCTGTTGGACCTTTGCCTAGGATGAAAACCGTATCTTCCTGAACATCTTTCCTATCCATCTGCTTTATTCTCTCAGTCCCTATCTTGACAAATGACTATAACTTACAGAACAGATAACTTTCAGCAGATACCATCTAAGCTCCCATCTTATGCTTAACATTTTATCAGTTGATGCCCTTTTCTTAAATAATCTACGTAGACAAACTAGTGCTTTTCTTTCTCTTTTTCCCTGCCCCATGCCCTTTTCCCCACACATACATTCTGACTGATACAAATAACTTCCTACTTATGTATAATTTCTGTATCAAATATCCTTACTCACAAAAAAAATTTCCCAAGGACTCTGAACTCAAATTATTACAAATAGCTGTGGATAGTCAGGGACAGGCTCTAGTGAATTGAGGCTTATCCCAAAGTTCCTCTCTATCATCTTCCTGAAAAACTGATACCCCTAAGACAGAGTATAAATACAGTCTTAAAAAATAATCTTACAGCATATTTCAACCTTCTAATTACCATTCATAACCCATGCAGGAGAACACTGCTGTATTCTTCTCCAATGGTCTGATTTCATAGAATCACAGAATCTTAGCACTTGGGGAGGGACCTTGAGCGAGGAATCTCTCCACCTTTCTCATCTCAGAGAAAGACTGTAATTCCGGTAAAGTCACTTCTCAGGATCAAACAGCTAGTTAGTAGCAGATCTAGGACTAGAATTCAAGTCTTCTGACTTCAGTCCAATGCCCTTTACACTATTTTGTTAAGTTAACAATATCCCGTGCAAAGAAGGAGTTGAGTGAAATAAATTCTGCTTATAAATTCCTCTAAAACATAGCATCATCCCTGGGAAAGAGAAACTTTTTTTTCACATAGAGTGAGTAGAAATGTGTCAGATGTTCTGTGTCAGAATTCTGATAGTCAGAATGTCTATAAAATATCCAGGTCTCCAGCGTGTGTGTATACACACACACACACACACACACACACACTCGCTCTCTCTCATTTCCTCCTCTTCCTCTCCCCACCCCCCATACCTTTAACTTTGAGCCAGTTTCCCCATTTTCCATCAACAGAACTTATCGCAGCCAGCAGCATTATCAAACTGCAAGAAACGTGTGTCTGAGAAAATGGTAGCTATGTTTTCTCTAGTATCTATGCCATTTTTAGAACATGACGCTACTCAGACTGACTTAGAGGACGCCATCAAGGCGACCCAAGCTTCTTTTGTCAACCCCTAGAGACATCCAGAAGGAAAAAGAAAACATCCTTCACCCTCTTCTCCTGCCTCACTTAGAAGTCCTAACCCCATCGCACTGCAGTATGAGAGGAGAAAGAAGCAAGTTTATTAAGAGACCCAAATCAGCAGTTAAGCGTTCCTATCATATATTTTTCATACTATACACTATATATGAGGGGTTTTGCCCTGACATTTCATTTGTGAAGTGAGCAACATTTAAAAAATCTATACATATGGGAAAGGCTCTTTTGCATCCCCTGGAAAGCCAAGTGAGGAATTCTAATATATCCAGCTTTATTTTAGCAGAAGCACTGAGACAGAAAGGAAAAGCCTTGGGGTGGAAACAAGAGTCCCCCCCAGCCATTCATAACTGTGTGGCTTTGACCTGTCCCCTCTGAGTCACTACTAGATTTGAGGCCCGCCATCCACAAGCCCTCCTGAAGGAGTACACCTACCCACAGCCCCTGTGATATAAATGACCACGTTTGTACCATGTGACCCAGTGACCCACAGTCAATTGGATCAGGATTTGTGCCTTCAAAAATATGGTGATCCATCCATAGACTGGGCTTCAGTCTTTGACCTGGTGGGAAAAGATGACGTGAACCATTAAAATTCCATTCTTCAGAATTCAGCACTGGGAAATCCAGAGTTGAGGCAGCTGGTAATAGGGGCAGGAGCTAAAAAGGGCATCAGGACATGTCATGTGGCAGAAAGGAGCCAGAGAGAACACAGCAAGATGATGCCATATGTAAGCTGATGTTTTCAGGAAGCAGAAACTACAAGGAAGCAGTGAAAGTGAAAGTCACCTGGTTGATGGAAGAGAAGAGAGGCGACATACAGAGAGGGAGAGCCTGAGACTCACTCCATCTTTATCTACCTTCTTCCTTCCAGGTAAGCCTTCTGGTTAACGCCTCAGTTCATCCCTCCCACTTTGTTTCCCTTGCTCTGTTTACTTTCCCAAACACACCTCACTTGGCATGGCTTTAGATCCGCCTCAATCGTGAGTAGTGCTTGTGCTGGGCCCCCATTTGACTTTCCAGATAATTGTCAAAGGGCTAGACTGAAATGTGAGGTTTGATCTAGAGTGACGCAAATCATGGAAAGTGAGAGACAAACACTGCGAACTTTATAGGTTGAATACAATTTTGGCATTACCACGATTTTTGAAAATCGTGATGCAGAGCTGAAATAGTTTTTCATGTATATAGATAGCACTATTATAAGTGTCCTTACTAGCCCTTTCCCAGCTGAATCATTCTCACTGTGTAACTTTTCCTCTTAAATCTGTTTTGAATTCTAATTATGGTCATTCTCCAAGTTCAATTCTAGACCTTGGAATTTGATAGAAATCAGCCTAATCTTTTGCTTCATGCTATGCTCTTTAATGAGAAGTTGAGAGAAGAGATAGAGAAATCTCAGGTCTCTTTTAGCTCTAATATCTACAAGCTAAGATGTACTCATCGTTAGCTTGATAACTGGAAACAAATAAAATAGAAAAAAGAGACATTTTGTTTTAGTATCTGTGTTCTAAAGGAGGGTTTTGGTAGAAACTTCTTTTTGGAGCCGGAGCTTAGGGAGAAACTTGAGGATTTTTAATTATCTTTACAGAATATGTTAAATATGAATAAAATAAATAGTATTTATCCAGAAAAAATATAAGTGGAAAGGAGTTCTAAGGGCCTAAGATATGGTCTTACTTACCCTAACATCTTATAAATACGGTCTCTAAAATCTGCCACCCCTTCCCATGGGTATACTCAACAATTCTGGATGAGCTCAAAGATGAGGAAGATCAAGACTTACTGTTTTGGATTTTAGATCAGGAAGCAAAATTTTCCAAGTACTTAAAGGGATTAATAAGCTGTTTAAACATGTCAACTAATCAGGTGAATCCATCAAACTGATCAAACCCAATGAACATGTAGCCATGTTGAAATAGTCCCTGTTACAGACTAAAAATCATCAAAAACAAAAGAAAAAAAAACCCACAAATATTTGTGAAGCCTTTTTAAGGGCTTTTTTACCTTGTATATATATCTCCAGGCTTATCGTCCACTCAAATGTTGAAGAGCTTAGAATGGGAATGTGCCTTCACATGAGTGATGGATGTCTGCTCACTCCAGCCAGCTGACGTGCATGGAGAGAAATTCTGTGTAGGCTGAGGCTAAGCACTCAGACAACTGCAGAATTGGGCCTGAGCACCCTGATGAAGAAGGACAGAATGCCCACTTGTAAACGGGTCACAAAAAGATGAAAGTCACATAATTTTTAATGGCAGTCATGTAACTTCTAACGGCAGTGACTAGTTCTCAGAGTCCAAAACAGAGCATACGAAGAACAGCAAAAACTTACACTTATGTTCAAGCTTATGAAAATAATATCTTTTTCTTTTTTTATCTTATCTTTTTTTCCTTATACTGAAGGAAAAGTATGTCTCAACTCCACCTCTATATTCCAGAACAGGTCAGACCACCTCTAAGTGAAAAGAGGAATTGGCAACACAGAGGAGACATATTTCAGAAAATTTAAGTATATAAATGTCTAATCAAATTAGGCTTGTACTTCCCCCTTCACTGAACCATAATTCAATAACTCTCATTGAATGAGAGTTTTATTATGCAAATCCACTAGAAAGCACGGGTCTCTACATCTCTGCCAAATGCTGATTGCAACGATGGCCATCATGTCGTTCTAGTAAGAAAACACTATATCCTGAGGACAGGAACTGGAGCACATATAAAATTTTAATATGTTCATATTGCTTAATACAGTAATATCTTGAGAGAACACAATAAATAACACTTGGAAGTGGCACTGTTCTGTGCCAAGTTAACCAGGAAGAAATAGCTAATGCTTAGCTATAAAGCATTAGTCTTCCAAATAAGTCTCTGGCTGCACAGTTTTCAGTAGACTTTGCTTATGCCTGTTTTTGTTGCCTTTGGTTGTGTATTTTATGTCTGCTACTTTTTTTGTATTACCATATGTATAATCCTTCAAAATTAAGCACTGGTCTCATTGCAAATTGTTCAATGTATTCTTCACATTTATCAAAATAATTAATGGGATAAAATAAGTAACTACAGATTTTCTTGTTCACACAAACACAGATGACTTAAGGAATTAATGTTTAAGCATTCTTATACAACCAGTAAGTTAGCTGAGCCATTTCCCAGGAGTTTAGAGACACTCTGAAAAACTTAAACCTTCTAACGACCTACAAAATGAACTCATTAACTTTATGAAATTGCAATAAAGCCCACTAATGTTCCTTAAACATAGCATTTACTCCAATCACTGCTGCTGATAAATGCTGGTCAAACAATGCCTACATGGCAGAAGGGCTGAAAATCTTTACTTCTAACAAACATCAAAAGAGTCCCTTTGGAATACGTAATTCCAAACCCAAAACATTTTATTTTCCTGTTAGAGTGATATCCACTTAAAGGAATTTAAGCGTAGTACAGTCGATGTAACTCCTTTCTCCAAGTTATAATGAAAAATCAGGTCCAAATCTCTGTCGTCATTCTCCTGCAACCACCTGATTTGAGTTGAGCAATAGCCAAGGATGCTGCAAGGGCCACGCCCTGAGCCATTCCTGGAACATCACAGAATAGGAACATCTCCAAGTGGTAGAGACTCACAACCGCCTTGCTGCAAGGAGCCCTCTCCAATAACCCCAGCACGGGGCCATCCAGACTGCTGAAGAATTCCAGGGATGACACGCTCACTGACCTTTTATGCTATCACTGGGCAACTCCAACTTCGGGAAAGGTTTTCTATATGTGCTTGCTATCTTAGACCTTGCAAAGGATCTTTTCTACCTATGCATTGCCAGGGACGTGGCAAAAGCCTCCTACTAGCTTCTGGTTCTTCCTGTATTTTCCATTCCCATTTACGTCGTCTGGGTCAGGGTGCCATGCTCCTGCCTTTCCTGGTTCTCTGAACCCCAGGCTCAGCTCACAGCTCCCGATTTTCACTTCAGCCCCAGCTTGCGCTGACAACTATTTAGACATGCTTCTCCCACACTCCTTAGCATGTTCACAGAAACATAATTTGTAACTTGCTCTCTGGCTCCACAAATCTATAAACTATATGCAAGAGAGTCTCCCACCTTCTGCCAGCTCCCCCTCCTTGTGCCCTGAGTAGTTCTCCCACCAAAGAGCCAGAATCAGATCACGAAAAGCTGAACCGTCCTGAAACTTCTACTCACAAAGCCCCATTCTGTACCCTGAAGTCAAACAGAACAAATAAGATGTGGTTACAAAAAGGTAGTTCAGTTTACCAGAACAGGAATTGGGGGCTTCTGGGGGCAAAACAAGCTGGAGTTCAGAGCCCGCCCATATCAAGACCAGAGGCCCAGGCAGGAGAATGGATGAGGCTAGATCCCAAGGCAGTGCTGCTTCCCTGTTGAGGGCACACCTCCTGGCCTTGGTCCTGAGCCATCACCTCCAGCCTGCTTTCGAATATGCTCCCTCAGTAAGTCCCCCTTTCCTCTCTCTTTGCCTCTCTTTAACAATCATGCTTGACCCATCTCTCCTTCAGACCTCACAAAGGTTCCACCAGCCAGACATGCCAACTTCCTAAGTGTATATTTTAATCTTTTCCTCTCCAGCTCTGCCACTACTGCCTTCATCCAGCCCCGCATCACTTCACACTTTCCTTCCTGTCTCCGGCTTGTTAGCCTCAAAACCATGTAGCCAAAGAGAGTTTTCCATAATGCAAAATTGCCCATGTCCTTTCCCACTCATCCCTTTCAGTGTTTTCCACAGTCTTAAACAGAGAGTCCAAGCCTTTCGGCATCATAGACACAGATCTGGCCTCTGGAAACTTTGTCCACCTCACAGGTCATCATTTCCTTTCACTCCCTGTTGCAGAAAAAAAAAAAAAGTTGTTTATTGCACCCTGAAGACGCCAAGCTGGGTGCTTTCCTCCACACCTTTGTTCCTGCTATCCTCTCTGCCTACAGTACCCTGCACCTACCTCCCCATTCCTGACTTGAATATTTCTTCTTCATTCTTCAAAACTCCACTTGAACATCACCTGCTCCAAGGAGTCTTTTCTAAATCTCTTAACGCTAGAGAAAGCTGTGGACTCTCTTTACCCAGGGCCTCTCCCTAACAGTGTCGTACTGACTGTGACTGTCTACTTAGGTATCTATGAGCCTCTTGAGGTCAAGGCATGTCTTATCTCTCTGAATAGGTGGCACCTGGTGCAGAGCCTGGCACACAGCAGCAACATGTAAAATGTTTATTAAATAAATAGCTGAACAAAATTTTTAAAGATAGGACATACCAAGCAAACACATGAGAATAAATGGTTTTACAATCAAGGGCAAAACAGAAAGTTTCCAGGTAAGTGCTATAATGATTGACTTGATGGTGCTATATGAACATGAAACCCTTATGGGAATGGTTTAGCAAACTTGTAGTCAATAGTTTGGAGTCAGTTAGAGGATAGAAGGTGGCTTGTATTGAATGGAGCATGTGTTACATTTAAGTCACAGTACTAATAGAACTTAGACCCCGTAAACATGCAAACTATATTGAGGGATCACCACTCTCTAAGCACAGAAATTAATGAACAAGAGTGAATCAGGACCATAAAGTAACACTGTCTTCACATGACTTATCGAGTAAGTCTTCATTCAACCACAAGCAAGCAAGAGCCTCTGGGGGGTTGGGGGGGGGGCAAACAGACCTCTATCAGCCCCTTAGTAGAAAAAGAATACCTTCCAGACCAAGACTACAACCCAGGAGAGCCAGGGCCTCTGAGAAAACAGACGGCGCTGAGCTCCTTGTAGCCCCACTAACTGTGCCCTTGGATTCCAACCCTGACCACATAACTAGAGTGGTTTCGGTACTGGGGCGAGTACTGTGATATGGCTTCTGCATTCACCGTGTTTATCGACTTGGGTCAGGAAAGACAGGCAGAGACAACGTATTAGAGAAGAAGATACGATAGAAAAGAAAATGAATCTGCAACTGAACAATACGGTTATCAATAAACTAGCAACCTAAGAAAAACATGAATTCTACCCTTTCCTTTTCTTTCCTCTCTCTCTTTCTTTTTTCACCTCTCCCCCACCCCTCTCTCTTTTTCTTTAATCTTTCTGTCTTTATTTTTTTCATTGCTCTTGCACTTTTCTTCTCTTTCAAGATAAGGAGAGACTGAGAGGGGAAAAGTATGAGATTCTGTGGATTTAGGAGTTATAGGTTCAATGTCTAGATCTTGGAAATTTTTTCTGGTACATATACACACACATGTACTCATAACCTCTGGTTTTTTCAACAACCATTACTTATAAATGTCTAGAGTTCTACCTCCAAATCATCGTTCATACCATAGGAGCCTCAGTAGCTACCTTCAAAAGACAAACATGGACAATTATTATATTTATGTTCTATAGTGGGTTGAATGGTACCCCTACTCCTGAAAAGGTATGTCTACCCAGAACCTGTGAATGTGACCTTATTTGGAAAAAGGGTCTTTGCAGATGTAATTTAGTTAAGGATCTTGAGAAGAGATCATTTTGGTCACCCTAGTTGACACTAAATCCAATGACAAGTTGTGATGAGAGAGATAGGGATTGGAGTGATGTGTCTACAAGCCAAGGACTGCCCATAGCCATCAGAAGATGGGAGAGGGGCATGGAATGGACTCCCCCTCAGAGCCTCCAGAAGGAACCAACCCTGCTGGCACCTTCATTTTGGACTTCCAGCCTTCAGACCTGTGAGAGAATAAATTTGTTGTTCTGAGTCACCTGATTTATGCAAATTTGTTACAACAGTCACAGGAAGCTAGTACATGCAATAATTACAAAATCATCTCTGTACCACTTGCTTTACCAGCAAGCATTCTAGTATTTTTGTGGATGGAGGGGAATTCTTCCTTAAATGTTCCTGAAGGTCCTTTTATTTCTCTTGGGGATCTGAGAACAAGTTCTTTTTGTTACTCATCTGCTGTTTCTTGTTGCCATCTTCCAGGTCTAAATGATGCCATCCCTTGGCCTGACATCTCTGCCCTAGGAAGTGAGAACTCCAGCTCCCTTGTAGATACCACTGCTGTCAGTATCAGAAGATGTAACACCGAGAATAATTTACAACTGCTAGCAGATGTGGCTCATTTCATTGTTCACATGCCCTACATTGCACAAGTCCAAGGAGGGGGGGCACTATTTACCTTTTTTTCCACATGAAAGGTAACCCCTGAGAGCAGTGTAATGCAGTGAAGGGTCCTTCTCATGGGGCCCCCTACAGAACCAGCTCCCTTACCTAGCTCCACCTGTCAGGTCCCAACTTCATTCCAACTGCTTGGAGTGAATTTAAGCAGTCTCGTTACAGTCCTGAATCAAAACATCCACGAGGACCAAAAAAGAAAAGTTCCCCCTGGAGCCAATCTAAAGCTCACCTTCTCAGGACCAGCCTCTTGTGGCTAACCATGGAGACATCTTCACCTTTCTGAGATAACCTCACCTCCAACCCACTGTAACCTCACCTTGTGGCCCCCAAGCCGATGACATCAAAATTCAGCTGCTCAACACCTCTGCATTACTCACAGCCGGGTTATTCAGTCTTGCAGTCACTCCCTTAAGACTACAGTGGCTATCTCCACGATGGCCATCATTAATTCCTCTCCTTCCTGAACATGCATGTTAATCTCACATTCAGAGGTGGAGAACATTCCTTCACCCCCTTCAGTCTTGTCTGGTCTTTTTTATTTGGTGTGGGAGGGGTATAGTTGTTTCACAATGTTGTTTTACTTTCTACTGTACAGTCTAGTGAAGCAGAGTTCCCTGTGCTATACAGCAGGTTCTCATTAGTTATCTATTTTATACATATCAGTGTAGACATGTCAATCCCAATCTCCCAATTCATCCCACCCTCCCATCCCCCCTTGGTGTCCATATATTTGTTCTCTACAGCTGTGTCTTTAGTTCTGCCTTGCAAACCAGTTCATCTGTATCATTTTGGTCTGGTCTTTGATGCTTTGACAAACAAGAACCGAAGAAGTGACCCTGTGCCCAGCTCCAGGCCTAACTGTGAGGAGGGCTGACAGAGCTCGCTTTAGTATCTGCCACCTGGGCAGCCATGGAGAAGTCCAGCTAAAAGGAAGTCCAGGTTGAGCTTCGTCTGGTCTGGTCCCGTTTCTTCCTATGGTGGCTCCTACAGTGTGTGGGGAAGAATAGGTTTGGCTGTCTGTCCTGCTGTCTATTTTATCTCAGCTTTTGGGCTTTTGTTAGCATTCAAACAAGATACATACATACCTATACACCCTTCCATTAGAATAAGCAATAATTTACCCCCATAGCAATATTTAAATCCATACTTAGGATAAAAAAAAAGCATTTCTTAGAAACAAAACCCACAAAAATGTACCTCTGATTCAACTGTACAAAACAATTGCTATCACTAAACCATCTAAAACACTTGCAGTCAAATTAATAGTTTCTTCTCAGTTTTCCCCAAGTGGACACTTACTTTTGCATTTGCATTTAGTTAAAGACTCTAGCTAGTTTTCTCCAAACAAATATAGAAATCTACCCAAAAAGAGTAGTCACATTTCTACCTCTTTTAAGACTAACACTTTATGCAGCTTAGAAATGACAATTATTTCCTTTTCTATCACTTCCATCAAGGTTTTAAAAGCTTTGGGAATTATAGCTAGGGCACCATGTTATACTTCTATGCCTGTAAGCTCAAGTTTTATTCTAAGAAACATTCAAAAAGATGTGAGCCAGCATTATATTGTTCTCAACCCTTGATTATCTCTAGAAAATGTCCATGTACATTAAGAAAGGGAAGGAAAAAGCAGAGACAGGGAGCAGATATGAAAAGGGCTGTCTCGGGGGGGTTTAAGCCATTTCAGAAGGAGAAAAGCTGAAATGAAGACGTGAAATTCCATTTCCATTCAATTTCTTTCTCCTCATATTCTTCCTGGCAATTACATGTACTTCACAAACACAGCATCAGGACCAGAATACAGTCAGGGGCAGTCTTAGGCTTAAAGTGTTCCAAATGAATTTCAAAATTTCCAAATATTTGAAATATAATTGAAAATATTCCACTCCATGAGAGTCAATCTAAAACTGGTCCTTCCGGTATCCACCAAGGGATGGTATCTGCATTGTCATCTCGTTGTCACCACCATTACTGGCTGTAGGAAAAGCTGAGTTCACTGCTTATGCTGCAGAAATAATGCTCAATTTATCCAAGTTACATGTATACAATAAGGAGAATAACAACTGTTTATAACCTAGCAGAAACAAAAAAGGGTTATTCTGAATGTCTTGTTCGCAAATCATTTTTTAAGGGTAAATAGCAGCTTGTCTCAAATACAGAGTCTATATTTATTGTTAATGCTTGACGAAAAATACACTTTTAAAGGAAGTAACAAAAGCTCAAATAAGCATCTGTTTTACAATCCAATATGTAATTATAGATAAAAATGTCCAAAATTAGTAATGCAGTTAGACTATGGACCTTTAAAATCCCAAAAATGCACCATTAAACTAAACAATAATAAAGAAGAAAATCAATATCTCTACAAGAAAAGAGAGTTAATGAAGCCTTAAAAACCTAAAGGTGCTATGGTTTAAAAAGATTTCTTATTATTTATTTCTCTTTAAAAGTAAAAAATTAATATATTTCCCCTTTCTGTAGGCTTTTAACTGTCTGAAAGTTGTGACTTCATAAAATATTAGATTTAAAAAAAGGAGAGTCTAGGAATTCCTGAGAATAGGGACAATATTTAAAGTCAACAATGGATTAGTAGCTGAAATATCAATGTATCAAGACCTGGGGAAAAAAAAACAAGAAAAATATGTGAAATCTAACAGAAAAATGGCAAAGTACACCAGCCTATTCATGTAAACATATTAATTATAGCTATGCTAAAGCCCTTGTCTATCAAGGTGATCTGTATCACCTGTGGGTCTGTTTCTATGGTCTACTACTTAATTCATTCTCTCTCTCTCTCTCTTTCTCCCTCTCTCCCTCCCTCTCTCTTTTTCTCTCTCTCTCTTTACATCATTTGTTCAAGATTCATGTATGCGTAGTCAATTTTGACTGAATGCCAGATGTTGTACATGATGTTATCTTCTTCTGGAGAGGGTTAGCCCTTTTCTTTGCTAGGCAGATAAAATAGAGGTGGCCACCTTAATCCATTCACGGACTGAGCGCTGTCATGGATGACTTACAGTTCCAGCAAGGCTCTGTCTACCACTGTATTCCTCTCCTCCAAAGATAAGTGCACCAGGGCTTCCAGACAAAACCTGGGTTGTTCACCAGGTCCTCTTCCCCTGGTGTGTCTGGTAGTCTAATCCTTGTCTTCTCAGCCCACAGACCTGTTGAAAATTCCACTCTATCTTTGGAGCTGTCTTGCTTGGCTTCTTAGCCTACTACCTGATTAGCATCAGTATTCAACAAATGTCTTGAGGGAAAACAGGTAGTGTGTTAGGTTCAGTTCTCCACCCCTCCCCTCTCAAAAGGATTCTGACCTCCCAAGGTTTTAAGTTTCGCCTTTCAAACCCCACTAGACTGGCAGAAACTCTGTGGGTTTTTCTTCCTCTTAGTAACAGTTCTTTTCCCAGCTCTGCAACATCTTCCCCACATCTGGAATTGGCAAATGCCCAAGGAAACATTCATTCACCTCCCCTTTTCCTGGGATTTTGTCCCCGTAAGTATTGAGTGCCTCAAAAGATCTCCAATGCCTTTAGACATGTTTTGTTTTGTTTTGTTTTTTTAATCTAGCTTTTCTAAATCCCTTAAGCTTTGGTGGAGGCATTGGTCTGCTGTAAGCATTCAATCATACCTGGAGGCAAAAGCTCAAGGTACATGAATAACACACAGAAGAGGAAATCTGGCATATTCACAGCAAGACTAAATGCCCTGTGATCCAGTGATCCCACTTCTTCTGCAAGTGTGCTAGTCACAGAGTCGTTTGGGGCAGGGACCTAGAGGCATCTTAGGTTACTATCACTAGGTCAGTGGATAAGTAAACACGATAGATGCACACTATAGGGTGCTATGATGCAGGGAGGAATAAAGAGCTAGATGCCAATACAGGTGACCTTGGACGGCGCAGGGGTTAATCCGTGCATAACTTATATTCAGCCCTCTGTATCTGCGGTTCCTCCACATCCACAGATTTGACCAACCACAGACCTTGTAGTACTGTAGTATTTAATATTGAAAAATATCTGCGTATAAGTGGACCCATGCAGTTCACAGTCACGTTTTTCAAGGGATACGCCTCAAAAGTACAGAAACAAAACAAAATATACAGCCTAAAGTGAAATCAAGCACACAGATACACACACACACACACAACACACACACACGACATTACATATATTAGAAGAATTCATACATCCTTAAGAACACAAACACATTAGAACAAATGCCTATGGGAGTGGCTATCAGGGAGAAAGGGGAAAAATACAAAAAAATAATGAGCAAACACTTTTAGAGCTGTTACTATGTACCTGGCATTGTTCTAAGCAGTTTATAATGACTTAAATTCTGTCAACAGTGCAGGGAGACAAATGCTATTATTATCTGTATAGTTGAGGAAACTGAGGCACGGAGTGGTTAAGCAACTTGCTCGAGGTCACACAGAGAGTAAGTGGTAGAGCCAGAGTTGAAACCTGGGAAATCTGGAATGAGAGGCTATACTGTGCCGTCTCTCCTGGGAGGCTTCAGATCAACAGCAGTACTAATGTTGAGGAATGTGGTGACTTCAACGTTCTGCCCCAGAGGTCCAAAAATTAATCAACCGATTACTTTATATATTACCAGATGAGAACATTTGGGTAAGGCTGACTGCATCAAAGGCTTCAATTTCTTTCCACCAGAAGCTCATCTTCCATGAAAAGTATTTGCCTCATTTCCCTTCAGCAAAGAGTCTGTTGAACTTCGAGGTGTTGAACAAATCTCAAAGAGAGTTGAACAGTGGTTATAATCTCAACAGAAGCATATGGTTTATGTTTTATGCTTCTTTTACTTGAGAATCAATGACATGATCCTTGGCTGTGTCAAGCCCCACAGTTCCCCTCAGGGAATGGATCTCACAAGAACAAAAACAAAAGACACTGTGGAATGTCCAGGAAATTGAAGGTAGAGAGGAGTCCAGATAACTGGGCTTATGATGGGTTTGGGTCCTAGGAGAGATCCTAAAAATACTTCTTAAGGTAGAAACTTAAAAAGACATGTTAATGAAAATAATTCTGGAGTTCCCGGCCTTGAGAACACTGAAATCAGTAAATGGAATGGTAGACAAGGTAAAGAAGGAGGAGGAGACAGTAATCACTGTTTAGAAGAAGAATATGCCTATTGACTAATCGAAGTAGTGCTCTGAGAAATGGATGCAAGAACAAGCGTGAGGGAATGGGGGGAAAAGAGGGGAGTGAGGAGAGACAGAATGAAGAGGGAAGGGAGGAAGTGGGTAGAGAGTGAGAAATGGGAAACAAAGGGGGAGAAGGAAGAGAAGAGGGGAAAGGAGGTGAGAAGAAGGGAAGAGGGAGAAAAGGGAGGGGGAATTAAGATGCAGGAGCAGGGGGAACAAATTACCCATTCTGTTTCATAAAAATAACTGTGCCCTTTACAAAGTGTCTTTCAAGTCTATTTCTCTGGTAAATCCTACCAAAGTGAAAATCAGTTGCTTTTACTCCTCCCTCCAACTGCTACCACACACACACACACACAGACACACACACACACACACACAGACACACACACACACACCTTCTTTTCTTCACTGTATTGACAGCCAGAACTTATGTATAGATTTAAAGAAAATGGTACCAGATGTCCCCCCACCCCGATGCTATTCACATGTACATACATCACCACGTGTGATGTGTGGGCCATTTTCTTGTTCGCTCTCAGATCCGGAGCCTGTCTGTCCCCTCTTAGGCTTCAGATTGACTACAGCTTTGTACTCCTTTGCCTACTAGCTTCTAGTTGGTTCAGCCAATAAATAGAAGGCACTAGTGGAAGACGGGCAATTGGGAAGCGAGAGAAGCCAGGGTATGTGTCCCCGCTGTCCTCAATGGAGGCAACGTCTCCAGTGGTGCCTATGCCTCTTCCTTGACCTCAGCTCCTCCTTCTCCAGGTTTTCAGCTGCAGCCTGGTGGCCCTGGCTCCCAGGCTCTGGTAGCATTACCTGCTCCCATTGTCCCTCCACCTAGAGATGCTCACAGCTCTTTTGGTAGTTCAGCTCTGAGTTGAGCTGCCTTCCCTTGTCTTCAGCTCCTGAATCATCTCTATTTCTAGGTCTCCATATGCAGTTCGCCCTACTGAGCACCGCCCAGTTTTTCTGCCTGGAGCCTGTCTGAAACACTTGCAGGCAAGCTCAGATAGTATAGGATGGCACACAACCCACCCTTCCTGTTCTCAGCTCTCTTGTGTGGCAGGCAAATACCAACAGCCACCCGAAGTCATCCACATCTTAAGCAATCCTAGGAACCTGTGAATATGTTTTTTACATGGTAGAAGGAACTTTGATCCTGGATTATCCAAGCGGACCCAATGTAATGACAAGGCTCCTATAAGTGAAAGAGAAAGGCAGGAGGGTCAGAATCCAAGAAGGAGATGTGATGATAGAAGCAGGGGTCGAAGTGATATGATTGCTGGAGAAGGCCAGAGGCCAGGAATGCAGGCAGCCTCTAGATTATAGGAAAAGCCTAGAGCATTCAAGCCCCTCCTATTACCTTGATTTTAGCCCAGTGAAATCCATTTTTGACTTCTGACCTCCAGAATTGTAAGATAATAAATTTGCATTATTTAAAGCCACTAAGTTTGTTCTAATTTGTTACAGCAACAACAGGAAACGAATACATCCTGCAAGGGTCACCTAACCTAGGGAGCACAGAACACTAAAAGAAACCGTAGACACTCCTGGGAGAATCCTGGGCATCACGGGCTCACAGGAGAGCAAAAGGAATGGAAAAAGCTATAACCCCTTCACCGAGAGCCAACCAGTCTCAACACCAGGTCCCAAGAGGCACATATGCAGGGATCCTAATACAAACTAGGGAATGACAAGAATTCAGTTCAGAGCCAACACGACAAGTAAAGCACCTGATTTTTCAATAATGGAATGTAATAATGTCACCTGAGCTGCCTGCTATCACACTTCACAGTGTCCTCTCTATAAGGACACCAGGGAAATTTTCTGAGTTCAGTGCCACAAATCATTGTTTCACTTATTTGACTAGTTTGATCTTACTTAATAGAGTCTGTAAAATGTGTTCAGGCCATGCTTCCCATTCCCATTTGGCTGTTAGATTTAGGGCTTAAACTATGGTTCCCCTGTGCCTGCAGCATAGGACTTTTATGGACTAACCTCACTTCTGACTCCATTGTACTTTCCTACTTTATTTTTTCTTTACCTGCATCTCTTATTTTAAATTCATTCATTCTTTATCATGCATACCTTTAAAAATAAAATTAAGACCCTTCTGACACAAGATAGGGTATAAAGAAGCGAATAAATACATCAATCATCAACAATGGATGCTGCTGGCAAGAGAGGATGGAAGAAGAGAAAGGCATGAGTGATAAAGGTGCAAAGGGCTAATGCAATCAGAAGTGAAGTTGAGACTGGAGAATATTGGGATAAACGTATTTTCAGTTAAGTAAGGATGTGTTTTGAAGGATGCCAGTCAGATAAAGGAGGCAAGAATTCCCCATCATCCCTCCACCGGACCTCCCTCAGCTCTCCGATCACAACTACAGACTGCCAGTGAGTGTGAAGAGGTGCAGACACTAGAAAATCCCGGTTGGCGGTGGGGCACTCACAACAAATGGACGAATGTACTCAGATGTAGTTCTTGGCACTGACCAGTATTAGCCTAGGTATTTTTTCCTTCCTTCCCAGAAAAAGACAAGAACACACAAATAGTCCAGGGCCTACCAAAACTGCACATAAAACAGACCCAGGAATGTTCCTTTGGACTCCTCCAAGTCACTTCCTATCTTAAATGAGATTTTGCAGGCAGGCTTTACATCTGGGTAAAAATAGCCATGATCCAAGCAGCTGCTATTCATAATGATTATTTGAAGATCTATAATAGGCAGGATATAATCACTGCCTGAATTAACAATATAGACTAAAAGCGTCAGGTAACTGATCTTCAGACCAAAACTATCCTGACAATAGGGAACATAATTGCTTATTTATACAAATGGTCTGTGCACTCAGGCATTCTGTGTAAATAGATCATTATAGCCATTTCCAAGACATTATAATCCATTAAGGAAATTAGACATGCTTTACAAGTCCTAATGATACAGCCCCATGACCAAATACCTCCAGAAACATTTATCCAGTTCATCTCTCTGACCGACCTGACTTGAAATGAGGGCATTCGGCTGAGAAAGCTACCAAGTGGTTCTATTTTGAGAAAAGGTCAGAGCAGGATCTCAAGGTTCAGGGAGTCGATGCTTTCTTTGTGCTGCTGAGCAATAAATGATTATTCAGAACCAACCCCTACATTTGAGGTCACTAAATTATGAGATTTTTAATAACCACCAGTAAGACTATCCTCTTTATTCATCACATAGAGGTAATGATTTTCTTCTGAATAGCTTCAGTAGGTTTCATCTTTCTTCGCTGCTACTGTGACTCTTGCGTGCCTAAGAATAATAATTCCCTGGCCTTTTCCCAGAGCGGTTCTGCCCTCGTCATCCCTTGCCTGGATGATTCTGGTGGCTCTTACTGGTCTCCTGGTCTCTGGTCTCTCTCCCTCCACTCATTTAATGCATAGCAGCAGATGAATCTTCCTTAGGCAAAAGTAGTAAGTATACCTTGCTCTGCCACATATGCTAACACATATTTTCTCATTCAATTATTAATCTGAGAAAAATTAGATAATTTCCCTGATCAAAACCGTTCCATGATTCCTCACTGTTTACAACCAAGGTGATCCTGACTTTCAGTTTGCCCAGGTTACCCAGCTTACATCCACTGTTCTGATACGATTCTTAAAAGCACTCCTTTCACCCTCAAAAGTGTCCCAGGTTTGGACAATAATTTTATTGTTCAAATACAGGGTAAAGCTGAAACTCTTTGGCTTAAAGTTCATACCTACCTATCCTGAACAGGAGTTCCTCCAGACATAACTGTGTTAAGCAAAAGGCTGAAATCCCAGTAAATCTGAGGGACCAACTAACCACCCTGCCACCGTTCACACTACACACTTCTGGGACAGAGTATACTGCCCTTTGGAATCATGGAGACTACAGGCTTAGAAAAGACCCTCCAGCTCAAGCTATTCCACCATTTTATCAATGAGCAAACTAAGGCACAACTAGGTGATGACAGAGCCAGGCACAGGCACCTGTGCCTCCTAACTCTTGACCCAGGGCGTTTTTCCTCCTGCAAAAAGTGTGAATATGAGAAAGATGTTTTTTTCTCAGTATTGGGAATAAATGTTAAATTGAGCTGTTTACATTCCTCCATGCCCAGAAGCCATGGCAGCATTTAAAAGGACTCTACAGGGTGAGGGATGCTCTCTGTTCTTGTGAATCAGAAAAGCTATATGACTCAGAGAGAAATCACACTCACAACCTCGATTTCACTAACAGCTCCTATGCATTAAAGAAAGGAAACAGGTGCATTTTCAATGAAAAGAAATTAGACAACTAGACAACCTACTGAATGGGAGAAAATATTTGCAAACGATATGTCAAATATCATTTGGTTGATATCCAAAATATATAAACAGTTCAAATAACTCATTATCAAAAAACCAAACAACCTCATTAAAAAATGGACAAGAAACCTGAATAGATAGGTCTTTTTTCCAAAGAAGATATAAGATGGTCATGAGGCACATCAAAAGATGCTCAGCATCACTAATCATCAGAGAAATACAAATCAAAACCACAGTGAGATATCACATCACACCTGTCAGAATGGCTATCATCAAAAAGACAAATAATAAGTGTTGGCAAGGATGTGGAGAAAAAGGAACCCTCGTACACTGTTGGTGGGAATGTAAATTGGTGCAACCACTTTGGAAAACAGTATGAGATTTCTCAGAACACTAAAAATAGAAGTACCACATGATCCAGCAATTCCACTCCTGCTATATATCCAAAAGAAACTAAGACACTAATTCAAAAAGAAGTATGCACCCCAATGTTCATAGCAGCATTATTTACAATTGCCAAGATATGAAAGCAGCCTAAATGTCCATCAACAGATGAATGGATAAAGATGTGGTACGTATATATACACTGGAATACTGTTCAGCCATTAAAAAAATGAAATGTTGCCATTTGCAACTACATGGATGGACCTAGAGGGTATTATGCTTAGTGAAATAAGTCAGACAGAGAAAGACAAATACTGTATGTCATGACTTATATGTGGAATCTAAAAAAGGAAAACAAAGGAATGAATATAATAAAACCAGAACAGACTAACAGACATAGAGAACAAACTAGGGGTTACCAGTGGGGAGAGGGAAATATGGAGGGAAAAGAAAGGTAGGGGATTAAGAGGTACAAACTATTGATACTATGTATAAAATAAGATATAAGGATATAGTCTCAGCACACAAAATATAGCCAATATTTTATAACAACTTTAAATGGAGTGCATCCTACAAAAATATTGAATTACTATGTTGTACACCTAAACTAATATAATATTGTAAATCAACTATACTTCAATAAAAAAAGAAAGAAACTAGGGCCTCGCACCCAATGGCCCCCAAAAAATTACAAATGGGTCTCCAGCTTCTTCAGTGTACTAGTTTCTTGTCTAATCCACAGGCCCTGAGCAGGAGCTCAGCTCTCTGTCCCTCATTGCTTTCTGTCCCTCTTTCTTCCCTTGCTTCTCTCCACCATGACATAAGCGACAGGGGCCGAGCCTGAGTCTCCCCGTCATTCCTGTGCTGCTTCGAGTCACGCTAGTGGGAAGAGTGATAACAAAGGATGGGTCACCTCAGCCAAACTACCTCACAGCACATTTCCTCCTTCTGCATTGAATCCTTGCAGTCTAGCAGCTTCACGGGAGTTTTAGGAAAGAATTAAAAGTATGAGATAGGCAGCGGGGTGTAGGGAGATGGGGAGTTGTTGTTCAATGGGTATAAAGTTTCCTTTTGCAAAATAAAATATTTCTATTAAACACTAATGTGCATATAGTTAACACTACTGTACTGTATACTTAACAATGGTTAAGATGGTAAATTTTATGTTCTTTGTTTTTACCCCCCAAAAAAGTATGAGGTAGGTGTAATGGTTAGTTTTATGTGTCCACTTGGCTAGGCTATAGTCTCCAGTTGTTCAATCAAACAATAATGTAGGTGTTTCTGTGTAAGTACAGTTGGTCCTCTGTATCCACAAGGTCTGCATCCATGGAGTCTACCAACCACACATCAAAAATATTCAGGAAAAAAAATTCCAGAAAGTTCCCAAATGCAAAGAAAATTCCAGAAAGTTCCCAAATGCAAAACTTGAATTTGCTGTGTGCCAGCAGCTATTTACATGACATTTACATTGTGTTTGCAACTATTTACCCAGCATTTGTATTAGGTATTATAAGTAATCTAGAGATGATTTAAAGTATATGAGGGGATGTGTGTAGGTTATATGTCGTTTTATATAAAGGACTTGAGCATCCACAGAATCTGGCATTCACGGGGGATCCTGGAACCAGTCCCCCCTCAGATACTGAGGGACTACATTTTGCAGATGTGATAATAGTCCATAATCAGTTGACTTTCGGGAAGGGAGATTACCCTAGATAGTCTGGGGGCCTGACTCAATCAGCTGAAAGTTCTTAAGAGCAGATCTGAGGCTTCCCTAAAGAAGGAAGTGAGCGTATGGACAGTAGCTTCACTTCATGTCCAAGAGTTCCAGCCTAACCTTCCTGATGGCCAACCAGATAGATTTCAGACATCCTTGGATTTCAAACTTACCTCATCAGCCACCACAATCAGATGAGCATTTGCACAATCATATAATTCTTTGCAATAAATCTCTTAATATAGAACTCCCACTGGTCTGTTTCTTGATTAAACCCTGACGGAAACAGTGGGGACAAAAATCTCTTGGTTTTTCTTTCCTTTTGTTGTAGAATTATATAGAGAAAATCATAGGTTTCCAATTGACATATATTAGAGACCTAGCCAGGTCCAGATCTTCCAGTAGGTGGTTAGACCCCAGTGGAAATAGTCCCCTCACTGGAGTTCATCCCCCTCCCTCTTTTCTACCTCATCTCCCAATCTTTGACATTTGCCCATCACAGCTGTATATGCCTAAGACTTCCCAAATGATAGGCTCTCTCCAGACCAGTGATTCTCAATCCTGGCTTCACTTTAGAATCCCCTAGTAAGTTTTAATAATACTGGATCCTGACCCCACACGAGACCATATGGAACTGAATCCTAGGGATGGGGCCTGGGCGTGATTTTTTTATATATAAATTTATTTTATTTATTTTTGGCTGCATTGGTCTTCGTTGCTGCACGCAGGCTTTCTCTAGTTGCGGCGAGCGAGGGCTACTCTTCGTTGCAGTGCGTGGGCTTCTCATTGCGGTGGCTTCTCTTGTTGAGGAGCATGGACTCTAGGTGCGCAGACTTCAGTAGTTGTGGCTCGCAGGCTCTAGAGAGCAGGCTCAGTAGTTGTGGCGCACAGGCTTAGTTGCTCCGCGGCATGTGGCATCTTCCCTGACCAGGGCTGGAACTCGTGTCCCCTGCATTGGCAGGCGGATTCTTAACCACTGCATCACCAGGGAAGCCCTGGGCATGAATTTTTATAAGCTCCCAAATGACTCTAATGTGAGCCACTGGATTTGACTGGCCAGTTGTAATTATAACTTCAGCATCAACTAAAATCATTCTGCCCTAGATAATCTAGATAAGATTGTCTGAAACCCCATTCACCACTTATGGAAAGCCCAATGTCCTTGCTAAGATCTCTGCACATTTACTAGGGCACTTATGGTCCTATGGTAGGGTGGCCAGATTTAGCAAATAAAAATAAAGGATACCCAGTTCAACAGCAGAATTTGGCAATTTATTGGAAAAGACTGAATATAGGACATTTAGGGTGTCCTAACCAAGTTGATACATGCTTGGGGACAAAATCATGAAATACATGGGCATGTTCTATATAGAGAGAATGCCTGGCAACGCTATGACCCATGGACACCCCTCAATCCAAGCTCTTTCTCTCACTGAATTGTTTTGATTTATTTAGTCTACTTGTAATCCTATATGTTCTGTCAGGATTCTGCATACGTGAATTCAGATGTACATCTCACTTCCTGTCCTTATGTTCACCCTCGTGGGTAAGTGGCTTTGCTAGAGGTCTGAGGAGAAGGGTGTTAATATTGCAGCAACACAAACAGCTGAAGACTGAATAAGAGGTAGCTTGTTGTACATGGTTACGGTCACTTCACTTGACTGTTTAGTCTCCTCCTCTTCTATCCTCTCTTCTCTGCTCTTACCCAAATCCAAATACCCACTTTTTTCTAATGAGGCATGATTTAGCAACCTCTACAGTTGCCTTCTTACCTTCTATCTGAGATGCCTTAGCAAGATACAGCCCTCAACCAAGGCAGGCCCTTCTGTATGAGGGATTCTAGTACCACCCAGAAAAACATTTATTTTTCACCCATTCCCTGATTATGCTAATATTTTCTACATCAACAAATACTCATTGGGTCCTTAGAGTTTGGGAAACCATTTTCCTGCACCTCCAGTTTTCGATAAAAGAGAGCACTTTGGTTTTCAAGTCAACATTAGCCTTCTAAGGGGAGCAATGTGAGCTAGGGAAGCTGGATCACCTAAAACTCCACAGTCCATTAGCCTGACTGGTTAGCTGGAATGTGCAATGTTATTAAGTCAGACTTTGGGTTTAATGCAGTTTTCCAACATACGCTAATCATCACCTTACCTGGGCCTATTAAGAGTACAGTTTCTGACTCCCAGCCCAGACATAGAGAATCAGAACCACAATGCGGGTGATTTGAATAATTAGCCAAGTTGAGTAAACATTAGTTTTAGCACTTAAAGTCCCTGTTAAAATGTAAACAAAGACATTTCCAATATGGAAGGATCAACATAAACTGATTCCATTGAGCAGTCCTAGAGGGAAGATCCAGTCTGGCAGTTCACCTTAAATCTCTGGGTCTAATTCTCATTGGCTCAGTGGCTGGGCTAGAATAATCTCTAAAGTTTCTCCCAACTCTAGAATTATAGAATGCACCACTGGATCCGATAATGAGGCTTCCAGACCACCGTCCAGGGGACTGACGCATGGGAAGGAATAAAGCCAGGAAGAGATCAAGAGGCCAAACAGTGAGAAGGGAAGCAAAGCCTTGTCAGAAAGGATGCTTTAAACTGGAGGATCCTGAGTCCAGTGGGAACACAAGAGGCGCTCGGGAGGGAGCTGTGACTAAGGGCACAGATGGGGATTTCTGCGGCATTGGTTCACTGTGCCTCGGGACAGTCTTGCCCAGGACTACCCCCTTTATCTCTTCAAATGAAAATTAACGGTCAGATGTTCCCGATATTCCTGAGGGACAGGCCAGCCTGCTTCTACTCCCACTAAAAATCGTAGCATGGGTGTTATAAAGGGGGGGGGGGGGGTGACATCACTAAAGTACTTACTAATGGAGCAAGATGTTCCATTACCCAAAAGACCCCAGCTTTCTGCTCAACACACACTTAACACACAAGCAGCTGACTCAACACAGAGGTGCAACAATTAGAAAACGACTGGCAGGGACTTCTTTAGATGTGCCATGGGGAGTACGTCAGATTCAGGATCAGGCGTCCACAAAGGGCGCAGAGAGGGAAAGGGCAGTTTCCATGTCACTTATTTGTCCTTTAAAAATGGCTGCTCATCACCCCAGTGCGGGTTTCCCCTAGTCACTCCATCACCCAGAAGTGATTACACATCTGACCAAATATTGAGTTCAGGTACGAAAGCTTCAAATCATTCAGGCAAAATTAAAGATAAGTGGCAAAATGCCATTTTTACCCATTGTTCAAATAAAACTAAGATGTTTTCAAGAAGAAAATCTAGACTACTGCTAGAAGTTTCAAAGCAATAACTGCAACTGTTCCAAAGAAATGCAAGCAAATGATTAAAACAATGATAAGGCAACATTTCTGGAACGTTAATTCTATGTAAAATGAAGAAGAAGTAGGGGGGAGGGGGGAGAGGGGAGGAGACTGTGAGTGTAGCATGTTAAAAGAGGAAGAATATTGTACTGTGAACCCTTTTCGTAAAGAGTTTCCTAAAGAAGAAGGAGGGGGGAAAATGGAAGATAAAAAGGAGGCAAGCTGTGCTCTTCTGAGAGGTTACTGACCACCTCAGACGGAGCCCCAGACCTGGCTCATTAAGATCCATGTCTCTGGGCTTCCCTGGTGGCGCAGTGGTTGAGAATCTGCCTGCCAATGCAGGGGACATGGGTTCGAGCCCTGGTCTGGGAAGATCCCACATGCCGCGGAGCAACTGGGCCCGTGAGCCACAACTACTGAGCCTGCGCGTCTGGAGCCTGTGCTCCGCAACAGGAGAGGCCGCGATAGTGAGAGGCCCGCGCGCCGCGATGAAGAGTGGCCCCCGCTTGCCGCAACAAGAGAAAGCCCTCGCACAGAAACGAAGACCCAACACAGTCATAAATAAATAAATAAATAAATTTTAAAATGGTCCACATCGAAAAAATCTTTAAAAAAAAAAAAAAGATCCATGTCTCGAGAGCCCTGCGGGAACAGGTGGAAGATAAGTCAAAGTGAAAGAAGGAGAGAACCAGGAGTTAGAAAGCCTGAGCTGCACCTTTGTAACCATGGGCAAGGAATTTGGTTGCTGTGCCTATTTCCTTATTTATAGATTGAGCGTACAATGCCAAGCTCACGTTATGGTTAAAGGATTAGAAATCCTATAGGAGTCCATGACATCTAGTAAGTGCCTAATAAATAGTAGCTACTGATATGACCCGAAATCCTCACCATGTTTTATTACTATTCTGTTTACTAGAGGCCTGTTGGATGCATGAACATTATAAATTCTCAGACGTTCCCTCTCTAGGAGCAATTACATGTCTCCAGTAATATGTTATCAGGCCTGGTTTTGCTAATCAAAACCAACATACAAATGTCAGAATTTTGAAGACTGAGAAACAAGACTGACAAGTTTTGATGACAGGAAAGTGAGAAGGAAGAATAGGCACACACATTAGAGGCCTGGTAGGGTTGCCCAGGCAACAGAGAGTCAGGATGAAGGCCCTGCACAGTCCACTGGAAGAAGCCTCGAAACTGAGATAATGAGGCACTGAATATAAAATCTGCCTCTCTCACAAATGCGCCTCCAGCGAATGCTTGGTAGTTTGCCTTTCTAAGGTCACCGACTCAGGAGCCTGGATGTCAGGGTTTGAACCTCAGCCCCACCACTTCCTCGCTGTGTAACCTTGAGCAAGCCACTTAACCACCATGTGCTTTGCCTCCTCAGATTTACAACAGAGGGAATGCTGGAATGTATCCCTAGGGGTGTTGCGAAGGTTACACGAACCCAGCATGGAGGGAACAGTGTGTCAAGGGCCAGTACTGTTACTAACAAAACTATCTACTCAGTAATATCCCACAGAAATCCCGAGTAAATATTTTAACTACCATTACTATTACTTTTTACCTTTAATTAATTTCATACTCTCACTAATTAAATCTCTCAGACTCATAGGTTAACAAGCCTTAACAATTTTGAATATGGAAGGCTCCTTTATCTAAATGATTTTAAGGATTCACACACAATAGGTTAACTTTTAGTAACTTGAAAAAATACACTAACTCAGTAAATTTTCTTAAAGTAGAATTACTATTATTTTTGTAAAAACAATACTTGCTAATGGCTTTAAGTTCAACCAATTTAAAAATACAAGAAAAAGATTCCAAAGTTCACTTCGAATCCAAGTATCTAAAATAGCAAGTACCAACATGACAGTCATATAAATCCAGGCATTCTCCAAGTAGGCAGGGGGACAGACAGATAAGTGATTCTAGAAAAGTTAGTTATTGTTGGGAGAGTATTACGAATTGGGTTGGAGAAGGAGAAGAGAGGGGGATAAACAGTGTGACTCAGGCAATAGGAAATTGATGAAATCTCTTCCAGAACACTCCCTCATTTTGTTTGTAGGCCATGGCAGCTAAGAAGAAATCCAAATCAATTCAGTGGACAAGATGGAGAAGGTTACCACATTCAGTCATAATCACACGTGTTAGAGTTCCTCTCCTGAAAGTCAGAATAAGTGAAATGCAGAACGCCCTGCCATCCACACCGGCCACAAGAGCTGACCCTGACTTCAAAAGGCAGCAGCAAAAGGAGCTGTAACCTCAGCAGTGACCGTCTTGCCAAATATGGCCAATAAAGTTTAAATCACTTGAAGTTCAGTTCAAAATAAATAAATATGTTTCTAATAAAAGTGTGTTTTCATAGATCGTCACTGATGCAGACACTCTTGGCTTGGGGATCACTGGGGTTTTATCTCTAAAGAAGGCAGGCCTGTGAACAGAGCTGAGGAGGCAGGCGGGTGGCCACAGAACTACATGAACCAAGCTGCACAGAAATTTAACCACTTTCGACATTCATATATAAGGAGGGAGAGAACAGGAGTAGGATGTTCAGAATTCATTATCTGTGTACAAACAGACAGAATCTCTTCCACCATTTTTGGTCCAGAATAAATAAATCGTGTTTCCTCTATTGCATTGTTGTGTATTGTTCATTAACTCACCACTAAAAAGCATATAAATAATCCCACTTTTAGTAATGTGATGTCCCAAACATTTTGTAGACAGTTAGATTCCCTTCTGAGCTATAATCTCATGTATTTCTCTAAGCAATTTATATTTTAGGAACTTCTAATGGCACTATAAAAACTTTTTTATGGACGCTGGCAAATATATCTGCCACAGGGAGATTTAACGTATTTTAATGAACGTATTAATAACTTACTTTTTAAACTATCCTTTACTATCACTGATCTAAAGCATATGCCTTAGAGAGTATCTGTACCAAGAGGATTATATTAAACAATTCTCTCAAAGAAAATTCAGGGAATTTTTTCTTTTTTCCTTTTTTGGCTGTGTTGGGTCTTCGTTGCTGTGTGGGCTTTCTCTAGTTGCAGAGAGCAGGAGTTACTCTTCGTTGTGGTGTGTGGGCTTCTCATTGTGGCAGCTTCTCTTGGTGCGGAGCACAGGCTCTAGGCGCGCGGGCTTCAGTAGTTGTGGCTCACCGGCTCTAGAGCGCAGGCTCAGTAGTTGTGGCGCACGGGCTTAGTTGCCCCGCGGCATGTGAGATCTTCCCGACCAGGGATCAAACCCATGTCCCCTGCAATGGCAGGCAGATTCTTAATCACCGTGCCACCAGGGAAGTCCCTCAGGGATTTCTTTCTAATAAGAGATTTAAAACCCACAAAAGACAAGTTAAATTCTATTTTGCCATATTGCTCAAAATAAAACTTAAACATAGTAATCTCTGACCGTTGGTCAATAGGTCATTGATTTTTTTTTTTTTTCCACACATACACACTGTATTTTATTTTTACAAGAGATAGATAGACTGACACCAAGCATTGTACATGGATGACCACAACAAAAGCAACAATGATTGCAATTACCAAACATGAAACACACTTATACTATGTCATAATATTGACATTCAGTCCAGTAATCCTCCACTGTAACAGCTCCTTTACTTTGCAGTGAAAATTGATTTGTATATTCTTTTCCTCTGAGTCCTTGTGGGATTTTTTTTTTTTTAATTCAGACAGAAAGTCACAAAAATTATACTCATCCTCATCAGTTCACTCAGTCCCATGTAATTAATTTCTTTTTTTTCATCTTGATCTTTTGTTAGCACTTTTATGAGTTCATCAGTTTTTCATTAGAGTTCTGAAAATGCTTATTCATTCAGTTCAGCAGTACAGTCAGTTACCAGAAACCTGTACTTGTCAGAGTCTTTTCCATGAATTTCTTGAAGATGAAACTCTTTTATAGGAACATATTTGCAAAATCATCAGAGTACACCCAGAACTGTCTGTAAATGACAAAAGACTTAAAAATGACCATGGTTAAAGATTTGATGAAAGTTCATAATAATGCAGTTGACAAGAAAATTAGTTATTTCTGAGATATACATTTTAAAGTAATAACTAGGATTATTACTTATAACATTATACCAGAACATATAAGATTTTTAGACGTTTCCTGTAATGTCTGAAACATTTATATTAACATATTTCCATACATATTTCCATACAAATACAAATATAATATTTTTAGAAATTTCATGTAATGTCTGAAACATTTATATTAACATATTTCCATACATATTTCCATACAAATACCAATATAAGATTTTTAGAAATTTCATGTAATGTCTGAAACATTTATATTAACATATTTCCATACATATTTCCATACAAATACAAATATAAGATTTTTA
This sequence comes from Balaenoptera acutorostrata, assembly GCF_949987535.1. Lineage (NCBI taxonomy): Eukaryota > Metazoa > Chordata > Mammalia > Artiodactyla > Balaenopteridae > Balaenoptera > Balaenoptera acutorostrata. Next base: position 48,009,581 of record NC_080065.1, on the reverse strand, counting down.
GAAATTTCATGTAATGTCTGAAACATTTATATTAACATATTTCCATACATATTTCCATACAAATACAAATATAAGATTTTTAGAAATTTCATGTGATGTCTGAAACATTTATATTAACATATTTCCATACATATTTCCATACAAATACAAATATAAGATTTTTAGAAATTTCATGTAATGTCTGAAACATTTATATTAACATATTTCCATACATATTTCCATACAAATACAAATATAAGATTTTTAGAAATTTCATGTGATGTCTGAAACATTTATATTAACATATTTCCATACATATTTCCATACAAATACAAATATAAGATTTTTAGAAATTTCATGTAATGTCTGAAACATTTATATTAACATATTTCCATACAAATAACCCAATGAAAGTTTAGTATTAGTTGTTTTGTTTGTTTTTTTTATACTGCAGGTTCTTATTAGGCATCAGTTTTATACACATCAGTGTATACATGTCAATCCCAATCGCCCAATTCAGCACATCACCATCCCCACCTCATCGCAGTTTTCCCCGCTTGGTGTCCATATGTCCATTCTCTACATCTGTGTCTCAACTTCTGCCCTGCAAACTGGCTCATCTGTACCATTTTTCTACGTTCCACATACATGCATTAACATACGATATTTGTTTTTCTCTTTCTGACTTACTTCACTCTGTATGACAGTCTCTAGATCCATCCACGTCTCAACAAATGACTCAATTTCGTTCCTTTTTATGGCTGAATAATATTCCATCGTATATATGTACCACAACTTCTTTATCCATTCGTCTGTTGATGGGCATTTAGGTTGCTTCCATGACCTGGCTATTGTAAATAGTGCTGCAATGAACATTCGGGTGCACGTGTCTTTTTGAATTACGGTTTTCTCTGGGTATATGCCCAGTAGTGGGATTGCTGGGTCATATGGTAATTCTATTTTTAGTTTTTTAAGGAACCTCCATACTGTTCTCCATAGTGGCTGTATCAATTTACATTCCCACCAACAGTGCAAGAGGGTTCCCTTTTCTCCACACCCTCTCCAGCATTTGCTGTTTGTAGATTTTCTGATGATGCCCATTCTAACAGGAGTGAGGTGATACCTCATTGTAGTTTTGATTTGCATTTCGCTAATAATTAGTGATGTTGAGCATCTTTTCATGTGCTTCGTGGCCGTCTGTATGTCTTCTTTGGAGAAATGTCTATTTAGGTCTTCTGCCCATTTTTGGATTGGGGTGTTTGTTTCTTTGATATTGAGCTGAATGAGCTGTTTATATATTTTGGAGATTAATCCTTTGTCCGTTGATTCATTTGCAAATATTTTCTCCCATTCTGAGGGTTGTCTTTTCGTCTTGTTTATGGTTTCCTTTGCTGTGCAAAAGCTTTGAAGTTTCATTAGGTCCCACTTGTTTATTTTTGTTTTTATTTCCATTACTCTAGGAGGTGGATCGAAAAAGATCTTGCTGTGATTTATGTCAAAGAGTGTTCTTCCTATGTTTTCCTCTAAGAGTTTTATAGTGTCCAGTCTTATATTTAGGTCTCTAATCCATTTTGAGTTTATTTTTGTGTATGGTGTTAGGGAGTATTCTAATTTCATTCTTTTACATGTGGCTGTCCAGTTTTCCCAGCACCACTTATTGAAGAGACTGTCTTTTCTCCATTGTATATCTTTGCCTCCTTTGTCATAGATTAGTTGACCATAGGTGCGTGGGTTAATCTCTGGGCTTTCTATCTTGTTCCATTGATCTATGTTTCTGTTTTTGTGCCAGTACCATATTGTCTTGATTACTGTAGCTTTGTAGTATAGTCTGAAGTCAGGGAGTCTGATTCCTCCAGCTCCATTTTTTTGCCTCAAGACTGCTTTGGCTATTCGGGGTCTTTTGTGTCTCCATACAAATTTTAAGATGATTTGTTCTAGCTCCGTAAAAAATGCCATTGGTAATTTGATAGGGATTGCATTGAATCTGTAGATTGCTTTGGGTAGTATACTCATTTTCAAAATGTTGATTCTTCCAATCCAGGAACATGGTATATCTCTCCATCTGTTGGTGTCATCTTTAATTTCTTTCATCAGTGTCTTATAGTTTTCTGCATACAGGTCTTTTGTCTCCTTAGGTAGGTTTATTCCTAGGTATTTTATTCTTTTTGTTGCAATGGTAAATGGGAGTGTTTCCATAATTTCTCTTTCAGATTTTTCATCATTAGTGTATAGGAATGCAAGAGATTTCTGTGCATTAATTTTGTAACCTGCAACTTTACCATATTCATTAATTAGCTCTAGCAGTTTTCTGGTGGCAGTTTTAGGATTCTCTATGTATAGTATCATGTCATCCGCAAACAGTGACAGTTTTACTTCTTCTTTTCCAATTTGTATTCCTTTTATTTCTTTTTCTTCTCTGATTGCCGTGGCTAGGACTTCCAGAACTATGTTGAATAATAGTGGTGAGAGTGGACATCCTTGTCTCGTTCCTGATCTTAGAGGAAATGCTTTCAGTTTTTCACCATTGAGAATGATGTTGGCTGTGGGTTTGTCATATATGGCCTTTATTATGTTGAGGTAGGTTCCCTCTATGCCCACTTTCTGGAGAGTTTTTATCAGAAATGGGTGTTGAATTTTGTCAAAAGCTTTTTCTGCATCTATTGAGATGATCATATGGTTTTTCTTCTTCAATTTGTTAATATGGTGTATCACATTGATTGATTTGCGTATATTGAAGAATCCTTGCATCCCTGGGATAAATCCCACTTGATCGTGGTGTATGATCCTTTTAATGTGTTGTTGGATTCTGTTTGCTAGTATTTTGTTGAGGATTTTTGCATCTATATTCATCAGTGATATTGGTCTGTAATTTTCTTTTTTTGTAGTGTCTTTGTCTGGTTTTGGTATCAGGGTGATGGTGGCCTCATAGAATGAGTTTGGGAGAGTTCCTTCCTCTGCAATTTTTTGGAAGAGTTTGAGAAGGATGGGTGTTAGCTCTTCTCTAAATGTTTGATAGAATTCACCTGTGAAGCCATCTGGTCCTGGACTTTTGTTTGTTGGAAGATTTTTAATCACAGTTTCAATTTCATTACTTGTGATTGGTCTGTTGATATTTTCTGTTTCTTCCTGATTCAGTCTTGGAAGGTTATACCTTTCTAAGAATTTGTCCATTTCTTCCAGGTTGTCCATTTTATTGGCATAAAGTTGCTTGTAGTAGTCTCTTAGGATGTTTTGTATTTCTGTGGTGTCTGTTGTAACTTCTCCTTTTTCATTTCTGATTTTATTGATTTGAGTCCTCTCCCTCTTTTTCTTGATGAGTCTGGCTAATGGCTTATCAATTTTGTTTATCTTCTCAAAGAACCAACTTTTAGTTTTATTGATCTTTGCTATTGTTTTCTTTGTTTCTATTTCATTTATTTCTGCTCTGATCTTTATGATTTCTTTCCTTCTGCTAACTTTGGGTTTTGTTTGTTCTTCTTTGTCTAGTTTCTTTAGGTGTAAAGTTAGATTGTTTACTTGAGATTTTTCTTGTTTCTTTAGGTAGGCTTGTATAGCTATAAACTTCCCTCTTAGAACCGCTTTTGCTGCATCCCATAGGTTTTGGGTCGTCATGTTTTCATTGTCATTTGTCTCTAGGTATTTTTTTATTTCCTGTTTGATTTCTTCAGTGATCTCTTGGTTATTTAGTAACGTATTGTTTAGCCTCCATGTGTTTGTCTTTTTTACGTTTTTTTCCCTGTAATTCATTTCTAATCTCATAGCGTTGTGGTCAGAAAAGATGCTTGATATGATTTCAATTTTCTTAAATTTACTGAGGCTTGATTTGTGACCCAAGATGTGATCTATCCTGGAGAATGTTCCGTGTGCACTTGAGAAGAACGTGTAATCTGCCGTTTTTGGATGGAATGTCCTATATATATCAATTAAATCTATCTGGTCTATTGTGTCATTTAAAGCTTGTGTTTCCTTATTTATTTTCATTTTGGATGATCTGTCCATTGGTGTAAGTGAGGTGTTAAAGTCCCCCACTATTATTGTGTTACTGTCGATTTCCTCTTTTATAGCTGTTAGCAGTTGCCTTATGTATTGAGGTGCTCCTATGTTGGGTGCATATATATTTATAATTGTTATATCTTCTTCTTGGATTGATCCCTGGATCATTATGTAGTGTCCTTCCTTGTCTCTTGTAACATTCTTTATTTTAAAGTCTATTTTATCTGATATGAGTATAGCTACTCCAGCTTTCTTTTGATTTCCATTTGCATGGAATATCTTTTTCCATCCCCTCACTTTCAGTCTGTATGTGTCCCTAGGTCTGAAGTGGGTCTCTTGTAGACAGCATATATATGGGTCTTGTTTTTGTATCCATTCAGCCAGTCTATGTCTTTTGGTTGGGGCATTTAATCCATTCACGTTTAAGGTAATTATCGATATGTATGTTCCTATGACCATTTTCTTAATTGTTTTGGGTTTGTTTTTGTAGGTCCTTTTCTTCTCTTGTGTTTCCCACTTAGAGAAGTTCCTTTAGCATTTGTTGTAGAGCTGGTTTGGTGGTGCTGAATTCTCTTAGCTTTTGCTTGTCTGTAAAGCTTTTGATTTCTCCATCAAATCTAAATGAGATCCTTGCTGGGTAGAGTAATCTTGGTTGTAGGTTCTTCCCTTTCATCACTTTAAGTATTTCATGCCACTCCCTTCTGGCTTGCAGAGTTTCTGCTGAGAAATCAGCTGTTAACCTTATGGGGGTTCCCTTGTATGTTATTTGTCGTTTTTCCCTTGCTGCTTTCAATAATTTTTCTTTGTCTTTAATTTTTGCCACTTTGATTACTATGTGTCTCGGCGTGTTTCTCCTTGGGTTTATTCTGTATGGGACTCTCTGCGCTTCCTGGACTTGGGTGGCTATTTCCTTTCCCATGTTAGGGAAGTTTTCGATTATAATCTCTTCAAATATTTTCTCTGGTCCTTTCTCTCTCTCTTCTCCTTCTGGGACCCCTATAATGCGAATGTTGTTGCGTTTAATGTTGTCCCAGAGGTCTCTTAGGCTGTCTTCATTTCTTTTTATTCTTTTTTCTTTAGTCTGTTCCGCAGCAGTGAATTCCACCATTCTGTCTTCCAGGTCACTTATCCGTTCTTCTGCCTCAGTTATTCTGCTATTGATTCCTTCTAGTGTAGTTTTCATTTCAGTTATTGTATTGGTCATCTCTGTTTGTTTGTTCTTTAATTCTTCTAGGTCTTTGTTAATCATTTCTTGCATCTTCTCAATCTTTGCCTCCATTCTTATTCCGAGGTCCTGGATCATCTTCACTATCATTATTCTGAATTCTTTTTCTGGAAGGTTGCCTATCTCCACTTCATTTAGTTGTTTTTCTGGGGTTTTTTCTTGTTCCTTCATCTGGTACATAGCCCTCTGCCTTTTCATCTTCTCTGTCTTTCTGTAACTGTGGTTTTTGGTCCACAGGCTGCAGGATTGTAGTTTTTCTTGCTTCTGTTGTCTGCCCTCTGGTGGTTGAGGCTATCTAAGAGGCTTGATGGGAGGCTCTGGTGGTGGGTAGAGATGACTGTTGCTGTGGCGGTCAGAGCTCAGTAAAACCTTAATCCACTTGACTGTTGATGGGTTGGGCTGGGTTCCCTCCCTGTTGCTGTGGCAATCAGAGCCCAGTAAAACCTTAATCCACTTGACTGTTGATGGGTGGGGCTGGGTTCCCTCCCTGTTGGTTGTTTTGCCTGAGGCAACCCAACACTGGAGCCTACCCCTGCTCTTTGGTGGGGTTAATGGCAGACTCTGGGAGGGCTCACGCCAAGGAGAACTTCCCAGGACCTCTGCTGCCAGTGTCCTTATCCCCACGGTGAAACAGAGCCACCACTCGCCTCTGCAGGAGACCCCCCAACACCAGCAGGTACGTCTGGTTCAGTCTCCCCCAGGGTCACTGCTCCTTCCCCTGGGTCCCGATGCACACATTACTTTGTGTGTGCCCTCCAAGAGTGGGGTCTCTGTTTCCCCCAGTCCTGTCACAGTCCTGCAATCAATTCCCACTAGACTTCAAAGTCTGATTCTCTAGGAATTCCTCCTCCCTTTGCCGGACCCCCAGGTTGGGAAGCCTGAGGTGGGGCTCAGAACCTTCACTCCAGTGGGTGGACTTCTGTGGTATAAGTGTTCGCCAGTCTGTGAGTCACCCACCCAGCAGTTATGGGATTTGATTTTACTCTGATTGCGCCCCTCCTACCGTCTCACTGCGGCTTCTCCTCTGTCCTTGGATGTGGGGTGTCCTCCTTGGTGAAGTCCAGGGTCTTCCTGTCAATGACTGTCCAGCAGCCAGTTGTGATTCTGGTGCTCTCGCAAGAGGGAGTGAGAGCACGTCCTTCTACTCCGCCATCTTGGTTAATCTCTCTAGGTCATTGATTTTTATAGTTAGGTTCAGTAAAAGGAAATGATTTCTTGTTATGGACTGAATTGTGTACACCAAAATTCATATGTTGAAGCCCTAACTCCCAATGTGACAGTATTTGGAAATAAAGCCTTTAGAGAAGTAATTAAGGTTAAATGAGGCCATAAGAGTGGGCCGTAATCCAATAGGACTGCTGTCCTTATAAAACAAGGAAGAGACACCAGAGATATCCCCTCCTGCCTTCCCTTTCACACCCTCTCTCTTTCCCTGCACATGTACAGCGGAAAGGCCAAGTGAGGACAAAGCAAGAGGCAGCTATTACTAGCCAGGAAGAGGGGTCTCACCAGAAACTAACCCTGATGGCACCTTGATCTTGGACTTCCAGCCGCCAGGACTGTAAGAAAGTAAATTTCTATTGTTTAAGCCACCAGTCTATGGTATTTTGTTATGGCACTCCAAGCTGATTAATACACCCCTTAACAAGGAATTCCAAAATAGTATGATAAATGCTATGAAAATGGGCGGAAGCCCAGGGGCTGCAGAGAACACAGGAGAAGCAGCTCATATGGGCTGGGTCAGGAAGGGCTTCGCAGAGAAGTGGCTCCTAAGCTGAAACGTAAGAGATGGGTTTAAGCAGCATCTCTCCAAGGGTGGTCTGAGGACATCTGGGAGACTCTGAGACCCTCTTAGAGGGGTCATTGAAGTTCTGCTTTTCCCAGTTGCTATGAGTTGAATTGTGTCTCCCCCAAAAGTTACGTTGGAATTCTAACCTCCAGTACCTCAGAATGTGACTTTATTTGGAGATAGTCTTTACAGAGATAATTAAGTTAAAATGAGGTCATTAGAGAGGGCCTTTTATATTGAATACATATTGAAATGATAATATTTTGGATATACTAGGTTAAAAAACATATTATTAAAATTAGTTTTATCTGATTCTTTTGACCTTTTTAAGATCTACTCGAAAACTTAAAATGACAGTGCTGGTCTAGCTGAACGTAGCTACAGAGCCTTAAGGTCAACAGGAAATTGTGTATCTAAGTTTTCTTTTTAAATAAAGTTGGCTTATTAATCTCTTTAAGATTTTGGAGCTCAAGCAACCTTGCTTGGGACCACTCTTGTCACCAACTGAGCATATAACAGGAGGAGGGAGCATTCTCCTAATTTTAAAAAAGGTATCTAAGGAATAACTGAGGCCCTCTAGGACTAGTACCATTAAGAGATCACGAGGACAGCATTGAGGGATTGCCCATATTGAGTCAAGAACCTCTAGAACTCCCATATACTAGCTGGAGATTGAAAAAGGAGCTGGGGTTCCTGGGTTAGGAGGCCAAGGCTTGGAGCTAGTGTGGACTTATTTACCACAATGACTACTTGAAGAGTATACCTGTTAGGATGCTTTTACCTGCATGTAAGAAAACTTAAAATAGCGTAAACAATAGGGGAATGTATTACATGACAGAAAATTCAGAGACAAGGCAAGATCCAGAGTTTGTTGATCAAAAAAGTGCAAAACCATGAGCAAGCATTCAGTTTCCTTTTGTCTCTCCCTTTTTCCACGTACATCATCCCAGTCTTTGTAATGCTGCTTTGTTCGGGCTTTTTCTCATGGTTGTATAATTTCACTGATGGTATTTAAAGCCACATGCTTCTTTTTTCCCACCCATAGAGAAAAAGAGAGTGGCTTTCCATGTCTCTTTCTTAAAAGCAAACAATGTTCTCCACAGCTACCAGGAAACTCTCCTCGTTTCTCATTGGCCAGACTTGGGTCACATGCCCATTCTTGAACCAATCACTGGCCAGGGTGATGGGATTACACTTAGACCAATCAGGTTCCCTTTTCCAGAGCTGAAGGGTAAGATAGCATCCTCTGAGCAACTTGTCTTGCAAGAGGGTGAGATGGATGCCTGAACAAAATTCAGCTCATGTTAGGAAGGAAGAGGGCAAGGAATTCTACTGGGTAGGCAACTCACAGTGTCCATAGCAACTGTTTAAATACAAATAAGAAGGAGCCATCTGATAAAGGGTTAGTGTCCAAAATATATGAAGAACTCACACAATGCAATAGAAAAAAATAAACAACCCAACTGAAAAATGGGCAGAGGATCTGAATAGACATTTATCCAAAGGAGACATACAATGGCCAACAAGTACACAAAAAGATGCTCAACATCACTAATCATCAAGGAAATGCAAATCAATGCCACAACGAGATATCGTCTCATGCCTGTTAGAACAGTTATTATCAAAAAGACAAGAAATGACGTGTTGATGAGGATGTGGAGAAAAGAGAACACTTGTACACTGATGGTGGGAATGTAAATTCGTGCAGCCACTATAGAAAACAGTATAGAGGTTCTTCAAAATATTAAACATAGAACTACCATATGATCCAGCAATCCCACTTCTGGGTATTTATCCAAAGGAAACAAAATCCTAACTCAAAATGGTATCTGCACCCCCATGTTCATTACAGCATTATTCACAATAGCCAAGACATGTAAGCAGCCTAAGTGTCCATCAATGGATGAATACATAAAGAAAATGTGATATACACACACTGGAATATCTTTCAGTCATAAAAAAGAAGAAAATCCTGCCATTTGCAATAACATGAATGAACCTTGAGGGCATTACGCTAAGTGAAATAAGTCAGACAAATATTGTATGATCTCAGCTCTATGTGAAATCTAAAAAAAAAAAAACAAAAAACTGAATTCATAGATACAGAAAACAGATTGGTTGTTGCTAGAGGTGGACAGTAAGGAGTTTCAAAATGAGTGAAGGTAGTCAAAAGGTACAAACTTCCAGTTACCAGATATCAAATAAGCTCTGGAGATGTAATGTACAGTATGATGAACATAGTTAACAATATTGTGCTGTACATTTGAAAGTTGCTAAGAGATTAGATCTTAAAAATTCTCATCACAAGAAAAAAATTTTGTTTAACTATGTGCGATGATGGATGTTAGCTAAACTAATTGTGGTGATCATTTTGCAGTATACACATGTATCAAATTATTATGTTGTACACCTGAAATTAATACAACTTATGTCACTTATGTCTTAATTCTTTAAAAGAAGAAGAAGGAGCCAGTGGGGAAAAAGCTTAAAAACACAAAAGAGGGAATAATACTTCCAGCCAATTAGTCGGTCCTGAGCCAACTTCCCTCAGCCTCACATCAGCCCCACAACTGGTTTGGCTCAGGGAAAACCATCTAATTTTAAGTGGCCAAAGCAATAGGTCATTGTGAAAGAGCATTATAAAAACAAAGATTCTATTTCAAAGCTGAATATCAAGGACTTCCAAAATATCTCTTGTTTGGTACCATCTGGACCTCCTCTGCCTCTGATTTTTTGCATAAATGGTGAAGAATCAAATAATCCTTAATCAGCCTCTTGCTCCATTTCCAGCAGATACACTTAGCCCATCTTTATGTTCCATCTCTCTACCTTCACACAGTCCCCAAGCTTTTCAGGCCACAGTAATGAGAGTGTGTTCTCTTGTGACTGTTTTCCAAGTCTCATTTGATACAGATAGGCCATAATGTAAGAGGAAAGAGTAAGCTTGTAGGATCAGGGTTTGCTTTGTAACTGAGCAGGGGACAAAAGATGTCCTTTAGTTACTGTTGTGTTTATCACAAAAACAGCTTGGGTTTTCAAACCCTTGGCAGTAAATATTCTAATTCCCCCACATGACTCCTTCTGTAGCAGCCCAAAGGTCAAGATATACAGAAGGAACTGGAACTCCACAAAGTTGTCTCTTCACTGAGCACAATGAAACACAATGAGAGTATACAGTCAGGGCTAGTAATTAAAGGAAACAAATCATGCTGACATGGCTCCAATCAACCAGTGGAATTTTGGAGTTAAAAGAGAACTCCATGCTTCCAGAGTCTTAAAGGATGAGTAGAAGTTAGCCTGTTGAGGGCCCAAGAGAAGAAGGACGTGGTAAGTGGGTAAAGAACTCCAGGGAGAGTGTGAACAAAGCCAGCGAATGGTTTTGAACAAGGAAGTGATTGGTGCTCCAGATTTGTGTTTCTGTTTTCAATATCTGTAAGTCTGTTTCTGTTTTGTAAATAAGTTCATTTATATAGTTACCAAAGGGGAAACGTGTTGGGGGGAAGAATAAATCAGGGGCTTGGAGTGAACATACACACACTATTACATTTAAGATAGATAACCAACACGGACCTACTGTATAGCACAGGGAACTCTACTCAATATTCTGTGATAACCTATATGGGAAAAGAGTCTAAAAAAGAATGAATAGATGTATAACTGAATCACTTTGCTGTGCACCTGAAACTAACACAACATTGTAAATCAACTATACTCTAATAAAATTAAAATTAAAAAAAAAAGACACCTTCAAGACAATGTAGCCCTCTGTGGCAGGAAAAATAATGTCCCCCACCCAAAATACCCATGTCCTAATCCTCAGAACCTGTGAACATGTTACTTTACATGGAAAGGGGTAATCTGCAGATGTTTTTAAGTTAAGGAATTTGAGATAAAGGTTATCCTAAATTATCTGGGTAGGCCCAGTGTAATCACAAGGGTTCTTATAAGTAAAAGGAGGGGGTGGGAGAGTCAGAGATGGGATGTGCTGATGGAAGCAGAGGTCAGAGGGATGCAACTGCTGCTGGAAGGGGTCTTTGAGCTGAGGAATGCAGGAAACCCATAGAAGCTGGAGAAGAGAAGGAAACTGATTCTCCCCTAGAACTGCCAGAAGGAATGAAGCTCTGCCAATACCTGGATTTTAGACTTCTGACCTCCAGACTGTAAGAGAATAAATTTGTGTTGTCTTAAGTCACTAAGTTTGTAGTAAAGTGTTATAGCAGCAATATAATACTAATAAACTCTATTACCTCATTTTATAAATGACGCTCCCTCCCAATACCTGCCATACGTTGAGATGCTTGTGCTTCCTTCTTTCATTTCCTTCTCTTGCCACACTTATGGTAATGATATTTTTGTTTGCTAACTATCTCTCTAACTAGACTCTGAGCATCTCCAGGGTATAAACCCTCTTTTCTTCTTTTCACCTCTCATAACACCTAACACATATTTCTGACCCACAAAAATCTTCTATTAAATATCTGTCAGCTGGAAGGAATCCAGGAAATAAAATAAAAGGAATAAGAAGGCCAAAGACGTCTCCCATGAGGGGCTGCAAAGGCCTAGGCTCACTTTAATCACATTTGTCCGGGCAAATGGGAGGAGGTCCGGTTCTAAAGGCTGGGATAAAGTTACCCAGGGCACACCTCTCTGAGATAGGAAGGGCTTAGAGTCAAGGAGAAGGCCTCTATGTTTGTGTATTAAGCTATGGGGTCAAAATGCTACAGGAGCAACCAAAGTGGTGTCAGAGAGGTGATGTTGAGCCTTCAATTTTCTCTGCAGAAACAGATAATATTCTCCAAACTGGGGTGGCTTCCTGGCTTCTTACCTTCATCTGGAAACAGACCTGTCCCCTTGGACCCAGGGTGGGCTCAGCAAATCACAGCTTCCCCCAGGGCTTTGTACTAAGGGTGGGTGCCTAACCCCAGCTGTGCCAGGGGCTTTCCCCAAGGATTTTTCAGACACATCTTGGAAGAGAACAATCTCTGTCCTCCTTGGTGCCAGCTATAAGGTGACCAGGTTGACCATTCTTCTGCCCCAGCCCCCAAGAAGCTGGTAGAATGAGGACAAGCCTCAGAAAGAAACAGAGATGAAAGGGAGACTCTGGCAGGCCTGAGCCCTCAAAGGTCCCAGGAGTTGCCCTGGTTTGTGTAGCTCTTCCTTGAATTCTGTAAACTACACCAATAACTCTCCCCGGGGCTTAATCTGCTTGAAATCGGTTGCCTGTCACTGTTAAAGGAACATCTGGCAAATGCACTGGGTAGATATACAGCCAAGCAACAAAAAGCAACACAAAGCTGATGTAGGCTCGTGCGTCACCTCACACCACATTCTCTGAACGGAAGCCCTCCCCACCTGTATGCATCACTTCACATCTGCTGGCATTTGTCCTCACCCTCCTGGGTTAGCCTCTTGACCATGACGTGCAAGTGCCGCTAAGACCACATTTTTGGTGTCCCCAAAGCCACAGAATGTGGAAAGCAGTCGGCTGCAGGAGACAGGCGGGGGCTGGGGGTGAGCATTTCTATGGTTATAAATACTCCCCTTGCTAAGAACTGAGCATGTCAAAAGTTTCTCCTCTTGTCCATTTCACCAGCTTTTGTTGTTGCTGTTCCAGAATATTGTGTGGCAGATCATAGACACAGGCCAAACATTCATGAGAGGGTTCAAAGAGGGAGAGAGGGGAATTTCTTGAATAATACCCTTTTATTTGGTCAAGCAATGAATTGCCTATTTTGGCTGAAGCAGAGTCATTAACAAAGTTTCCAGCTTCTGAGTCCCGTTTTCATTCTTTCCAGCCTCTCCCACTGAAGTCTCTAGCCCTCAGAATGAGCCCCCATCCACCACCCCATGTCCCTGAGCCTCATAATGTACTGAGTACAAAAGCAAATCAATCCAGAAACATTTCTGGGCAACCCATCATCGCAAGGTGCTGCACTCAAGTCTGAGGGTTCAAATGTGTGAGGTATAGTCCCTGCCCTCAAGGAACCAATGATAATGATGATGATAATGATAGCAGCTAACATTTACTGAGACCTTACCAGGGTCTGTTTGGAGGATCTAATCTAAACACCAAAAGAAACCAGAAGAACGTTATCTTCATTTTGTAACAAAAGAAACAGAAGCTCCAAATAGCTCATACAACTCAACAACAAAAAAACAAACAACCCAATTGAAAAATGGGCAGAAGACCTAAATAGACATTTCTCCAAAGAAGACATACAGATGGGCAAAAAGCACATGAAAAGATTCTCAACATCACTAATTATTAGAGAAATGCAAATCAAAACTACAATGAGGTACCACCTCACACTGGTTAAAATGGCCATCATTAAAAAGTCTGCAAATAGCAAATGCTGGAGAGGGTGTGGAGAAAAGGGAACCCTCCTACACTGTTGGTGGGAATGTAAGTTGGTGCAGCCACTATGGAAAACAGTATGGAGGTTCCTCAGAAAACTGAAAATAGAATTAGCATATGATCCAGCAATCCCACTCCTGGGCATATATCCAGACAAAACTATAATTCAAAAAGATACATGCACCCCTATGTTCATAGCAGCACTATTCACAACAGCCAAGACATGGAAACAACCTAAATTTCCATCAACGGATGAATGGATAAAGAAGATGTGGTACATAAATACAATGGAATACTACTCAGCCATAAAAAAAGAATGAAATAATGCCATTTGCAGCAACATGGATGGACTTAGAGATTATCATACTAAGTGAAGTAAGTCAGACAGAGAAAGACAAATACCATATGATATCACTTATATGTGAATCTAAAATATGACACAAATGAACTAATCTACGAAACAGAAACGACTCACAGACAGAGAACAGACTTGTGATTACTAAGGGGGAGGGGTGTGGGGGAGGGATAAACTGGGAGTTTGGGGTTAGTAGATGCAAACTATTACATATAGAGGGGATAAACAACAAAGTCCTACTATATAGCACAGGGAACTATATTTAATATCCTGAGATAAACCATAATGGAAAAGAATGTATATATATGTGTATAACTGAGTCACTTTGCTGTACAGCATAAATTAACACAACATTGTAAATCAACTGTACTTCAATTAAAGAAAAGAAACAGAGGCTCTAAGAAAAACTGTCTTGCGCGAGGTCACATAAAATGATAAGTGACTGGGACTCAAACTCAGGTCTGAATTCCAAGTCTCTGGAGTTAAACCCTTGGCTTAAGAGATGAAAACTCTGTTTACAAGGGGCAACTTATGATATAGAGATAGAGATACATACACACTGATTGCAAAAATGTGGTGAAATGTTAACACTCAGAGAATCTGAGTGAAGGGATGTGAGGTTTAATTGTACTGTACTTACAACCTTTTTTATAAGTTTGAAATTATTTTACAATAGATTATTTAATTAGAAAGTATGCCTAACTTGGGGCACTCTCACTACGTTGAATAGGAGCTGCGTGTTTTTTTCACCTGTGCCAATTTGACAGGAGAAAATAGTTGTCTTAATTTAGATCTCCTTATTAATGAGCATTAAGTTTTTCATAATTTTCTTTGCCATTGTATTTTCACTTTTAGTCGATTATCTGTTTGTGACTTTTTCTGCTTTTTCTAGTGGGTGTGGAGTCCCACCCAGATCCCATCTTAAGGGCTGGAGCACTCATTTCCCAGCTGCTGGCAATATTAGCTGCTGATGGCTCACAGCTACATCCCTCATGGACCCTGCATCCACTCCAGGGAACTGTCTCACCCACGGCTACGCCCTCTTCCAGGGGGCAGCCGATGACCAATGACTGCCTAAAGTGGTAATACGAAGGCCTGGCCCCCAGCCTGAACTTGGGACGACTCTGAAAGGCCATCTCAGCTCCCAGAAAAGGTGGGTAAGACCTCAGCTGCAACCACTTTGTGAATCACTGTCTCCCTCCCCATCGTCTGTCTTCCTCACTACTTTTCACGTGTTTTTCCAGAGAGCACTCTCCAGCAAGCCTGCTGCACACAATTCTCCATCTCAGAACCTGTTTCCTGGGAACCCAAGTCTTTTACTTATTGAAATGCAGTAAGAGCTGCACAGATCATCATTAAAACTTGAAAATCCGCAAATCTGTTTTAAGAGAATTTAAAATGTCTACTGTTAATCCACTCACTGCTATCACTAATATCTTTTGCATTACTCAAAGCTATGTAACACCTACGGAGAACCTACTGTGTGCTTTTCAAAGCCTTGTGTGTTCCCCTTGATCCTCACGATCGTAACCACGAAGGGCTTGAGCTCTGGAGCCCAGAACCTGCCTGCGTTCAGGCCCAGATGCATCACTTACCCAATTGCCTAATCTCCCTAGGCTTCAATTGTCTCACTTATCAGGTGGGCATGATATCAGTTCCTACTTCATATGGGTGGTGATTAAATTAGTTCAATAATGTAAAGGTGATATCTGCTATATAGAAAACACTTACATGATGAGGATGATCTTCACAACCATCCAATGAGACAGACTATTTTACTGCCCAAGGCCATTGGAAGTACCCAAAGTTACACTAACTCTTGCATATACTTTAGTTTACAAAAATAACGTACAAGAATACAAAATAGCTCTCAGAAGTGCAGGAAGTTATAGCTTTTGTTCATATCATGTTTCACAGTTCTACAGCAGTATAAAATAACCTTCAAATCTCATTCCAACCAAAATTCTCTGAGTGTTCAAATAAACAGCTGCAAGTAATTGAAGGCATATTCATAATATACTAGGTTTTCCATGTATAACTGGAAGTATATAAAGACATGCTTCACATTGTCTTATGTTTCAAGGCACCTATGACTCTACACCTTAAATCCATTTTATTATATTTAGGCTAATCGCAAACCTTGAATATGTGATGACATATTGACAATTTGAGTACTTCTGAGTTTCTTCTAGAAAAGACACTTGAATGCAGTGACAGTGACTGAAGTTGAAGGCTAAGAATAAGGCTTCTGTTGCCAAACAGAGGGGCTAAGAGAACAAACTTAGCATGAACAAAGCATAATTTAAAATTTGCATATCAATTTTTGCAACTGATGCTTCTTCCAGTATTCCAAAAATAATTTGTACAGTTTATGCTCTAGACATTCCTTTATACTTGAAATCCATGGGAAGCAGAAAGGTAAATGCCAACCTATCAATCACTCTAAATTTCAGCATTATAAATTTTCTATTTGGGGGTTTGGGGAAAAAAATGGTGTTTCCCACATTTATTCCCTGGGAAATATGCACGCATTTGCAGTGCTTCACAGCCTGAGAAAGGTTTGCTTACAGAACCATGTGTGTATCCAAGCTAGATTTAGTCTTGAAAGTGCCTATTTATTTCATTTCACCAACAGCCAAAGGGAGGCATTTACAAAGCTCATTTAAAATAAGTATTAATTCATTAAAAGTAAGGTAACTAAATACCACCCTTCACTTTGCAAGTTACTTAACCTCTTAGACAACTTACTTAAGCTCTCTGTGCATCATTTTCCTAATCTATAATATGCGGGTAATAATAGTACCTAGCTCAGGGATTCCTTGAGGATCAAATGACTTAATAAATGTAAAACTCTCAGAACAGTGCCTGGAACGTAATAAACTCTATATAAGTGTTAGCCATTACAACTTTATTATTATTATCATCACCATAATCATCATCATTGCTATTATTAAATATAAGCTTTATTCCATGTACCTTATATATTCAAAGTAAAACAAGTTTACTTACTTACACTATTCTATGAGTCAGTCTTTTCTTCTAATTCACACTGGTTTTTCTCCCCAACTTTATACACATTAATGAGGTTTGACAATTACACTTACTTTTGCCCTATTCATAATGTGACAAGCACTTACTATGAGACTTTCAAAGCCAAATAAAGCCTCATAATTTTTTCTATAAAAGAGTAAAGAAAATAATTAATTCTATTTTATTATTAATTGGAGACGTGTTCTATTCCTAATTGAAAAATTATAAGATCCCAACACTGGAGAGATTTTAAAATATAGTTCATTTTACATCTTGTCAAATTACTGTCAGGAAAGCTCAGGGCAAAATGCTGGGGCTAACGAAACCAAACTTTAGGTTCATTACCAGGGCTAATTAGAGCTTATTACATTAAAAAAGTACTTGTGTTCTAAATTCAAAATGCACAGTTTCTGAGTATTTTAATTTATTTCATGCAAAGGAAATAAATGAACATAAATAATTCAAAGTCAATACTGCTTAAAAGTCAATATACTTCCCTTCAGTGGGAAATAGTGATTTAAACTTAATATTGATACTTAAAGACAAGGAATGTGCACCTCAAGCAGATAATTGTAACTGAATGATAAAAAACGTTCTAGAAAAAATTGGAATGGAAGAAGAGGTGGGTAGGTGGCACCAAAACAACTAGAAGCCGTCTGTAACTGTACCAACCGGTCCCCTTGGCACAAGTGGTAGGTTCAGACAGCCTCAAAGGTGGTGATTTGCTCTGCAAAGGTTGTAGGAGACCAAAGAGCAGGGTCTTGGTGGCTGTGACACAAAAGCCTCCAGCCCTGCTTCTGTTTGCTCAAACGTGGAGATAAATTGTACCAGGGTCAGTGTGCGACAAAATGGTTACGCCCACCAAAGATGTCTTCAGCCTTCCCTTTCCAAACTCTTCTCAGTATCAGTGGCCTAGAACATTTCTGCTTTTAAAATTCCTCTTTCCTGGCAAAATGAGGAGGGGACTATATGTCATCATTTGTACTTGGAGTGAAGTTCATCTGCACTTCCATCACCCTCTCATCTGAATTTCCACCTTCAAGCCTTCGATCTCTATTTATAGAATAAGAATATTTGGCCTCTGCAATAGGAGTTTAAGAAGCTGTATTAGTTTCCTATTGCTTCTATAACAAATTACCATAAACTTAGTGGCTTAAAACAACATAAATGTATTATCTTCTAGTTCCAGAAGTTAAAAGTTCAAAATAGGCCATCATAAGAACTGTGTTCCTTCTGGAGGCTCTGTGGGAGAATCCATTTCTTGCATTTTCCATCTTCTAGAGGCTGTGCACATTTCTTGACCCATGGCTGCATTAACCTGACCACTGCCTTCATCTTCACATCTCCTTCTCCGATACTGGCCCCTCCTGCCTCCATTTTATAAGGACCTTTGTGATTTCATTGGACCCACCAGGATAATCCAGGATAATCTTCTCATCTGCAAATGTGTGACCATGTACAGTAACATATTCACAGGTTTCAGGGATTAGGACATGGACATCTTGGAGGAGTTGGGGGGGAGGGGTAGGGAGATGGGAGTGCATTATTCAAACTTACCACAGAAGCTGGTCCCTGCTTAGCAGAATACGGCTCAGCATTGCTGGCTCCCTGAGTCCTGGAGCCCTTCCTGCCTGGACTCCAACAAATCTGTTCCCATATTCTCTCCTTTTCTCTAATTCTTTCCAGTTCTTTTGTCCCAAGACCACTAAATACCTATTATCCAAAACTCTCAGTCTTACTATGACACCTCCTTTTTTCTATGTCTTTAACAGTGACCTGGTGCTACCCCCTCTGTCCCTGCTGCATCCCACCACCACCCGCTCATTCATGGAATCTGCCCCTACTTCTGTCCCAGGAATACAGTACCTAGCATGTTGCTATGATTCTGCTGTCCCTACCTTGGTTTAAGAACTGCCCTCACCTGGGACTAGGAGACACTGTTTAAGAAACTTTTGCTTGCAGGGGAGAGAGAAAAGAATGTTCATAAAAGAGAATTACAGACGGAATGGCATAAGTGGGAAGAACACAGGGAAACCAGTCCTGAGGCCTTTACCTCTGAATCTCTGATGAAAGGGAAAAATCACCATCGATGCCTATTTAGAAAACAAACAGCATTAAAAGAAAATCAAATTAAAAGTGAAAATTTGTTTTAGCTACGGAAATATCCTTTTAAATACATTATACCTTCATTAGAGGAGCTGGTCTTCCGTGAATGTGTCAGATCAACTTGGTTGTAAGTTTTATTGGGTTGCAACACTAACCACAGTACAACTACAGAGCAATGAGATTGGTTTTACAACCCACAGAGAGTTAGAATTCCATACTTTACTCCACTGCCACAATTTTCTCTGTCCAGGGCTCACATAGTAAGACCATAGAGCCATATCTCTATGAAATGAGATGGAATATTGCCAAATAACATCGTAGAGTGCCCACTAAAGGCCAGGGGTCCATGAAAGGATCCTAGGCCATTGTGGCTTCCTTTGGATGGTCCTACTCTCCATCTCACATATGTGTATAGAGGGTGGGGATGGAGATATCCATCCATGTTCTGTCCTTAATGCTGTGGTACAGACTCATTCTTCTTCCTCCACTTCAGAGAGCTACAAAACCTCTAAGCCCTGGAGTCTAGCTTCTCTTATCCCACAATAGAATTATAGACCTTTGTGTTAAAAAGTCTAGACTCCCAGAAGTTTTAGAGTTAGAAGTAGCAGAAGAGCAAAGAACTCAATATGGTGAGTAAAGAAAGAAGGGCTCTAGATTTCCCATGTGTGAAAAAGGGGAACAGCAACTTGGGGGAAGCTCTGGAGAGTAAGGCACTCATGCATCATTTCTGACTCAAAGACAGCCAGTCATTCACTTCTGAAGTCATGGAGTACCAGAGAGGGTACTTGCGGCTTAGCCTGAATCAGTGAGAGAACTGAGGATGTGGAATTAGATTGTTAATTAATGGAAGGCCAGTCTCCTTACCCCACCCCCTTCCACTTGCTGATTGGGTGGAAGCTTGGCTCTCTGGAGTGCCCTGTTGACACTAGCCAGGAGAGTAGATTGAGCACTGCCTGTTTCTGCTGTGTCTTAGCCTGAGTCACTGAGAGAGCATCTGGGAGCCCAGTGGGTGGAGTGGTACCCCACAGATGATGGAGAAGGAGACTCAACTGCAATACTCAGGGTATTACAGAGGGAGCAAAGCAAACGACCACCAAAAACTAAACCCAGGCCTTGCTCCATGATCTGCAGGGGGCCTCATGACTTCTCTGTCAACCACATTCCCTGGTGTAAGCCCTAGGGAATGATACAGATTCCAAAACCATGACTAAAGTTAGATACGGCAGTATTTTGGCAAATGTGATCATGGATCCAGATTTATTTTAACTTGGGGGAAAAAGAAGCAATACAGCATTTCTTGCACTTAGGAGTAAATTCATGTTTTTCACCTAAATACATGTAAGGAAACAAATTTTTAAATTTTGCATGTATCCCACACACATATATATCATTTTTAAATTTGTTTCTCTGTTGGGAGAGAATTTCAAAAAAGAGAGCTCCTTGTGTAAAATATGGAATACAGATTACAATTTGTGTTTACATAAGAGCAAGAAAACCGTACATATATTAAAAGATAAAGAAAGATAGATACTTCATGTGGAGAAAAATCTGCCTATGAAATCAAGTTTGCTGGAGGAACTTAAAAAACTTAGCCCTTCCCAGCTCATCAAATACTGTATTTTAAAGACCAGTCCATAAGGAATTCCAAGCAAGCTTTACGATATGCGTCAAAGAAGATATTTGATTGACTCATTCTGTTCTTTCTCCTTAATTTTTAGATTTCATAAATCTTTTTACCAAGTAATTATAAACCTTTAAAGTCCTTTCCAGTGATCTTATCTTTCATAGATGATGGTTTCGCTCTACTTTCATATTTTTCAAAGAAGCAGCTCAAAACATCTCAGATGTTTCTCTTTAACATAATAAGACTTCCTGGGTCTTATTTCATTCCCTGATTTTATTTTGTTAAAGGAATTGTTTTTTAAAAAATTATCAGAGAGTGCACAGTTATTCAAAACAACTTACCATTAATTTTCTATGAAATTGACTTCATCTCAAGTCATTTCAAGTTTATCAAGACTGAGTAATTAGATAACTGATTAGAGGAGCCCCCTAATAAAGTGTAAATATGGTGCTGTTTTAAAGAGGGACTATTCCCAGAAAATGTGGGGGATTATTTAAATTAAACATCTCCACAAATGGCATCTCCCCAAACCTTGGCAAGCCAGCTACTTGCACCATCACCCACCAGAGAGCTGTGGTCCTGGCGGGGAGGAGGGAGAAGAGCAGGTGTAGGGGGGCAGGGTGAGCGAGAGGAGGTGTGTAAAATACAGCACAATAGCATATGCCAGCATCTTACTTTGAGCAGACTTCAGGTTAAAAAAAAAAGCTAATGAGGCACTACATTCCCTCATAAAATGATTCTTTCCCACAGGATTTATTTGAGGAACAAGATACTCTGTTCCACATCTAATTAGAGAAAAGCACTGTAGAACAAAGGAGTGAAAGATCACTGAAATTAATACATCACGGTCTTGTCTCCTAAAGGAGCTGGTATCTATGAGAAAAAAACCATTACACACTTTTTAGGACTATCTCTACTATATAAAGCTGTCAATCCTGCATTATAAACAAACCACAAAATGTATATATCATCTATATAAAAATAACTGATATCAGTAAACTGTACTTCCATTTTTAAAGTACTTTTACACTCACTTTTTTATCCTTACAACAAACCGATGAAGCTGAAATTGTTATTAAAATCTCTGTTTTACAGATGAAATTGAAGTTGAGAGAAACAAGAGCAGAGAACCTATCTCTTTCTGCCTTCAAAACAGATGCTGTTCCCAGTGTAACCCCTGCTGGAAGATGGCTGGAAGACAGTTGCATGGGAAGCATCCTCTAATCCTGGTCATGAGAGCCTGGCAGCATCTGTCCCCTGCCCCATCTGTTGGGCCTGTCTGGGGTCTGCCAGCAGCTCAGCGACCACCACTCCTGGGTGCTGCCTGCTGCACTGGCCTGGCAACCAGGCTTGTGTACAGCCCTTCTCGGTGAGGCCACATCTTTTGAACCTGTCTCTCTTTGTGTCTTTTATGCTTTTGCTCTGACCGCCCTGCCTCAGCAGAGTGTGACCCAGGTCTGCCCACATCGATTCACTGTGTAACAGCTCACTGCACACCTCACCTCCTCTCCGTACCTCCTGATCAAACACATGACATTGAAATCCAGGGGATGTTTGGTGAGGCCTTCACTGCTGGCGATGCCATGATCAAAATACTGATAAGAGTGTAAAACCAGAGATTCTCAGGCATCTTCTTGCCTCATGAGTCCCAACTCTACCAAATCCCCACCATGATTATACACACACACACACACACACACACACACACACACACACACATTTTGCCTCAATTGCAGAGATGGTAATGTCTCATTCATTTATCCATTCTGAGTAGTCAATTTATAGCTCCGATGTTTATAAAAATTATTTTTTTAAAATCTTTAACACTTATATGACACCTACTGTATACCAGATGCTGCTCTAAGCACTTTACAAATAATAACTCATTTAATCCTAATAATCATGTCTTCATTTCACAGATAGGAAAGGAGGTCCCTTGCCCAAGATCACCTGCCAGGAAGTGGGGGACCAAGTTTCTAACCCTCAGAGCCTATGTCCTGCACCCATCGCTCAGCCCCTGTACCCTACAAGCTCCTGGTTGAGGCACATCACCGGTGATTTCAAGGAAGCACAGGTAAGAATGAATGCTGGTGTAGAACAAACTGAAGAACATGGACCATCAAATTGAGGAGAGAAAACAGTGACCTCAATAGACTGATAAGGTAGTAGTGCAGACCCTCTGCTCACAAATCAAACATTACTTGGGAACTTCAGGCTTCCCAACTTCCTCAACACTCTTTCTTCCCTTTCCACCCCCAACACACCAAAAATAACCAATTTGGAAACATCTCACCAGCCATTCTCCTTCCAGCTCACAAGGGAGGGCTTATCTGTAATATTTTCTGCCTCCTAATTGTCAAGATGCAGGGATTATACGGATCCATGAACAGAGGCAATGCTTTCATAATTTATAAATAATTGCTTTTCAAGCCGCAGCACACAGGCACTTCCCCTGAGCTTGCCAAAAGGAAAACAAAACAAAAAACTCAGTAGTTTCATATCTCATCTATGACACTATTGTTTAGGTAGGGGGTTTGGCGGTTTTGGTTTAGTTTGGTTTAGTTTTGGGGGGTTGGTTTTTTTTTTTTTTTTTTTTGCTTCTTTTGGTATTCAACCACTTGGTTGTGCACTGAAAATTAGTTTGATCCACATTCATCTGTAGGTCTTTTGTGTGGCAGCATTACACACGTCTCACAGTTTTCCTTAGATTCTCGTTTATTTTATGATCACTTAGGGAAAGTGGTAATGTTATAGCTGAGGAATTTATGTTATAATATTGGTTCTTCTCTGGCCTAAAAAGGACTAATTGTTCTTGTACCCATTCTGTGCTGCTGTAGCTCCTTCCTTCACTGAGTTATTATTGACCTGTATTTAACTATCTGCATGGGCTTATGGTAATAATTAAACTGCTATCTCCATTAAATCCCAGGGACAGCAAACAGTGAGGGCAGAGAAGCAGGGCTTGCAGTGACATTTCACCATCATCAAGAGGACAGCTTGAAGGGCACTTGTGTGTTTTTTCTCTGTTCTTCGAGCCATGAAACTATAAACATCTGATGATAAAGCATCCTTTAAAAACTCTGAATAATTTATTGGGCTCTTGCTTACAGCAGGGTTCTCTTGTTTTTTAACACTTCATTTCTACAATTAGGCAGTGGCTTTGGAAACACATTAAAGAATTCTCCAAATAATACTATAATCCAAACCCCAATAAAGACCAGATTTGGAATACTTAATTCTGAACCGCAGCATTTGAAAAAAAGAAAAGAAAAAGAGAAAGAGAGAGGGAAGGAGAGAGAAAGAAAGAGCATTATGGCGGTAGCATGGATCACTGGCAAGAAAAGTCCTAAAATCCGGAAATGCATACGAATTCTACCTCTCCAAGTGCTTCACTGTGATCCAAGGAAAAGTGAAACATCCTTAGGCTCTTGTCTCCAATATCCAAAACTCAGAGATGAGATGCATAGTTAAAACTACGTTGGGCTGCATTATTTTTTAAAAAGTTAGTAACAGTGGTGTAAACACATAATACGAGCTGAGGCAGGCAATTGAGGGTTAATCTGGTGAACCCATAGTTAGGGGCCCAGGCTTTCAATCTTGTGGCCCTTCTCCGTCCTCAGCTTGCCAACTCATGGTTTTAAGATGGTTCCTTGAGCTCCAGCCACTGTGTCTGCATTCCAAACAGCAGGGAAAAGGAAGGAATAAAGAAGGAACTTGCCCCCTCCCTTAAAGAATACTTTGGACAACACAGCATACTTCCATATCACATTTCATTGTCCAGACTTAGTCCATGGCCACACCTTAGTGACAAGGAAGCAGAAAAGGTAGACTTTTACCAAGCAGCAAAGTGCCAGTGTTAAAAGCAAGACAACAGCCCAAAATGGAGTTGCTTATGCTAAGCCCCACGTCACCAAACAGAGACTTAACTTAATTACAGTTTCTGTTCTCCCAGAAATGGAATCTTAAACCAGTCAGTCAGGAATCACCTGATCAGCACTAGCTAGGTACTCTGCCTGATAGACCCCTGCCACCCCCTGAAGGAAAGTCACCTTGTAATAACCAACGCACTTTTTGCCTTGTATAACTTCCTTGCCCCTGCTCCCCTCTGACTATAAAAGTCTTTCACTTTGTACAATTCCTGGGAGCTCCTTTCTATCTGCTAGATTGTATGCTACCCGATTCAAGTCGATTTTTGCTCAAATAAATTCTTGAAATGTTTAATATGTCTCAGTTTATCTTTTAACAACAGCTTGGCAGGAAGCAGCGAATGGATTTGGGGAGACAGTCTCTGACCCATAGAAATGCAGGCTTCCCTTCTGGGATATTAAAATGTGTCGATGAAATACTAATATTATTTCTCCAAACGTGGCATTTAGACAACATCGCATAGCAGTAAAGTGTTTTCTCTCTTCCACCCAGCCCTCCCTGACCTGTACCACAGTTCTATTGCCCACCAGTGCCATCCCCAAATCTGATAATGTCCTTCAGGTTTTCAGCTGGGGTATCTACATTGTTTGCACCGTTTAGAGTCATGGCGTTAGAAGATGCTTCCTGGGAAAAACCTACCAGAATATCAAAATGTAATTGTAAATATGAGAAGTAGCTGGTATTACAAACTAACAAGAGACAGAATCCACTACTGAAACTGTTGGAGTGATGATCAGGGAGGGAACGTAGGGCTGTTGTGATGTTAACAAGAGGGAAGTGTGAGGACAAGAAAAGCTGAAGCTTATAGGTCATGAGATACACGAGACACACCAGCCCCACCAGTACTGTTAACAGTACTTGTTCTCAGTTAACTGCCACAAGAACCCTATGACACACGTAACCTTTTCTTAAACTACGTTATAAATAAGAAAATTGAGGTTCAAAAAGGTTTAGAGACTTGTTTGGGGTCATACATACAGTAAATAGCAGAAATAAAATGAAAAGGGACTTAGAAAGGATCACGTAAATTACTGACCAGTGAAACAATCCAGAGGAGAGAGCTCTTGCATAGAGACAGGCCACCTGTGAGGAGCAGAGACCTTTAACTGGACGGAAACAGCCAGCCTGGGACAGCCTAGCAGAAGGGGAGTTCAATCACAGCTTGAACTCCCTCCTAGCCCTTCTGCAGAACTCCTGCAGATGCCCCTGTTGGCTGAACCCAAACAAAAGTCCAAAGTCAAGGGAGTTCTTGAAATAGTCTGCATAAGTCAGTCTCCCAGAGCAGAAAGCAGGATTGAAAGGGGAGAGCAGAATCCAGGGGGCAAACAAGATGCCACCACAGAAGATAGGCCATCACTGTCCTCTCTTTGTTACATTCAAGGACAACAATGGGCAAGTGATATAACTTGGCCCATTTTACCATAAAATTTCCCTTCCTATTCTCCCATCCACACCTATAAGTGGGAGTCCGGATGCAGGATGTGATTCATTGCCCTCTTAGTGCCAGTAGGTAAGAAGGTAGAACTTTGGCCAACTATATTTAAAGGTTTCCAAAACCTGATCTAAACTCTGTAAGAGAGAGGCAACTGACTCTCCTATTTTTAAATTATGTTTGGGGTGGGGTAGAAATTACAGAACTCTTGCATATAATTTCTTCCCGGTTTGACGACACTTAAAATCAAGAACTTTCTTCTTTCATATGAATCATCTATTCATCAAAGTGTCTTCTACTTAGATCTCTTGGTTTTCTTCAGGGAAAGAGAACAGCAAGGCAGCAACATTCTTCAAGTGGATGTTCCCTGACTGGCAGACATGTCTTTACCGAGACCTTCCACCGTAGGTGAGCAGGTCTCTTTTCCATCCTCTGTAAATGATGTTTTCCTTTTTTCTGCTCCTTTGCACACTATCCTGCCTGCTTTCCTAGTCTTTTCTAGCACGACACTTACTTCCCACCTACTCCCTTCTTCAAGAAAGCCTGTTTCACTCGTTCCCAAAGGAGTTTTGGTTTACTTGAAATTTCCATAGCAACTGCGCTCATCAGCAAAACACTGTGGATCCTCAATATCTATTAGCACTGCCTGACTTTTCCTTGAACTGAGATTTGGTGTATAGCGATCAGACTCATTCTTTTTCATGAGGAGGTACTCTTTCATTGTATGAACTTACAATTGTTTTTTCTTTTTTTTTTTCTTACAGTTGTTTTTAATTAATCTTCTGCTGGTGGACACTTCATTGTTTCACCATTATGAACAATGTTATATTGAACATAGTTATAAATGTATTTCTGTGCCCCTCTGACAGTATTCCATAGGACAGATGCTAAAGGATAGATCTGATTGGTCAAAGGGTTTATATATTTATCATTTTAATAAATACTACCAAATGTCTTTTTTTTTTAAGTGGTAGCCATTTGGGTTCCTACCTAGTGTATGAGAGTGTCCCCTACCTCTCTCCAACCCGTCTTGCAACAATGGATACTACAAATCATGAACATGTTTTCCCAATCAGATAGGCAAAAATGGTATTGGAATATATTAATTTGAATTTCTATGATTACTGGTAAAATTGAGCATTTTTTATTTGTTAATTGAGCATTTGTGCTTCTTCTCCAACTTGCCACTCTCTGCTGTTTCCTGATTTCTTATTGAAGTGTGTTTATCTTATTGACTTGTAGATATTCTCTATGTAATATAGATTAAGCCATCATTTCTGTCATATATTACAAATATTCCCTCCTGGTGTCATGCTTGCCATTCATTAATTGGTTTCCTTGTGGACACAAATTTTGAAGTTTTATGTGATAAAATCTCTGAACCTTGTATCTCTTCATAATTATAAAAATATGAGAACTTATAAAAGCATAAAACTTTTCCCTCTCTCTTCTATCTCTTCTCCTTCTCCTCCTCTTCTCCCCCTCCCGTCTCCCTCCCTCTCTCCCCACACTTCGCTCCCTCCCCCCTCCCTCTCCCTCCATCCCTTTTCCTTCTATCCCTGTTCCCCTCTTTTGTTCACTTCTCTTTGTCCACACAGCTCTGAAATTTCTCATCCATTGTGTGGAGCATTTTATATACCCTTACACTCTGGAAACACTCCTTCAGCTTTGGAAATGTTTCTTGGATTACTTTTTAAATGTCCTTCCCTCTGTTTTCTCCATTCTCACTTTCTGAAACATCTGGAAATCTTGAATTGGTCCTTTAAATTTTCTTTTCTCTCTAGTCTATCTTTTGGTCTTTTTGCTATATAGTTTCTGGGAGATTTTCCCAACTTTATCTTGCAAATCTTCTACTGAGTTTTAAATTTGTTTTCCTGTTTTTAATTTCCAAACAATCTTACTTTTGTCCTTTAAATGTTTTGTTTTTATAGCTTCCTGCTTTTTATATCATAAATGGAATACATAATTTCTCCAAGGATATTAATGAGAGTAAGTTTATTCTTTTTATTTATTTATTTTTTTAAGCTTCGTCTTCCTGCATAGTCTCTGTTTTCCCAAGTTTCTTTTTCTATTTTTTTCCTGGTCTCTGGTTTTCATGTCAGAGTTTTCCCTTAAATGTCTAGTGATTCTTGCCATCCACTCACATTTTTAGAGTGGGGTGCTATAAAGCTGGGGATATGCTCTGTGCCTGGGGCATTACTATGAGGGAGGTCTGCCCTTGCCACCACGTTGAGGAAGCCCCAGTGTCGGTCTTTTATACGTCTTTTCTTGGACTGGTTATGTGCCATGCTAGAAAGGCGTAAATCTGGCAAACAATCAAACATGGGGGAAGAAGGTTGGTGGTCTTAACAGTCAGAAAGTAAACTCTCACTTAACACCTTATTTTCAATACCCCACCCTCAACTCTACCTATTGCGCCCTGGTCCAGACCTTCTGTTTATACACTTCAGACAGTAAACTTACAGCCACTGTCAGGAGGGGATGGAGGCAGGCTGCAAGTGCATGGGCTGAGTTAGGATCTAGGAGCCTACTACTAATAAACAAGGTTTCAACCCACCATCCTCGACCAAGCGCTGCCTTTGCCTCCCACTGCCAGTTCCTAAGACTGGGGAACCACAGTGTGTATCAAGTTTCCTCGCTTTCCCACTGCCAGTTTAAAAGTCAGCGCTCTCTGTTTTGCTGGATCAGCAACCCTTCACCCTTCTGCTTTCCAGCTCCCAAAATGTTGCTGTTGTCTCCTCTCCAGGTCTATTTTTTCTTGTGGGATTATAGCTTTAAAAAATATTTCTCCTATAATTATAATGGGTTTTTGAAAGGGACTGGAGGCTAACAAATATGTTTGATTCACCAACTTTAACTAGAAGCTTCTTAGTATGAAATTTTACATACATATTTAAACACTTTTCCCTGTCAACCTCCAGTGTTAATGAGTATCTATATCTCATCCCCATACACATGCCCATATACAGACACAAAGAAGAAAAAAGAAAAAGACAAGAATCTCAGCACACTTTTAAATTTCTTCTGTACCTTGCTTTGTCTACTAAGTTAAAATCATCATAATTAAATTCCAGATTTATTATGATATGTTAATTTTGCTTAACTAGCTGTATTAATGGTTCCTTTGCTCATATTGCTTCTTCCATTCACTTAACAAATATCTGAGTATTTTCTATATTTCCAGAATTGTTTTAGGACCACATATTCTTCCCTTGTGTCGCTTACATAAATAGTGGGAGAAATGGGCAATAAACAAGTTAGCATGTAACTAAATATCAGTGTTTTACATAGTTATATTTGCTCTATAAAATAAAGCAAAGTGAGGAAACAGGAAAAAAAGAAGGGTGATATTTCATATAATATGGCCAGGGAAGGTCTTTCTAGCAAAGGTACGTCTGCACAGAGACCCACATCATGTAACAGAGCAAGCTGTATACACTAATGTTGTCTAGCGGTGTCCAGCATCCATTCCCACTCCCTTCTATGCTCTCCACTGTATTACGGAGGCTGGAAATCTACATTTCTTAGACTTTCTTGCCAGCAGGTTCTGGATACAGTTAGGTTCAGCCAATATGATGACTCATGTGAGAGTTGGAATGTGCAAGGGAGGAAGCAGGCTCATGCCTGCAGGATCCACTGGTCTTACTATGTACCCCATCATCCAGAAGAAGCTGCTGCTTTGGAATGAGGGACTAGCCTATTGAAAATTCAATGACAGCACCATCTGGAAACAGCACCTTGCAAGGCTTGTGCTGTCCTACAAATCGTAGTCTATGGTCCTAGAGAATATGCAATAAATGTTTCCACTCTAGTCACAGTAAGTCCAGGAGGCAAGGATAGACGTAGGAGTGGCTTATTCATTAATATAACTTATTATCAACTCATGATATGTTCATTCTTTATGTGTTTGGAGTTGCTAGACAGAGGTATTAGTTCCCAAGGGAGAAGCAGTCCCACCAGGAGACATGACAAGTGTTCCACTGAATGAGAAGTTGCAACTGGCCTCCTGGTCACTTAAGGCCTCTTATGCCACTGAACCAACCATCAAAGAAGGGGATTACTCTCCCACCTGGAATGACTGTTCTGTATTATCAGAGGAAATTAGGGTTGCTACAGAATGAAGAGGCAGAAAGATGATATGTGGAACCCAGGGAATTCTTTGGAGCACCTTCTACTCTACCTATGCCCCATGATAAAGTTTTAAAGTAACCCAGTATAAATAGGACCTGTAACGACTCAGACTCTAAATAAATCCAATATAGTTGAAGAGATAGCTCAGACTTTTCAGGAGACAGTCTAGTTACCTCATCAAGTAAAAAAAAAATCCTGAATAACTGAGATTCTGGATGAGGACAAAGATAGCATGAATGAAGATAGGTACAAATTTCAACTATAGCCTTGTGACCAGATGAAACAAGGACTGCAGTAACTATGCATATTTTCTTTCTTGTCTTGACATTTATATATTTGTGTACCTTTTGATCAATTTTCCTTTTCCCTCTTCCTAATATTTTACATAATTTATTTTTAGATTATATATGTCTTCTACTCTAAAATGAGTTCCTTTTTTTCAAAAGTAATATTAGGTGAAATACAATGAATGTGGGAAAGACCATTCTGAAATATATCGATAAGGAAGAGAAAAAAGAATTAGCAAAGAAGACAGTGAAAGCCAGTCAGTGAGTAGAAGAAAATTAGGAGTGTAGTGCTCTGGAAACCAAGAAAAGATAAGATATAAAGAAGAAAGGAGGGGTTTCCCTTGTACAATGCTGCTGAGGAATCCATGTGAGATCAAAGAACTGACCATTGGATTTGACAAGTTGTTGATTATTACTGACCAACTAAGAGTGAATTTTGTGGAATATGTGGTTCAAAACTTGACCATAAAGTGGGTTATAATAAGAGATAATGAAGTGGAAACAGTGAGTATAGATACATTTTCCAAGAATGTTTGCTGTAAAGGGAAAGAGAGTTATAAGTTTGGTGCTGATATAGAGGGTAACTAAAGGGGAATATAGTGTTAAGGGAGGATTCTTTCAAGACCAACAATATTACACCTTAGTAGGTAGGCTTTGGGCAATGATCTGGTGGAGAAGAAATGTGATCATACAAAAGTGAGTGGGGAAAACTTCAGGGAGAAGTCGTGGAGTAGGTAAAAGGGGATGGAGTCTAGTGGGTAAGTAAAGAGACTCACCTTAGTTGAGAATATGATGATTTGTCCATTATAACAAGAGGCAAGACAGAGAACATGGACACAGATACAGATAGATTAGTAGATGGAAATATTAGAGGTTATTTATATTTCCTTTTTTATTTCCAACAAAATAAGAGTCAAACACATCAGCTAAGTATAGATGAGTGGGGAAGATTGGAGGGTTGGTTTAAAGAAGGAGAAGAGAGCATGAAATACTGATCAGGAAAATGGAAAGGCAAAATTATGAGGGATCCATATTAGAAATACTGAGTAATAATGACAGCATGCATGAAATTTCCAGTCAACAATATAAAATGAGACCAGTTAGCAAGATTGTGTTTTACTAGACCTACGTTCAGCTGCTTAGATGTAGAGAAGTTGTAAATTTGGATTTAACTGAGGGTTGAGGATTTTTTCTCAGGTAAAAAGCAAGAGTTGGAAAGGGGCCTGGGGATGTTTAAAAGTGGATGATCATGGTGAGGAACCATGGAAGTTGGGTAAGAAGTAAAGACGGATGGCAATGACAAGCAGATTGTAACATAAGAAAATTGGCAGATTAAAAGATTGAAGGCCCCAAAAGACTGAAGGGGTCAAAATATTGAGCTGAAGAGACAGAAGACAGCTTGACAATGAGATTTCAAAGTTGATATGGTTGCAATTTATGACGAGGTCTAAAGGATGACCATGGGAGTGGAAAAAAATGACCACCGGAAATGAGAAACTAAGGAACTTACTGGATGATGAAATTTCTAGGAGTTATAACTTAAGTGTGGAGAGAAAGAAAGCAAGTCTTCAATGAATAAGGAAGAGTCACAAGTACTGAGGGAATTTCTGCAACAAGAAAATGTAGTGTGGGATACAGTTTGAAGTTCAAGCACTTCAACATAACTAGGATTTTTAGGAAAGGGGATATTTTTTTTTTTATAAATTTATTTATTTATTTATTTGGCTGTGTTGGGTCTTCGTTTCTGTGCGAGGGCTTTCTCTAGTTGCGGCGAGCGGGGGCCACTCTTCATCGCCGTGCGCGGGCCTCTCACCGTCGCGGCCTCTCCCGTTGCAGAGCACAAGCCCCAGACGCGCAGGCTCAGTAGTTGTGGCTCACGGGCCCAGTTGCTCCGCGGCATGTGGGATCCTCCCAGACCAGGGCTCAAACCCGTGTCCCCTGCATTGGCAGGCAGATTCTCAACCACTGCGCCACCAGGGAAGCCCCAGGAAAGGGGATATTTTTGAGAAGAGCAACCAGAGACAAGAAGAAAATTTACCCCAACTTCAAGCTTTGTGGTGTGAAGGGACTTTTGAGGAAGAAACAGCCTCTCATGAAACCGCCAAGTTTCAGAAAGAATAAGCAAAACAGAGAAGGAAATATTTAAAGAAGATATTTCTTTTTTTCTAAATCTTCCTCCTTCTTAGATACATGTTTTTGTTTTAATGGAGTACATTCTCTGAAGGCTCCTGTTTAATAAATGCCTTATTTGCTCTAAACACATGTGTTTTTGTTGCATAAAGAATTCGAAGTTCCAAATAATTCTGTCTTTCATATCTTAACCTTTCTTTCACATTTTTTCTCTTTGTGTATTTAGACTGAGTTCTGGGGACATTCCTCCAGTATGTCTTCCAGCTCAGGAATTGCACCTTCAGTTGTGACCATCCCAACATACGTCCCATCTGGTATTTGATCTCTGTAATTGCCTCTCAGTTTTAAATGCCAATGATTTTAATTGGTTTTTTCATATCATTCCATTCTTGGTCCATGGTAGTAAAATTGTCTAGAATTCTTCTGAGAATTTTAATTTAGCTTATCTGAAAGGCTTCTGCTGTTTGTCTTTTGAACTCTAATTCCTCTTGCGTTAATTCTTTTATTTATTCAATTTGGTGCCTTCCCTTTACAGTACTGGTTTTCCTCAAGTGTTTAGTGATTCCTGGTTAAGTATCTGCATCTGTGTATGAAAATTCCTGTTTTCATGTCAATAAGTAAACATTCTATTTACAACAGCTAGCCCTTCGTGGTTGCATGGGGAGGTGAGGTGATATGTGAATTTGGGTGGAGTATGTGGGTAGATTGTCTTAAGTATAGGAATTCCTCAGTCCTCTTAGAGATGGTCTGTAGCATACTATCCAGCTCTCTCTGTCAAGCTCCACCACCCAAGCAGTGATTATCCTGGAATTTCCAACTCAATGAGTTAGAGTTTATTCTAGAAGCAATCACTGAAGTCATCTGCTCCATTCCTTCACCCCCCTCCACTTTCTCCTATACTTGTAGATATTTTATATTGCTTCAGTCTGCTTCTCTTCTCTATCTGGCTCCAAGACTCATTTGGGGAGTGTTCCTTAATCAGGTTATTTTGTTTTTTAGACAAGTCTCTGAGTTGTATCTTAGGAGAAAATTCTACTTCTGGCTCCTGCTCAGTTCAAACTGAGAGAGGAGGGAGACAAAGAATTTCCAAGTGTAGTTCTTCAATTAATTTCCCTATGACTATCCCAGGTTCCCTCTGTGCTTTGATTTTTTGGGACTTTGAGCATAAGGGAATTACAGAAATACTCTTTTATCTGCAGTACTTTCTTCCCCCACATATGTTTTTGCATTTTATTTTCACTGCTTTTTTACTACATTAACCCTAATATAAATATTAAATTTATGGCTAACTTTTATCACATTTTTTGTTTTCTACCATAGCTGTGAATTCATTCTATTTTTCAAAACAAAGTCTGCCATTTCAAAACTTTGGAGAGGGAGGAGAGGTTGGTATGTGTTTTCAACCTACCATCTTCTCCAGCTTATTAATGAGATGGAATGAATAGGATCTCAAAGGTGGAAATTTTAGATATCCAATAGTTAAGAGATTTACCCATAATTAACCCATAAGTATAACAATCATATCTAAAATGTCAATTTCCTCTTCTTTGTTAATACCTCCTTTAAGATCCATTCTTTATTAAGAAGTTGCCATTTATCTAACATTTCAGATAAACCAGGATTTCAAATTTATTTTTTATCACTTCTCTCTTACCTTCAGCTTAAAACACATACATTGCAGTAATGAAAAATCTTCTACTAGTAAATTTCCAAATAAAATATTGTCAGTGTAAAGGTGGTGAAAGGCTTATACACTGAAAACTACAAAACACTGCTGAAAGAAATTAAAGAAAACCTAAGTACAATATGTGGAAAAGCATCCCATGTTTAAAGATTGGAAGACTTAATATTTCTTAAGATGGCAACACTACCCAAAGTGATGTACGGACCAAATGCAATCCCTATCAAAATTCCAACAGTCTTTTCTGCAGAAATGGAAAATCCAGTTAACAAATTCATGTGGAATTGCAAGAGGCCCAGAATAGCCAAAATAACATTTAAAAAGAAAAATAAAGCTGTGGGACTCACACTTCCCAATTTCAAAACTTACTGCATATAGCTGATTCATTTCTCTGTACAGCAGAAACTAACACAACATTGTAAAGCAACTATACTCCAACAAAAAGTAAAAAAAAAAAAAACTTACTGCAAAGCTACAGTGATCAAACGAGTGTGGTACTAGCAAAAGGATAGTAGATTAAGAAATAGATTTGAGAATACAGAAATAAACCTATATATCTATGGCCAATTGATTTTCAACAAGTGCACCAAGACCATTCAATGTGAAAAGAACAATCTCTTCAACAATAGTGCTGGCAAAACTGGGAATCCATGTGCAAAAGAATGAAATTGCCTCTTACCTCCCATCATACACATAAGTTAACTCAAAATGGACAAATATCCTAGATATAAGAGCTAAAAGCATAAAACTCTTAGAATAAAACAGGAGTAAATCTTTATGACCTCAGATTTAACAATGAATTCTTAGATATGATACAAAAGCACAAGCAAAAAAGAATAAAAAATAGATAAATAAGATAAATAAATAAGACTTCATCAAAATTAAAAACTTTTGTGCAAAGAATACTATCAAGAAAGTGAAAAAGACAACCTTCAGAATGAAGAAAATATCTGCAAATCATGTCCAGAATATATAAAGAACTCTTACAACTCAACAACAAAAAGACAAAACAACCCAATTTGTAAATGGACAAAGGATTTGAATAAACATTTCTTCAAAGATATATATACAAATGGACAATAAGCACATGGAAAGACGCTCAATATCATTAGTCATTTAGGAAATGCAAATCAAAACCACAATGAGATACTACTTCACACCTAGCAGGATGGCTATAATTTTTAAAAATGGAAAATAACCAGTGTTGGAGAAATTGGAACTCTTGTACATTGCTGATGGGACTGTAAAATGATTCAGCCTTTGGAGAAAGCAGTTTGGCAGTTCCCCAAAAAGTTAAACATAAGAGTTACCATATGACCCAGAATATCCACTCCTAGGTATATACCCAAAAGAATTGAAAGCAGATTTTCCAGCCAATGCTTGCAGATGAATGTTCCTAAGCAGCCCAAATCACACTAGCTGTTTAATGGATACAGAGTTACAGTTTTGCAAGATGAAAATGTTCTGGAGATTGATAGCACAACAATGTGAATATACTACACACCACTGAACCATACCCTGTAAAATGGCTAAGACAGTAAATCTTATATTATGTGTATTTACCACAATTATATTTTTTAAGTCCATATGCTGACTTTAATCTCCCAATTTTGAATCACTTCATTTCAAGGAGCATTTTTTAAACATACCAAATATTTAAACTTAAGCTAAAAATAAAGATTCATTTCAGTTCACTAAGTATTTCTACGCATACTCTTTTATTTGAACCAAAACATTGTATTATTTGATTATTGTTATCTTGCCAATTCCCATTCACTATTGAGGATAATACAGCACATTCTGCATGTCAAGAGATAAGCAAGCAGGGACAGGGAAATACAGACCCTGTGCTCAGTGTATAGAACTACAAGAGCTAAGAGTTTCAGAAAGATTTATTTTTGGAGAAAATGCTATTCTTGTTCAAATCCTTTTTCAATAAACTAAACAGGACACCAAGGGATACAGAGACCATAATTTATCTCTGAACTTCCTTATAACCTTCCCCTACACACACACCCCACACCAGCACCACCAGTGCCACCACGTACCACACACTGGGGTCTTCATAGAAAACCAGGTGCTATAGACTACAGTCTAGATATCATGACAACACAGGTGTCTCCAAGCAGTTAAAGTCGATATACTTTCAAGCTGCTCAAAAACAAACAAAAAAGCACTAACTGTTACACAGTGTTGAATGACCTTTCATTTAAGATTAGGGTCCATTGGTATAGCAAGTACAATAAGCCTCCTAGGATCAAAAAGTTAGAAGCAGTTCCAAAAGTACATTTTACCCATAAATATGTCTTTATTGCCAAATGGTACCAACTTAGTCCCATACCACTTGAGAACATCAAACCAGATCCATAAGTTTAGCTCCTTGACTGCCTACCTATGTCACTTGGCAGCCAACAAGGAGGACATTACAGGGGCACTTGACCCTTGAAAGGTTCAGCAGAAAAGTGTTATTTCCAGACTCTACTTATTGTCAAACTTTCCTTTTCCCTATCCTACTGCCCTTACCAGCCAGCCAGACACACAAACTCCTGCATGCTCTCTCTCTCTTGTTCCTTCCTTCCCACCTGCCCTCCCTTCCCTCTTTCTCTCCCTCTCTCTCTCCCTCTCTCTCTCTCCCTCTCTCTCTCTCTCTCACACACACACACACACACACACCTTTAAAAACAAATGTTCCTGTGGTGATCATTTTGTAATGTATAAAAATATTGAATCACTATATTGTACACCTGAAACTAATATAATATTGTAAATCAACTATACTTCAATAATAAAACAAATGTCCCTTATCCTCACCAAGGTTCTGATGTCCTCCTAAGACACGAGGGGGCTGGACCATGACCAGCTTTTTAAAAATCTCATTCCTAACCATCATGCCTGAATACCTTAAAAGGGGCTCCTTCCTCAGTTACCAAGCATTACTGCCAGCTCCTTGTGAATCTTCACAATCCTAAGTTAGAAGTGGCTACCCTAGCCAAATGGCCACAGCCAGGAGGTTGTGGACTAATATAAATACCAGTCAGAGCCAGTTATCACATGAGGGCCAAGCCCTTTCATGATCCCAACCCTTTCTCTTCTGGAGCTTTCCTTTCCAAAGACCAAGATACATTGAAAGAGCATCTGTGACCAGCACCATCCCCTCTACCAGGCCTCACTGAATATGAAACAGAGGGACCACAGGGAGTCCTGTGGGAGACTGGCTGGGCAAGCGCTCACCGTGTTCCTGAAACACGGGGACCTGCACTATTCAGAGAATTTGGATCTCTTCTTACAGTGCATGCATTGACTCAAAATAATACGCTCTGGCATAGTTGAGACCACCACAACTACAAAGATGAAGATTGAAGAGATTATTTCTCAATGAGTAAAAGAAAATCCCCTGGGGTTGGGCCTAGTTGGGTCTGGGCTTGTCTCACAATTATCATTCTTCCTAAATTTCTAGGTAGAATTAATAGCAGAATATGCTGCATCAGCCACCTTTTCCCTGTGGGCCCTTCCTTGCTTGGGAAACCTCATGTGGGAGGCATTGCCACCCACAAGTCAGAATCGTCTTCATTAGCGGAAGAGAGACAGTGCTCAGGAAACTCTCAGAGGATGGAAGAGTGAAGGAGAAAAGCAACCACTTATAAGCTTTATGCTACTAGACTTTGGGTTTTGTTTTCTCTGAAAAATATTTCCACATTTCCCAATTGCCTGGAGTAGATCCATTGTCTGGCTGGGTCTTCACCTCCTCTGAAAATAGCTCATCTCTGTGTGTAGCTGACCTGGGATGGGTGGGAGCAGCTGGGTGAGGCATGCTACTCCAGCCACCCCAAGGGACAGGTTTAAAGACCCAAGGCAGGAAGGCTCCTGCTAGTTTTCTTCCCACAAAAGACACAAAGTTAAAAAATAAGAAATAAGCAAGAGGTACACTAAGATGCCAGAACCTTTCTCTTGACAACTCAGCTCACATACAGGGTTCTCCTCATTTAGGGGTCTGCTCGGTCCATGTCCAGAGGCCCCTGGACTGAAGTAAACCCTATTTCCTTCTTTTCCACCCTCTGCTTCTACCTTAGCATTTGTCTGGTTCAAAAATAATTCTATTAAATAAAAGTTTCCAACAAGGTCTGCTAGGATAACATTTCATTAAGCCTTCAGTGTGGTATCTTGTAAATGAGCGAACTTGCTTTGCCTCCAAAAACCAATCCAAGGACTACTCTCTAAGAATTGGGCAAGTTGAAATACTACAGTACGATGTGCAAAAGAGCATCTGGAGATTATAGAAAGAGGCTGTTAAGAGCTGGCAAGAGGCCTTTTGTGCCAGTCACTTGCTCATTTACCCCCAAGTCTGTTACCTTCCCTCTTGTAATAGGCAGAATAATGGCTCCCAAAGATGTCCACATCCTAACCCCTGGCAGTTATGAACATGTTACCTTCCATGGCAAAAGGGACTTTGCAGATGTGGTTAAAAACCTGGAGATGGGCCCATTTGTGTAATACAGGAGAATCTCCCCAGTACAATCACAAGAGGAAGGCAAAAGGATCAAAGTAAAAAAAAAAAAAAGGTAGATGTGACAAGGAAACCAAAGGTTAGAGTGATGTACTCTGAAGATGGAGGAAGGGACCACGAGCCAAGAAACACAGGTAGCCTCTAGAAGCTGGAAAAGGAAACGAAATAGATTTTCCCCCAGAAGCCTCCAGAAGAAACATAGCTCTGCTGACGGCTTGATTTTGGACTTCTGACCTCTAGAAATATAAAAGAATGAATCTGCATTGTTTTAAGCCACTAAGTTTGGGGTAATTGGCTATAGCAGCAAAGGGGAACTGATATTCCTCCCCTGCCTCCACCCACCCCACCTTCGTTCACTCAAGGAGCTAACACCAGCCAACTATGTTTCCTGGCCATCTTGATGCTGCCAGCTCCGTTCAGCAATGGGAGGAACAAGACGAGGCTGAGAAGATGATAGAAGCCAGGGTATTACCTTCCCCTCTTCCTGCTCTGGACAGGGTCTCCAGCAGTTGCTGGTTCCCTTCGATGATCTCCCATCTCCTGTCATTAACCCCAGCGTTCCAGGCTCTAGAAACACCAGCACCTCACTTTGTCCCTCCAGCCCTATCTCTGGGTAGCCTCACCTTCCTCTGTTTGCTTGTATAGCCCTTCTAACACCTTTATAGTGAATTTTTAAATTCCCTGTATTAGAGTATCTGATGTGGTTTATGTTTTCTTGGCTGGATCCTTTCAAGAACCAACCCTATTTCTAATGTCTGGCTTGGCTGGATCCCTTCAAGAACCAACCCTATTTCTGACGTCTGGCTTGGCTGGCTCCTTTCAAGAACCAACCCTATTTCTGAGGTCTGGCTTATACTTATTTCCTGTAACAGTGTTGCTTGTTCACCAGTGGCTGAGATGACCCCATACCTTTAAAATTCTCTCCCATACTTTTTAGATCATGGGAGAGTAACATTGATGGCTACCCAGGGGATTGACACTCTTTTTCCTCCCCTTCTGTCAGCATAATGAATTAGATAACTCCTCACAACCTTGGTTGAGTTGCAATTTCATTAGTTTATGCAAATTGGCATAATTTGGGTGTGAATCAATCAGCCTCTTTCTATGATCTAATGACCTAGAAAAATGAGAGTAACTATGTTCAGTGATGAATTCTTGTTCAATCAGCCTAAACTTCATTAGCACATCAGAAGGCACATTTTTTGGTACGTGAACTGAAAGATCATCCTCGTCAATTTTGCTTAGCTTTATTGCTGCAGCTGAGATAATCAGGGAAGGTTTTATTTAAGACATTGCTCAATGAAGCCATCATCTGGAACAATTCAATATGCTATTAGTTCTTGAGCTTTATTTGCCAAGGTCTGGGGAATGGTGGTGTTCGGAGACATAGCAGAGGTTCCTATGAATAGAATCTCAAGGTCTAATTCCTACCCTATTGTATTAATTTGCTAGAGCTGCCATAACAAAATACCACAAACTGGGTGGTTTAAACAATAGAAATTTATCGTCTCACAGTTCTGGGGCTAGAAGTTCAAAATGAAGGTGTTGTCAAGGTTGGTTCCTACTAAGAGCTGTAAGGGAGAATCTGGCAATCTTTGGTGTTCCTTGGCTTTCGAAGCATTGCTCCCATCTGCTTTGATCTTCACATGACGCTGTGTGTGTGTGTGTGTGTGTGTGTGTGTGTGTGTATCTGTCTTCAAATTTCCCCTTCTTAAAAGGAGAACAGACATACTGGATCAGGGCTCACCCTAACAACCTCACTTTAACGTATTACCTCTGTAAAGACCCTATCTCCAAATAAGGTCACATTCTAAAGAACCAGGGGGTTAGGACTTCAACATATGAAATGGTGGGGGAGGGGACACGATTCAACCCATAACACCTGTTCTCCAAGGAAAGCCTTCTGGTCTTCACGGCTTTAATTCTGGTAGACTGGGTTTACAGTCCATGTGCCTCAACCTTTCACTTTTTTTTTTTTTAATTAATTAATTTATTTATTTATTTTTGGCTGCATTGGGTCTTCATTGCTGCCCACGGGCTTTCTCTAGTTGCTGCCAGCGGGGGCTACTCTTCATTGCAGTGCATGGGCTTCTCATTGCAGTGGCTTCTCTTGTTGTCGAGCATGGGCTCTAGGTGCACGGGCTTCAGTAGTTGTGGCATGCAGGCTCAGTAGTTGTGGCTCGCAGACTCTAGAGCACAGGCTCAGTAGTTGTGGTGCACGGGCTTCGTTGCTCCGCGGCATGTGGGATCTTCCTGGACCAGGGCTCGAACTCATGTCCCCTGCATTGGCAGGCAGATTCTTAACCACTGCACCACCAGGGAAGTTCGAACCTTTCACTTTTAGAGTATTCACAGTTTATTCTTGTGCACATGCCACACGTAAAACGCATTTGACCCAATGGACTCTTTCTCTCATTTTAATGTTCTTTCCAGTGGGAGTAGCAAGAGTGACTTCGAGAAACTTTTCTTATTAATCCAAAGGATACTAATAAGACATATTGAGGATTCTCCTCTGCATTCCTTTTATGATTACTTATAAATTAAGGGTCATGGTGAACTAATGATATCTGGTTGTGTATTCTTATTAATCAAGTCCTGTGAAGTAAGATATTTTCATGACTATATACCAGGAGTAAGAAGTGATAGCAGACTGTAGACAGGGAAAAACATCCAATATCACATTATTAAGGCAGAACTAGAACCACTCTCCTGTATGTTCCTTTTTCCCCCTAAGCCTATAGTTGAATAGGAAATTAATTT
Source organism: Balaenoptera acutorostrata (assembly GCF_949987535.1). NCBI lineage: Eukaryota > Metazoa > Chordata > Mammalia > Artiodactyla > Balaenopteridae > Balaenoptera > Balaenoptera acutorostrata. Next base: position 47,968,273 of record NC_080065.1, on the reverse strand, counting down.
ATTAAGTTCTTAAATAATGTATGTTCCTGCTTTTTATTCATTCTTTAGTTTTATTCATTCCTTCTAAACTTTCTGAGGGAGAATTTATTTTAGACTATTTTTTTTTTTTTTTTTTTTAATTTTATAGCTACTTTATTTATTTATTTATTTATTTTTGGCTGTGTTGGGTCTTCAGTTCGTGCGAGGGCTTTCTCTGGTTACGGCAAGCGGGGGCCACTCTTCATCGCGGTACGGGGACCGCTCTTCATCGCGGTGCGCGGGCCTTTCACTATCGCGGCCCCTCCCGTTGCGGGGCACAGGCTCCAGACGCGCAGGCTCAGCAGCTGTGGCTCACGGGCCCAGCCGCTCCGCGGCATGTGGGATCCTCCCAGACCAGGGCTCGAACCCGCGTCCCCTGCATTAGCAGGCAGACTCTCAACCACTGCGCCACCAGGGAAGCCCTAGACTATTTTTTAAAAAAAGAAAGTGTTCAAGAATATTCTTTAAATCCTACATAAGCATGGGACCAGACACACAGTTTGAGGCCCAGAGAAACGTCTGTGTTTATATGATTACAGGTGATAGGTATTGATATACAAAGGCCTACTCACAGAACATAAAGAACCCGTCCCTTCTCTCAGTTATAGAAACATAAAACAAAACTACAATAGCATTTTTAACCTGATCAGAGTTGAGAGTGCTTCAGTCACAGCTCCTAAAGAACATATTCCTAAAGCAAGCTGAATTTAAGGCCACACTTCTCATGCTTAGAAGCAAAGAAATCAATCATATAAAAAGAAAAAGCAACCAGTAACTGTTAGCTTCATTCACTAAAGAAATTGTCATTTTCTTAACCTTTGTGATTCACCTTCTTCTGAAAATGTATGAGCAGTGCATACAAAGTAAATATTGAGGGGAAGGTGTGAAACTGGGATAAATGAGTTCTGATGAAACATTCACGCCAGTTTTCTGGAAATGCAAGATATTTTATGAGAAGTTTTACTGAAGAAGAACATGCTGGAAAAATGCATGGGGGTCCAGAATATTATTTCACCACAGGTACATTTTAAGCTAGCCACTCTATACCAAGGGACAGCTGCACAGCTCAGGCACACGCACCCCATAACCCCACTGTATTAACAAAGCAACTTGATCCACTTCCGCGGGGGGATTCTCACAGACTCTTTTCCAACTACAATTCGTGAAGTTCTTATCTCCAGTTACTCCTGCCAGGTCCTAGGCCAGTAATCTAAGTGTTTTGAGAGCACACCTTGTTTTTCCTCTTATGCCTAAGTCATCACCACCTTGACTCTTTTTTTTAATTTATTTATGTTTGGCTGCATTGGGTCTTCGTTGCTGTGCACAGGCTTTCTCTAGTTGCGGCAAGCGGGGGCTACTCTTCATTGTGGTGCGTGGGCTTCTCTTGTTGCCGAGCACGGGCTCTAGGTGAGCAGGCGTCAGTAGTTGTGGTGCACAGGCTTAGCTGCTGCACGGCATGTGGGATCTTCCCAGACCTGGGATCAAACCCGTGTCCCCTGCATTGGCAGGCGGTTTCCCAACCACTGCACCACCAGGGAAGTCCCACCTTGACTCATTTATCATGTTAAAATATAGCAAGGATTTTTCACATAAAGCCCTTTTGTTAAGACTGAGAACTGTAGCATGCTAAGGGTTGTCAGCAAAAATCACAGGGAAACAAGTACTCCTTTTAAGAAGCTTCAGTCTTGCCGTGAACCACACACACTAAAAATTAGTTGATTATAACTCTCAAATAGGAAACATTTTTATACCCTGTTTGGGAGGGAGGGAGGCAACTGCACATTGGCCTCTTGATGAAAGTCTATTCTTTGTTGTGTCTTTACTGTGTATTTAGTCACTCTAAAGGATCAAACGTATCAAAGAGTTTGGCAAGAAATCTTTCCTTCCCTTTCCAATTTCCCACAGATTTCCCAAACTTTGGCCCCTGAACACACAAAACCATACAAGCCTATTACTGTAAACTTACTCTGCCTGAAAATTAAGAGACAGAACAACTTTGTATTCCAGTCATAGTCTGAAATTGCACTTCTTAAAATTTGAAACCAAGCTGAAAATTCTAAGTCAGAACAAAGGATAGTTCAGTCCCATATGTCTGGAAGAAAATGAGCATTAATACCTGTAGTCTCCAACTCCATATGGACTAAGTGGAGGTGAAAGTATGTAATTTCAGTTGCTTCCGTTTCTCTTTCATTCCCCCCCCATATCCATCTCATATTCATACTGTTTATATAAGCACATTTCCATTTCCAGAACACTGTCATGTACTAACCTTGGAACTCAATAATGTATTTTAATACAGGGGTTTTTCTTTTGTGAAAACCAACATTCATTGGCATATATGATAGTTATAATAATAGCATAAAGTTTACTAGAGGGCTCCAGAGTCAAACTACCTGAGTTCTAATCCCAGTGCTACCACTACTTACTATTCAATTGAAACATATGAAATCTGGGCTTCCCTGGTGGCGCAGTGGTTGAGAATCTGCCTGCTAATGCAGGGGACACGGGTTCGAGCCCTGGTCTGGGAAGATCCCACATGCCACGGAGCAGCTGGGCCCGTGAGCCACAATTGCTGAGCCTGCGCGTCTGGAGCCTGTGCCCCGCAACGGGAGGGGCCGCGATGGAGAAAGGCCCGCGCACCGCGATGAAGAGCGGTCCCCGCACCGCGATGAAGAGTGGCCCCCGCTTGCCGCAACTGGAGAAAGCCCTCGCACGAACCGAAGACCCAATACAGACAAAAATAAATAAATAAATTAATTAAAAAAAAAAAAAAAGAAACATATGAAATCGCCCTTTTTGTAGACAAGGTAAAAAAGCTAATACCATTCTACATGATTCAATTTAATAGAAGTTTCTGAAAAAATAGGAATAATAGTTGCTTTGAGTAATTAATGAGATGATAAGAGGGTTTTGGTTGCATGATTAATTATAGAAGTGGCAAGTAAAAGGCATGGTAAGACAGTGCTTCTCAAACTTTAACCTGCATAGGAATCACCTGGAGTTCTGAATAAAACGCAGATCCTGATTCACAGATTTGGGTTGGACCCCAAGATTCTGCATTTCTTTTTTTTTTTTTTTTTCCACACACACACACTATATTTTATTTTTACAAGAGATAAATAGACTGACACCAAGCATTGTACATGGATGACCACAACAAAAGCAACAATGATTGCAATTACCAAACATGAAACACACTCATACTATGTCATAATATTGACATTCAGTCCAGTAATCCTCCACTGTAACAGCTCCTTTACTTTGCAGTGAAAATTGATTTGTATATTCTTTGCCTCTGAGTCCTTGTTGGATTTTTTCTTTTTTTAATTCAGACAGAAAATCACAAAAATTATACTCATCCTCATCAGTTCACTCAGTCCCATGTAATTAATTTTCTTTTTCATCTTGATCTTTTGTTAGCACTTTTATGAGTTCATCAGTTTTTCATTAGAGTTCTGAAAATTCAGTTCTGCTTATTCATTCAGTTCAGCAGTACAGTCAGTTACCAGAAATCTGTACTTGTCAGAGTCTTTTCCATGAATTTCTTAAAGATGAAACCCTTTTATAGGAACATATTTGCAATAGCATCAGAGTACACACAGAACTGTCTGTAAATGACAAAAGACTTAAAAATGACCACAGTTAAAAATTTGATGAAAGTTCATAATAATGCAGTTGACAAGAAAATTAGTTATTTCTGAGATATACATTTTAAGGTAATAACTAGGATTATGACTTATAACATTATACCAGAACATATAAGATTTTTAGAAATTTCATGTAATGTCTGAAACATTTATATTAACATATTTCCATACAAATAACCCAATGAAAGTTTAGTATTAGTTGTTTTGTTTGTTTGTTTTTTTATACTGCAGGTTCTTATTAGGCATCAATTTTATACACATCAGTGTATACATGTCAATCCCAATAGCCCAATTCAGCACAACACCATCCCCACCCCACCGCAGTTTTCCCCCCTTGGTGTCCATATGTCCGTTCTCTACATCTGTGTCTCAACCTCTGCCCTGCAAACTGGCTCATCTGTACCATTTTTCTAGGTTCCACATACATGTGTTAATATACGATATTTGTTTTTCTCTTTCTGACTTACTTCACTCTGTATGACAGTCTCTAGATCCATCCACGTCTCAACAAATGCCTCAATTTCGTTCCTTTTTATGGCTGAGTAATATTCCATTGTATATATGTACCACAACTTCTTTATCCATTCGTCTGTTGATGGGCATTTAGGTTGATTCCATGACCTGGCTATTGTAAATAGTGCTGCAATGAACATTCGGGTGCATGTGTCTTTTTGAATTATGGTTTTCTCTGGGTATATGCCCAGTAGTGGGATTGCTGGGTCATATGGTAATTCTATTTTCAGTTTTTTAAGGAACCTCCATATTGTTCTCCATAGTGGCTGTATCAATTTACATTCCCACCAACAGTGCAAGAGGGTTCCCTTTTCTCCACACTCTCTCCAGCATTTGTTGTTTGTAGATTTTCTGATGATGCCCATTCTAACAGGAGTGAGGTGATACCTCATTGTAGTTTTGATTTGCATTTCTCTAATAATTAGTGATGTTGAGCATCTTTTCATGTGCTTCGTGGCCGTCTGTATGTCTTCTTTGGAGAAATGTCTATTTAGGTCTTCTGCCCATTTTTGGATTGGGGTGTTTGTTTCTTTAATATTGAGCTGAATGAGCTGTTTATATATTTTGGAGATTAATCCTTTGTCCGTTGATTCGTTTGCAAATATTTTCTCCCATTCTGAGGGTTGTCTTTTCATCTTGTTTATGGTTTCCTTTGCTGTGCAAAAGCTTTGAAGTTTCATTAGGTCCCATTTGTTTATTTTTGTTTTTATTTCCATTACTCTAGGAGGTGGATCAAAAAAGATCTTGCTGTGATTTATGTCAAAGAGTGTTCTTCCTATGTTTTCCTCTAAGAGTTTTATAGTGTCCAGTCTTACATTTAGGTCTCGAATCCATTTTGAGTTTATTTTTGTGTATGGTGTTAGTGAGTGTTCTAATTTCATTCTTTTACATGTAGCTGTCCAGTTTTCCCAGCACCACTTATTGAAGAGACTGTCTTTTCTCCATTGTATATCTTTGCCTCCTTTGTCATAGATTAGTTGACCATAGGTGCGTGGGTTTATCTCTGGGCTTTCTATCTTGTTCCATTGATCTATGTTTCTGTTTTTGTGCCAGTACCATATTGTCTTGATTACTGTAGCTTTGTAGTATAGTCTGAAGTCAGGGAGTCTGATTCCTCCAGCTCCGTTTTTTTCCCTCAAGACTGCTTTGGCTATTCGGGGTCTTTTGTGTCTCCATACAAATTTTAAGATGATTTGTTCTAGTTCCGTAAAAAATGCCATTGGTAATTTGATAGGGATTGCATTGAATCTGTAGTTTGCTTTGGGTAGTATAGTCATTTTCACAATGTTGATTCTTCCAATCCAAGAACATGGTATATCTCTCCATCTGTTGGTATCATCTTTAATTTCTTTCATCAGTGTCTTATAGTTTTCTGCATACAGGTCTTTTGTCTCCCTAGGTAGGTTTATTACTAGGTATTTTATTCTTTTTGTTGCAATGGTAAATGGGAGTGTATCCATAATTTCTCTTTCAGATTTTTCATCATTAGTGTATAGGAATGCAAGAGATTTCTGTGCATTAATTTTGTATCCTGCAACTTTACCATATTCATTAATTAGCTCTAGCAGTTTTCTGGTGGCAGTTTTAGGATTCTCTATGTATAATATCATGTCATCCGCAAAGAGTGACAGTTTTACTTCTTCTTTTCCAATTTGTATTCCTTTTATTTCTTTTTCTTCTCTGATTGCCGTGGCTAAGACTTCCAGAACTATGTTGAATAATAGTGGTGAGAGTGGACATCCTTGTCTCATTCCTGATCTTAGAGGAAATGCTTTCAGTTTTTCACCATTGAGAATGATGTTTGCTGTGGGTTTGTCATATATGGCCTTTATTATGTTGAGGTAGGTTCCCTCTATGCCCACTTTCTGGAGAGTTTTTATCATAAATGGGTGTTGAATTTTGTCAAAAGCTTTTTCTGCATCTATTGAGATGATCATATGGTTTTTCTTCTTCAATTTGTTAATATGGTGTATCACATTGATTGATTTGCATATATTGAAGAATCCTTGCATCCCTGGGATAAATCCCACTTGATCGTGGTGTATGATCCTTTTAATGTGTTGTTGGATTCTGTTTGCTAGTATTTTGTTGAGGATTTTTGCATCTATATTCATCAGTGATATCGGTCTGTAATTTTCTTTCTTTGTAGTGTCTTTGTCTGGTTTTGGTATCAGGGTGATGGTGGCCTCATAGAATGATTTTGGGAGTGTGCCTTCCTCTGCAATTTTTTGGAAGAGTTTGAGAAGGATAGGTGTTAGCTCTTCTCTAAATGTTTGATAGAATTCACCTGTGAAGCCATCTGGTCCTGGACTTTTGTTTGTTGGAAGATTTTTAATCACAGTTTCAATTTCATTGCTTGTGATTGGTCTGTTCATATTTTCTGTTTCTTCCTGGTTCAGTCTTGGAAGGTTGTGCTTTTCTAAGAATGTGTCCATTTCTTCCAGGTTGTCCATTTTATTGGCATAAAGTTGTTTGTAGTAGTCTCAGGATGCTTTGTATTTCTGCAGTGTCTGTTGTAACTTCTCCTTTTTCATTTCTAATTTTATTGATTTGAGTCCTCTCCCTCTTTTTCTTGATGAGTCTGGCTAATGGCTTATCGATTTTGTTTATCTTCTCAAAGAACCAACTTTTAGTTTTATTGATCTTTGCTACTGTTTTCTTTGTTTCTATTTCATTTATTTCTGCTCTGATCTTTATGATTTCTTTCCTTCTGCTAACTTTGGGTTTTGTTTGTTCTTCTTTCTCTAGTTTCTTTAGGTGTAAGGTTAGATTGTTTACTTGAGATTTTTCTTGTTTCTTGAGGTAGGCTTGTATAGCTATAAACTTCCCTCTTAGAACTGCTTTTGCTGCATCCCATAGGTTTTGGGTCGTTGTGTTTTCATTGTCATTTGTCTCTAGGTATTTTTTGATTTCCTCTCTGATTTCTTCATTGATCTCTTGGTTATTTAGTAACGTATTGTTTAGCCTCCATGTGTTTGTCTTTCTAATGTTTTTTTCCCTGTAGTTCATTTCTAATCTCATAGCATTGTGGTCAGAAAAGATGCTTGATATGATTTCAATTTTCTTAAATTTACTGAGGCTTGATTTGTGACCCAAGATGTGATCTATCCTGGAGAATGTTCCGTGCGCACTTGAGAAGAACATGTAATCTGCTGTTTTTGGATGGAATGTCCTATAAATATCAATTAAATCTATCTGGTCTATTGTGTCATTTAAAGCTTCTGTTTCCTTATTTATTTTCATTTTGGATGATCTGTCCATTGGTGTAAGTGAGGTGTTAAAGTCCCCCACTATTATTGTGTTACTGTCAATTTCCTCTTTTATGGCTGTTAGCAGTTGCCTTATGTATTGAGGTGCTCCTATGTTGGGTGCATATATATTTATAATTGTTATATCTTCTTCTTGGATTGATCCCTTGATCATTATGTAGTGTCCTTCTTTGTCTCTTGTAACATTCTTTACTTTAAAGTCTATTTTATCTGATATGAGTATAGCTACTCCAGCTTTCTTTTGATTTCCATTTGCATGGAATATCTTTTTCCATCCCCTCACTTTCAGTCTGTATGTGTCCCTAGGTCTAAAGTGGGTCTCTTGTAGACAGCATATATATGGGTCTTGTTTTTGTATCCATTCAGCAAGCCTGTGTCTTTTGGTTGGAGCATTTAATCCATTCATGTTTAAGGTAATTATCGATATGTATGTTCCTATGACCATTTTCTTAATTGTTTTGGGTTTGTTTTTGTAGGTCCTTTTCTTTTCTTGTGTTTCCCACTTAGAGAAGTTCCTTTAGCATTTGTTGTAGAGCTGGTTTGGTGGTGCTGAATTCTCGTAGCTTTTGCTCGTCTGCAAAGCTTTTGATTTCTCCATCAAATCTAAATGAGATCCTTGCTGGGTAGAGTAATCTTGGTTGTAGGTTCTTCCCTTTCATCACTTTAAGTATATCATGCCACTCCCTTCTGGCTTGTAGAGTTTCTGCTGAGAAATCAGCTGTTAACCTTATGGGAGTTCCCTTGTATGTTATTTGTCATTTTTCCCTTGCTGCTTTCAATAATTTTTCTTTGTCTTTAATTTTTGCCATTTTGATTACTATGTGTCTCGGCGTGTTTCTCCTTGGGTTTATCCTGTATGGGACTCTCTGTGCTTCCTGGACTTGGGTGTCTATTTCCTTTCCCATGTTAGGGAAGTTTTCGACTATCATCTCTTCAAATATTTTCTCTGGCCCTTTCTCTCTCTCTTCTCCTTCTGGGACCCCTATAATGCGAATGTTGTTGCGTTTAATGTTGTCCCAGAGGTCTCTTAGGCTGTCTTCATTTCTTTTCATTCTTTTTTCTTTAGTCTGTTCCGCAGCAGTGAATTCCACCATTCTGTCTTCCAGGTCACTTATCCGTTCTTCTGCCTCAGTTATTCTGCTATTGATTCCTTCTAGTGTAGTTTTCATTTCAGTTATTGTATTGGTCATCTCTGTTTGTTTGTTCTTTAATTCTTCTAGGTCTTTGTTAATCATTTCTTGCATCTTCTCAATCTTTGCCTCCATTCTTATTCCGAGGTCCTGGATCATCTTCACTATCATTATTCTGAATTCTTTTTCTGGAAGGTTGCCTATCTCCACTTCATTTAGTTGTTTTTCTGGGGTTTTTTCTTGTTCCTTCATCTGATATATAGCCCTCTGCCTTTTCATCTTGTCTATCTTTCTGTAACTGTTGGTTTTGGTCCACAGGCTGCAGGATTGTAGTTTTTCTTGCTTCTGCTGTCTGTCCTCTGGTGGTTGAGGCTATCTAAGAGGCTTGATGGGAGGCTCTGGTGGTGGGTAGAGCTGACTGTTGCTGTGGCGGACAGAGCTCCATAACACTTTAATCCACTTGACTGTTGATGGGTGGGGCTGGGTTCCCTCCCTGTTGGTTGTTTTGCCTGAGGCAACCCAACACTGGAGCCTACCTGGGCTCTTTGATGGGGTTAATGGCAGACTCTGGGAGGGCTCACACCAAGGAGCACTTCCCAGAACCTCCGCTGCCAGTGTCCTTGTCCCCACGGTGAAACAGAGCCACCCCCCGCCTCTGCAGGAGACCCCCCAACACCTGCAGGTAGGTCTGGTTCAGTCTCCCCCAGGGTCACTGCTCCTTCCCCTGGGTCCCGATGCGCACACTACTTTGTGTGTGCCCTCCAAGAGTGGGGTCTCTGTTTCCCCCAGTCCTGTCAAAGTCCTGCAATCAATTCCCACTAGGCTTCAAAGTCTGATTCTCTAGGAATTCCTCCTCCCGTTGCCGGACCCCCAGGTTGGGAAGCCTGACGTGGGGCTCAGAAGCTTCACTCCAGTGGGTGGACTTCTGTGGTATAAGTGTTCGCCAGTCTGTGAGTCACCCACCCAGCAGTTATGGGATTTGATTTTACTCTGATTGCGCCCCTCCTACCGTCTCACTGTGGCTTCTCCTCTGTCCTTGGACGTGGGGTATCCTTCTTGGTGAGTTCCAGGGTCTTCCTGTCAATGATTGTCCAGCAGCCAGTTGTGATTCTGGTGCTCTCGCAAGAGGGAGTGAGAGCACGTCCTTCTACTCCGCCATCTTGGTTAATCCCCTCAAGATTCTGCATTTCTAACAAGCACACAGATGATGCTGACACAGCTAGCCAAAAACCAGTTTGAGTGGCAAGTATTCTAAGATATTTCCCTTCTCTGATGAGAAGAATCTCCTGGGGCATTTGTTAAAAATACTCCTTCCCAGGCTCATCCCCTGGAGGCTTTATTCAATAGGTCTGAGATGGGGCCCAGGTTTCTTATTTTTAACAAGTACCTGCAGGTGAGTCTCATTATTAGAAAAGTATGAGAATCACTATTGTAAATAATAGAGGTAGAAACAAAATTCTATGTGAATTAAGAGGGGGAAGAGATCATTTCTATCAGAGAGGTCAAAAAAAAAGCTTCCCAGAGGAGGCAACCTGTAAAATAGGCCTTAAAGACAGGTGGGATTTGACTCTAGCAAGATGTGGAGGTGAGCATTCCAGAGCAAAACTAGAATGACTGAAAACAGAGTTAGGATATTGTGGTACAGAGGGGGCCATGCAAGTAGTTCTGTTTACTTAAGAGCACAGGGTTCGTGAAGGGGAAGATCTCAAATACCAAATAAAGACATTAGGACTTTATTTTGAAAAACTGGGAAGACAGTAACAATTCCTGAGCAGTGACATGATCAGAACTGGGCTTTTAGTACCATAGCTGTTCATGACTGAAGCTGGGCCAAGACTGGACATAGAAGGATCGCTGTAGATTCAGAAGCAGAGCCTGTGACTGGGAACCGAGGGCTTAATGTGATGGGCTTGGGGTGAGTCTTTCTTTGTCTCAGCTTCATCAAGGACAAAATGTCCGTTTAAGCATCTAGGTGTTCGTGAGATGTGTGATTTTCCAAGGCATGTTGTTTACGTCCTCATTTCAGAGAGACCCATCTGTGAACGGCTCTGTGGAGCCCGACAGCAATGGAATGAAGGGAGAGTCCTTTCCAGTCACAAGTAAGATTAGTTCTCATCATCCACACAGACCTCAAGAAACTTAGATGGGATTTCTTAGAGCTCACCCCAAACCTGATTTCTCTAAGAAGTTCCCTCTCTTCCTAAAACAGCGTTTTCTGAAGTCCAGCCCATGCACTCCAGGAGTCAGTGACAAAACAAGCATGTCTTTAGGAGAGTCACAATCTTTCAAGTACTCCCTCCCTTTTATTTAAGACAATGTATTATTAATGTGGCAAAGTGTCTTACCTTTCTCCAAAGAGAGGATTCAGATGGATGGATGGCTGGTTGGCTGGATGGATGGAGAAAATATCCTTAGCTATCATCCCACGCTAAATTCTACTTTCAAACTTCTTCAAACTCTAACCCTTAAGTTGTCCTCCACACCACACTAGTGGCCCTCACAGCAGTCTTGCTGCACCAGCTCCCTTTGTCCAGAATTATTCCCACCTAAGGGCCACCAGACCTCCCAAGACCCTCGTCAGCAAACTGCCTCCACTCACTTTGGGGTCTGCCATCCTCGACGCATTTGCTACCTAAGTGGTCATGTTTTGTCCAACACGTCTCTGAGTCAATGCTGTTCCGGTTACAATGAGTTTTTTATTCCCCCTGGTTCATGGTATTAGATAGTCAGCCAAGGCAGACTTCTCAAACATTGAAGTCATACCACCTCACACAGCTTTAAACCTTTTCTCTTTAAATGGCAAATGAAATTCAAGAGCTTTCTGAGAGGAGCTGGACTGGCCTGGATAAGGTGACTTGATTAAGATTTGTGTGTGTCCTGCAAGTATGCTCAAGATAATAACAAAGGAAAACCCCTGTTTTGTATACCAGGGACCCAGAAGAATTATAAAGGGCATGGGAAAGGGAGGAAAAAAAAAAAACAACACACACTTGAGTAAGGCACTTAGGGGACAAACAAAGGAATAATGGTTTCTCTCTTAAATTCTAAATCAGCAGTATTAAAGATGCCTCCACAAGACTCAAATATACATAAAATATTTTAAAAGACTGTAATTCACGTGCATCGAGACATTTTTGCCTCACAAATAGCCAGCACAGCCGCCTCTCAGATCCCACACACACTGCTGTGTGCAGTACTTCTGTCACAGCTGAAAGGCATTAAGTAGTCTGAAATAGTACTTCGTGTTAAAGCTTTTATTCTTTCATACAACACATTCTCTTTTATTCCGTTTATCACAGCCCACTGCTACCCAGGATGTTTAAGGCATTCTCAAAAATACTACAGACTCACCGCAGACCACCTAACTTTTCTTTCTTAGTTAATGGTCTGTAAAAGGGAGGCAATACCAACTTGCCCATCAGATAATAGCTACCATTTATTAAGTACCTACTGTGCACTGGGCCCTTTGGATTCAGTACCGCTCATCCTTACACTAGCCTGCCAGCACAGTTTTATTATTCTACTCATTTTACAGATGAAGAAACTAAAACTCAGGGGCTACAGCACTTGCCCAAAGCCACCAGTAAGTTCAAAACCAAAAACTGAACACAGGCTGATCTAGTCCCAGGGCTTACACCACCATGCTCCCCCAATGACATAGACGTTGAGCTATTTCTGGGCAGTTAACTGCAGTTCCAGGTTAAAAAAAAAATGCGGGGGGTGGGGGGAGGGAGACAGAGCCCACATACATACTTAAGTGCTTGGTCCTCATCAGTAATCTCCAGCCCTTCTCCTGAGATCTCGCTCTTCCAAATTTCACCACAGCAAGCCACAACTTCTCTCAGCTCACTCCACTTTCACACTAATACAGCTGTCCCTCTGTGGCCACCTACAAATCCTGAACATTAAGGGGGTTGATAGGAAGAAGGTGGGGACTGACGCTTCCCTCTATCACAGCTGAATATGATAAGGACTAACATTCTCCAGAAGACAATAATGTAGAATTTGAGAGGGTGGTAACATCCCCAAAGATGACAAATTTGCACCCTAAGCATAACTATTACAAAGCCAGTTTTATGATTTTCCAGGCACTTTAGTTTACATCACCAGGAAAAAAAAACAAGTATATAGTACTTTCTCTTAATCACTTTTAGGCATGTTTTGTACCATCAACTTAATAAAATCACATGGCTTTGTTCACATGCATAAACTACAGATTTGAGAAAATATTAATGTGTTTAATTCTTGCCCAACACTTGGATTCTCCTTCAGCTACACGTTACCAGGAAGTTCATCAGCAGTAACCCCTCTTTAAACAAATTCACTCCACATTATAAAAGTCCTCTGAGTGTAGCCATTTACTGCTTACACCAGAGTTTGGGAAAGCTAGCCTCAGGGCTAGAGGGCAAGCTGGATCACATTTGCCTAACTGCATGTTTGGGTTAACCAAAAGCAGGCTAATCAGAACCACAGGGTATTTAAGTGAACTTCTTTGCATCCATAAGATAGATTCCTGAAGACAAAATAAAATTTGCTTAACCAAGTATGCTGCTCTCATTAACTCATTACCCTTGATATTTGTTCATAAAAGCTGATTTTGGTCAGACTAGTGGTCATTTAGAGGAAGATCCATACCCTAACAAACCTCATGATGACCAAATAGCATTCACATGAAAGAGGTGGTTCTGCGTCAAGACGGGTCAAAAGTGGAATGCTGGGCATCTTCACCTCACCACAGACGCTGCACCAGCAAATTACTGTTGTAATTTTTGCCAGGTTAGGAGTTGAGACGGGAAAAGCAGAGCCCAATTGTCTGTTTTCTACTTAGGGCTAGGAGAATCTTTGGGGCAAGGGAAGGAAATACAAGTGGAACAGAATGCGCATGTATCTACTCTTGTCTTCTTTTGCCCACAGTGTATCTCGTTTACAGCTTCCTTGATGATAGAGTATCCTTTCCTTCCTTCTTTCTATCCTTTCTTCTTTCCTTTCTTTTTTTTCTTCTTTCCTTCCATATCCACTATGTGCCTGAGAAGTTTTCAATCTGTTGATATGCTAAGGGAAGGAGGAAAGCAGGGTGAGGGAGGGAATGCAGCCTTGGAATTAAGCTCCGGGAAACAAAATAAGCAGCCCACAGATGACTCATGTAGGGAGGTTTGACTTCAGTGTGCAGGTCTATAGAGAGATGTGGATTTGAATCCCACCCAGAAGCCATAGATCAAGGAAAGGCTGTGTCTTTCTTCCATCCCTCCTACCTCATTCCTAACCTAATTGAGACCATACCCACCCTCAGAGACACTAAAGAACTAGATGTGAACTCAAATAGTTGTGGTTCATCCATGATGTGGTCATTAGCTGCCTCATGTTTCCCTTATTTTCCATGGCAACCCCAATATAGAATAATAAGCACAGAGTTGGAGATACTTGGCTACCAAATAGAAAGACTCAGCCGGGGGGATGTTGGGAAGCCTGAAGAGCAGCAGCCACATGTGGAAGGAAATACGACACTCCCCAGGAAAATGTGCTCCCCGGGAAGCAGATGCTGATCATTACCCAAAGACAGGGCAAACAACTTAGCTTGTGTTCCCGTTAGTTTATTCATTGTTCTAAGGTGACTTACAGCATTTGTATGGGTCAGAAAAGCCTGATGGTTGGGAATGAACTGGACTTTGAGTCTCAAAAAATACTTCCTGATGTGTTTGTTCAACTGTGATTCCAAAAGAGCTTTGTTTCCCCTGGAAAGGAGACTTGGTACCTTCTAGCAGTTAGTAAGACTGAGATAATGAGCTCTTAAACTTCCCGTCAATGCATGGTCCCTTAGACCTCACCAATCCATGTGACTTGTCTCTAGTAGCCATAGTGGGAGTAGGAGTTGGCGCACATATCAATGTATCCAGCAAAGAATAAAAGCAATATTGTTGCATTCTCTCCATTCGCACTGAAGCCTCATCACCTCACACCTGGAATATGACCTGTTGGTCTCTCTTACCTTAGGATACACAGCACCCTGATAAATAAGTCTAACCACCTCTTCCATCAGATGGTCTCCCTGCTCAAAAACCTAAATTTCTGCTTTCTGAAGCAAATCTAAAGTCCATTATCTGGCTATTTAAGGCCGTCCTTAATTCTACCCTCCAATATGCCTTCCCAACCTTATTTCCCAGTAACTTGTAAGATTAATTCACTCCTTGAGCCCCCTAACCTCTCCTCTATTGTATGCTACACACATTATGCTCATTTCTACTCCTGTCACTTTCCTTCTAATAACTTCCTTATATCCCCTGTCTGTTTTAGCCCTACTCCAGCGCTGAAGTCCCACTAGCCAACAACTTCCTCTCACACTGAAGACTCCTTCCTCTGAATTCCTACAGAATGTGTAGTCTGTCCCAGGTAGGTTACAATTAATTACTGTGGCAGAGAGTAATTTTTCCCCAAGTTTCTCATCATTCTCTTCTTCCTTTAAGTAACAGCATCCTCTTTTTTATCTAAGTATATGAGTTCCATCTAGGGACTACATTTCCTAACTTCTGTCTAAACATATAACTTAAATTCTACCAATGGAGTTTGAGCTGAAATCAATTATACAATCTTGTAAAAAAGACATCATCTTAAATTTTTTGAAGATTTCAATTCTTTCTAAGTAATTAATAGAACTAGCAGAGAGAAAATCAATAAGGATATAGAACATTTTTTAAAATACTGTAAACCAATTTGACCTAATTGATATTTATTAAAGCACTAGACCAAATAATGGCCAAATATACACTTAGTTCAAGTGCTTGTGAAACATTCACCAATGTAGACCACTTACTTTTATAGCTTAGCTATAAAAAGTTCCAATAAATTAAAAGGATTGCTATTATGTATAATATGTTCTCAGACCACAAGAGAATAATAAATCAATGAAAACCAAATATCTGGAAAATCTCCAAATATTTGGAAATTAAGTGACACATTTCTAAATAACCCATAGGTCAGAGAATAAATCAGAAAGGAGATTAGAAAGTATATTTAACTGAATAAAACATAACATATCTTTGTTTGTGAGATGCGGCTAACGTAGGAAAATATATAGCTTTAAATGCATATATTAGAGAAGAATAGACTAAAATCTATAACCTAAGCTATCACCCTAAGAGGCTAGAAAAGGAAGATCAGATTAAACCTAAATTATATAAAAGGGAGTAAATAATAAAGAGTAGAAATAAATGTATCATACAATAAGCAAACAATAGAGAAAATCAATAAAACCAAAAACTGGTTCTTTGAAAATGTCAATAAATTTTATAAACTTCTAGTTAGATTTATTTTAAAAAGAGAGAGAGAAAACACAAATTACAACACCAGAAATGACAGGGGATATGACTATAGATTCTAAGATACTAAAAGGGATACATAAGAGAATATTATTAACAATTTTATGACAATAAATCCAACAACTTGGACAAAATGACAAATTCCTCAAAAGAAATAAGCTACCAAACAGACACAAGAAGAGAAAGAATATCTGAATAATCCTATTCTATATTAGAAAATAAATTTGTAATAAAAAACTTTCCATAAAGAAAACTCCAGGCCCAGATAGTTTAACAGGTAAATTCTATAAAATATTTAAGGAAGAAATAATACCATCTTTCAAAAGTACCTCAAAAAATTTGAGGAAGAAACATGTCACAATTCAGTTTATAAGGCCAGAATAATCCTGATACCAAAAAGACATCACAAGAAAAAAAAAAGACCAGTACCCCTTATGATCATAAACACAAAAAGTCTTTACAAAATATTAGTAAATTGAATCTCACAATATATAAAATTGGTACAGATCTTCCTCAACATACAATAGGGTTACATCCCAATAAACCCATCGTAACTTGAAAATATCATTAGTCAAAATGCATTTAATACTCCTAACCTACCAAACATCATAGCTTAGCATAACCTACCTTAAACATGTTTAGAACACTTACATTAGCCTACAGTCAGCAAAATCATCTAACACGAAGCCTATTTTATAATAAAGTGTTGAACATGTCATATAATTTATTGAATACTGTACTGAAAGTGAACAGCAGAATGGTTGTATGGGTACAGAATGGTTTTAAGTATATGGGTTGTTTACCTTCCTGATGGTGTGGCTCACTGGGAGTTGAGGCACATTGGCACTGCCCAGCACCATGAGAGAGTATGGTACTGCACATCCCTAGCTCAGGAAAAGATCAAAATTCAAAGTACAGTTTCTACTGAATGCGTAGCACTTTTGTAAGTCAAACCATAATAAGTCAAGGACCGTCTGTACTATATCTTGATCAAGTTGGGGAAGGGCAGATGGGGCAAGGAATATCCCAGGAATACATTGTAGTTTAACACTTGAATATAAATCAGTGTAATTCAACATATTAACACAATAATAGAGAAAACCCATATGATCATCTTAATACTTGCAGAAGACATTTGAAAAATTCAGTAACAATTTGTGATAAATACTCTCAGCAAACTAAGAATTGAAGGAACCTTTTTCAACTTTGTCAAGTAAATCTGTAAAAGACCTACAACTTACATCATACACAAGAGTGAAAAACTGAATGCTTTCTCCCTAAGATTGGGAATAAGCAGGATGTTGCTTTCACCACTTCTATTCAACATCACACTGGGGGTCCTAACCAGTGTAATTAAAGTAATAAAAATAAACAAAAGGTATACATGCATACCTTGGAGATATTGCAGGTTCAGTTCCAGACCACTGCAAAAGTAAATATCTCAATAAAGTGAGTCAAAGGAATTTTTTGGTGTCCCAGTGTATATAAAAGTTATATTCACACTACACTGTAGTCTATTAAGTGTGCAATAGCATTATGTCTTAAAAATGTACATACCTTAATTTAAAATACTTTATTGCTAAAAAATGTTAACTAGCATCTGACAAAGCAGTGTTGCCACAAACCTTCAACTTGTAAAAATGTAATATCTGCAAAGCACAATAAAACTAGTGATTTTTTAAAAAGGGATAAATTGGAAGATTGGAATTGACACATACACACTACAATATATAAAATAACTAACTAATACGGACCTACTGTATAGCATAGGGAACTCTACTCAATACTATGTAATGACCTATATGGGAAAAGAATCTAAAAAGGAATGGATATATGTATTTGTATAGCAGATTCATTTTGCTGTACACCTAAAACTAACACAACATTGTAAATCAGCTATACTCCAATAAAATTTTTTTAAAAATTCAATAACTGTAAAGAAAACATACAAAAAATAAATAAAATAAAGTTAAAAAAAACTACTAGGTGTACCTGTACAGTTTGAAAAGGAAGATGTAAACTATCTTTATTCACATAAGACACAATTGTTTTTATGGAAGACTCTAAAAGTTTATTTTAATAGCTATTAGATTTAATAAGTAAATTTAGCAAGTCTGCAGTATACAAAGCCAATACACAACTACTGTCTTCATATTGAAGAGGACCAGAATATGCCACCTCAAACATGCTACTTTGACATAAGGATTATTTTGAGATGAAGGCAATTGAGAAAAGGCAAACACAGGAAAAGCTCTCTGCCCTCCCCCACCTGCAGGGCATACATTTCCCTTTGCGAAGATGTCCCCGTCTTCACTCCCCTACCAGGAAGATGGCAGCAATGTGAGTCTGCATAGCTAAACCTTACTAACTAACCCTTACCTTCCATTAGCTTCCTTACATATTTACTTCCTGCGTTTACTGCCTCTAGAAAACCAAAGCCTTTTTCCATTGGCTAGTCACGCTCCACAATTCATCACCCTTTGCTGAAATGAAACATAAGCCCCAACTCTAACTGCTTCTTTGAGTTTCATTTCTTTTCTGTAAGCTCCTGTGAACATAAAAATATTAATACATTTATGTTCCTTTTCTCCCATTAATCTGTCTTCTGTCAGTTTAATTCACAGGCCCCAGTCACAAATATAGAGGGTAAATGAAAGTTTTTCCTCGCCTACACTATGTATGAGAAAAAAAAAAGTTTTGAAAAATACACAATACTTTTAAAATAACAACAAAAACATGAAATACTGCATTGGCCAAAGAGTTCATTCGGGTTTTTCACCAAACGAACTTTTTGGCCAACCCAATACATAGAGATGAATTTGACTAAGATGTGTATACTGAAAACTACAAAACATTGCCGAGGGAAATTAAAGATCTTAAGATGTCAGGTCTCCCCACAATTGATTTATATATTTAAATCAGAGTAAAAACCCTAGCAGCATCTTTTGTGAAAATTGAAAAGCCAGTCCTAAAACTCACGTGGAAATACAGTAGACCTAATAGCCAAAGCAATTTTGAAAAGGAAAAACAAAGTTGGATGAAAACACTATTTGATGTCAAAAATTACTCTAAAGCTACGTATCCAAGACAGTGTAGTATTTGTATAGGTTACGCATATAGATCATTGAAACAGACCACGCAAATATGGACAGTTTACTTTTCAAAAGGGGCCAGGGTAATTCAAAGGGGAAACAGTAGTCTTTTCAACAGATGGTGCTGTAACAACTGGAGGTCTGTAGGGGGAAAAAATTACCCTTAACCCTTAGCTCTCAACATACAAAAAAATTAATTCAAAATGGATCATAGACCAAAATGCTAAAGCTAAAATTATAGTATTTTTAGAAGAAAACATAGGAAACTATCTTTTGACACCTTGGGTTGTATAAAGATTTCTTAGGCCACATAAAGCAAGAACCATGAAAAAAATTAATAAACTGGAATTCTTCAACATTAAAAACTTCAGTTCTTTGAAAGATCCCATTACGTAAATGAAAAGACAAGCTACCTTGGAGAAGATAGTTACAGTACATATATCTGACATGGATATTGTATGCGAAAAATCAATATTAAGATGAGAACCCAAGTTTTTTAATGGGCAAAAGATTTTAACAGATATTTCACACACAAAAATACATGAATGGCCAATCGTCACATAAATGATGTTCAGTATCATTAATCATTGGGGGATGCAAATTAAAACTGCAATGCACATCACTACATGGCTACTAGAATAGCTAGTTAAAATAAAGGTTGATAATAAGAAGTGTTGGTGAGGCTGTGAAGTACCCGGAATTCTTATGTTGCTGGTGAGAGTATAAAGTGCTATGACCACTTCTGAAAATAGTTCAGCAGTTTCGTGAAGTTCAATATATACTTCCCACATCATCCAGCAATTGCACTTCTATTTTCCCAAGAGAAATGAAAACATATGTCCACAAAAATACTTGTCCACAGCTGTTCATAGCAGCTATATTCTTAGAAATCCAAAACTGGAAACAACCCAAATGTCCTTCAATAGAAGAATGGATAAACAAGTGATAGTGTATTTATTTTTTTATTAATTTTTATTGGAGTATAGTTGCTTTACAATGTTGTGTTAGTTTCTGCTGTACAGCATAGTAAATCAGCTATACGTATACATATATCTCCTCGTTTTTGGATTTCCTTCCCATTTAGTTCACCACAGAGCATTAAGTAGAGTTCCCTGTGCTATACAATAGGTTCTCATTAGTTATTTATTTTATACATAATAGTGTATTAGTAATAGTGTCAATCCCAGTCTCCCACTCCATCCCACCCCCCTTCACCCCTTGGTATCCATAAGTTTGTTCTCTACATCTGTGTCTCTATTTCTGCTTTGCAAACAAGTTCATCTGTACCATTTTTCTAGATTCCACATATAAGCAATATTATATAATATTTGTTTTTCTCTTTCTCACTTTACTCTGTATAACAGTCTCTAGGTCTATCCACGTCTCTGCAAATGGCACTATTTCATTCTTTTTATAGCTGAGTAATATTCCATTGCATATATGTACCACACCTTCTTTATCCATTCCTCTGTTGACAGACATTTAGGTTGCTTCCATGTCCTGGTTATTATAAATAGTGTTGCAATGAACATTGGGGTGCATGTATCCTTTTGAATTATGGTTTTCTCCGGGTATATGCCCAGGAGTGGGATTGCTGGATCATATGGTAGCTCTATTTTTAGTTTTTTGAGGAACCTCCATACAGTTCTCCATAGTGGCTGTACCTATTTACATTCTCACCAACAGTGTAGGAGGGTTCCCTTTTCTCCACATCCTCTCCAGCATTTATTATTTGTAGATTTTTAATAAGTAGTGCTGGGAAAACTGGAAAGCTACATGTAAGAGAATGAAATTAGAACACTCCCTAACACCATACACAAAAATAAACTCAAAATGGATTAAAGACCTAAATGTAAGGCCAGACACCATAAAACTCTGAGAGGAAAACACAGGCAAAACACTCTTTGACATAAATCGCAGCAAGATCTTTCTTGACCCACCTCCTAGAGTAATGAAAATAAAAACAAAAATAAACAAATGGGATCTAATTAAACTTAAAAGCTTTTGCACAGCAAAGGAAATCATAAACAAAACAAAAAGACAACCCTCAGAATGGGAGAAAATATTCGCCAATGAAGCAACCGACAAGGGATTAATCTCCAAAATATACAAACAGCTCATGCAGCTCAATATCAAAAAAACAAACAACCCGATGAAAAAATGGGTGGAAGACCTAAATCGACATTTCTCCAAAGAAGACATACAGATGGCCAATAAACACATGAAAAGATTCTATAGTGTATTTATAACATAGAATACTACACAGCAATAAAAATGAACAAACTACTGATACACACAAGATTAATGAATCTCAGAAACAGTATGCCAAGCAAAAGAAACAGATACAAAAGAGTGTGGTACAGGGTGCATCGTTGGGTTGTCACCAGCATGAAACTGAGAGCGAGCGTCTGCTTAAATATGCATCTTAGGCACCTCATTTGCATCACCCTAGTCCCAGCCTGAAAGTACTCAATGTATAGTTTCATTTATATGAAACCCTAGGACAGGCAAAACTAATCCATAATGACAGAAAGCAGATCTGCGGCTGCCTCAGGCTAAGAGTAGGTGGTATTTACTGCAAAGAGCTCAAGAGAACTTTTGGGAGTGAGGGAAATGTTCAGTACCTTGATTGGGGTGATGGTAAAATACGTGTAAACATATGTCAAAATCCATTAAACAGTATGCTTAAAATAGGTACATTTTACTTTCTGTAAACTATACCTGGATAATGCTGATTTTTTTAAAAATGCATTGCTCATGCTCTACTTTGTCTCTCTGCCCTTGCCGTGAGCTGGAGTGTGGAAGAGGCAGGGATAAGCCAGATTCACCTGCAGCAGAATAACAAGAAAAAGGTGAGCTAGAAGCCCAGCTCACCTTCAGGGCTGGACAATTGATTCCTGGAGAAGTATAAGCTCCTTTCTTGTTCGAGTCACTGCAGTTTGAGACACTAGATAAAGCAGCTTAGCCCAAGCCCCAGCTAACACAATTACATATAATTGAGTATTTTTATCAAGCATTTTCCTGTGTATTAGCCTTATCTGTTCCAAATAGAGGATAAATTCTTCACCAGGCAGGGCTAGAGGAAATGAGTCTTATTCCCCAAACCACTTGGGACACACAGGCTCATCGATTACAGACACACCCCACGCTTTGCGCTACTGCCAACAGCACCTCATCTAATTGAACCCTGCAGAGGTGGCCAACACAGAGCAGCCAAAATGTGTGACTGGTTTCTTCTCTGTCCCAGGAATATTGAATAATTAAGCAAATATTGGAGTCATTTGATGGTCTCCTGCTTAAAAGAAAAAGCGAGAGAAATTTTTTTAAAGAACTAACAGTACATATAGATAATTAAGAACACAATAAGAATATTACAAATTCTTAAAAATGGTTAGTAATAACATTGAGAAGTACACAGAGTCCATATGACACCAAGATAATCAATCAGTTCAAGAGAAGTAGGTAATTAGATTATCAAAACACTACACACACACACACAAACACACACACACTGATTAAATTCAACTTTTAATTCATTTTTTTGATCCTGCATAAACATATCAGTATATCATTCTTCCCACTAGTTTCCTAGAGTCTAAATTCACTTATACTTTGGGAGGTTGGAAAAAATAAAGATGATAAATGTTCTTCCAAATGGCTAGGTGGTAGCAGTAGTTTTCGTGTAATTTATTCCTCTAAAAAAAAGTACAATGAGATGAAGAAACGGGGGGTGAAAATTAGTGTCATAAATTGATGACTGGCTCCTTTTCTTCACTGAGCACCTACCATGTGCAGTACCTCATTCAAAATTCTAAACAAATGAAGATATGTGGGCTGAAGCCACTCTTCACAACAGTCTTTAGTCCTATGCTCGATTTATAGCAGAAGCTGTCTGTTAATTTTGTTACTTTTTAAAATTGGTGAATTGACTATCAAATGTAGAACAGATGGCTAGTGGAAAGCTGCTGCATAGCACAGGGAGATCAGCTGGATGCTTTGTGACCACCTAGAGGGGTGGGATAGGGAGGGTGGGAGGGAGGCTCAAGAGGGAGGGGATATGGGGATATATGTATACATATGGCTAATTCACTTTGTTGTACAGCAGAAACTAACAACGTTGTAAAGCAATTATACTCCAATAAAGATACCATAAATAAATAAATATATATATATATATATTCGTGAATTGAAACGTCCGGGTTGGGAGACCTGTATGTTTCTCAGAATATGCTGGTCTAAATCCCTTTGCGGTACCCACCATCATTTCCGGGGTTTTAAATTTTTTTTTTGCTTGTGAAATGCTTAAGTTTTACTGCTGTTGTTATCATCCTTGTAACTAACATTTATAGGACACTTACTAAGTTCCAAACACAATGCCAAGCACGTTTTTTTATAACATTTTTATTGGAGTATAATTGCTTTACAATGTTGTGTTAGTTTCTGCTGTACAACAAAGTGAATCAGCTATATGTATACATATATCCTCATATCCCCATCCTCTTGCGTCTCGCTCCCACCCTCCCTAACTCACCCCTCTAGGTGGTCACAAAGCACTGAGCTGATCTCCTTGTGTGATGCAGCTGACTCCCACTAGCTGTCTACTTTACATTTGGTAGTGTATATATGTTCATATGCTACTCTCTCACTTCGTCCCAGCTTACCTTTCCTCTCCTCATGTCCTCAAGTCCATTCTCTACGTCTGCATCTTTATTCCAGTCATGCCCCTATGTTCACCAGAACCTTTTTTTTTAATAGATTCCATATATATGTGTTAGCATAATTTGTTTTTCTCTTTCTGACTTATTTCACTCTGTATGACACACTCTAGGTCCATCCACCTCACTACAAATAACTCAATTTTGTTTCTTTTTATGGCTGAGTAATATTCCATTGTATATATGTCCCACATCTTCTTTATCCATTCATCTGTTGATGGACACTTAGGTTGCTTCCATGTCCTGGCTATTGTAAATAGAGCTGCAATGAACATTGTGCTACGTGACTCCTTTTGAATTATGGTTTTCTCAGGGTATATTCACAGTAGTGGGATTGCTGGGTCATATGGTAGTTCTATTTTTACTTTTTTAAGGAACCTCCATACTGTTCTCCATAGTGGCTGTATCAATTTACATTCCCACCAACAGTGCAAGAGGGTTCCCTTTTCTCCACACCCTCTCCAGCATTTATTGTTTCTACATTTTTTGATGATGGCCATTCTGACTGGTATGAGGTGATACCTCACTGTAGTTTTGATTTGCATTTCTCTAATGATTAGTGATGTTGAACATCCTTTCATGTGTTTGTTGGCAATCTGTATATCTTCTTTGGAGAAATGTCTGTGTAGGTCTTCTGCCCATTTTTGTATTGGGCTGTTCGTTTTTTTGATATTGAGCTGCGTGAGCTGCTTATATATTTTGGAAATTAATCCTTTGTCAGTTGCTTCATTTGGAAATATTTTCTCCCTTCTGAGGGTTGTCTTTTCGTCTTGTTTATGGTTTCCATTGCTGTGCAAAAGCTTTTAAGTTTCATTAGGGCCCATTTGTTTATTTTTGTTTTTATTTCCATTACTCTAGGAGGTGGGTCAAAAAGGATCTTGCTGTGATTTATGTCAAAGAGTGTTCTGCCTATGTTTTCCTCTAAGAGTCTGATAGTGTCTGGCCTTATATTTAGGTCTTTAATCCATTTTGAGTTTATTTTTATGTATGGTGTTAGGGAGTGTTCTAATTTCATTCTTTTTCATGTAGCTGTCCAGTTTTCCCAGTGCCACTTATTGAAGAGGCTGTCTTTTCTCCATTGTATATTCTTGCCTCCTTTATCAAAAATAAGGTGACCATATATGCATGGGTTTATCTCTGGGCTTTCTATCCTGTTCCATGATCTATATTTCTGTTTTTGTGTGAGTACCACACTGTCTTGATTACTGTAGCTTTGCAGTATAGTCTGAAGTCAGGAGCCTGATTCCTCCAGCTCCATTTTTCTTTCTCAAGGTTGCTTTGGCTATTCGGTGTCTTTTGTGTTTCCATACAGATTGTGAAATTTTTTGTTTTAGTTCTGTGAAAAATGCCATTGGTAGTTTGATAGGGATTGCATTGAATCTGTAGATTGCTTTGGGTAGTACAGTCATTTTCACAACGTTGATTCTTCCAATCCAAGAACATGGTATATCTCTCCATCTGTTGGTATCATCTTTAATTTCTTTCAGCAGTGTCTTATAGTTTTCTGCATACAGGTCTTTTGTCTCCTTAGGTAGGTTCATTCCTAGGTATTTTATTCTTTTTGTTGCAATGGTAAATGGGAGTGTTTCCTAATTTCTCTTTCAGATTTTTCATCATTAGTGTATAGGAATGCAAGAGATTTCTGTACATTAATTGTATCCTGCTACTTTACCAAATTCATTGATTAGCTCTAGTAGTTTTCTGGTAGCATCTTTAGGATCCTCTATGTATAGTATCATGTCATCTGCAAACAGTGACAGCTTTACTTCTTTTCTGATTTGTATTCCTTTTATTTCTTTTTCTTCTCTGATTGCTGTGGCTAAAAATTCCAAAACTATGTTGAATAATAGTGGTGAGAATGGGCATCCTTGTCTTGTTCCTGATCTTAGTGGAAATGGTTTCAATTTTTCACCATTGAGGACGATGTTGGCTGTGGGTTTGTCATATATGGCCTTTATTATGTTGCAGTAAGTGCCCTCTATGCCTACTTTCTGGAGAGTTTTTATCATAAATGGGTGCTGAATTTTGTCAAAAGCTTTTTCTGCATCTATTGAGATGATCATATGGTTTTTATTCTTCAGTTTGTTAATATGGTGTATCACATTGATTGATTTGCATATATTGAAGAATCCTTGCATTCCTGGGATAAACCCCACTTGATCATGGTGTATGATCCTTTTAATGTGCTGTTCGATTCTGTTTGCTAGTATTTTGTTGAGCATTTTTGCATCTATGTTCATCAGTGATATTGGCCTGTAGTTTTCTTTTCTTGTGACATCTTTGTCTGGTTTTGGTATCAGGATGATGGTGGCCTCGCAGAATGAGTTTGGGAGTGTTCTTCCCTCTGCTATATTTTGGAAGAGTTTGAGAAGTATATGTGTTAGCGCTTATCTAAATTTCTGATAGAATTCACCTGTGAGGTCATCTGGTCCTGGGCTTTTGTTTGTTGGAAGATTTTTAACCACAGTTTCAATTTCAGTGGTTGTGATTGGTCTGTTTATATTTTCTATTTCTTCCTGGTTCAGTCTCAGAAGGTTGTGCTTTTCTAAGAATTTGTCCATTTCTTCTAAGTTGTCCATTTTATTGGCATATAGTCACTTGTAGTAATCTCTCATGATTCTTTGTATTTCTGCAGTATCAGTTGTTACTTCTCTTTTTTCATTTCTAATTCTGTTAATTTATGTCTTTTCTCTTTTTTTCTTGATGAGTCTGGCTAATGGTTTATCAATTTTGTTTATCTTCTCAAAGCACCAGCTTTTAGTTTTATTGATCTTTGCTATCGTTTCCTTCATTTCTTCTTCATTTATTTCTTATCTCATCTTTATGATTTCTTTCCTTCTGCTAACTTTGGGGATTTTTTGTTCTTCTTTCTCTAATTGCTTTAGGTGTAAGGTTAGGTTGTTTATTTGAGATGTTTCTTGTTTCTTGAGGTAGGACTGTATTGCCATAAACTTCCCTCTTAGAACTGCTTTTGCTGCATCCTATAGGTTTTGGTCATTGTGTTTTCATTGTCATTTGCTTCTAGGTAGTTTTTGGTTTCCTCTGTGATTTCTTCAGTGATCTCCTGGTTATTTGGTAGCATACTGTTTAGCCTCCATGTGTTTGTATTTTTTATATTTTTTTCCTGTAATTGATATCTAGTCTCATAGTGTTGTGGTCAGAAAAGATACTTGATACGATTCCAATTTTCTTAAATTTACCAACGCTTGATTTGTGACCCAAGATATGATCTATCCTGGAGAATGTTCCATGAGCACTTGAGAAGAAAGTGTATTCTGTTGTTTTTGGATGGAATGTCCTATAAATATCAATTAAGTCCATCTTGTTTAATGTGTCATTTAAAGCTTGTGTTTCCTTATTTATTTTCATTTTGTATGATCTGTCCTTTGGTGAAAGTGGGGTGTTAAAGTCCCCTACTATGATTGTGTTACTGTCGATTTGCCCTTTTATGGCTGTTAGCATTTGCCTTATGTATTGAAGTGCTCCTATGCTTGGTGCAAAAATATTTACAATTGTTATGTTTTCTTCTTGGACTGATCCCTTGATCATTATGTAGTGTCCTTCTTTGTCTCTTGTAATAGTCTTTATTTTAAAGTCTATTTTGTCTGATATGAGAATTGCTACTCCAGCTTTCTTTTGATTTCTGGGGTTTTACATTTTTATATATAACCTACTAAATGAGTAAAGGGATAGAATTAGTTGAAATCATGAAACCCCACAGGACATTTAGAATCAACAGTGTAAAATCATTAGATGCTGTTTCATTAGAACCTCTTTCACTAGCTTTTTCATTTAACAGAATTCACTATAAAAAGCAGAGTATTTTCTATTTTAGTCTCATCAAATTTTCTTTTAAAAATTCAGATTTTAACCAGAGATATTTAAAATGTTTAACTTTTAAAAAGTCAAAAATAAACAAAACTTAAGAATTCACTAATAGAAGACAGTCATTTGTACTCCTCCCTCCTATGTGAATGAAATACCTACATTACCCAGTATTAGCCAACTTTGAATGAAGGAACAAAGACTGAAGTATACAGCCTGTTAGTTCTTAAAGTACCCTGTTGTCTTTAATCTCATTTCTTCATTTTATCTCTGAGAACTTAAAAAAGAAAAAAAGAAGAAAAATCTACACTGCGTTAAACAATAGGTATTGAGAAAGACCTTTGCTTTCTTAGAGATGTTCCAACTATTCCCCCAGGAGTAGTTTCCTACAATGCAGTCCATGTACTTATAAGATGGAAACATAAGACATAGTTTCTAAGTAACTACTAGCAAGGTTTCACCCATGTATCATCTTTAGGAGACAGGAGGAAAATAAACACTCATAAATACACACACACACACACACACACACACACACACACACACACACACACATCCACCATCTTCTTCCTAGATTTTCTTCTGAGATTGGCTAGCATTATGACCCTGACAAGGTACCAAACTACCGGCAAAGAGATTTCTTTGGAGTCATAAATTGACAGCTCCTCTGGAGTCCCATAAAGAGCCCCTTATCATCAGCACGGCTCCGTATCTTTTCCTTCCTGTGCCCCTTTGGGGTGGAATACATCTTCTCTGAGCAGACACAGTAAGGAGGAAACTTCTGTCCCTTGGCCACATACTTGCACCCCTCTGCCTACCTCTTCATAAGCTACCCCTCACCTCCAACTCCAAAGGAGGGAAATCATTCATCTAATCTCTCTGAGTCCAGGACTTAGATTGGACCAAGACACAGGGAGTGAGGAGATTAACCAAGATGGCGGAGTAGAAGGACGTGCTCTCACTCCCTCTTGCGAGAGCACCAGAATCACAACTGGCTGCTGGACAATCATTGACAGGAAGACCCTGGACTTCACCAAGGAGGATACCCCACGTCCAAGGACAGAGGAGAAGCCACAGTGAGACGGTAGGAGGGGCGCAATCAGAGTAAAATCAAATCCCATAACTGCTGGGTGGGTGACTCACAGACTGGCGAACACTTATACCACAGAAGTCCACCCACTGGAGTGAAGGTTCTGAGCCCCACCTCAGGCTTCCCAACCTGGGGGTCCGGCAACGGGAGGAGGAATTCCTAGAGAATCAGACTTTGAAGGCTAGTGGGAATTGATTGCACGACTGTGACAGGACTGGGGGAAACAGAGACCCCACTCTTGGAGGGCACACACAAAGTAATGTGTGCATCGGGACCCAGGGGAAGGAGCAGTGACCCTGGGGGAGACTGAACCAGACGTACCTGCTGGTGTTGGGGGGTCTCCTGCAGAGACAAGTGGTGGCTCTGTTTCACCGTGGGGATAAGGACACTGGCAGCAGAGGTCCTGGGAAGTTCTCCTTGGCGTGAGCCCTCCCAGAGTCTGCCATTAATCCCACCAAAGAGCACGGGTAGGCTCCAGTGTTGGGTTGCCTCAGGCAAAACAACCAACAGGGAGGGAACCCAGCCCCACCCATCAACAGTCAAGTGGATTAAGGTTTTACTGAGCTCTGACCGCCACAGCAACAGTCAGCTCTACCCACCACCAGAGCCTCCCATCAACCCTCTTAGCCTCAACCACCAGAGGGCAGACAACAGAAGCAAGAAAAACTACAATCCTGCAGCCTGTGGACCAAAAACCACAGTTACAGAAAGACAGAGAAGATGAAAAGGCAGAGGGCTATGTACCAGATGAAGGAACAAGAAAAAACCCCAGAAAAACAACTAAATGAAGTGGAGATAGGCAACCTTCCAGAAAAAGAATTCAGAATAATGATAGTGAAGATGATCCAGGACCTCGGAATAAGAATGGAGGCAAAGATTGAGAAGATGCAAGAAATGATTAACAAAGACCTAGAAGAATTAAAGAACAAACAAACAGAGATGACCAATACAATAACTGAAATGAAAACTACACTAGAAGGAATCAATAGCAGAATAACTGAGGCAGAAGAACGGATAAGTGACCTGGAAGACAGAATGGTGGAATTCACTGCTGCGGAACAGACTAAAGAAAAAAGAATGAAAAGAAATGAAGACAGCCTAAGAGACCTCTGGGACAACATTAAACGCAACAACATTCGCATTATAGGGGTCCCAGAAGGAGAAGAGAGAGAGAAAGGGCCAGAGAAAATATTTGAAGAGATGATAGTCGAAAACTTCCCTAACATGGGAAAGGAAATAGCCACCCAAGTCCAGGAAGCGCAGAGAGTCCCATACAGAATAAACCCAAGGAGAAACACGCCGAGACACATAGTAATCAAAGTGGCAAAAATTAAAGACAAAGAAAAATTACTGAAAGCAGCAAGGGAAAAACGACAAATAACATACAAGGGAACCCCCATAAGGTTAACAGCTGATTTCTCAGCAGAAACTCTGCAAGCCAGAAGGGAGTGGCATGATATACTTAAAGTGATGAAAGGGAAGAACCTACAACCAAGATTACTCTACCCGGCAAGGATCTCATTCAGATTCGATGGAGAAATCAAAAGCTTTACAGACAAGCAAAAGCTAAGAGAATTCAGCACCACCAAACCAGCTCTACAACAAATGCTAAAGGAACTTCTCTAAGTGGGAAACACAAGAGAAGAAAAGGACCTACAAAAACAAACCCAAAACAATTAAGAAAATGGTCATAGGAACATACATATCGATAATTACCTTAAACGTGAATGGATTAAATGCCCCAACCAAAAGACATAGACTGGCTGAATGGATACAAAAACAAGACCCATATATATGCTGTCTACAAGAGACCCACTTCAGACCTAGGGACACATACAGACTGAAAGTGAGGGGATGGAAAAAGATATTCCATGCAAATGGAAATCAAAAGAAAGCTGGAGTAGCTATACTCATATCAGATAAAATAGACTTTAAAATAAAGAATGTTACAAGAGACAAGGAAGGACACTACATAATGATCCAGGGATCAATCCAAGAAGAAGATATAACAATTATAAATATATATGCACCCAACATAGGAGCACCTCAATACATAAGGCAACTGCTAACAGCTATAAAAGAGGAAATCGACAGTAACACAATAATAGTGGGGGACTTTAACACCTCACTTACACCAATGGACAGATCATCCAAAATGAAAATAAATAAGGAAACACAAGCTTTAAATGACACAATAGACCAGATAGATTTAATTGATATATATAGGACATTCCATCCAAAAACGGCAGATTACACGTTCTTCTCAAGTGCGCACGGAACATTCTCCAGGATAGATCACATCTTGGGTCACAAATCAAGCCTCAGTAAATTTAAGAAAATTGAAATCATATCAAGCATCTTTTCTGACCACAACGCTATGAGATTAGAAATGAATTACAGGGAAAAAAACGTAAAAAAGACAAACACATGGAGGCTAAACAATACGTTACTAAATAACCAAGAGATCACTGAAGAAATCAAACAGGAAATAAAAAAATACCTAGAGACAAATGACAATGAAAACACGACGACCCAAAACCTATGGGATGCAGCAAAAGCGGTTCTAAGAGGGAAGTTTATAGCTATACAAGCCTACCTAAAGAAACAAGAAAAATCTCAAGTAAACAATCTAACCTTACACCTAAAGAAACTAGAGAAAGAAGAACAAACAAAACCCAAAGTTAGCAGAAGGAAAGAAATCATAAAGATCAGAGCAGAAATAAATGAAATAGAAACAAAGAAAACAATAGCAAAGATCAATAAAACTAAAAGTTGGTTCTTTGAGAAGATAAACAAAATTGATAAGCCATTAGCCAGACTCATCAAGAAAAAGAGGGAGAGGACTCAAATCAATAAAATCAGAAACGAAAAAGGAGAAGTTACAACAGACACCGCAGAAATACAAAACATCCTAAGAGACTACTACAAGCAACTTTATGCCAATAAAATGGACAACCTGGAAGAAATGGACAAATTCTTAGACAGGTATAACCTTCCAAGACTGAATCAGGAAGAAACAGAAAATATCAACAGACCAATCACAAGTAATGAAATTGAAACTGTGATTAAAAATCTTCCAACAAACAAAAGTCCAGGACCAGATGGCTTCACAGGTGAATTCTATCAAACATTTAGAGAAGAGCTAACACCCATCCTTCTCAAACTCTTCCAAAAAACTGCAGAGGAAGGAACTCTCCCAAACTCATTCTATGAGGCCACCATCACCCTGATACCAAAACCAGACAAAGACACTACAAAAAAAGAAAATTACAGACCAATATCACTGATGAATATAGATGCAAAAATCCTCAACAAAATACTAGCAAACAGAATCCAACAACACATTAAAAGGATCATACACCACGATCAAGTGGGATTTATCCCAGGGATGCAAGGATTCTTCAATATACGCAAATCAATCAATGTGATACACCATATTAACAAATTGAAGAAGAAAAACCATATGATCATCTCAATAGATGCAGAAAAAGCTTTTGACAAAATTCAACACCCATTTCTGATAAAAACTCTCCAGAAAGTGGGCATAGAGGGAACCTACCTCAACATAATAAAGGCCATATATGACAAACCCACAGCAAACATCATTCTCAATGGTGAAAAACTGAAAGCATTTCCTCTAAGATCAGGAACGAGACAAGGATGTCCACTCTCACCACTATTATTCAACATAGTTCTGGAAGTCCTAGCCACAGCAATCAGAGAAGAAAAAGAAATAAAAGGAATACAAATTGGGAAAGAAGAAGTAAAACTGTCACTGTTTGCGGATGACATGATACTATACATAGAGAATCCTAAAACTGCCACCAGAAAACTGCTAGAGCTAATTAATGAATATGGTAAAGTTGCAGGTTACAAAATTAATGCACAGAAATCTCTTGCATTCCTATACACTAATGATGAAAAATCTGAAAGAGAAATTATGGAAACACTCCCATTTACCATTGCAACAAAAAGAATAAAATATCTAGGAATAAACCTACCTAGGGAGACAAAAGACCTGTATGCAGAAAACTATAAGACACTGATGAAAGAAATTAAAGATGATACCAACAGATGGAGAGATATACCATGTTCTTGGATTGGAAGAATCAACATTGTGAAAATGAGTATACTACCCAAAGCAATCTACAGATTCAATGCAATCCCTATCAAATTACCAATGGCATTTTTTACGGAGCTAGAACAAATCATCTTAAAATTTGTATGGAGACACAAAAGACCCCGAATAGCCAAAGCAGTCTTGAGGCAAAAAAATGGAGCTGGAGGAATCAGACTCCCTGACTTCAGACTATACTACAAAGCTACAGTAATCAAGACAATATGGTACTGGCACAAAAACAGAAACATAGATCAATGGAACAAGATAGAAAGCCCAGAGATTAACCCACGCACCTATGGTCAACTAATCTATGACAAAGGAGGCAAAGATATACAATGGAGAAAAGACAGTCTCTTCAATAAGTGGTGCTGGGAAAACTGGACAGCCACATGTAAAAGAATGAAATTAGAATACTCCCTAACACCATACACAAAAATAAACTCAAAATGGAGTAGAGACCTATATGTAAGACTGGACACTATAAAACTCTTAGAGGAAAACATAGGAAGAACACTCTTTGACATAAATCACAGCAAGATCTTTTTCGATCCACCTCCTAGAGTAATGGAAATAAAAACAGAAATAAACAAGTGGGACCTAATGAAACTTCAAAGCTTTTGCACAGCAAAGGAAACCATAAACAAGACGAAAAGACAACCCTCAGAATGGGAGAAAATATTTGCAAATGAATCAACGGACAAAGGATTAATCTCCAAAATATATAAACAGCTCATTCAGCTCAATATCAAAGAAACAAACACCCCAATCCAAAAATGGGCAGAAGACCTAAATAGACATTTCTCCAAAGAAGACATACAGACGGCCACGAAGCACATGAAAAGATGCTCAACATCACTAATTATTAGAGAAATGCAAATCAAAACTACAATGAGGTATCACCTCACTCCTGTTAGAATGGGCATCATCAGAAAATCTACAAACAACAAATGCTGGAGAGGGTGTGGAGAAAAGGGAACCCTCTTGCACTGTTGGTGGGAATGTAAATTGATACAGCCACTATGGAGAACAATATGGAGGTTCCTTAAAAAACTAAAAATAGAATTACCATATGACCCAGCAATCCCACTACTGGGCATATACCCAGAGAAAACCGTAATTCAAAAAGACACGTGCACCCGAATGTTCATTGCAGCACTATTTACAATAGCCAGGTCATGGAAGCAACCTAAATGCCCATCAACAGACGAATGGCTAAAGAAGATGTGGTACATATATACAATGGAATATTACTCAGCCATAAAAAGGAACGAAATTGAGCCATTTGTTGAGAAGTGGATGGATCTAGAGACTGTCATACAGAGTGAAGTAAGTCAGAAAGAGAAAAACAAATATCGTATATTAATGCATGTATGTGGAACCTAGAAAAATGGTACAGATGAGCCAGATTGCAGGGCAGAAGTTGAGACACAGATGTAGAGAATGGACATATGGACACCAAGGGGGGAAAGCTGCGATGAGGTGGGGATGGTGGTGTGCTGAATTGGGCGATTGGGATTGACATGTATACACTGATGTGTATAAAACTGATGCCTAATAAGAACCTGCAGTATAAAAAAACAAACAAAACAACTAATACTAAACTTTCATTGGGTTATTTGTATGGAAATATGTTAATATAAATGTTTCAGACATTAAAAAAAAAAAAGACACAGGGAGTGACTGTGCCTGGAAAGCAGGAGCCCTTGACTTTTTTCCTGCCTCCACACAGGTGATGACTGAGGCTGGGCTGCAGGGCTCACCTCTTTCCCTCATGGCTACAACTATCAGCTTGCCTGCTCACTCTCACTTGCTCTCCATCTCACTCCACCCTGTCATTCCTTCCCTTCCACTTCCTCTGCTCATGATTATGGGACTGTCAGATTCAAGAGCAATCAAACAGGAGGCCTCACTTAGCCCTAGAGCCTAACCTATTCCAATACAGCTTTTATAAAATGAGATTTTGGGGTGCTTATCAAATATCAATAAAGTGGTGTATTAGCCAGGGTTCTCCAGAGAAATAGAGCTAATAGGATATGTATAGACATATACAAGAGGAAATTTATTATAGGAATTGGCTCATGTGGTTATGAAGGCCAAGAGGTCCCATGATCTTCCATCTGCAAGCCAGAGAACCAGAAAAGCCAGTGGTGTAATTCAGTCCAAGTCCAAATGCCTGAGAATCAAGGGGCTGAGATTATAGCTCTGAAAGCCCTAGAAACAGGAGTGCCAGTGTCCAAGGGCAGGAGAAGCTGATGCCTGAGCTCAAGCAGAGAAAGCAAACTTGTCCTTCCTCTGCCTTTCTGCTTTACTCAGGACCTCAACGGATTGGATGATGCCCACCTACATTAGTGAGAGAGATCTTACTAAGTCTACTGAATTAAATGCTAATCTCTTCCAGAGACATCCTCACAGACATACCCAGAAATAATGTTTTACCAGTTAACTGCATCCCCTTAGCCTGGTCAAGTTAACACATAAAATTAACCATCAAAAGTGGTATTTAGTTTCCCATTTGGCTATTGTTTCCTACTGTGTGCTCCCTCAGTAGGGTTCTCCAGAAAAAGGAAGGCTGAAGGTTGGGATTCCCAAATGCTACCCTGAACCCCTGAGAGGCAGCATGAACTACCCCTGCTTGTCATCCTGCATTGACCAGGCTGCAATGCAGACTCAAAACAACCATGATGTCTTTATGTGAACAATACTCTATAATTCTCAATTTTCACACACACTGTCTCACCTGAATCTCATACAACCCTGTGCATTTGGTACAACAGAGATTATCAACTCTGTTTATAATAACAACACTAAAGCTGCAAAGAATTATTGGCTCACACAGTGAATTTATAGAAGGGCCAGGACCAAAAGCTGAGATCTATATCTGGTCAGGACATTTCCCCCCATGAACTACCATAGTCTCTCAGTGTTCACTTGCTTCTAAAAGGGACAAATGAAACTGTATTCAGGAACCATGTATAAGGGGGAATTTTGTGAATATTTGAGCATAAGAGTGTGCAAGTATGTGTATGTGTGTACACCTGCGTTGGCAAAGGACCAGAACATAGAAAGGATACATATTATTATTTGACCTAGCGCAATTTTAGTGGGTGTTATTATTTTTGCAAATTATTCCAGAGCTAAACCTGTCCATTCCCCTGCCTTTTGGGAATTTGCACAGTAGTGAGAGTCCTCAGATCCTCTTTCTGTTAGACTGTTCTCAGTTTAACACAGGGACTCCTACCAGGCTTCCCCACCAATAGGAAGTAATCACGAATACTACTACATACAGTCATATGATGTCACAGCCTTTTCTTTCATAGAATAGGCAACGTACTTCTAAAACAAAAAGATTTTGTTACTAGTAATATAAAAGTTCACTTGTTGATTTTTTTCTCTTCTTCAATACTTTTTATCTACCAAGTATTACTTTTAAACTAGAGCTGTACAATTAAACTAGAACATGCCCAGTGACAATAAAAAAGTGAGAAGATAAAAAGGAGGTCATCAGACATCCTTACCAGTATAAACAGACAAGTCAGCCCTGGGATGGTTGGCATAGAGATCTACCTAATATTTCAGAACAAAAGCAAATCCCTATTGTGATAAAATAAAAACAATTTTGGCTCAAAATCATAAACTCACTACGATTATTAATAGTAACCATCCACACACATAGTACAGCCAGACTGTAGATATGGAGCAAAGGGACAATCACCACCACATAACGACTCCGCAGGTGACGGAGCTTCAATCAGCCGGAGCGAAACCAAATTAACCTCCCAGTTTATTCCCATGGAGAGACTCTGTTTGCCAAGTTCCCGGCATGACACATGCTGCCAGGGAATCTCTAAAACACACAGACCAGCGTAAGTGTTGACAGTGTCGGGGGCAGCCGTCAGACACTGCTCTAATGCACAGGGTATGTGTCCTGTTTGCTCATGGTTGTCATTTGGCTAAAGGATCTAACCGATTTGCATATGCTGGGGTCTTAAGCAGTGTTCTCGTCAAACATCTGGGTCTACAGTTAGAGTTGTAAAATGAATTCCATGGCATTTCCATGAATTATGTATATCACTGCATCTTTTCATCAGTTGCAAAGCTTAGTTGCTTACAGGATATAAAGGGAACTCTGAGTCCTGAGACCTTTGCCAAATAGCCGAGGTAAACGGATTCCTCCAGCTGTTAAATGGTGATAACAGTATTACTTTACCCAGCTTGATTTTGTTTTGAGGCTTAACCAATTCATTTGTTGATTTTTTTTTCTCCATTAAATCCTTATGGAGTACCCGCTATATGCTGGCCACTCTTTGAGAGTATGGTAGGGGATACGAATGGGATTCAGCAGTGAATAAACAGATATATATGCCTGCCCTATGGAGCTTACACCCAGGTGTGGGGGAGGGAGGGAGGGAGGGGACAGAAGAACCAACAATAAACACATAAACAAGCAAAATGTACACTACATTAAAATGTTAAAAATGCTATGGAAAAAATGTTGTGTGAAGGGAGATAGGGATTGCCAAGGTGATACTGGGTTCCTGTTTTAAATGGAGGGATGAGGGAAGTCCTCACTACTAAAATGCCAAAAAAGTTGAAAACATGTCATTGTTTGTATCCTCCCAAAGGATGGGAAGTACTTGGATAAGTGAAGAGAGTACATTTCAGGAAGAACAAGGCAGTCCACTCTTCATTCTGACCACCCTGTTCTAATGCTCTTCTGAAATGAAGTCATAATGAATTATCTGAATGCTCATGAGTCAGTACTGTATGTTATTCAGGATTAATCAAAATTTCATCCTCAGATATTACTAGTTTTCCATTGGGGAGTAATTAAAGGCACCATTATTTGAAGAGAGATCAGAGAATTTGAAATTTGGGGCTGTGGGGGTCTAAGTCCCCACTCTGCCTATAAATCTTTTTGTAACTTTATACAAATCATTGTTTTGTTTATTTATTTTAATGGATCTCAGAAAGTTTTGGAAGTGAGATATATGAAATAAAAACTACAAATTAAATTAGAAAGGAAAAAAACTTTTCAGTACTGCTAATGAAAAAAAAACTCTCAAAAGAGATTTGGAGAATGCGAGTGAAGTAATTTATCAAGTGAGGAATGAGAGACAGATCAAAACATTCAGAAGAGACTGCACTCTGGGCCAGGGTATGAGGAGTGAGAGAAGAAGAAAAAGAAAAATCATTCCCTTAATTGGAGCCAAAGTACTGAAGAAGTTAGTCATAGTGGATGAAAGAAAGAATGTAACCCAGAGCTAACAAAAGGATCCACTTGAAGGGGTTCAACTATACGGTAATGGATGGTAACTAGACTTGTGGTGGTGATCACTCTGTAGTGTGTACAGA
Organism: Balaenoptera acutorostrata; assembly: GCF_949987535.1. Taxonomy (NCBI): domain Eukaryota; kingdom Metazoa; phylum Chordata; class Mammalia; order Artiodactyla; family Balaenopteridae; genus Balaenoptera; species Balaenoptera acutorostrata. The sequence goes on along the minus strand of NC_080065.1, from coordinate 47,930,189 downwards.
TGTTGAACTATAAATGCTCTATACCTGAAACTTATACTTAAAAAAATAAAGAATAAAGGATCAACTTGAGGATAGAAGAAATTCATGTCTTATCTAAAACTTCAAGGAAAAAGGAGGCTCTGTTATTCTAATTATGTAGGAAAAATAACATGGTTCAGGTGAAAGTCAGGAAAGAGAATTTAAGAGGTAAATTCAGAGTGAAGAGCAAAGTTCTTCAAAGTCAAAGGTAAAACCAAGAGGACTAAAGAAATAACATCAAGATAAATTCTTCAGATAATCTATTATGCTTTTCTGTATTTTCCAGCTTTTCCAGAAGTGGTATTTCGTACTTTTAAAAATCAGAAAAATATATATAAGTAAACATAAACACAGTCTGAACAAAAGACTTCAGTGCCAGAAGCAAACAGAAAGCTACAACTAAGAATCCAAACTAAGCCATTGCCCCAAGGTTGGTGGTCTAATGACCATGTATTTCTATAGAAACATTTTTGAGAAGTGTTGTGACTTTACAAAACATTCAGACAGCATCCCCTCAGAGGGTTGCTTCAGGTGTGATAGATGTTTCTGCAGTATAAAGGACTTGTACAATCGCAAGTGGGGATACAATAGAGAGGATCGTGCAGGAAGGAATCAGAACCAGTAGCAGGACTAGGGCCAAAAGAGAGCTGCTACCTTAATCCTTTCAACAAGAAAGCTTTCATCAATATCCTAGCTAGAAGAGATTGGTAGGTCACACCAGAATGACATTTTAAATCTGCAGTTTTTAAAATTTGAGCTAGAGAACTCTTCTCACAATTGAACCTCATCTCAGCCCTAGTATAAACAGACAGAAAGGGTCTAGATCAGCTGTGGTAGAAGAGCCTGAAAGTCCACCTTCTCAGGGTCTCCCCCAGCCCATCAAGCGGCTCACCTGGGGCACCTCTGTGGAGTCCCTAGACTCAATGACACATGGCTTGAAAACATTGGCTGTAAACCATACTGACATATTAGGAGTTAAATTTGCTGTATGGAGGAATACTCATATATATACATATTTATATAAATATATTACATATTACATATTTATATAATTATATATTCATATATTTCATGTATGAAGATGAATTTATATCAACCGTTCAGTAAAGCTGGTATCTTTCTGATGTCCAGAGCATACTGAGGGCTATCTGACCTTGGATGGAAGCATCCAACGTTAGGGTCACTCTCCTGATGGGAGCAGTAGGCTGTGGGGTCATTTTGAACTGTCTGCCTAACAGTCCAGCTGCAGGAGAGTCAACTAAATAACACCCACACTCCCATCTGGGAGCACTCCCATCTGGGATCACTCCCATCTGGATCCGTGACCAGTTTACCTGAAAGTCTGAGAAGAGCTTTTGTAAAGTGAAAGAAGGAGAAGTTAGGCAAAAAAAAAGGTCAAAGTAAATCTAAACCTAGAATACAATTTATTGCCTAAGTACACTGTACATCAATCATTTATTGTTCTCTAGATAATTGAGTTTGTGGGGTTTTTTTTCTATTTATCTGGTTTGCTTTTGCTTTTCTGCCTGGATATTTGCCATTTAGACATCTTTATCAAACAATCCACAGTGACATCTACATATGTGACTTTCTCTGAGTCACTGAAGTACACAGCCCACTGATGTGTAATAGACAGATGACTATAAGAAGGGTAGTGGAGAGTGATAAATGATCTACAGTTGACTCTAAAACAAACAAGCCCCAAAGTTTCAGCTCTAACTCAATAGCAATATATAATGGAAATGAAATCATAGCCATTTATCCATTTTATTTGACATTTTTTATGGGTTCAGGAAAATAAGAAGAGCAGACTTAGATCAGGACTTTCCATACAGACAAGTGCAGGGGGGAAAAAATGAACTGGTTAGCAGTAGGTTATGAATCAATTCTTAGAACAAATGGAAAAATCCACTTCATGCGTTCACTCATTTAGGCTTATAAATAAGAACAAAGTAAGAAGCCAGACAATTCTTCAGGAGGCTCTACACAACCTAGGGGAAATGCCTCTCAAGCCCTCTGACCCTCACTTCTTCAACAGCAAACAGGGCTGTCTTCTTTTACCACCAAGTTTCTGAGGTTCAGAAACAAAGGCACACAAGCCAGAGTTCTCTGAATTTTCAAGGAATAAGAAACTGAGCAGCGTGAGGGTTGGGAGAAGGAGCTGCTCCTTCTCTTTCTAATGAAAGTCCCTAGGAGGGAAATTCCCTTTCCATTCAAATTAAAACCAGCAATGGCAGAGATCACATTTTAAAAACTGTCTCAGGTACTAGGCAATAGAAGATCATTTTCAAATTTTCTAGGAATAAGCTTCTCCAGCTGCATAAGCCCTTTGTAGTTCAGAGGTTTTTCAAGGCAATAGCTGGCTCCCATCCAAGCACAGAAATGACAAAAACCTACTTTCAATAAAAGGCCACCGTGATGATGCCCTCTGGAAAACTGAAAGGAGAGAGTAAAAAAGGTGTCTGCAGGATGCCACAGAGCAGAGCTGGGTTTGGCTGGCACAATACATTTCAGAGAGTTTTATGCCTCCAGTTACAAAAGGGAGCATCAGGAGGTGTTTCTGTCTGGGTTCTGAATGAGCACTAAGAACACGCCTAGCTGGGGGTACGGGGGAAGGGGCCCACCATGGAGGAGTGTGGAGACCAGAAAAGGAACTGAACATTTACCTAAACAAGGTGGTACTGCACTTGTCATGTTCTGCCTCTCCTGGGGCCCTTGAATAAGTCTCAGCAAGAGACAAAAGGGAAAACGCTGTGGCTTTATTTCTCCAGAGAAAAGAAGTATCTGATTTCATCCTTTAAATAAAGTGTCCCAGTGAAAACAGGAAAAAATGAAATGTTAAGGCTCACTAAGTTTTCCTCTAATGTCTCCTGTGTTGCCTTGAACCTTTGTAGTTCACTTTAGACTTAATAGGCTAATTTTTCAAGGATTTCTCCTGAGCTTTAGTTCAAAGCAGCAGCACAAGCTCATGGGGGAGAGGGGTAGGGGGGGAATGGAAAGATCAAAAAACAAAATTCCTCATCATCTCATCTCATGAATAGTGCATCAATTAAAGAATCCTCTCTAGCCAGCTTATCTCCATGGTAGTAAGATTCCACAAGCCCTATACTGAATGCAACTGAAGGAAAAGGAAAAGGGAAAATTTACCAAAACTATTTTGAGAAAAAGGAGTATTCATTCAGAGCTTGACAAGATGCCCTCCTTGACCAGATTTCCGTCAAGCTCCTCTGAGCCTCCTGTTTCAACTAGGCCCTGTCTTTGCGCATATTCTCAAGAACCCAGTTTTAGCCAGAATCCTGCTAAGTCAGTTTAGAGATAATCTCCACCCTCAATATCTGACCAAATCCTCCACCCTTGATATCTGATCACCCTAGTTTGCCTTCAGCAGGAATCCTGTTAAATCAGCTTAACCAGAATCCCCTAGCCCTGGTGCTTTCTCTTGGTAATTTTCCATCCAGTAACCCCCAACCCTGCTCCTTGGCTATAAATCCCCACTTGCCCGTGCTGTATTCAGAATTGAGCCCATATGAGGAGATCTATACTGAGATCTCTTTTCCATTATTGCAACAGTCCTGAATAAAATCTGCTTTTACCACTTTAAATCTGTCCAGTCTGGTTTATCTTTGGAAAGCTTATCCCTTCCCTGAGGCTCGCGCATAGAAACCTTGACTGTCTTATTCATGGATAAGGCCATTTGTTTATTCTCAGAATGGAAGGAATTTTGCTTCCAATAGATGATTTTACAGCAATCTGATACAGAATGGTTTTATGTGTTGAGAATTCACAGAACCTGATTCTGAGTTCCACAGAATCAGTTAATTGTTTCAGTTCAGTTTGAAGAAGCAACCACAGGATCCCTGACACTGTTCTGGATAGAGGTGCTGTGAGATGAGAGCAAATTGGTAAGAACCCCTTAATCCCAGGAGTCTCCCAGACTCTGTGGAAGAACTTCCTGCTCCTCAAGCCCTGATGTCTTTCTCCCTTAGAAATCTAGGCTTAGCACCCTTGTGGCTAAACCTTTCCCTATATTTAGGCCTTATAGGGGAACACCAACCAATCTACAGAATCCCTACATACTAAAATCTTCCATGGCCCTTATTTTACAGATGTGGGAACTGACACTCCCAAACATTTATACACTGCTCTCCAACACTCAGTAATTTCCTCCAGAGAGGTGATGCAGTGCATGTGCAAACAGCAGTTCCCAACAGTCAAAAACAAAAGGAAAGAGTTTAATTCCAAAATATATTCAAGTAACAGGCCATTCTAATGAAATAAAATAAGCAATAAATTATTCTGTACCTTAGAAGCCAAAAGAAAACCAAGTTATTTGACTAAAATCTATCTCCCTTCAATTGGTTTTAACGCCAGTTAAAACTCCATCTTCATCAAAAAGAACAGTCTTCAAACTCTTAAAAAAAGAGAGAATAATCATGGTTAATAGAGGGAAATAGAAGACATATTGAGGAAATAGTTAAGAAAGCAGGTATTAGATCCGAACCAAATGACATTCTAGAGTAATAAAAGAGCTTATTTACTGAGTGCCTGTTACATGGCAGACACTAAGTCCTTTACATGGGTTAACTTGTTTAATCTTACAACTTAATTGATAGGTACTGTTATTAACTGTATTTCACAGACAAGGAATCAGAGTTCAGAGGGATAAATAAGTTGCCAGAAGTTTCACAGCCAGCATTCTTGCCCAGGCAGGTTAACTGTACTCTTAACCACTCTATTATACTAAGTTCCAAAGGAAACTGCAACAACTAAGACATTAATCTCAGGGGTGAGGGAATACATGAGACTAGGATAAAGGTCAAAAGGACTGAAAAAGTCAAAGGTTCTTATTTTCAAAAACAGACAAAAGAAGATTATGAAAATGATATCCTCATGAGTCTGACATCAAACCCTGGGAAATGCATATCTAAACAGATAGTTTATGAGCTTAGCAAAGAAAGTGGTAAGTACTGAGTAGCAGCCCAGGCTCATTAAAGACAAGTCTTACCTTCTGATAGGATCACTAAAATGGCAGGCCAGGGAAATTCTAGACACAAACAGCATCTGAGTTCAACAACACATCAGCAATGTCTGTCATACTATTCTTAAATTGATAATGGATAAATGTGGTTAGTTGAAAGCCATGTTCCCAAAGAGAACTGACAAGTAGGTAGGTATCTTTCAAATAAGAAGGAGGTCTTGAGTGACACAAAGCTCTCAATTATTTCTGTTTTGTTCTATCGAATAGGATGGAACACACTTTTCAAATACAAAGAGATCACAAAGTTTGGAGGTATCACAAAGAGAAAGACTACGAGAATCAATCAACATTTGAAAATCATATTTGACAGGCTGGAATAATGTATCCAAACTCACAAGATAAAATTTAATGGAACAAATGAAACATATTGCACCTAAGTTTAAAAAAAAAAAAAAAATCAATTCCAGAAAAAAGAATTGCCTTGAAAACAGCTCATGTGAAAAAGACGTCAGGGCTTGAGTGGATGACAAGCTCAAAATAAGCCCACAGCATGGGCCTGCTGCCGAAAAAGCTAATGCAGGCCTAGGCTGCATTTAAAAAATGTAGTTGTCATTCCCCTGAGCTCTGATCACATCCAGAACTGGATTTATTGGAATTTACAACACATTTGAGAGGTGCACTGGAGTGTATCCAAGAGGAGACCAGCCAGTATCACAGAGGGTCTAAAATCCACATCAGCAAACAGGTGATAGAACCTGTAATTCCACATGTCCAAAAACTTAACTTCATATTCTCCCCCAGTGTGTACCATATTGACTAATGACATGATCTGCCCATCCTTCCACCCATCTCACTATGACAATGAATTCCTCAATCCTCACAATTTCTATAATAAATTCCCTTCTGTCTCTCCATTTGCCCTGACTCCTTTGCCTTTCAACATCCATTACTTGCACTATTGTAAAAACCTCCCAACAGGTCTCCTCGTTTCAGTCTTGTGTCACTTTAATCTACCTTCATCACTATAAGGAGTATAATTTTATAAACACGCAAATATAAATGTGTTCCTCTGCTTTAAACACCATTGTCTATAAGATGAAGTCCAAACTCCCTAGCATGGCCTCCAAGGCTGCCCACTATCTGAACCTTTTTTCCACAGCCAACCTTACCTCTTATTGTTCCTCTCTGTATACTCTAAACTCCAAACATACCAAACTCTGTGCACTTCCCATGGATATGATCCGTACTGTAAATCAGTTCCACCATCAGAGGAGTGAGTCTGGATTGTGAAGTGCAGGCCAAATGGGTGAGGCCTGAACCATGGCTCAGAGGAGTTGACTGAGTCTCCTGCCACTGCTCTTCCAAACCCAAGACCTCATTCATGCAGATGCCACAATCCCTGAGAGCTGCTGTCAGCCCGAGTAGGGCGAGGGGACCGAGGCAGACCCATCCCAAAGGGAGAGGTCATCCTCTAAAGGGCAACCTTAGCTGGAAGTCCCCCCATCAGCCTGCCTGAAACTTTCTTGGAACTGTGATGCAGTAAGAGACTCTTCCTACCCAACTGTCCTACTCATTCTTCAACACGCAGCCCCAGATACATCTCCTCTATGAAGATTTCTTTGATCTACCTACAAATATGTACTTAATCTCTCTAGTGGGACAGTTTCCTATATCCTCTATCATGATGCCTTTCTTAGTCAACACTAAGCCTTAACCTATTGCTTGACATAAGTAGGTGCTCAAAACTGTCAGTTGAAATAAACAATAGTGGGAATTCCCTGGCAGTCCAGTGGTTAGGACTCCCAGCTTCCACTGCAGGGGGCAAGGGTTCAATCCCTGGTCAGGGAACTAAGATCGCAGCCATAAATAAATAAATAAGTAAATAAATATCTTTTTTAAATGTTTTTTTAAAAGAAATTAACAACAGTTAGTCAATCTACAAAAGATAAAACAATGAGGACATAACTACCTTCAAATATTTGAAGCATGTCACCAGACAATCACATCGGGTGCTATCTCAGACACTCTCAATTAGTACTTTTGGATGGTATGAAGGAAAAAAATGGCATGAGGAGACTTCATTTTTTAAAAAAATTGAAGGATCAAATATAACCGATTACTCCCTTCGTCCAGCATGAAACTACTGTGGCCTGAAAGTGTGTTTATTCCATAAGGCATAGCAACAACATAAATCTGCTCTGACCTGGCAGTCAGGTCTTAGAAGACAGGTAAATAACAAAGTTCTTTTTCACTGAGCACCTGTAGCAATGGTGCACGAAGGTAGCACTTTTGTTTCTTGAGGCAACCTTAAAAAGGTGGTTTTAAAGCATCATTGCTCTCCCAGTAGCATTAATCCTAAAACATAAATTCTGATTTCAGCTCTTTTCTCTCTGACACTAATCCTGGGCCCAGCACGCACCATTCCTTAAACTTAAATTTATAACGTATGAAGCAACAGAAACCAATCTTAATCCTCTGCTCAAAGTTTCTGAAGAAATGTAATAACTTGATTCATTGAAATATTTTCTCAGGTGAAATATTTTCTCGTTTTGGAGAGGGGTGCTCACCTCTGCTTGATTCCTGTTGAGACAGAGTTCTTATGAAATTTCTTTACTTTCACTAGTAACAACCCTTTTCCTATATACCTAGGTGTTTCCTACCTCTAGACAAGTGTAAGCTCAATTGTGAAAAGTTTCTGCAGCATCTACATCCTAATGCCTCCCCAAAATTATAACATCCCCATTACATACAAAACATCATGTTGAAACACAAAGTATCTGCTCTACGCTCAACAGTCATCCACAGTTATCTTTCACAGCCCCATGTTTGTGTGGTGGTTTTATGTATGTTTTCTCCCACACGTCCCATAAGGTTAGGTTGGGTTTCTGTCTGTTCTGCTCAATTTCTAGCACCATATAGGCTCTCATATATTTATAGAGTGAATGAAAATCCTAGAAAAGAGAAACATTGTAACTCTCCAAACTGAAATAGCAAAAAAACATGAGAGTCTGCAAAATCAGATGTGAACTATGTCCCATTATATTTCTTCTACAGCAATATCAACATCATCATTTTGAGGAGATAAGGAGGTAGAGTGAGGATAAAACTAAAATAAAGTCAGACTAGGGACTTCCCTGGTGGTCCAGAGGTTAAGACTCCACACTCCCAATGCAGGGGGCCTGGGTTCAATCTCTGGTCGGGGAACAAGATCCCGCGTGCCACAACTAAGAGCCTGCATGCTGCAACTAAAGATCCCACATGCCACAACTAAGATCCCACATGCCGCAACTAAGACCTGGCACAGCCAAATAAATAAATAAATATTTTTTAAAAAGTTAGAGTATGTAGTAGGCTGAATATTCCAGTCTTAACCCCTGGAACCTGTGACTATTACCTTACGTGGCAAAATGGACTTTGCAAGTGTGATTAAGTTGAGGATCTTGAGATGGAGACATTCTCCTGGATTATCTAGGTGGCTTTAAATATAATCACAAGAGTCCCTAAGAGGGAGACTTGACAAGAGGGAAGGTGATGTGATGACAAAACAAAGAGAGATTTGAAGATGCTACACGATGGTTCTGAAGAGGGAAGAAGGGGCTGTGAGCCAAATAATGTGAGGAATGAAGCTCTCGAAGCTGGAAAAGGCAAAGAAACAGACTCTCCCCCAGAATTTCCAAGGGAGTGTGGCTGGGCCAACCCTTGGATTTAGTCCAGTGAAACTGATTTTGGACTTCTGACCTCCAGAATAGTAAGAAAATAAATGTGTATTGTTTTAAGCCACCAAGTTTGCAGTAATTTATTATAAGAGCCATAGGAAACTGATACATATATAAGTACTGTCTCTTGGCAGTATCTGTAACACTGAAAATAGTGAATATTTATCACTATGTGCCAGGCTCTGTCATAAGTCCCTTATGTGTATTGGTGCTTTTGACCCTCACATAGTATCTATGAGGGAATTACTATTTCGATCCCCATTTTATAGGTATGAAAACTATGTCACACAATTAGCACAGCACAGAGCTATGCTCTGTGAAGCAGAGCAGCCCACAATCCTGACCTCTATTCTTTAATGTCTACTATTCACACGTCTCTTGTATTTTGATATGTTTTGGGGATGAGGAGTTGTGATGGGTCACCCAGGAACCATACCATTACAATGTAATGTGTCTACTACCATTGTATCATTCACTTCAAAGGACTGTTTCAAATATTTCCTGCTAACAGTTGGAAAAACTGAGTCATGAAGAGATTAAGGGTGTTCAACAAGCCTGTGGCAGGACTGAGAACAGAGCAACCGCTGAATGGCTGACTCTGCCTGAGCAATTACGCCACATTTAATGTGATTTCAACTCTTCAAAGCACCTTCACATCTTTTATCTCTTCTGAGCCTCTCAACAATTCTGCAAGGTGAGTAAAACAAGTATCATGGCTTTCATTTTTAAAGGTGAAAAACTGAAATACAGGGGTTGAGCAAAGTTCATACACTCGCTCTGCTAGTTTGTATGATTGCAAGGAAAGCACTCAGGTCTCCTGTCTTCAGCCCTGACCTCTCTCCACTCATCCACACTTGGCCATCTCATAAATGGCCCAGCACCATTTTCTGGGCTATTCTGTAAAGAACTTCAGAAACAAGACTCAACACTGAAATGGGTCCTATCTAGTCCTGTGATATCCAGTGTGGTAGCCAGTAGCCACTAGCTACGTACGGCCATTAAGCTCCTGACATGTGGCTAGTCAAAATTGAGACGTGTTATAAGTGTAAAATGCACACTGGATTTTGAAGACTTAGTATGCAAAAGAGAATATAAAATACCTTATTAATATTTTTATTTGGATTGTGTATTGAAATAATATTTTGAATATATTGGGTTAAATAGAATATATTTTTTAAATTAATTTCACCTATTTCTTTTTACCTTCCTGCTACTTGAAAATGTAAAATTAAATGTATGGCCCATATTTCACAGCTCTAGATTTTATCTCCACGAGTGCAAAAAAGAGTCCCTTCCCAGCATCCATAAGACAATATCAATTTGAAAATTTCCAGGGACAGAAGGGTACTCAAGAAGCAGCCAATTCCATTCTTGGAAGCCTCTAATAGAAAACTATTTTCCACTGAATGAAAACTACCAGTAAGGTAAGAGAAATAGCTTATAAAGTATATAGCCTTGAGTGATAATGTGTCAACATAGGTTCATCGGTTATAACAAATGTGTCACTCTGGTGCAGGATAGTGATAGTGGAGTAGGCTGTTTGTACGTGCATATGCGGGGGCAGGGAATACATGGGAAATCTCCATACCTTTCACTAAATTTTGCTATGAATCTAAAAACTTGTCTGTTTTTTTTTTTAAATACAATTAGAAGAAAGGAAGAAAACAGGTTGTGATGGCTACTTTTATGTGTCAACTTGACTGGGCCACACAGTGCCCAGCTATTTGGTCAAAAATAATTTTGGGTATTCTGAAGGATGTTCCTGGACGAGATTAACATTTGAATTGGTAGACTAAGTTAAGCAGAATGTCCTTCCTAATGTGGGAGGCCCTCATTCCATCAGTTGAAGGCTGGACAGAACTAAGAGGCTGACCCTCCCGCGAATGAGGGGAACTCCTCCTACCTGACTGCATGTGCGGGACACTGGTCTCCTCCAGCCCCTGGACTCAGGCTGAAACACTGGCTCTTCTTGGGTCTTGCTGACTCCAGATCCTGGGACTTGCCAGCCTCTATAATCATGTAAGACAATTCCTTATAATAAACAGTTGTAATTTCTTATAGTATACACTATTGATTCTGTTCCTCTGGAGAACCCTGACTAATACATAGGTCTATAAGAACTGCCATACAAGATACTTTGACAAATGAAAAAATCTAAAGAAGACTCATATGAAGAGAGAGAGAAAGAAAGAAAAAAAAGAAAGAAAGACAGAGAGGAGGGAAGGAGGGAGGGAGGGAGGGAGGAAAGAAGGAAGGAAGGGAGGGAGGGAGGGAGAAAAGGAAAAGAAATGAAAAACAAGAATAAAAACAAGATCTTTATCCATATAGACTTTTTTTGTATACAGAATATCTCTAGAAAATAGATACAGTGATGACCTCAGGAGTAAGAAATAAATTACGGGTCTGAGCAATGGTGGGGATAGAAAATGCAGTTTTCACATGATGCCTTTTGGTAGCCTTTAGTTAGTTTTCTATGAACTTGTGTTTTCCATTCAAATAAATACATTTGGAATAAAAATTAAAATGCTTTGACTAAAAAAAAAATCCCTGTCAAAAATTTAAGAACAGGTATTTTAAGGAAGACGCTTCAACTTATGAGCTTGAACAGGGAGTAGCTGGCCAGAGTTTTGTAGCATGAAGTGATATTTTGGTACCTCATACAATAGCTTTGAGGCTCACTCCATGTCTGAAAGGACATCAGCAATGAAGGAAGGGCTGAAGGAAGACCACCCCACACCGCCTTCCCAGGATCACACCCTCACCAGGCTCACCCTCCCCTTCTCTACAGGAAGGTAGATGGCAGTGGGGCAAACCACAGAACTAAGCTGCACACAGGACCACAAGCCCCTTCACCCTCCCCTCAGGCAAATGTGACATGAGACCCCAGACACGGGGATCCACCTCCAACACACTTACAGTGACAGGCTGGAAGGATGTGGTTCTCTGACAGCTGACACAGGCTCAACTAAGTATCCTATGGGCCAGCACCCAACTGGGAGCCCCAACTACTGAAGTGTGAGTGTCCAGGCAGGGCAGTCTGTTTCACCATCCAAACTGGGCACTCACTATTGTTCCAGAAAACTTTCCTTGCTTTCAAATCTAGCTCACTGACAGTTTTACGAACCGTACCTTCACACACCTGTTTACCCCCTGATGAAATCCGTTTTCTCCATCCCACAGGCAGAAAATGACAGTGTTGACATCTATGCCCTAATTTATGAACATGCCTTCTAAATTGTTCTGAGTGATTTGCTACTAGCCTACGGACATTTCTCATCTGCCATCTACCGTGATCAGTAGAGATTCAGGAACTATAATCACAAGGGTGGAGAGGTTAGGAATACATGCTGAGTGATCATCCAGGTCCTCTAATATTTCAAGAGAAAAATCCCTGTTTTTCTTGGAGGGAGAGGGGCGAAGCATTGTTTCCACTGTTCTCATCACAGGGGACATGGTTTAGGCATCCCATACTAGCTCTTTGCCTGTAGATATATAACCTAATGGCTCTCAATTTATTTTCTTGTCTGCAAAGAGAATAATGATTCCTTTCTCATGGGATAGTAATAAGGACGAAATGAGAGGATATATGGGAAAGGATTTAGTGCTCTGTCAGTCACTGAATTTAATTTCCTCTCCCCTTAGGAGAAGTGCAGATACTTAATACGGCATTCTGCGTACAGAAAACAAGTGATACCTTCTCAATTCACAAGTAGCCATACAAGCTTTTCATGGTGTCTCTTTATTTCAGCTAAACTCTAACTCACACGCTTTCTTCTAATGTTACCTGGAAACTAACAGAATAGGGGATCACTATGCATGGTGCATGCTAGGTCCCCAACCTCCAGTTTCTAGGAAATGTTGCAGCAAAGGAGAGCCTCAAGTAATAACAATGCCCAGGTAGTGGTTGAACACCTCATATGCTTTGACTCTTTTAATTCTCTCAACAACACTGACATGCTACTATTCTTTTATACCATTTTGCTGATGGGGAAATTGAAGCACAGAGAGGTAATTTGACCCAGGTCATGGAGCCAATATGGTAGACTGGGATTAACAAAATACACGTGCTTAGTTACTAGGCTAAACTGCCCTGGTCTGAAGCACCACCAGCCTGAAAGCAGGAAGAGGAGGAGGCCAGGGTTTGAGGTCAGGAAGGAAACACCCCTGAATCCCCTTCTCAATCCTGCCTTTAATGTAAATCTATCTTTTAATTCCACCTCAGCCCAATTCTCTAACCTGTTGGCTCTATTCTCCCTAAATCCTTGATCCCTTAATTTAAATTAGGATTTTGTTTTTAGATGTTTAACTGGGGTCTCCTTTCCCCAGATTTTCTCTCCACATGTGTTCTCAATGCTTGCCTTTCACAATTCACTGCTCTCCATCACCTTCTAAGCTCCTAACACTCAATTCTGCTCTCGTTTCATGGGTCTATGCACTCTCCCGCAGTTCAACTCTGGATTCTTGACCTTTATAACTTTCTTCCTGTAGTCCCTCTGCCTACAGTAGCCTTCCTCCTCCCCTCCAACATGCACTTCAACATATAGTGAATCCCAAAGAGGATGTGGTGTATATACGCAATGGAATATTGCTCAGCTGTAAAAAAAGAATGAAATAATGCCAGCTGCAGCAACACGAATGAACCTAGAGATTATCATACTAAGCGAAGTAAGTCAGACAAAGACAAATATCATATGATAACACTCATATGTGGAATCTTAAAAAATGATAAAAATGAACTTATTTAAAAGTAGAAATAGACTCACAGACATTGAAAGAATAAAACTTACGGTTACTAAAGGGGAAAGTGAGGGAGTAGAGATAAACTATGAGTTTGGGATTAACAGATACACACTACTATATATAAGACAAACAACAAGGACCTACTGTAGAGCACAGGGAACTATATTCAGTATCTTATAATAACCTATAATGGAAAAGAATCTGAAAAAGAACATATATATATATATATATATATGTATATGTATATGTATAATTGAATCACTTTGGGGTACACCTGAAACTAGCACAATATTATAAATCAACTATACTTCAATTTAAAAATTTAAAAAATAAAAAATCACACACCCCCCCAAAAAAAAAAAAAAAAAAATATATATATATATATATATATAGTGAATTCTACTCCTGCATGAAGCCTGCCTCTTGTGCTCACTCCAGTGAGGAGAGATGCCACCCCTCTGGATTTCCATGATCTGCATCGCTTGTGACACACCTTCTGCAAACACTCATGGAGTGTCTTCTATATTTTGAAATATCCCATCTTGGAGGGGAGTCTGGGGGAGAATGGATACAAGTACATGTATGGCTGAGTCACTCTGCTGTGCACCTGAAACTATCACAACATTGTTAATCGGCTATACTCCAATATAAAATAAAAAGTTAAAAAAAAAAAAAAGAGGAGATCAGGACGCAAGCACAGACAGAGGAGAGACCATGTGAGGAATCGGGGAGAAGATGGCCATCTATGAGACAAGGAGAGAGGTCTCAGAAGACACCAACCCTCTTGAAACCTTGATCTCAGACTTTTAGCCTCCAGAATTGTGAGAAAATATATTTCTATAGTTTAAGCCAAAAAAGAAAGAAACATCCCATCTCACCTAACACAATGCCTTAGATACAACAGAAGTCTGATAAGCTGAGGCTAATATTGATGTTCTAATCAAGCATACCAGCTGCATCAGCTGTATCCACTGTGTCTCCCTTGGTTCAATTAAAGGCCTACGATAAAAGTCACATTCATAAACCCATATCTACACATGATCATTCTTACTGCCGGCAAAAAGCATTATAACTACATTGTGCGTGCAACTGGGCAAGAAAGTTATTCTTCACACAGAGACAGAAGAGAAGGAAATATGCAGTATTAGGAGGAGAAGGAGGACGGGGAGGAGGGAGAATAGCCATGCTGCAACAGGAAGGGGGGAAGTTGGAGGGCTGAATTTGCGTCACTCTTAAGCAACAAACACTCCCCACCCCAAGGCCTATTCAAAAAGAGAAGAAAGGTTTAAAAACAAATTCTGAGGACGCACTGAAAAAAACATGTCAGTAAATTTAATATTATTTAAATTCCTGCTGCTTGTTCCGAGAGAGTTACAAAATCACATCCATTTTTCATTTGCTTTTATTTACTGATTCATGAATATACATTTGCACAGTTCTGGGGAAAAGAAGGAAGTCAGGGTTTTGTTTGTCTATATTATTTTGTTTGTTTTTGCTAACCATCTCTAACGAAGAGGAGTTCTTATTTTTTATGAAAAATAAGTCAAAACAATTGAATGCGAAGCCAACTGCTGCTTTCCAAATTCACCAGACCATTGCTAACTCACTGAAGCCAGGAAGCAATAATAATTCCTTCTCTTTATAGAACGCCATCTCTCCCCAGGAAACTTCAAAGCTCTCTGCTGACGCTTGGGCTCTGCAGCTGCCAGGAAAGAAATGTGACTCCACTTACCCCGGGGAGAGTCAGCAGCACATGGGGAACCGCTGACCCACTGCAGGCGTGCCACCCCACGCCCACCATTCCTCCACTTTATCAGAGCCCACAGCCAAAGCTCTGGTTTGGGGGCAAGAACACAGGAGAGGCAGCAGTAGTACCAAGCTTCTCCCATCCCTCACCCACCCAGACAAGCGTCCTAAGGACAGGAGTGACCAGATGCAACGTTGTGACTCAGGAGACCATGTCAGTTACCTGAATGAATAGTAGTAAAACAGGCAAAATCATGCCACTCTTCACTGCTGGAAAAACTGTCTTGGGCTAATCCTATCAACATTCCTACAAGAAAAATTATTGTATGAACAGAAAAAAAAAAAAAACCTATGGGCTCTGATATCTCCTGGCATGCGTATCTTCTCATCCTCAACCCTGTCCTTTTAGATGAAACAAAGTAACTATTATCTACTGAACACCTAATATATGTGAGGCAGTTCAGCCTTATTTTTGAGAATCCTCACAGCCATCCTGAGAGAGAGGTATTATTATCCATTATTTTATAAATGATGACATTAAGGTTCAAAAAGGAGCTGTTACAGTGGAGGATTACTGGACTGAACGTCAATATTATGACATAGTATGAGTGTGTTTCGTGTTTGGTAATTGCAATCATTGTTTCTTTTGTTGTGGTCATCCATGTACAATGCTTGGTGTCAGTTTATTTATCTCTTGTAAAAATAAAATACAGTGTGTGTGTGTGAAAAAAAAACACAAAAATATTTCTTTTTTTTTTTTTTTTTAATGAATGCTAGCTATCTAAGGAGGAAATGTTTCTAATAGTTCCGCAACCATCAGTCTGCCTTGGGAGAAGTAATTTCACTGCTGCTCAACGTGGTGATGCCACAGGAGCCACCTGCATCTTGCAGACCCAGGTCAGTTTGATTCCAACTCAGTTATTAGCAATGCACCTTCCTCCAGCTTCATGGGTTCTAAGAGCATCCAGGTCTCTGGGTGCAAATAAATCATCCAGACTCCATTTCTGCTTTTATTCTCTCCATTTCTGGTTTTGATCTCAGCTACAAGTTGAAGAAAAGGAGGCAAATTAGAAAATATAAACCAGTCTTCAGCTGAGGAGCCAGCTGAATGTGCACCCAGTTGAAACCAAGCAGAGGGTGGATTTGCCACAATTTTACAGATGAAGAGATAGAGACTCACAGAGATTGACCCTGTCGCCCAAGAACACATAACTAGTTGCTAAGTCAAGAGTCAGGATGTGAACTTGAATCTACCTGTTCCCATTGCACATGCTCTTTGTGCAGCAGCCCACTGCATCAGCATTCATGATGGCTCTTCTAGGCTTGGTCAACCTGTGTGCCCAGGCACTGAGCAGGACTCCACACTCTCCAGTGTGTTCTCATAATTAAACTTTAATCTTACCATTAGCCTCTAGGTTTACTGAACACCAGATTGGTTGATTTACATGGGAGCAGGAGTTGTTTCTGGAATGACATGGTCTTTCCAGTGGAAAGAGGATAAAATCTTTTATCTAGGGGGGCCCTAGACCTCACAGAGCTCTCACTCAATGGGCTGCTGGCTATCAGCACCACCTGCACCAGCCCTGAGCCATCACCCTACTCAGGGGTCAGGGTGGCTCAGAGCCATCCTTTGTTCACGTTTTCATATCATTGATGATGCTGGATATATTTTGTGGATATAAATGATCCAGGCCTATAAGTTTTATTTCTGCCATTACTGGACCTAAGATGACCTGTCAAGAGGCCTGTGTGTGATCAGTATAAATTTTAGAAAGATGGCCAGCCACAGGGAAAATGTGGGCGGTCAAATTTGCATAGTTTTATTCTATAGATTAAATAGTAGCCCATTGTTCTGAGGAGGGAGAGCTCTCCTCCGTGTTGGAATTTCCAGAAAAACTTTGGAATACAGCTAGCTTCTGAGGATGGGTACTTTACATAATGTCAAAGAGAGTGCAAGAAGATCTCCAGTGGATGGAGAGAGGAGGAGGGGGGAAAATGGGAAAGATACAACCAAAATGTAGAGATAAGAATGCACAAAGTACATGACTTAAAAATATGTATAAGTAGCCTGCACTGGGTGGGAGAAGGGAATGATGACAGACGGCATGAACTTGATCAGTTCTTGTACCTGTTGAGCAAACATCCATTTTCCTTGGGGAATAAATGACAAAAAGCTAGCCCAGGTCCCTCAGTGCTTTGGAAGACCAGTAATTTTGGAACAGAGTGCACGTTATACAAAGATTCTCACTTAAATTTCCCTATGCAAGTGAGCGCTGATGCCCATATTTGATGAGAACTCCTTGAAGGACAGGGCAGCCTCTTTCTGATTGTTTTCAGAGTGTTCCCATGTTACCAACCACTCCCCTATGAGGGTCCCAATGATTCTGACTGCAGACCTGAGACATAAGCAGCTAAATGTCTCCCTTCCTTCAACTCCATACGTGACCGTGATGGCTCACTGGAGAAAGTTTGGAAATCAAGTCAGGACACGGGGACTCTGGTCCCAGCCCTACTATGCTACCTTTGTGACGTGACTTCAAGCCTGGTAAAGGAGAACAACTAACATGGTGTAAATTCCTGACCCATATCAGGCATGCACTATGCAGCACTATGTGCTTTTTTTTTTTGGCCACGCCTTGCGGCAGGCGGGATCTTAGTTCCCCCACCAGGGATCAAAACCGTGCCCCCTGCATTGGGAGCGTGGAGTCTTAACCACTGGACCAACAGGGAAGTCCCTGGGACCATGTGCTTTATACACATTATCTTATTTAATCCTCTCCACAAGCATATAAGTGCTATTTATCCCTATTTAATAGATTAGAAAATCAAGACTGCAAACTCACAGAATATCAAACAGTAAATTGTGGAGCTAGGATTCACATCCAAATTTTTCTAACTTCAAAACCAATAACTCTTTTTATTACATCAAATTGCTTTTCTGTTACAAATATTAAGACCCCTCTATGTTTTTCATCCCTATTAGCTCTAAAACACTATTATTATTATTCTGATTCTGAATAGTCATGATAGTTGAGTTCTTGCTTTCTGTGCTTCATTATTTTATTTTATTTTTTATTGAGATATAATTGACACATAACACTATATTACTTTCAGGTGTACAACACAGTGATTTGATATGGGTATATATTGCAAAAATAGTCGAGTCTAATAGGAAACAAAATTGTATCCACATGCCCTATGAACTGTTACCGAAGGAGAGATCAAAGTAAATGAAAGCATATTCAACTCATCAGCTTTGCAATAAAATTCTAATGAAAACGTGTACTTTCCCCCTAAGACCTTTGACATTTTAAGAAACAGGAGATACAAGGTGCCCCATGAATATGTAAATATCTGAATTATTCTGAAACAACTAATGCAGTGTCAATCCACAATTCATTAACTTTTCTTTTTTTTGTCTGCAGAAAAGCATGTTTAAAGGAGATACTCTAGTAGCCTGGCTCAATTTTTCTGTGAGTGTATATATACAGACTCAAAGAGACATAGAGGGAGATCTCCATCCACCTGGTCAAATCTAGTGATGCATCTCTACCATCATCCTGCCTTTCCTCTCTGCAGCATTTGACAGAGGTAATAGCACCCTCAATCTTGAACTGTCTCCACCCATTTGCTGGGGCTCTGCTCTTTGGACACTGGCAACCGCTTCTCAGTCTCCTTTGCTCCTGCTCCTCCTCACTTCTAAATGCTGGAATGCCCCAGGACCCAGTCCTGTCTTCACATTATCCCTAAACTTATCTCATCCAGGCCCATGACTTTAAATGACATTTATACAGTTAGGGACCCAACATGAATATCTCCAGTTTAATGTCTCCTCTAAGCACCCGGTTTATATATCCAGTCACCTTCTTGACATCACCAGTTGGCCTCCATCAGGGATTTCAAACTTAACATATCCAAAATATCACTCCCGAGGAGCTTCAAGATGGCGGAGGAGTAAGACGTGGAGATCACCTTCCTCCCCACAAATACATCAAAAATACATGTACATGTGGAACAACTCCTACAGAACACCTACTGAACGCTGGCAGACGACCTCAGACTTCCCAAGAGGCAAGAAACTCCCCACGTACCTGGGTAGGGCAAGAGAAAAAAGAAATAACAGAGACAAAAGAATAGGGACGGGACCTGCACCAGTGGGAGGGAGCTGTGAAGGAGGAAAGGTTTCCACACACTAGGAGCCCCTTCACGGGCGGAGACTGCGGGTGGCAGAGGGGGGAAGCTTCGGAGCCACGGAGGAGAGCGCAGCAACAGGGGTGCGGAGGGCAAAGCAGAGAGATTCCTGCACGGAGGATCGGTGCCCAGCAGCACTCACCAGCCCGAGAGGCTTGTCTGCTCACCCGCCGGGGCGGGCGGGGGCTGGGTGCTGAGGCTCGGGCTTTGGAGGTCGGATCCCAGGGAGAGGACTGGGGTTGGCGGCGTGAACACAGCCTGAAGGGGCTAGTGTGCCACAGCTAGACGGGAGGGAGTCCAGGAAAAAGTCTGGACCTGCCTAGGAGGCAACAGACCATTGTTTCAGGATGCACAAAGAGACGGGATTCAGAGCACTGCTTAAACGAGCTCCAGAAATGGGCGTCAGCTGCGGCTATCAGCGTGGACCCCAGAGACGGGCATGAGACGCTAAGGCTGCTGCTGCCGCCACCAAGAAGCCTGTGTGTGAGCACAGCTCACTCTCCACACCTCCCCTCCCGGAAGCCTGTGCAGCCCGCCACTGCCAGGGTCCCGTGATCCAGGGACAACATCCCCGGGAGACCGTACGGCACGCCTCAGGCTGGTGCAACGTCACGCCGGCCTCTGCCACCGCAGGCTCACCTCGCATCCGTACCCCTCCCTCCCCCCCGGCCTGAGTGAGCCAGAGCCCCCGAAGCAGCTGCTCCTTTAACCTCGTCCTGTCTGGGTGAAGAAGACATGCCAGAGGGCAACCTACATGCAGAGGCAGGGGCAAATCCAAAGCTGAACCCCAGGAGCTGTGCGAACAAAGAAGAGAAAGGGAAATCTCTCCCAGCAGCCTCAGGAGCAGCAGATTAAATCTCCACAATCAACTTGATGTACCCTGCATCTGTGAAATACCTGAATAGACAAAAAATCATCTGAAAATTGAGGTGGTGGACTTTGGGAGCAACTGTAGACTTGGGGTTTGCTGTATGCGACTGACTAGTTTCTGATTTTTATGTGTATCTTAGTATAGTTTTTTGCACTTGTTATCATTGGTGGATTTGTTTACTGGTTTGTTTGCTCTCTTTTTTACTATTACTTTCTTAATATTTTTATTTTAATAATTTTTTTATTTTTTATTTTAATTATTTTATTTTATTGGGTTTTTTCTCCCTTTACTTCTGAGCCATGTGGCTGACAGGGTCTTGGTGCTCCGGCCTGGTATCAGGCCTGAGATTCTGAGGTGGGAGAGCTGAGTTCAGACACTGGTCCACCAGAGACCTCCCGGCCCCACATAATATCAATCAGCGAGGGCTCTCCCAGAGATCTCCATCACAACGCTAAGACCCAGCCAGCTCCACTAAACGACCAGGAAGCTCCAGTGCTGGACACCCTATGCCAAACAACTAGCAAGACAGGAACACAACCCCACCCATTAGCAGAGAGGCTGCCTAAAATCACAGTAAGGTCACAGACACCCCAAAACACACCACTGGACGCAGTCCTGCCCACCAGACAGACAAGATCCAGCCTCATCCACCTGAACACAGGCACCAGTCCCCTCCACCAGGAAGCCTACACAACCCACTGAACCAACCTTACCCACTGGGGTCAGTCACCAAAAACAACAGGAACTACAAACCTACAGCCTGCAAAAAGGAGACCCCAAACATAGTAAGTTAAGCAAAATGAGAAGACACAGAAATACGCAGCAGATAAGGAGCAAAGTAAAATCCCACCAGACCTAACAAATGAAGAGGAAATAGGCAGTCTACCCGAAAAAGAATTCAGAGTAATGATAGTAAAGATGATCCAAATTCTTAAAAACAGAATGGAGAAAATAAAAGAAACATTTAACAAGGACCTGGAAGAACAAAAGACCAAACAAACAATAATGAACAACACAATAAATGGAATTAAAAATTCTCTAGAAGAAATCAATAGCAGAATAACTGAGGCAGGAAAACGGATAAGTGACCTGGGAGATAAAATAGTGGAAATAACTACTGCAGAGCAGAATAAAGAAAAATGAATGAAAAGAATTGAGGACAGTCTCAGAGACTTCTGGGAAAACATTAAACGCACCAACATTCTAATTATAGGGGTCCCAGAAGAAGAAGAGAAAAAGAAAGGGACTGAGAAAATTTTTGAAGAGATTATACTTGAAAACGTCCCTAATATGGGAAAGGAAATAGTCAATCAAGTCCAGCAAGAGCAGAGAGTCCCAGTCAGGATAAATCCAAGGAGAAACACACCAAGACACATATTAATCAAACTATCAAAATTAAATACAAAGAAAAAATATTGAAAGCAGCAAGGGAAAAGCAACAAATAACATAAAAGGGAACCCCCAAAAGGTTAGCAGCTGATCTTTTAGCAGAAAATCTGCAAGCCAAAAGGGAGTGCCAGGACATATTTAACATGATGGAAAGGAAAAACCTACAATCAAGATTACTCTACCCAGCAAGGATCTCATTCAGGTTCGACAGAAAAATTAAAACCTTTACAGACAAGCAAAAACTAAGAGAATTCAGACCACCAAACCAGCTTTACAACAAATGCTAAAGGAACTTCTCTAGGCAGGAAATACAAGAGAAGGAAAAAAGTACAAACACAAACCCAAGACAATTAAGAAAATGGTAATAGGAACATACATATCAATAATTACCTTAAATATAAATGGATTAAATGCTCCAACCAAAAGACATAGACTGGCTGAATGGATACAAAAACAAGACCCGTATATATGCTGTCTACAAGAGACCCACTTCAGACCTAGGGACACATACAGACTGAAAGCGAGGGGATGGAAAAAGATATTCCATGCAAATGGAAATCAAAAGAAAGCTGGAGTAGCAATTCTCATATCAGACAAAATAGACTTTAAAATAAAGACTATTACAAGAGACAAAGAAGGACACTACATAATGATCAAGGGATCAATCCAAGAAGAAGATATAACAATGGTAAATATTTATGCACCCAACATAGGAGCACCTCAATACATAAGGCAAATGCTAACAGCCAAAAAAGGGGAAATTGACGGTAACACACTCATAGTAGGGGAGTTTAACACCCCACTTTCACAAAAGGACAGATCATACAAAATGAAAATAAATAAGGAAACACAAGCTTTAAATGACACATTAAACAAGATGGACTTAATTGATATTTATAGGACATTCCATCCAAAAACAACAGAATACACTTTCTGCTCAAGTGCTCATGGAACATTCTCCATGATAGATCATATTTTGGGTCACAAATCAAGCCTTGGTAAATTTAAGAAAACTGAAATCATATCAAGTATCTTTTCTGACCACAATGCTATGAGACTAGATATGAATTACAGGAAAAAAACTGTAAAAAATACGAACACATGGAGGCTAAACAACACACTACTAAATAACCAAGAGATCACTGAGAAATCAAAGAGGAAATAAAAAACTACCTAGAAACAAATGGCAATGAAAACACAATGATCTAAAACCTATGGGACGCAGCAAAAGCAGTTCTAACAGGGAAGTTTATGGCAATATAATCCTACCTCAAGAAACAAGAAAAATCTCAAATAAACTACCTAATCTTACACCTAAAGCAATTAGAGAAAGAAGAACAAAAAAAGCCCTAAGTTACCAGAAGGAAAGAAATCATGAAAATCAGATCAGAAATAAATGAAAAAGAAATTAAGGAAATGATAGCAAAGATCAATAAAACTAAAAGCTGGTTCTTTGAGAAGATAAACAAAATTCATAAACCATTAGACAGACTCATCAAGAAAAAAAGGGAGAAGGCTCAAATCAATAGAATTAGAAATGAAAAAGGAGAAGTAACACCTGACACTGCAGAAATACAAAGGATCATGAGAGATTACTACAAGCAACTCTATGCCAATAAAATGGACAATCTGGAAGAAATGGACACATTCTTAGAAAAGCACAACTTTCCAAGACTGAACCAGGAAGAAATAGAAAGTATAAACAGACCAATCACAACCACTGAAATTGAAACTGTGGTTAAAAATCTTCCAACAAACAAAAGCCCAGGACCAGATGACCTCATAGGTAAATTCTATCAAAAATTTAGATAAGAGCTAACACCTATCCTTCTCAAACTCTTCCAAAATATAGCAGAGGGAGGAACACTCCCAAACTCATTCTGCGAGGCCACCATGACCCTGATACCAAAACCAGACAAAGATGTCACAAAGAAAGAAAACTACAGGCCAATATCACTGATGAACATAGATGCAAAAATGCTCAACAAAATGCTAGCAAACAGAATCGAACAGCACATTAAAAGGATCATACACCATGATCAAGTGAGGTTTATCCCAGGGATGCAAAGATTCTTCAATATATGCAAATCAATCAATGTAATACACCATATTAACAAATTGAAGGAGAAAACCCATATGATCATCTCAATAGATGCAGAAAAAGCTTTCAACAAAATTCAACACCCATTGATAATAAAAACTCTCCAGAAAGTGGGCATACAGGGAACCTACCTCAACATAATAAAGGCCATATACAACAAACCCACAGGAAAAATTATTCTCAATGGTGAAAAACTGAAAGCATTTCCTCTAAGATCAGGAAAAAACAAGGATGTCCACTCTCGCCACTATTATTCAACATAGTTTTGGAAGTCCTAGCCATGGCAATCAGAGAAGAAAAAGAAAAAAAAGGAATCCAAATCAGAAAAGAAGAAGTAAAGCTGTCACTGTTTGCAGATGACATGATACTACACATAGAGAATCCTAAAGATGCTACCAGAAAACTACTAGAGCTAATCAATGAATTTGGTAAAGTTGCAGGATACAAAATTAATGCACAGAAATCTCTTGCATTCCTATACACAAATGATGAAAAATCTGAAAGAGAAATTATGGAAACACTCCCATTTACCAGTGCAACAAAAAGAATAAAATACCTAGGAATAAACCTACCTAGGGAGACAAAAGGCCTGTATGCAGAAAAATATAAGACACTGTTGAAAGAAATTAAAGATGATACAAACAGATGGAGAGATATACCATGTTCTTGGATTAGAAGAATCAATATTGTGAAAATGACTATACTACCCAAGCAATCTACAGATTCAATGCAATCCCTATAAAATTACCAGTGGCATTTTTTACAGAACTAGAACAAAAAATCTTAAAATTTGTATGGAGACACAAAAGACCCCGAATAGCCAAAGCAGTCGTCAGGGAAAAAAGTGGGGCTGGAGGAATCAGACTCCCTGACTTCAGACTATACTACAAAGCTACAGTAATCGAGACAATATGGTACTGACACAAAAACAGAAATATAGATCAATGGAAGAGGATAGAAAGCCCAGATATAAACCCACAAACCTATGTACAACTAATCTATGACAAAGGAGGCAAGGATATACAATGGAGAAAAGGCAGTCTCCTCAATAAGTGGTGCTGGGAAACCTGGACAGCTACATGCAAAAGAATGAAATTAGATCACTCTCTAACACCATATACAAGAATAAACTCAAAATGGATTAGAGACCTAAATGTAAGGCTGGACACTGTAAAACTCTTAGAGGAAAACATAGGAAGAACACTCTTTGACATAAATCACAGCAAGATCGTTTTTGATCTACCTCCTAGAGCAATGGAGATAAAAACAAAAATAAACGAATGGAACCTAATGAGATTTAAAAACTTTTGCAAAGGAAAGGAAACTACAAACAAGACGAAAAGACAACCTCAGGATGGGAGAGAATATTTGCAAACGAATCAATGGACAAAGGATTAGTCTCTAAATATACATAAATAGCTCATGTAGCTCAATATTAAAAAAACAAACAACCCAATCAACAAATGGGCAGAAGACCTAAATAGACATTTCTCCAAAGAAGACATACAGATGGGCAAGAAGCACATGAAAAGCTGCTCAACATCACTAATTGTTAGAGAAATGCAAATCAAGACTACAATGAGGTATCACCTCACACCAGTTAGAATGGGCATCATCAGAAAATCTACAAACAACAAATGCTGCAGAGGGTGTGGAGAAAAGGGAACTCTCTTGCACTGTTGGTGGGAATGTAAATTGATACAGCCACTATGGAGAACAGTATGGAGGTTTCTTAAAAAACTAAAAATAGAATTACCATATCACGCAGCAATCCCACTACTGGGCATATACCCAGAGAAAACCATAATTCAAAAAGACACATGTATCCCAATGTTCATTGCAGCACTATTTACAATAGCCAGGTCATGGAAGCAACCTAAATGCCCATCGACAGACGAATGGATAAAGAAGATGTGGTACATATATACAATGGAATATTACTCAGTCATAGAAAGGAACGAACTTGGGTCATTTGTAGAGACGTGGATGGATCTAGAGACTGTCATACAGAGTGAAGTAAGTCAGAAAGAGAAAAACAAATATCATATAAAAATGAATATATGTGGAACCTAGAAAAATGGTACAGATGAACCGGTTTGCAGGGCAGAAATTGAGACACAGATGTAGAGAAGAAATGTATGGACACCAAGGGGGAAAGTGGCAGGGGGTGGGGTGGTGTGATGAATTGGGAGATTGGGATTGACATGTAAACATTAAAATGTATAAAATGGATGACTAATAAGAACCTGCTGTATAAAAAAATAAATAAAATTCTAAAATTCAAAAAAGAAAATACTAGCAAACAGAATCCAACAGCACATTAAAAGGATCATACACCATGATCAAGTGGGGTTTATCCCAGGAATGCAAGGATTCTTCAATATACGCAAGTCAATCAACGTGATACACCATATTAACAAACTGAAGGACAAAAATCATATGATTATCTCAACAGATGCAGAAAAAGCTTTCGACAAAATTCAACACCCATTTATGATAAAAACTCTCCAGAAAGTAGGCACAGAGGGAACTTACCTCAACATAATAAAGGCCATATATGACAAACCCACAGCCAACATCGTCCTCAATGGTGAAAAATTGAAACCATTTCCACTAAGATCAGGAACAAGACAAGTTTGCCCCCTCTCACCACTATTATTCAACATAGTTTTGGAAGTTTTAGTCACAGCAATCAGAAGAAAAAGAAAAAAAAGGAATCCAAAGTGGAAAAGAAGAAGTAAAGCTGTCACTGTTTGCAGATGACATGATACTATACATAGAGAATCCTAAAGATGCTACCAGAAAACTACTAGAGCTAATCAATGAATTTGGTAAAGTAGCAGGATACAAAATTAATGCACAGAAATCTCTTGCATTCCTATACATGAATGATGAAAAATCTGAAAGAGAAATTAAGGAAACATTCCCATTTACCATTGCAACCAATTAATAAAATACCTAGGAATAAACCTACCTAAGGAGACAAAAGACCTGTATGCAGAAAACTCTAAGACACTGATGAATGAAATTAAAGATGATACCAATAGATGGAGAGATATACCATGTTCTTGGATTGGAAGAATGAACATTGTGAAAATGACTATACTACCCAAAGCAATCTACAGATTCAATGCAATCCCTATCAAACTACCACTGGCATTTTTCACAGAACTAGAACAAAAAACTTCACAATTTGTATGGAAACACAAAACCCCGAATAGCCAAAGCAATCTTGAGAAAGAAAAATGGAGCTGGAGGAATCAGTATCCCTGACTTCATAGTATAGTACAAAGCTACAGTAATCAAGACAGTATGGTACTGGCACAAAAACAGAAATATAGGTCAATGGAACAGGATAGAAAGCCCAGAGGTAAACCCATGCACATATGGTCACCTTATCTTTGATAAAGGAGGCAAGAATATACAATGGAGAAAAGACAGCCTCTTCAATAAGTGGTGCTGGGAAAACTGGACAGCTACATGTAAAAGAATGAAATTAGAACACTCCCTAACACCATACACAAAAATAAACTCAAAATGGATTAAAGACCTAAATGTAAGGCCAGACACTATCAAACTCTTAGAGGAAAACATAGGCAGAACACTCTTTGACATAAATCACAGCAAGATCCTTTTTGACCCACTTCCTAGAGTAATGGAAATAAAAACAAAAATAAACAAATGGGCCCTAATGAAACTTAAAAGCTTTTGCACAGCAAAGGAAACCATAAACAAGATGAAAAGACAACCCTCAGAGTAGGAGAAAATATTTGCAAATGAAGCAACTGACAAACAATCTCCAAAATATATAAGCAGCTCATGCAGCTCAATATCAAAAAAACAAATAACCCAATCCAAAAATGGGCAGAAGACCTAAATAGACATTTCTCCAAAGAAGATACACAGATTGCCAACAAACTCATGAAAGAATGCTCAACATCACTAATCATTCGAGAAATGCAAATCAAAACTACAATGACGTATCACCTCACACCAGTCAGAATAGCCATCATCAAAAAATCTACAAACAATAAATGCTGGAGAGGGTGTGGAGAAAAGGGAACACTCTTGCACTGTTGGTGGGAATGTAAATTGATACAGCCACTATGAAGAACAGTATGGAGGTTCCTTAAAAAACTAAAAATAGAACTACCATATGACCTAGCAATCCCACTACTGGGCATATACCCTGAGAAAACCATAATTCAAAAAGAGTCATGTAGCACAGTGTTCATTGCAGCACTATTTACAACAGCCAGGATATGGAAGCAACCTAAGTGTCCATCGACAGATGAATGGATAAAGAGGATGTGGCACATATATACAATTGAATATTACTCAGCCATAAAAAGGAACGAAATTGAGTTATTTGTAGTGAGGTGGATGGACCTATAGTCTGTCACACAGAGTGAAGTAAGTCAGAAAGAGAAAAACAAATACCATATGCTAACACATATATATGGAATATTAAAAAAAAATTGTTCTGAAGAACCTAGGGGCAGGACAGGAATAAAGATGCAGACGTAGCAAATGGACTTGAGGACACGGGGAGGGGGAAGAGTAAGCTGGGACGAAATGAGAGAGTGGCATGAACATATATACACTACCAAATGTAAAATAGATAGCTAGTGGGAAGCAGCTGCATAGCACAGGGAGATCAGCTTGGTGCTTTGTGACCTAGAGGGGTGGGATAGGGAGGGTGGTAGGGAGATGCAAGAGGGAGTGGATATGGGGATATGTGTGTACGTATAGCTGACTCACTTTGTTATACAGCAGCAACTAACAACAATGTAAAGCAATTATACTCCTATAAAGATGTTAAATATATATATATAATTAAGAGTAGACACTGAAAAAATAAAACAATATGTTTCCTGCCAAACTAGACATTAAATATATTTCATTTTTAAAAAAAGCACTCCCAACAAACTGAATCCCCTTTCACATAATTGTTCAGTCCAGAAGCACAGGAGTCATTCCGAGTCCCCTTTTTCCTCTAACCACTTATCCAAGCCATCAGCGAATCCTGTTGACTCTATCTTCAAAATGTGCCTCAAGTCCAAACCTTCTTACCACCTCCATCGATACCACTATGGTCCAAGCCTCCATCATCTCCCTTTTGCACAGCTGCTAAAGCTTCCTGGGTCTCCCATCTTTGGCTCCACTCTGCCTTCAGTCTAGTCTTGATGTAGCAGCCGGTCAGAACTCTTGAAGATGAATCAAATTATGCCATCCACCTTTGCTCAAATCCTTCATTGTATTTCCATTTATAATAATATCCAATGGTCTTCAATGCTTTATATGATCCAGACCTGCCTACCTCTTAGGCTTCATCTGCTACCCCTCTCCCTTCACTCCCTCTGACCCGCATTCTTGCTACTTCCAGGTATGCTTCAAGTTTGCTCCTGCCTCTGGACTCTACACTAGCTCTTTCTCCTCCTGGGACCTTATTCCCCCATATGTTCACATAGCCCACTCCTTTACATAACTCAGGTCTTTCTGCTCAAATGTAACCCCCTCAGAGAAGACTTTCCTGACTGTCGTAAATTTGTACTGTTAAACACAACCATCCTTGGCTCTATTCCTTTGACCTCTTCAGAGTCCTCTCTATTACCTGGAATTATATTACTTTAATTTTTACCGTAATAACTGTATTATTACTTGTCCATATACCATAAATAGATTCATTTACCCATTTACTTGTTTATTCTCTGCCTCCCAATTAGAATAATCTCCAAGGGACATTGTTTTTTTCGCTGCTGTATTCCAGAGCTAATAACCACAGTACTTGAAACACAGCAGGTGCTCAATAAATGTGTTAATTGAGTAACTGAATTTTCTGGGTGTTCTATGCCATGCTGTGATGCTCTGTTACTTTTTCAAATACAGCCTTTATCTTTGGTATCTGCTTATAAAGTTGCCGGAAGTTCATTTTGTTTAGAGTTCTTATATACTGAATTTTTATCCCTTCAATACCAGCTACCCACTTCACTAATTATGGCTAGACTCATTCCTCTTTCTATTTTTAGATGCTGCATCTTTGCCTTTTTTTATTCTGATCTCTGAGTAGTCCAAATACAGTCTATGTACCCTCAGTGGTAAGAGTATTTTTATTATGTTCCTCTGGACATAAGTATAATCTTCTGATTAGGCTCTAGAGAGAAAATATTTTCTCTTCTTATCTCTGTCTTATCCCAGCCCTTACCTCTGCCTTAGACACACACAAATACTAGACAGCAGTACTGGTATGATGTCACTTCCTGTATTGTGCTGTGATCAGTCCATGACTACTGCTGTGTAAGCTGCATAATCACAGAAGAAAGATAATGAGAAAACCCCACATGATCCTTCCTCTTGACTGAGGCTGGGGCAGAAGGTTATCACAGCACGTATAAGACGATATGTCTGTGTTTTGCTGGGGCTAGTATGCAGAAATACAATTATAGTCAGATTGGCCCCAGTCTGGGAGTAGCAATTAGTAATGCTCACAGACTAAAAAAATTAAAGACCATTCCAGGCCACCTTAAAAATAAACAAAACTTTTTTTCTGGGGTGGAGCAAGTAACTTTTATTATTTTTTTTTCTTTTACAAATACACCGAACAATCATGCAATGCTGCCAGCATTGGATGCAGTCCTGGGCCACAGGTCTGCACATTCCTTTGTAACTGGTCCTGTGATGGCAGAACCTTTCATCTCGCCTTTATTGTTTACTATGACCCCTGCGTTATCTTCAAAATAAAGAAACACGCCATGTTTTCTCTGGTATGACTTTCGTTGTCGAATTACCACTGCTGGATGTACCATTTCTAAAAGATGTTGGCAAAGTTTTACTTCTAAAATACGTTAAACAATTGAAAGAGCAGTACAGTTTTACTAGTCTAGAGTGAGACGATCGCTGGAGGGCTTTCAAAAATGATTGAAAGCAACATTACTTTCCTGTACTTCATAGAAACCATATTTGCATAATTGCATAAAGTGATTCAGAATTGACCTCACGCATGAAAACAGGCAACAGATGGCATTCAAATGTGATGAAGGAAAATGCATTATGGAAATCACTTGCAAAAGCTAAGCGATCAGCCTATTTTTCAGAGTCCATGGAATTTATAATTATTTGTTTGCTGCTACATTCATTCTTCTTGAAAGCTGTGACCCAGACAATTGTGAAGGCTCCCATATATGGCCTCCAATTTTTTTTTTTTCACCTACGCTTGGCTAAAGAGAAAAAAAGAGCTTCCATAATCTTTGCAGTCCATGCAATCAAATCTTTATTTTTTTATATCCCGTTTCCATTATTATTTGTTCTGAATGTAAATCCTCAGTTGTCCTCGGACAGCCAACTCCATTAAGACTCTGAGATTTCCTTTTCTTGACCTAAAATTCATTTGGAGCAGCACAAATCTCAAACCGCTTTATTGAATGAGTGTAGGACACAAATAGGATTTTAATTCATGTAGAATGAAGATAGGAACTTGGATTATTGGAGAAAGGACAAGCATCAATGAAAACGGTGTCTTCCTTTATAAAATACACAGTTAACATTGAAATAAAGAAAACAGCTGTCTTCTAAACCAACATACAGCCTTCCCCTAAAGTCATCAGTTTCCTAGGTAATACAAATATATACAAATTTTTCTGAGAGCTGCTACATTTCCCTCCAGAGGAATCACACTCATGATCTTCAAGCTTTGCATAGAAAACAGAGAGGAAAAATAATCGGCACTACTTGTTTCCCAGGCAACCCTTACTACGTACCTACTATGTGTCAGACATGTATCCTGCGCTCTGAAAACAGAATGGCCTTCCCTGCATTAGTAGGAAAGAGGACACACGGCCACTTTGTGACTCATAAAGCAACCCGTTGTCTAAAATCTACAGTTTCTGTTGTAAGACAGTGCACACAAAGCAAGGCTCAAATGGTTGTACTTACCCATGAAGCATGCTCACCACTCATCAAGGCAGGTAACTTTCACTGGCCTCACCTACACACTCTCAGCTGACACGTGGCCCATGTGTGTGGAATTGATGCTAATCTTCACCCACGCCTCCAGACTGCCCTGCTCCTGGCCAAGCCCCAGCTGCTGCCCCACCCCCTCCCAGAAGACAGCTCTAAAAAAGGAGGTACCTAAATGGCTTCGGTGGGAATGTCTGCTCCCCTGGTGGTTGCTGACATCAGAGCCCTGCCTTCCCCTTCTCACTTACCTCCCCTGCCCCACCCCTAGTCACCAGCCGGATTAAGAGAAGTCCACACCTGGGAAAGCCCTCCTCATTTGTATACCTGCTCCCTTGGAAGCCCTGTGTTCCTCACCTACTTGGCTAGAAGGGGAGAGACTGAAGGAGGAGGGAGGGTAGGAAGAAAGGGATTACTGATCCTCTTAGGATCCTTATAAGGGTGAATGTGCTCTGAATTTTCCAATCTAGTGCTTAAAACTGTCTTCTCCTGCCTAAAGTAAAACATATTATAGGTTGAACCCATATAAAATTGCCAATATTCAATCATTTTTGACATATACAAAAATGTCAGTTTCATACAGTTCAACCTAATAATAAAGAGTGACTTGATTCTTTGAATCTGTTAGTTCTAAAGTTCAGCGTTTTAAGGATTCAGAAGACTATTGCAACCTGCCACTTTCCTTTGTAACTCTGTTACTACGGGAATTGGGTTCTACCTCCCTAACAACTTGACCACAAACAAATTTTGGAACACAACCCATTCATAAACTGAGGATTGCCTACAAAGGATGCTCTTTCCTAGGCAAGACAAGGCCGAGGGATCGCATTTATTAGAATTACAGGCTAAGGAAACCACAGAAGACTTACTTTGGGCCTCCAGATATCCCTCTCAGCCTTCTGGCTCCAAAACATAATCATAATCTAAGGTTGTCTGGTGCGGAGCCAGGCCACCCCAGGGAGAACTGGAACCAGGGATACAATCCAACTCACGAGGCTGCACGAAAGCCACAGGTCCGAACATGACGGCACAGCAGAGGCTGACTAATCTGAGGATGGACAGAGAGTGGATGTAGTCGAAAACAGTGGTTCTCAATCATGCCTGTCCATTGGATTAACCCGTGGAGGTTTAACATTCCTGGTGCCTATGCACCCCCAGAAATCCTGATTTCACTGATCCAGAGTGTATCCTGGGCATCCAAATTCTACAAAGTCCCCTAGGCAATTCTAATGAGCGGTCCCTTTTGAGAACCACTGTTCTAAAAATTAGTCCAAAACCAGGAGAGAGATTCATGGGGTAAAAGCATAAATAGTATTTGAAGGTCCAAAATGAGCCCTTGATCCAGGATATCACCTGAACAGGTGAGGCCAGTGGTCAGAAGTCCATGTGGTGGGTGCCTGGAAGCATGCAGGCTGCCAGAAAGTCAGGAAGGCCTGTGGGTCGTAGGCCTCAGTCCTGGGTACAGGGGGCAGGGGGAGGGGACAGGGAAGCAGTGAGGGGTGATGGGGAGAAGGCCAGAAACCAGGCACAAAATTCCACCACTAAGAAAACTCTGAAGACATGGCAGGAATCAAAAAAACAAGGAGCTGTGCTTGACAGGCATGAAGTAGCACCACGAAGCTGAACAGTGAGGAAATTCATTCAATGCTAAGTTCTCAGCTCCTTCTTTTCCTTCTCCCTACAGTCAGGATGGTTCCTACAGCAGCAAGGAGCCTTCATTAACCCAGCTGTAGGGGTAAAGGGTTCAGGGGCAAGAATCCAGCAGGTCTTTACAATTTTTCCCTCAGAATAAACAACCTACTTCCTCCTGTCTGCCATGCCCAAAAGAGAGGCCTGTTTCCTTTACACTCTGCTCAAGGCCTAATTCTTCAGGAAATTTTCCAATCTAAGGGCATAATTGATGGCCCACTCTCTCGCCTCAATGTACAGTAATGTACAGTTGTACAGTTTGTACACTGCACAAAGGCACCCAACTGAGAGGGGATGGAGACTAAAGTCATGTGGCCTGGGGCAGGGCTCTTTCTGCCCAGAGGACTGCCTTTCTCTAATTTGTACAACTCAGTGTAGGCTAGCAGCAGCTCCGACAACGACTTGTACCTATTCAAATATTTGCTGACTGAATGATTCATCTACTGATTCTAATCCATCTCCCCACAAAAATAGATGGATAAATGCTATATTTTAGACACCTCACAAGGCATTTGCACTTAACTGCACACACATACATTTTCTTCCAAAAAAATAAATTCCATCCAGTGTTGCAAGGGAAAGCTTGTACTCTGCCCAGCCAATTTTATCCACTGATGACAGCAGAGAAAAGCATAAGGGCCCCTTGTTTTGCTGTCTTTGTTTCCCATGTTATGAGTGAAATTGCACAGGAATTATGAACAGTTAGCAAATAGTGTATAAGTGACCAAAACTTAAATGACAGCTCTACGAACAGCCCCAGTGAAGCCAAGCTGCTGGAGTTCTGGAACAAGAATTAGGAAATCGAGTTTTACCCCTGGCCCTGGCCCCAGTTCACTGATGACCTTCACTTGCTCTACATACCCAGCCTCCCAGAGTACCCACAGTGCTTTGTGGCCCATATTGCAGTGCAAAGATCACTGAGATGCTACTTGAATCTGAACATCTTGGATGGAGGCCACAGAATCAAGTCACTGCTGGGAGACATCCTCAGATGTGTCTCTCACTGGGATCCTGCTCTCTCTAGGGCTACCGTTTGGATGTCAGTCCTTGACCGATGGGATTCATGGAAGGAGAAATGAGTTTTAGGAAATATCTCATTCCCCAACGGGACAGACATTCTTGAAAGAGCTTAACCCAACAATGTAGAAAAATTCAAGTAAAATGCGACTATGCATTTAAACAACAGCTACCTCCAGTACATCTGAACTGGCCTTATCTCTCTTCTCTTCCACACTATCCCCACCCCCCAGGCCTCACTCAGTATTAAACCCTCATGATTCCATCACAATTGTTACACGCTCAGATGAAGATGACCCAAATGACCCAAATGATGCCAAATGGACTTCATTTTCTGGCCTTTGTTTCTTTCTTCACCAGTGAAATCATCCCTTCTATTTTGGACATCATATCTGTTCTGAAGGTGGGAACATGCATGGTCCCCTCCCAGCTGACAGCGTTCTCTGAATACATGTCCAAGTCTGATTTGGTTGGTTGCCCAGAGAAGTATCTCCCTTCTCTAAATCTGGAGGCATCCCAAAGAGGGAGGGGGTGGGGAACACACTTTTAGAATTTATTCATATTTAGGTTCTGGTCTCACATCCATTTCTTCCTCCCACTCAGTCACTGGAAAGCTCTGATAATGTAAAGAGTGTTTGGATCAAACAGAAAAAGAAAGTGCCTACTTAACATAAGTGGAGTTTTTGTTATCACACCTGGGTTCTAACCCTGTCTCAGGTGGGCCTGATTCGGGGTTCCTGCCCTAATAGTGTCCTCCCGTCCTAGTGCCATCTTCTTCTGGGAACTTACAGTCTAAGACTGGGTGAGGGAAGGGCTGGCTTTTGTTTTGTGTACTTTGCTTTACTTTGTTTTGTTTTGCAAAGAACCAAATCTCTCTCTTCTAAATTGGCTTTCACCTTGCTCACCTAGAAGAGGCCACAGATCTGAGCATCTGTGATGATACTCCCCTCCCTTCCACTCAGTTCACACCCGATGCCTGCACCCCAGATTTAATAGATTCCAAAGTTGGACCAAGCTACCCCTAAAGTCCTTTCCAACTTGAGATTCTATAATTCTTTGAAAATTTTTCAACTACTGAAAAATTGTTTGCAAGTATAACCTCTTATTGGTGTTTCTCCTTTTCATGATTCACTTTCAGCTAGGCTGGTTAAAATGAAAAGGAATAAAAAGTAATAGAACCACATGTCTGTGGTTATTATTATTAACAGAAAACTATAATTTGAAAACCTCAACCTTCTCCTGGGGCCAGGGTGAGATGTATAACATCTATACTTGTACCCTTAATTTTCTTTTCTACTTTATTTTTTCTTCTCTAGAAAAAGTATCCTCTAAGCAAATAAACAAAAAAGCAGAATATATTTAAGCTATAAATATATATGATTTAATTTACACACTCATATAAAATTAAATGGGTAGGAATGCAGGGTCCAATCTTTGGAAAGACTTAAAACCATCTTGCTGAGTGGTTCTCAACTAGGAGCAATGTTTTCCCCCAGAGGACATATGGTAACGTCTGGGGACATCTTTGGTTATCACAAATGGGGAGGGTAGGTAAGGGTGCTGTTGGTAACTAGTGGGTAAAGACCAGAGACGCTGCTAAACAACCTATAATGCACAGAACAGGCCCCACAACAAAGAATTATCCAGCCCCAAATGTCAATGCCACTGTTGAGAAACCCTGGTCTAGATGTATGAACAGTTCTACAAATAAAAAGCCATTATTTTTCCATACAAAAGAGAAAGCCATTTATTCTCATTAGTAAATAGTAGACTCACTAAGTCAGATAGCCTCAGAAATAGCAGTAAATATGAAGGAAGAACATAAATTTGAGTGTAAGGACTTAAAGAGGTGGGACTTGCAGCTTCTCCCTTTAATAGAGGTGCGCTGTGCTACAGAGCAATATCCCCCGTGAGCCAGAAAGAATGTTGCTGCCACCTAGGGGATGAAAAGGGATCCTCAACAACACTGCATTCCTAGCTCCAAGGGCAGGAGTCACAAGGTCTTCAGGCATACGATGCACATATTTCCCACATTCATAACACTTGAAAAGAAAAAACATACCTTTGGTTGTATGGCAAGCAACTGTTTACAACTTTTTAAAAGTCTATATGACTCAGAGTCTACAGTGCCTTCAATTAATTTATTTTCTCTATTTCACGTGTGTGATATAAAATGGAACATTTAGGTTTCTGATAAGGATAACAGGTGTTTGGTGGCTGTTTTTATTCTCATAGTTAATTGGGGTGGAAAGGGGTGAGGCAGTCAATGGCCCCAGAACTCTCTGGTAGGACCTGCTCTTCCACTCACCCTATTCTTTGGATCATAGCAAGACAATGGTAAGTTCTTAAAAAATTGTAAATGAAAGGAATTCCTTTGCTTTAAAAAAAAATTATGAAACTTAAAGAATTAAATAGACTCTAACGAAATGAAAATTAAGAAGAACCAGAATGTAGACAGAAGTCTTTCTCCAGCCGGACACATTGTTACACACACACACACACAGTCCACAGAGATGACAGCTGAAAGAAATTCTCTAAGATCTTTGAGAAGAGTGGAAAGAGGGAACTTACACCACCTTCCCTGCACTTTCCAGAGAAGCCAGACCCCAAGCTGGAAGAGTGCAGTTTACCCAGAACTGTAGGCTCCATTTTCATTCTTTCCTGTGTTCTTCCTCAAGCTTTACCAAGGCTGGATGGGCTGAACCTTGACTCTTTTTCATGTGTCAAAGTTAGAAAGCTTCCAACTCCTTCACCATGGAGATTCCTAAACATCTTAAAACAATTAGAAAACTTATTGTGATCTTCACAACATGCCTTTTGAATGGGTT
This sequence comes from Balaenoptera acutorostrata, assembly GCF_949987535.1. NCBI lineage: Eukaryota > Metazoa > Chordata > Mammalia > Artiodactyla > Balaenopteridae > Balaenoptera > Balaenoptera acutorostrata. The sequence continues at coordinate 47,892,952 of NC_080065.1, read as the reverse complement.
CTGAACTCTATTTCTGTGTTTTTAGACAAAGAAATGGTGATTGGTTGGTTGGTTGGTTGGTTGGTTGGTTGGTTGGTTTTAGGATTAGGACATTTTATCCTGACCCACTCAGTCCTTTAGTTCCCAGACCAGCTCATCGTTCAGGGTGCTTGCATAAAATGAGATGGCTCTTCCTCCTCACTCTTTTAAGGGAGCAGCCCTACCCACCCACTGCCTCTGACTTTGCTGTGATCCTGCAAATACCACAATCCTGAGCTTATTCTATTCAAGGGTAAAAGCCTTCAGGGAAACTACCATCAGAGCAAGAGGATAGAAACTCATGTTATAACTCAGACATGATTCAATAATTGGTCAAAAAAAATCTGATTATCTGTATGACGTCTTTTACAGTCCACAGACCACACATGATGGGTGGGTGGATGGATGGATGGACGGATGGACAGAGTGAGCAAGGCACAAAATTTCATCAGAGTTACAGCATTTCCATGAATTTTCTACAGCCCAATGCTCCTAAACAAAGAACCTCATGCAATTTTACACAAAAAAGCCCTTTCTTAGACAAATGCACAGTTTTATTTAGGGTAGATATTGTCATTAGTGTTTATATTATATTAAGTATTAATGTGAGTTGCACAAAAAAAAATCATCTGTTTACCTATCTCACAGTTATTCTGAAAATCAAGTGAGATAAGGTAATGACAGCTTTAAAGGACAGTATGCATATATAAGATGTCATTGTTACTGCCAAATACAGTGAAACTGAAGCAACTTGTATGTCACAGAGTCACTTTTCTTGAAGGTGACAGCATGTCTCCATGGACACGGATGCTTATTCATTCAAATATCGCATATACTGAACTACCCCTCCCCCCCCCAAAAAAAGGAAACATGACTTGATAAGAAGACAGCATAACTGGAAATTGGAACATCCCCCATTCAATTCCAGGAAATATGGTTCTTGTGTCTAACCTAGCTCATTATTTTATCTTATGAAGATATTCCAGAATATCTACCAGAAGCTCTTCTTCATCGAGATATTTATTGTTTGTGTTTTATATGATACGGGGGGAATGTTTGTGATACACTGATATGCAAGGAAAGCAAGAAACAAAATTGTATATTACAAGGTCTCAACTATGTAGGAAAAATGTGTGAAAGTAATAGTAGCGATTATCTCTGGATGGTGAGTTTAGAAAGTTCTTTCTAGTGAGGATCCAATACTTTTTAACCTTTTGATTCTTATCAAAGTTACATGTGCATATTTTAAAGGTATTTTGTTATAAAAGGCTTATAATTTTTTTAAAAAACACACAGATTTCCCTGTCCCACCTCTTTCTACCACCAATTTCTTCCCCTCCGAGGCAACTAATAATTCTTTTTAGATGTTCATTTTAGTTTTTGTCTCCTTATTTTTAAATAACATATTTATATAGCTACTTCTTGATGTTTCAGATTTAGATATTATCTGTGTCTTCCTATTAAGGAAGAGGAAGATTTAGCATTCTTGATGCCTCTGCATGTTCACGAATTCCCTGTTCCCCAGACTCCAGTACATTATATCATTAATTATTATGGAATCATTATTCAGTATTTACAGTACTATGACCATCTCAGTATCATCCACATTTCTACGTACATACAATTTTAGAGTTAATAAGTCTCTTTTCTTTGTTTAATTAATATTCTATATATCCATCCCCAAAATCTGTATCAAAGGAATACATCTTTTCTCAATGCATCAAGCACATTAGGAATTCTATGAGCTTTATCCTTCCCCTTGTAACACCTTTCTGGAGCCTTCTGTGCCCCTGTTCTCTCTGGATTTGTTGGTCTCCAAGCCTGTTTCACAGCTATTGTATCTGAATCTTCCTTCACCATCATCCTGGAGACTTCTTTGGTTTATCTCCTGAGTTGAGTTTCTGATTTTCTGGATCCCTTGTTTTCCTCTTTCCTGGAATATATCCTCTAGTTTTCCTTGAGCACATATACTAGTATTAACTAAGAAGAGGTAAATGGCAGATAAAATTTTGAAACCTTACATGTCTGAAAAAAGCTTTATTGTTTCCTCAGATTAATTATGAGATTGGCTGGGTATGAAACTGTAGCTTGGATATCATTTTCCCTCAGAATTCCTCATTTTTCTATTGAGAAGACTGATGACACTCCAATTCTCATTTATTTGATTGTGATCGGTTGGGTTTTTTTTTTTCCCCACCTAAAGCTTTTAGGACATTTTCTCTGTGCCAGTATTTTTAAGTCTTACAATGATATGAGCTGTGAGATAAATTCGCCCATCTATTTGTAACTTTAAAATTTCAATCTAGAATTTTACATCTCTCACTTCTAGAAACGATTTTTTTTTCCTTTACGGAAAAAAAAAAGTTGGATTTTGCACCTACTGGATTAATCCTTTGATTGTTTTGTTTAAATTTCTTTTCTCCTATTTTTCTGCTTCTTTATCATTTTGTTATACTTTCTGGGAAATTTCCTCAACTTTATCCTCCAATTGTGCTATTCAAATTTTTATTTGTGCAATCTTGTTTTTAAGTTCTAAGACCTCTTTTTGGTTCTCTGAATATTTCTTTTTACGTCATTCTGTTCTTGCTTTATAGATGCAATATCATCTTTTATCTCCCTGAGGATATTATTCATAGTTTAACTTTTTTTAGGCTTTTCTTTTCTCTGTTTCTTGCATTTTCTCAGCTTCTTTCATGGCCCTTTTGTTCCCATTGTCTTGTTGGGGTCTGTCTTTCATATTAGCAGCTGTTTTCAGACGATTGGTATTCTTGGCCATCACTTATACTTTAAAAGTGAGGCAATAAGAAGCTGACTGGGAGCTCTACTGGGAGCTTGAAGCAATACACTTCACTGTGGGATTGTCTGATGGACCCCTGACTGATACTGTCTGTACATCTTTCCTCTCTGGCTCATTTCACCCTTCACTCTCTTGCCCAGGTGGTGCAAGCCTGGCTGGAGGCCTGCTCTTGAAGGCAAGTCGGGAAAAGAGGCTGAGGATCTCTCCATGCACTATGCAGACTTTCACTTAACCCCTCAGTAGAGTCTATTCCACTACAAGGTGTGGTTCTACCATACAGATTAGTTCCTATGCAATTGGCATATAGAAAAATTGTCAGTATAATGCAGAAGTCACGCTAATTCACATGCAGTATTTCCTAAGCAGGAGAGGATAGACTGTGGAGTGGAATTTCAAATTTCAGCAGACAAGGGAAAAGCTTTCATATCAGTTGCTGCATAGGCAACAGGAACCGTTTTGCCTGTATTTTGAAAATTAAAAACAAGCACCTCTACCTGGGCTTCCACCCCAAAGAGGCTACACCCCAGCCTTGCATGGCTTTTGACTCCTGGCAGGTTGTACTGCCTCTCAGGACTTTAAGAGCAGCCAAACTGACTTAAAACACCACTTCCGTCTACACTGTGTGAGTTACTAGCAGCCCTGCCCTCATGTAAGTGCTGCCAGCATTCCCACTCAATTATTTCTCCAACTTCTTATTACATACCAGCCATAACAGGCCCCAGCCACAATAAGTTGCCTGCCTTCATAGTCCAAGTTATTTCCCTGAGTATCAATTATTGTTTTTATTAATGCTTTGCATAAGTTTTGAGTTCTCTGCCCCAATCTTTTTTTCTTTTTTCTTTTTCCCATGTGGCCTTTTATGTTTAGGGTGCAAGTTTGAAACCTGTGGGTTTTTTCAGGAATCCCATCCTTATGGTGTCTTATGGTAGATTGTTTGCAAAACTGGCCACAAGTTTTCCTCTCTTTGTATCCATACCCCTTTGTAGCTCATGTGACTTTGCAGCCCTGTCCATCAAGAGGTAGAATCTCTCTCTCCTCCCCTTGAATCTGAGCTGGCCTTGTGGCTTGCTTTGCCCAGCTAAATGCATGGAAGAGACACTGTGTCATTTCCCAGTCTAAGACTCAAGCATCCTTGCAGGCTTCAACTTGCTCTCTTGGAAACCTGCCCAGCCAAGGGGAAAAGCCCGGGCTTAGCCTGCTGGAGGATGAAAGACCCTATGAACCAGAAATGGGTCAGCCCAGCTTTCCCAGCTGAAGCCCCAGAGATATGGGGCAGGGGCAGGGAGGGTATCTTTGTATATCTGCTTTTGATCCATACCTTTAGCCAATTTTTCTACTTCTGACCGGAATGCACCCCCAGTTTCAGAAGTACCTGGGGTCCCAAATCACTGAGCCTTGCTGAGTCTCTGCAGGAAGAACATTATTGCTTCTGGGCCTCCCCTACTCCTGGCTGAGGTTTCCGTTTCCTCAAGTCAGCTTGCTTAACCCTTATTCACACCTTTCCTGCTTTCAAAATGTTATTGCTCTGCGTCCTCTCCTGCTCTCTTTGTCCTTGATTTTAGTGCCTTTTACTTCCTTACTGCAAAGTGTAGTGGTGCTTTCAGAGAACAAGTAGACAAACACATACGTTCAATCTGCCAGATAAGAAGAAATCTCCTCACTTCATTTTACAGATGAGGACACTGAAGTCATAGCAGCTAAGTGGCTTGCCCAAAGCCACCTAGGTGGTTAGTGAAACATCTGGAACCCCCCGGAGCCCTGGGAGCAGTCAGTGTCCTTTCCTCTCTTCCACGCTGCCTCCAGGACTATGCCAGGAAGCCCGTGTAACAGGACTAAAGGTTATCCTAGTTGATATGATTGCAGGTTTCATCTGTACAGCACACAAGATCCTGCAGTGCCACTGTCTGTTCCAGCCTTGACAACCAGTAGGATTAGCCAATTCACCACACATCCTGAAGTAAACAGTAAAAATATACTGTATATTGTATAAATATGTGATCTCTGCTGATGTCTAAACTATCATTCACATAGAATTGTGAATTTTTTTCTTACAAATTATCTGTAGATGTTCAGACACAAATTAGAAAATGCTCAAAAGGTATTTAGAATTCTAACTACCTAAACAAATGCTCAAGCTCTAAACAAAATTGCAAGGTATATATAGCGTCCTTACTGGACAGGTAAATCATCTTGAGCCAGTAAGAAGTGGCCAGAACTGGGTGCTTCAGAACAATGTCAACAACCCTTGCTGATGCCTAATGGACCACAGACCAGTTACAGGTTTCTAGTTTCTGCCAATAATCACCACTGATTGTGAGGAAGAGCACGGTTCACATGGTGGGGTCACTTATGAGAAGCCTATGTGGGCTGCCACGATCCTCCCTGCCCTCTCCATGGACCGTGCTCAGCTCTACCGCAGGACTCCAGTGAGCATCGGGCCAACACGGGGTCAAAGGTGCAAACAGAACCCCCCGTGCCTCTAAGCCCCAGCAGGACGAAAGCACTGCGTCTAGATCACTAAGAGACACCTCTTGCCTTTTTCTACGATTGTACACTGTCTAGATCAATGAATCCCTAGAAACAGTTTAGTTTCCATCTCTACTCAGTGTAGCCGCCCCTGACACAGGATGACCAATCCCTACCCGGCTTATGGAATTCAAACCACTCAGTATTGGCTTCAGGGTCTTTCACCAATTGTCCACCTCCCTTTCGCTATCCCTAACTCCCTTTTCTTAGCACTATACATAGACTCCTGCCCCATACAAAGGGTCTGCTCAGTCCCCATTAGGACCCTTGCCAGGGCTGTTCTGCTGCCTGCCCTTCACCTCCTTTGCAGTAATGATTGTTGCCCACACCTACTGCACTCTTGCTCCTACTACGCACTCTGCTAAACGCTTTATAGGCATCATCTCTTGCCAAACCAAAGACAACTTTATGAGGTAGATACACTTACCTTCAGCTTAGAGAAGAGGAAACTGAGACTTTGGGAAGTTCTGAAATGCCCCAGTTTACAGACCTAATAAGTGTGGGGATGAATGTAGCTCTGCCAGATTCTAGAGCTGTGTTCTTAACCACTATGTTTGGATAGTTATTGTAGAACCAGAGCAGGGCAGAGAAGTTTAGATTTTATCTGGTAGCAAATTTGGAGCCTGAGAGATTTCAGTATACATGATTTAAGAGTTCGCTGGCAGTGGTCTTCAGAAGGGTTTGGTATTGGAAGAGTTATTCAGCAAAGTACTCTAGAACTTAGCTAACCGTGAAGTGATCCAGGCCTGAACTAAGAGCAAATAGGGGCAGAAATAAGAAAATAGAAATTATTTCAAAGAATACCCAATAGAATTTGATGTCATACCACATTATGTTTAAAAAAAAATAAAGAATAAAATGGTTGAGTCAAAAATGACCCCCAAATTAGAAAATTGAATGAGTTTGAAAATTTTGAGGTCACTGGTATAAACAGAGCATTTTGGAGAAGCTGATGAATTTGGTATTGGATGTGTTCAATTAGAACTTATACACAGAACATGTTGGAATGTTATCATAACCCAATCAATCAAGTATCCATTTAAAAGTAAACATTGTAAGTACAGGTCAATACCTAATGATTAAACAACTAAAGTTCCAAGACCCTGTGGTAGGCACTGTTAGAAATAAAATGTGGGCACGATCTAGAGAGTATAGTGAGGGAGACAACAATGTACAAAATAACATAAAACAGAAAGGAATAAGAACTACAACAAGAATATAAGCTAACTGCTGTAGGATTGAGAAAGGCAAGAGATTAATTCCTTCTGGGGAAACTGGAGAGCATCTGAGACTGATGGAAGGCCAAAGGACAGAGAAGATGGAAAGGACATTCCCAGTGGAGTAACCAATATCAGCAAGTCCAAGGGAATGGGAGTAGCAACTAGTCCAGAAGCCTGAAACATAAGATTCCTGGATGGTAGAAGAGAGGATGGGAAATACCAGGCTTGGGAAGTAGATTGGAGCCAGATAATACAGGGCCCTAAAGTCTATACTAAGCTGTTTGGACTTTGATCTACAGCGAATGGGAGTCATCCAAAGTTTTAGAGCAAGGAGTGACAGGTTCACATGTGAGTCATATGTTAATCTTTCATTTCCATAAATGAATGTTTGATTTACATAAAATAAATAAAATTCTGCTTTATATCTCTCCTCAGTCACTTTACTTCCTTTGGCAAAGCTTGCCCTTGGGTTAATATTCCTGAATTCTTTTGCATTTTTATGTCCCACACAGTACTTCTAATTAACCTTCTATCTAACCTGAAGCCCTTCTTCTTTCCTTTTTGGTTAGAACTGAAAATATCATCAATGTTTACCAACAATACCATCAAAATAATTTTTCCTCTTTTATTTCAATCCCAAAGTCTATTTCAGATACTCCACGAGTTTGACCCAAATTCCATTTATAGCTGGATGTAACAAAAGGAGGACTTGCTCTGAATGCTTCAACCAATGCTTTCCTTGGGCAAATTCTTATATTGTGGCATCTTTGGGTGCCCTTTTTCAAAGAACTCATACTTTCAGAGGAAAGGGATCTGAAGAAGTGAAAACACATTCATCTCCCTCATAAGGAAAGAATTCCTGCTTTAAAGAGGAGGAAAAAAGGTCCAGAATGAGATAACACCATTTAAAAACTCACTCCAGCCTTTTTCAACCTGTCCAACCAGAACAGGAGAAAATTCGAGGCACTAAACCTCTTAATTTTCTCTTCAAAGCAGCAACAGAGACAGTTCACCAAAAAACAGAGTTGTAATGCATTATATTCTCAGCAATTTTCTTCTAATTGTTTAGTTAAAATCCTTCCTTCCGTAAAACAAACCCATTCTACCATATCCCAAACTCAATAAAACAATGAAGAACAGAACTTCCCTTCTTGCCTTTACCATATTTCAAATTGAATTCCTTTTTAAACTCCTAAAGACTAAGTATTACATTGGACAGTTGTCATGTAATTAAAGAAATTCAGCCCCATAGTATTTTTTCTCTCTTGTGAATACCAGTTCATCCCCAGAACAACAAAGGATCCCAGAACACAGGCTTCCATCTGTCTTTTTCCCTCCCCACCCCTCCAAAACACATGCTCCTTTTCAGTTTCTCAGAACATATTAAACTCACATGCCTACATGGAGCATGGGTGAAGTTGGGTGGGAGCAATGCCACAGGAACGTGGGGTCAAGGGGGAAAGGAGAACTCGCACCCCTGCTAAAGGGTGTAGCTGCTATTCAACTGCAGTTTGGGAATGAGGTCTAATGTTGCTTGATCTTCCTTTTTTTTTTTTTTTTTTATCCTTTAATACACTAACTTTAATGAATTCTTTTTTTTTTTTAACATCTTTATTGGAGTATAATTGCTTTACAATGGTGTGTTAGTTTCTGCTTTATAACAAAGTGAATCAGTTATACATATACATATGTTCCCATATCTCTTCCCTCTTGCGTCTCCCTCCCTCCCACCCTCCCTATCCCACCCCTCTAGGTGGTCACAAAGCACAGAGCTGATCTCCCTGTGTTATGCTGCTGCTTCCCACTAGCTATCTATTTTACATTTGGTAGTGTATATATGTCCATGCCACTCTCTCACCCTGTCACATCTTACCCTTCCCCCTCCCCATATCCTCAAGTCCATTCTCTAGTAGGTCTGTGTTTTTATTCCCGTCTTGCCACTAGGTTCTTCCTTTTTTTTTTCCAAGAGAAGTAGGAATTCAGGAATCTACTTATTTTGCAAATATTTAAACTAAAAATTTTAACAACCTTTGTAGAACACTATGTGGACCAAAGAAGTTGTGCCCAGTCTGCATGCTCTGCATTACACCGAGGGCTGGCCCCAAGGAGCAATCCAGATCCTGCACCAAATACTAGGACTGTCTTTTCTGTAGCTTCTTCAGTGTTATTTTTCCTGGACCTCGTGACATAACTAAAGGAAGAGAAACCATCAACAGGCAGGTGTAATTCTGATATTCCACTGCCCTCACTTTCTTCTAGATTTCCTACCTTCTCTGTAAGTTCTGTCCCCTCCTCTCCTAAACTCTACCCCAAAGGGTCTCCTTGCCCATTCCTGTCAACAGATAATGTGCTGCCTTGCCATCAGCAAAAAAGATAACTCAGAAAACCCTCAGGAGGCCTTACTAGTCCCAACTACCAGAAATGATTCCCTAGCTGTGTCTCCTGAGATTCCCCAGAAAGACTGCTTCCCTTGACTTAAGAAAGAATAAACTACATTGAGTCATATCCTACCAGTCAAAAAGTTTCCCCCTGGAAAGTAAGTTACGTTGCCTCCAAATCCCGAGTTAGCCTTCTCATCCTGGGTCTTCCCCTTCTATGTACTTGACCCTGGGCAGCACATTCCCAGAGCAGCAAACACTCTTTCAGAGAAGAGAGACTGCTGTGTTCCAGCATTTGACAATCATAATCCCGTTGTGCAGACAAGGACTCATAGATGATCTTAATGAAAATGTGCAAGAAATCAGGCATGATACTTGAGCAGTCACAAAGCCAGGTTCCCCAGAATGAAGAAGAAACAGCAAACACAACTTGGTGGCTGAAAGGCTTTTTTCATGTTTTGTTGTTTGAGTTTTAATGAAAGACTGGACTCAGTAAATTAGCCTTAAGGACCCGTGATCTCTCCAGCCCCAGCCTGTATCAGATCACACCTACATTCAGAGTGGTTTCCTCTCTGTCTGTTAAGTTCTTCCCTTCAAGTCCTTTCAGGCCCTGGGTCCCCTCACACTCAGTGAATTATCTCAGCTCCCAAGTGAATTATCCCTGACTCCAACTCATATTCTTAAGATGGTCTGATCATTAAGGTCTTTATTTTGACCTAACATTTTATTATTCTCAAGTTTTGCCACCTTCACCTCTATAATCTGTAGTTCCTAACCATTTTGGTTGACTTCTACTCTTGGCCTGCTTCAGAGACCGTTAGATGGATTCAATTACCCCAGGCTTTCCCATGCTCACCACGCTTCCTAAATCCCTTGAAAGTAGAAAGTCCTTGCCACACTTTCTACTCTTCACCCTTGGCATGTCATGGTCAAATCTAGATATTTAGAGACAATGCCATTTGGGGTCTGAAGACGGACACCTGGAGGACTTCACTTCCCACATGGCTGCAATCCAAAGCATTCATTTACCATAATGATTTAGTTTTTGCCTTTTACTAGCCCGTCTTACTATTCCCTCCTGAAATCACTCTTATGCTATTTTCTTATTTTAGATAATAGATTCTTTCTCAGTCCAGGTATTAAGTCACCATTTCTTTTTCTCCACTTAGAGAATGAGAGGTCTTGATATTCCAATCAATAACATGGAAGAACCTGCTAAAATTCTCAAGAATTTTATTTGGTTTTCTTTTGACTTCAATATTCAACCTGGCCTTCGCTCTAAGATGGTATTTGGACACTTTAAGATGATGTTTCCCAACAGGGAATACAAAGCCTTCACAGGCATAGTCCTAGTTGGCTGCCAGTCAGACGTCCTGCACTTTTCTTTAAGCCCATCTCCAGGCAAAGCTCTGGAATTGATCTGCTGGACACTGCCGCTATCACTCTGTGTATCTTTGGTCATTTTTCTCATTAAACTTCAGTTTAATCCTTCTAACATGGGTACCTTGTGAGGACTGTCATGATGATTAAAGAACTGGTGTGTGTAAGGAAAACATTTAGCAAAGAGATTGGCAAACACTCTAAGTGATCAGTATTCACAATTTTTGTTGTTACTCTCTCCACCTTTCAGAATCACAACACAGCTTGGAGCTTGCCTCAGTCTTGGATAATATCTGCTTCACATCAGCAGTGGCAAAGCTGCTGTGAATATTGACATTTCCATTTGCACAACCTTCCTCCCCTGCTTCTCCTCCTCTTTCCTTAGAGTCAAGATATATTCCAAGGTTCACCGACTGCACACAGGAATCCATTCCTCCTCTTAACAACTTTGTTTACAAGTCAATCGAACTAGCTAAAAGCTGATCTATGGCATACTTTAAGGTTAGAAGTTAGGAAGAACTGCCATAAAATTCATTTCCAGTCCTGTTAAACATCAGTGGGGAGCCCTATCACCCTGTGGAGTGAACATTGGTCTTCCTCACAGAAAGCAGGCCAGCACAGGCTGGGGGCTGGGAGCTGTGGTAGCTGCACCACTAAAACAATTCTTGCACCCCAATTATCCTTCCAAGTGCTTCCTGGAACTGACCACGTGGCACCTCACCAATGCCACTTCTTCCTCCCTCTTGCCCACGCCTGCCTTAAAAAACAGGTGAGTCAGATATACACACTACTGTACATAAAATAGATAACTAATAAGCACCTACTGTATAGCACAGGGGACTCTACTCAGTACTCTGTAATGACCTACATGGGAAAAGAATCTAAAAAAGAGTGGACATATGTATATGTATAACTGATTCACTTTGCTGTACGGCAGAAACTAACACAACATTGTAAATCAACTCAACTCCAATAAAAATTAATTTTAAAAAAACCAGGTAAGTCGGGTTTTATTTGAGGGAGTGGTTGCTGTACTTATAAATTTTTCATATGTTTTTATAAAATACTATATATTAAAACAAATAAACAGAAAATCACTATAATTATTAGTAGTAATTGCTTCTGGTGGATTTATCATAAGAAATTATTAAAGCTATATGTTAGAGACTTCTCCTAAGTGAACAATTATAGTTCCCAAGATACGATTAAGCCATTTTATCAATATGAGATGTAAATATTACAGTATATAACCATAAAGTAAAGCAGTTTTTAATTTTTCAAAAGTGGTCAGCTATATCAATCTATCAATGAATAGATCAGCGTGTGTCATGAAAAAATCTCACTACCTACCCATCCATGTATTTGTTTATTAAACATGTATCAAACCTCCACTAAGAGCAGAGTACAGCTGAAGGGGAGTGTCAGAGCAGTCTACACAGTGGAAGAGGTATACATGTGTGCAAAACCTACAAAGGACAAAAGAGAGTGGGGCACAAGGAAAGGAACAAGTAAAGAGCAAGGAGGAAAGTAGCTGGCCTCAAGTTCTAAATTGAATCCCTAGGGTGGTAGCAGAAAGGGGCCTCATTAAAACTCTGTCTCAGCAGTTTGGTTAAGAGATGAGAGTCTGGGGACAGAAGGTAATCACTGAGACTTGGCCTCTATGGACACATGGCCAAGGGGCCCCTAGTCAAATCTTCTGGGCGCAGAGGGAAAGTTACATCCAATTCTAGAGTTCTCTCATGCCTACTGGGACCCAGACTCCCATTCCAAACCCTTACTGACACGTGTGTAGATACCTAGTTCCAAATACATTTTTGATTCTCTGATTTTTTTCCAAGTTGGTTGCATTCACACCTGCGATATTCCCTCCACTGACCGCCAGCAGCCTCCTGTTCATCCTCTGAGACTCAGCTCAGGGGTCCTCTTCCCTAGCCTCGCCCTTCCCCTCCCCCTCACCCCAAGTTCAAGGGCTTCTCCCTCCTCCATCATATCACCCCATGCTCCTTCTCTCTATACATCAACCACGATTATCTGTGTACTGGGGAATGATATTCAAAATATGTCGCAAGTCTGGTGCAGCCCAGGCCATACCCCATCAGAACACAAGCTGGCTACTCTTGCATCAGTGCAGAGTGACCACATGTCAGCCTGCTGAGAGGTGATGTTCACCCACCAGGCATTTAACCCCTTAAAAATAAGGGCTGTGTTTTATTCACCAGTACATCACCAGAGCCCAGCACATGGGAGATGTTTAATAAGTGTTTGTGGATTGAATGACTAGAAGGTTACTTGGAAAAGGCAAGGTGATGAGGAACTTGTGATGGGGAGTAGGGCACTGCTCCAAGTCACCTTAGCTAACTGTCCTTACGTATAATCCCACACCTATGCCTTCCTTGGGGTTTTGTATAGCTGCATGATAGTCAAACTAGGCCAAATGTAAAAGAAAATGATATTCTGGGCTTCCAAAAGTTAATCATAAAGGCCCCCATAGGTTTTAGGTTTGGGTAACTAACGAAACATATGTAAATTCCAGTTGGTTATGAAATCCTTACCTTCAGGAACAGCCTCCCAGAGCCCAGCCTTTGTAAACCCATCTTCCTATGTTTCACTCATACAAATTCTTGCTACTTTTAAAAAATTTAACCAGTCCCACCGATGATATTTTTAAATGGCTGTTGAATTATGATATGTTCCTCTTGTATTGTTGGGGGTTAATTAAAAGAACTTAGTCTTATTTTAAGAATATATAATTGATGAAAATTTCTCTTGGGACATCAAAATTAAACAGAGGTTAGAAGGTCTTCTAGCAAAAGCACACATCAGCCTCACTCTCAAGGCATCAGTTATGCTGTGTGGACTCATTACTAGCCAGCTCTCAGTTCAAAGGCAATTCTAAGGAGAGTGCTATCATAAATCTAGACTCTAAAGGTTGTTCTTAGTGTCATACGGGCTCCTATATCAACATGGCTTTGTTTTATATTCCAGACTACAGATTCATAAATAGGAACTGATGCTAAATGCAGTGTTGTGGGGTTTTGGTTTTTTGTTTTTGGGTTTTTTTTTTTCAGTTTTGTAGGATGTGCATGTAGTTTGTAACACGTCTAAAAGAGAAAAAGACATTTCCAGAAGCACCATCCTATAGCAATAAAATATTGTTTTAATCAAAAGCTTCGTTGTGCTACAAGAAAAGGAAGTACATAAAACCGTACAGTGTGAAGGTGTGAGGGTGAAGTTCTTCAATTCTGTTGATGGAGGAATTGATTTTGCAGTTACAGAAAAAATTAAGGGAAAAGACAGTCCTAGTGGGGAAGAAAAAAGCAAAGCTATGGATTTTGTAGTGAAGCAGACATTTTTTCATGACTGGTTGTCAGAAGGAAAGTTTTAAAGTCACATTATAGGGTAAAGCACTGGAAAAACCCAGAGAAAAATAATTCTATATCAACTTGTAGACAAAGAAGAGGGTTAGACACTCACAGCTTGGTGTTACCATGACTCTCCAGGAAGCTCATGGGCAAAGACACTGCCTGGTTCTAGCCTGGAACTATAGGATACACATATGTCCAGTACTGTAGGGCTGTTACTACCTCTTACAAAGTGACCATTATTTAGTTGATTAATTAATTAACCAAAAGGAAGGTTTTGGAGAACTCAGACATGGGCATGAAAAATTTATTTGCGTTAGATGAGCTGACAGGGGAGATTATATCTTATTTACCTAATACGTATAGGAACAAAGGAATGAACTCCCTTAATTGTTCTTTCTTTTTAAGACATTACTAATATCCTACATTTTATCATGGTACACATATTACCAGGTTGTCTATATTTCTATATTAAAACTAAAACTCAGACATACTATTCCTATGAAATGATCAGGGGTAGGTAATATAACCTAAAGTTGAAGGAAAGCTAATATAGTACTTACTATTTCAATTGTGTACATGTTAACAATTACAGATACACTTGATGTTATAACACAGTATACGAATCTTGAAGATCAAAACGTTTTAAAGATCAGTGCAAATATATTACTTTAAAATTTACCTTATCGCTAAACTTTGTTCATTGCTGTATAACTCAGGAGTTATTGCAAATAAATAAATAAAATTTTTATAATTTGCACTTTAATAAGTCACACAAGGTGGATGAACAATCAGCCTCTGTGCAATCAACATGGACACAATAAACCTAGTTCTATGAACAATGTCTACCCAGAGTAATGCTTAATGAAATTTGGTTATTAGAAATTTACATCAGAAAAGAAAACATGTAGTGGTTTACTTTATTGATTTTTCTTGATCTCTAATGGCTTAGAAGTCTGTTAAATATCCTAAATTTTACACGATGCAAATGCATTATAATTACAGCTGTCAGGCCTCTCTTGGCCATTCATTATTTTCATTCATTAAAACAGTTTCTATCATGATGATATCCTGGGGGGTTAGAAATCTAATGGGAAAAAAAAATCTTGAAAAAGTAAAGTTTGCAAAGTCAAACTCATAAGAACAATACACTAAGAATGAAAAGTCAAAGCTAGTTAGAGAAAATAGACCCGGAAGGTAAACCGGGGAGGCAGTGGCCCTTTTGGCAGTGTTACCCATACCTCACACTAGCTTCCTCTCATCTTGCTTTTATATCCCCCACTGCATCACCATAGTTGTCTAGACACTGCGCCAAAGCAGGCTGACAGCCATGTGTGGGTTGCCTAACTACAGTAACCTGAGATTTGGCCACTTGGTAGGCAATTTTCTCCTTATGAAGGAAGGTCTACTAATGATTTGTATCATCATCATCATGATTAATACCTCAGAGGCAATCCCACCCAGAAATGCTGAGAACTGGTGGAATAGGACATGGGTGGTGCCAATGTGTACCTTTAAATACCTGTCATCACAGCACAGGCTCCCCTCTTTGAAGGCAGCTCTGAAGTGTTCTCAGCCTGTTCATTCTCTCTCTTGCTCACCAGAGTCTGGTACTTACTCTATATTTAACTTCCGTTCACTCATCTGGAAGATTCTGGCCAGCACTATGACTGACGACGAGCTGTCTGCCTTGGTGGTGGATAATGGGTCAGGGATGTGCAAAGCCGGCTTTGGCGTTGACGACGCCCCCCGAGCTGTGTTCTCCATGGTAGGGCATCCCCAGCACCACGGGGTCATGGTAGGCATGGGCCAGGACTGCTACATGGGGGATGAGGCCCAGAGCAAGAGAGGGATCATGACCCTGAAGTATCCCACTGAGCACGGAGTGGTCACCAACTGGGACGATATGGAGAAGATCTGGCACCACACTTTCTACAAAGAGCTCCACGTGGCACTGGAGGAGCATCCCATCCTCCTCACCAAGGCACCCCTCAGCCCCAAGATCAACCAGGAGAAGACTCAGATCACGTTCAAGGCTTTCAACACACCTGCCATGTATGTGACTATCCAGGCTGTGCTGTCCCTCTATGCCTCGGGCTGGACCCCAGGCATCGTGATGGATTCTGGAGATGCGGTCAATCACACTGTGCCCACCTACGAAGGCTATGCCCGGCCCCATGCCATTCTTCGTCAGGATCTGGCCGGCAGAGACCTCACTGATTACCTCCTGAAGATCCTAACAGAACGAGGCTACAACTTCACTGCCACAGCTGAGCGGGAGATTGTTCGCGATGTCACAGAGAAGCTGTGCTACGTGGCCCTGGACTTTGAGCAAGAAATGGTCAGTGCTGCTTCATCCTCCTCACTGGAGAGAAGCTACGAGTTCCCTGATGGGCAGGTGATCACCACTACGAATGAATGCTTTGATGTCCTGAAGCCATTTTCCAGCCTTCCTTTCTGGGCACTGAGTCCAGTGGGATCCACGAGACAACGTTCAACTCTGTCACGAAGTGCGATGTGGATATTCGCAAGGATCTGTATGCCAACACCGTGCAGTCTGGAGGTAGCACTATGTACCCTGGCACTGTTGACTGGATGCAGAAGGAAACTGTAGCCCTGGCACCCAGCACTGTGAAAACCAAGATCATAGCTTCCCCCGAAGCGGAAGTACTCCGTTTGGATTGGGGGCTCCATTCTGGCCAGCCTGTCCACATTCCAGCAGACGTGGATCAGTAAGCAGGTATGATGAGGCTGGTCCTCCCAGCATCCACAGGAAATGTTTCTGAATGGGCTTCCATGCCAATGCATTTACACTGTCCCCAACTTCTAGGTCATAGCAATGGTTCTGCTTTTATCCACTTGCAATTGAGTCAAGGTAAATCTTCCACTCTCGCTAGTGGGTAAACCAGCAAACTCATCTCCATCCAAGTACTGTGGGCTCCCCACCAGCTAACCATATCTTGACCTCTATCAATTTAAGGAGGATTCTGAGATCCTATTCTATTTTCTTTACCTTTAGGGTTCAAAGAAATGTAGACTTGCTTAAATGAAAATAAGTGACAAGGAGTAAAATGAGAAATAGCCTTTCAGAATTTTCAAGCTTTAAATACTAGTTCTTGGGGCTTCCATGGTGGCGCAGTGGTTGAGAATCTGCCTGCCAATGCAGGGGACACGGGTTCGAGCCCTGGTCTGGGAAGATCCCACATGCCGCGGAGCAACTGGGCCCGTGAGCCACAACTACTGAGCCTGCGTGTCTGGAGCCTGTGCTCCGCAACAAGAGAGGCCGCGACAGTGAGAGGCCCGTGCACCGCAATGAAGAGTGTCCCCCACTCGCCACAACTAGAGAAAGCTCTTGCACAGAAACGAAGACCCAACACAGCCAAAAATAATAAATAAATAAATAAATAAATAAATAATTTAAATACTAGTTCTCGCTTAAAATATTTAACAATAGCAGGCTGTACCACCCTGTAAAAAATGTATATGTATTTAGCAAACATGTCTTATTAGTTAGAATTTTGGTTTTGTTTTAATTCTTTGTATAGAGATAATGAACTATATGGATGAAGAAAATCCATATTTACATAAGCACTAAGGAAATAGAATATTTTATCTTAAAATATACTGATAAATCTGGCTATCTGAGCAGCTAATGCGAATTTCTTAATTCCCCAAGTCACCATTTTAGTAACTCCTTATTTTGTTTTCCTTATTAAATTAGCAAAATGAAACAGCAGCATTCCATTAATATTGTTTATAAATCAACTATTTTCAGCTTAGAATGGAGTTCTGCTGGTGAAACACATATTTAATGTCTAACTTCTCGAACTTCATTATACTTGTAAAACAGCAAAACTACTACAGCTAAGGCCAACTTTTAAAATAGAAAGAGAGAGAAAGATACTGTAATATTAAATTAATTAATGTTAGTATGCAACAGCTTGACAAGGATAATTTTATTTCTATTGCTTAGCATAATAATGCATGTCTTGAATAATTTCTATAGGCCATGATTTTGGATATTTCTCTTATCAAGGATTTCACTGTGGGAAAACATAGCTGCAGCATCTTTGAAAATTATAAATTCTAGTATCAGTATAGTATTTCCAATTTTATTATTGAAAAGATTTTAGAATAATTTTGTTTTATTATGTCCAGTAACTAGCAATACCTCTTAATGTGAAGTGTCTCTAAGATATCAACATCTTAGAAAACATCAGTGTGTCTTCCTACGTTCTCTAAAATTTTTTAATGAATCCAATGGTGATTTTCAACCAATTTTAAGTACTAGCACATTTATTTCAGTCTATTCTGTGGTTTGTCATTATCTGAATGTCAGAGATATTTGTACTTTTCAGGGGTCTTTTTCTGAAATTTTAGAATATTTGGAGGGGGGTTGCTTATTAAGGCATTATCACATTCTCAGGAAAAGAGGAATTTCTTCTCTTTTCCTTTTAGTTAGGAAGCTTATATTTGTGTTTTAAATCTCTAAATGGGAGCCTTTATGCATTTTTTGCTTAAAATTTTTCAAAGGATTTGATTGTTTCTTATTTTCTTTTATATGACAACACAATTTTTAATTCATTTAACCAAAATTAACCTCCAAAGGCACTTTATTTTATGACTTAGAGTTTTCTTTCTTCTTTAATTAATTTTAAATAAACTAAAATTAATTCATACCTGCATTTCCTATAATTTCTCCTCAGTTCTTCCAAATAAATGTAGAATGATCCAGAGAGAATCACTTTTTATATGTGTAACCTATTTATCCATATGTTATAATTTTATACCTGATACACTTGACCATGTAAACATTAACAGGAAATTTTTAAAAAAAAAGAAAGAAAGAGAGCTAGTAGGTAAGGTTATACATTCCTTGTAATCTCAATTAAAAAGTTAGGTTTTAGTGGATGAACTGGTCTTCAGGTCATTAGTAGGCAGAGATAATAGCAATAATAATAATAGCTTGAATTTATACGCTGCAACAATTCCCATTTGCAGAGTAGTTCTCACAAACACTCTGACCTACACTGTCAATTACCAGAAAAAAAACGTATCTCCCCATCCACAGAAAATTTCTGGGACAGCTAAGGTGAACCTCCAAGAGAGAGAAATATTGAGCCCTGGATCATTAGCTGAAAATATGAATTCCATAATGCAAACAATTTAAACCTAGGGTCTTTGGATATTCTCCTATTCATCAACATTGACTGAATGATGGATGAATTTAATGAGGAAACATTCTATCTTGCAATTTTAAATTTTAGAATCAATGCCATCTTTTTAGGTAATATAATTGGCTTGTTATTCACCAGTGGTTCACCAGATGGCACAGCACTGAGATAGCCTTTACAGATGAATTTCACACCATTGTAAGTGATTCCCACCCTCCCTCGATGAACTTTTCCAAGGAAAAGTGATAAGTTCCTCCTTTGTGCTCCCACTGTATCACTTGCATGCATATAGCATCATCGCACCTATAACATGTGTCCACAGTCTCCCACCCTCACCCATCAATGAGTGTCTGGAGGACAGACAGGAATAGTATTCGTCCACCTTTGAACCAACCAAGATTTTCCTAATGTCAGACACAGATGATTAACTCAATAAACGTGGTTTGAATGAATAAACGAGTGAATTCATGGAGTCTGGTATACATCATGAATGTCACAGTTTTGCATTATCTATTTCTTACCACTCTATTCTCAGCTCCTGTCTGCTAGTATCTGTCACTTTTGCTGTGTTGTCTTTCCTCTAAGGCATATTTTTTTCTTTTTCCTTTCTTTATCTCTTCTCTTTTCCATTCACTTCTCCTATGCCTCTCAGCCTACAGAGCTGGATTTTAAAAGTTTTTGCTTGTCAATAAAAGTTTCCCATTCTTCTGATTGATCAGAGGATCAATCAACCTCATCTTTTGGAGTGTGAGCTAGTTATGAAGCTACTAAAATTTTAGCCTAAAAAAAGAAACAGAGAGAAGAAGAACAAAGAGGGAGGGAGAGAGAGAGAGAGAGAGAGAAAACAGAAAGAGAGAGAGAGAAAGAAAGGAAGGAAGAAAGAAAGGGAGGGAGGGAGGAAGGAAGGAAGGGAGAGAGAGAGAGAAAGAAAGAAAGAAACAAACAAAGAAAGAAACAAAGAAAGAAAGAAAAGAAAAGAAAGGCTTTTCAGTGAGTACAATAGCATATTCAGCTCTTCTAATTTATTCACATTCTTGCTGATATTTTTTTCTAAACTCCAAATTGCTCTAGAGTTGAGTTTCAGGCATCTGACTGCCTAATAACTCAGATATTATAATATATTGAAAAGTCTACTTTTCTGGTAACTATTCACAGCTTCCTTTCAGAATTTACAAAAGATTCTGTTCAAAAAATGTTTTTTGAAGTTAGAAACTAAGCATGCGGTTTGGCCAACACTGCTTCCAGATGTTGGTAAGTATAGCTGGAATGTCTTTAGGGATATATATGTACATATCAGTATAGAGTCTGCTCATTAAAATTAATTGATACTTTAAGACTTCCTTTTTAAATATGAAGGACCTGTCTGAACTATAGCTGTCATTGTTTTTAAACTAATACCATAAGTAATAAAAAACTATAGAGGCTCCTTGAGTTGCCTGCCTTGTTTTTCATCTCATTCCAAATCTGCTGTTCTAACCATATTAAAATTTTAGACTCAGTTAAATCTAGTCAACAGACGTGCCAGTGTGATATGATGACAGATATTTTATCTAGACAACACCCTAACACTACTTGAAAAATGGAAAATCTTATTTAATTGGCTATTTGACAACATGTAAGTCAAGAGTCAAGTTGTTCTCTCTGGGATTGGGAATGAGGCCTTTGTAACCATATACATGCCATATGACACAGCATCTGGTGAAGAAGGGAGAAGATATGATACAAAGACACAGCAAAAAGGATTTAAATTCGCACTCATATCCCCTTCATGGGGGTGCTGCAGTAAGAGAGGTTTTTCCTAGCTATTTTATAGGTTGGGGGTGAGCAGAGAAAGCCAGACACCAACATGATATTTTAACTTCATGTCTCCTGAATATTCTCTACGACCCACTCAGAACATCCCTGAATATTACCCCCTATTCTTTTAATTGAGAAATAGTAGCTACTCAATATTACTTTTTTCCATACCTGGATCATGAGGGAAAAGCTGGCCTCAACAGTGAAGATAAAGCTATGTTTACCAGTAACAATGCTGGGATCTTCTAGGGCAATCCACAGTGTTTATAGTTCAAAAAAAGGAAGGCTTCCACAGAAATATAAACTTTTTATAAATCTTCACTTACCCGAGTAATAAGAGCTTATTATATGTGAAATCTACAATTTCTAGATAATGAGTTAGTAAAATGCCAGAAGAAATCATAAATATACCCCTATTATAAAAAATGGTATTAATTTAATGATGAGAATCAAAACATTACATCCTTGGCTACATAGTCAGTTTTATCAAAATGGAAGAAATTATCTGCAGCAAAATAAATACAAAATACACAATTTTTAAATTTTGATGGTCTCAGAGAAACAAAAATTGAAACAGAGAAAGAGAAAGTACATCAATTAATAAAAGATATGGTAAAAATAACAAGAACATTCTTTCCCTTTGCCTGGTCTCAGAACTACTTTATTAATGTTTGACACTAGGTATGGCACTTAGTGATTTGACTAATCAGCCAAAATTACAAATAATAAAAAATAAAATTATCAAATCTCTATGGTAGTAGGAAATACAAATCAACAAAGCTTTGTGACCAGTTGGGATATTAGGGAGAAGGAGAAAAGGGAGAGGAGGAGTTTAGACCATAAATGATGCCCATCACAATATTCAAACCATCACTGGGCTTCCCCGGTGGTGCAGTGGTTAAGAATCCGCCTGCCAATGCAGGGGACACGGGTTCGAGCCCTGGTCCAGGAAGATCCCACATGCCGCGGAGCAACTAGGCCCGTGCGCCACAACTACTGAGCCTGCGCTTCTGGAGCCTGTGCTCCGCAACAAGAGAGGCCGCGATAGTGAGAGGCCCGCGCACCGCGATGAAGAGTGGCCCCCACTCGCCGCAACTAGAGAAAGCCCGCGTGCAGCGACAAGGACCCAACGCAGCCAAAAATAAAAATAAATAAATTTATTTTTAAAAAAATGCAAACCATCACCAATTTGAGTAGCCATGACTTCCATATTTGAGTCACTATGGCCAATAATTATAGCCAGTCTGCTTGACTGCTCTTCCAACACTGGCGCCACAAAGGGACTCTAATCATCCACAAATTCAAGACGGCAGGATGGGTATGTTAGACAGTGATTGCTTCATTAGGTTTTTGTCTTGACTTTTAGCTAACCAGCAACTGAGCACTCCTTTAATTTAGCAAGAATTCCCATTTGTGGGAACATTAGTTGGAGGCAAGGCCCAGGCTCATACTCATTCACTAGCAGCTAGAGCTTAGACTTAGTCTATCAGATGCTCCAATCTGAAATTCTGACACTTGCAATCTGAGAAAGTGACCTGAATATTCAAGAACTGTCGAGAAATTATTCACAGCCTCAGCGACACAGGGAGGCCATCAATGGCTACCATGGCATGGTCCCATGGTAGAATCCTAACCAGACTATTGCTTTGGCATGACTTTAACTAATTTTCTTATTTTCTAGACTCTCCAATTAGTTTCCGTCCATTTTTGAGTGGAATCTGTGAGTTACTCATCATCCTTCCAAAAATTTCTTTTCTGGTTTAAACTATATAAAGGCAATTTCTGTTGCTTAAAAATCAAGTATGCTGACTGAAACATAATCTTGATACCAGAGAATGAAATTGCAAGTAATAGACCCTTAAAGAAATAGGCAAATCTAGGATTGGTCATCTGGCCCAATTCAGGCTGAAGGCAGTAAAAAATCCCTCTAGTATTCAGGAAAGAGAATCTTGTGGCTCATGGCAGACATGAGAAACAGTTCATTAAAGTATCTCCTGGGATCACTTAAAATGAAGCGCTTTTTGAGGGCAAGGCTGTGGAGGACCGACCTTTCACTGTCATGGAACAATATAAAGGATGTGAGTAATTCTGTGTAGAGGGGTGGATGGCCTCTTCTATTGGGTCTGGCCAGTTTAAAAGAGAGAATAACAAAGGCAAAACACTACATATATCTTAAAGCACGGACTGAGCTAAAAGAAATTGTATCTATTAGAGACATAAGGCTAAAGTACCTAGAAAACCAACTCCACTGATTGAATTCACAGATTCACTAGGATGTTCGTGTTAAATGTAGAGCAATGATGGAAAAGGATGGGATCCAAGAATTGGAGTGGAGCTATTTAGGAGGATTTGAGAACTAGGAGACTCCAAACGTCCAGCCACACACCCTTGTAGCCAAAGCAACATCTTTTCCTCATCTGATGAGGCCTTTATCATTTGGTTGCACAAATACGAATGAAATAGCCTTAGATGTTGGAGGTATCTGGAAAGGAAAAGTTAATTTTATCAGGTAGGGTCCTTGCAGGTAACATAGAGAATAACCAAAGGGTTTTAACTGAAAAGAATTTAATTTAAAACTATTTACAAAGGTCTAGGCAGGATTAAGGAACAAATAAGGAATGATGAGGCATTCCGTGCTAACAGCAGGAAGTCATTATCATCACTAAGCCCAAAGGGCAAGAAAAGGGAGATGTGTGACCAGAACCCAGTGAGACCTGTCCAGGAAGAGGGCCACCCAATGGGAGCTATGGTTATAGAGGAACACAGTCCCATCCAGTACCCTGGCAAAAGAAGAACGAGAAAGGGAAAATAAAAACTCTGAACTATCTTCCCTTTCACTGCCCAAGATCCTCTGTTTCCCATTGACCTAAACCAGTAAGAAGCCAGAGGGCAGGTGACATAGTCCCAGAGGTCAGCCGGCAAATGCATAGAGCAAGACAGAGAAGACAAAGAACCAATGGGAAGGAGCAAACACATAATGACCAGCACACCCATTCTTCTCATGCCCCTCTCCACAGTCACCTCTACGATTTCTAGACCCAGAGTCAGATCCCAACATGACTGATGGTACTCACTTCTGAAGTCAAAATCTGGAGGAAAGGGCTTACGTGCAAAAAAGGAAATGTAGGATTTTGCTAATCTCTTTAGACAAAAATCTTGGAAATCTGTGTACAAAGAGTGCTCTGCTCTTTGTAAAGAGAAAAATCTGATAAAAAGAGTGCTCTACCAGGGCTTCCCTGGTGGCGCAGTGGTTGAGAATCTGCCTGCCAATGCAGGGCACACGGGTTCGAGCCCTGGTCTGGGAGGATCCCACATGCCGCGGAGCGACTAGGCCCGTGAGCCACGGTTACTGAGCCTGCGCGTCTGGAGCCTGTGCTCCACATCAAGAGAGGCCGCGATAGTGAGAGGCCCGCGCACTGCGATGAAGAGTGGTCCCCGCTTGCCGCAACTAGAGAAAGCCCTCGCACAGAAACGAAGACCCAACACAGCCATAAATAAATAAATAAATATTAAAAAAGAAAAAAAAAAAAAAAAAAAAAAAAAAAGAGTGCTCTACCAAAGAGAGAAAAGCACAGTTTTACATCAGACTGAAGTTATACTCAGGAGTTTTCTCAGTGAGTGTGTTGCATTTAATGTGATAGCTATAATAATTGATAGTGGTTCCAATTGTGTGCTGCCATAATTGGTGGAAACTTGGACTAAGTGCTGGGCCCTATTAGATGAAGTTGAGATGCTGGAAATTCCTCACTATAATACTGAGAGAGAAATCAAAAGATTTTGCAAGATAGGAATAACAGATTAGATTGATCATATACTCCTCTCCCACACTCCCTAATTATGTTCTCCTAGCAAGCTTGGAGTATATACCTTTCACCAAGACCTTGGGAAATACATTGGAATGGAACCCACAACGTTATTAAATGATTTTTATTTGGTGTGCTGTTCGGTGGGGCACGTTTCCCAGGTTTTTAGATGAGGACCCACACCAAAGAAAGAATGACTATAACTTGAGGGTGATGTGCTTCACATGGATTCACTAGGCAGATGGAATAGAATTTCAGTTGAAAGTGAACATTTGCTTAGAACTTTTAAAGCATCAACCACTCACATCAGTGAAGTCTGTTCTCTTTGAAAACACAATGTGAGAAATTTTTGACATTTGAAATTTTTATTTCCAGCCCCAGCAATATTAAGGCTTACAGCTTTAGAAAGGAAACACATGCTTTCAAATGTGATGAAATATCAGGCCATTCCAGGGAATATGCTTAGCTAACTTAATATGATTCTAACAAGTCTTAAGGGAATAGATAACCCGAACGATTCATCCTCTCGCCCCCGCAAAAAAACCTGCAGCATTTCCACTAATTCTTTAATTCTTTTAATATTGACCCATTATACATTGACAAAACTAATATAATGAGAGATAACATATTTAGCTATACTTGATTTATTTCAGGCAATAAAGAAAAAATGGTAAAAAGAAGCAACACTTATGCAGAATCATTCTAGAAAGACTAATAAGACTCCCATAAAAAAAAACCAAATCCAATAAAACTAAGAAATAATTCAACTCTCATCACTAGGCTTTAATTTAAATGACAAAACAGATTGAGCACTTCAAATTGTAAGGAAAAATTAAGTCTAAGGAAATTACATAAAGTAGGTTGACACTACATAAAACTCTGGCGTTTTCAATAAAAGTACCCAAGCCAGGTCAAGATTATCATTTTAATTCTCTAAGTGCAGACAATTTCAAAAATGATTGCTCCTGGACTGATGATGAAACTTCCCACTTCTTATATTTGCTAAGTGATTTGAATAAATCTCATCACAATACTTTCTCAGAAACCTCAGACAGGGACACATTTTGTCTCTCAGTTCTGAGTCAATATACACAGCTGTTCATTCTACCAAGACATTCCATGTCCTGGGCTGGAATAATAAAATGAGAAATAGAAAAGAGAATAATGAAATTGACTTCTGGTGGTTGCTCTACTCTCTCATATGGGGTGCCTACAAAAGTGCTCTGACTTCTTCATCTAGCTAGCATTAAACTACTAAGAGCTTCTTAGAATTTCAGTAAACCCACAGTAATACAAAACACATTTCAGAGAAGTAAAAAGACCTGTTTCTGAAGCCTTTCAGTTTGCTCCAAATCACAATGCAAGTTGTAAACAACTGAGCAGCTCCCTCTAATTATGTGTGCCACGTATGTTTCTAGAACTTAATGACTTCTTTTTCACAAGTGCTCCTATCCCTTTTAGAATGACTGCATGTGACTAAAACACCTAGGTTTAGCTCTCAGTTTCAAAACCAGAATGCTACTAGAAGAGACCAAGTGAATGCAATGGTAGCCTGCAAACGGGTATCAATCCAAAGAAGCTGTACAGGGTTATTCAAAAAAGACTGAACACTTTCAAAAAGGTGTCACTCAGTTACTAGATCAGAGATTAACTGTGGTTAAGAAGTCATGTTGGAATCAGTCCTCCCCCACGCCTTGAGGAAATGAAGGAACCCACCGTAGCTGCCTGTCTAGCCAGCAGTAGTGACTCCGTCAAAGGGTCTGCGATAAGTCAGAGGTCAGGACTGATGTGTGCTGTGACGTGAGGGGGACACACTGAGCATCTGTGAGCTTATGTCCGTAAGCTTCTTCACAAATTCGACTTGACTATTCGTTTACAGAACCTACTTCTTGAATGAAAAACAAATTTTGATTTATCAATTCTTTTTTAATCGCTTTGTATTTTCCAACCAGCTAATGTGGTAAAGGGTTGTGGATGGAGGGAAAAAGGAGGACGAATGGGAGAAAATGAACGTGGCTGTTGCTTCTTTCCTCTTGCCACACTGTTCCCAGAATATCTGCACTTCCAAAATGTGGATCCGATGGAGAGCATTGCCTGCTGAGTGGACTGTCCATTTCCTACCTTCTTTTCCCAACTCTGTTCTCTCATGTCAGACACCCCCTCCCACCTCCAGTCTGTCATCACATCCTCACAACTGCCACCAATTCCAAAGCAACCACTCATTCCCATAACCTCCACCATCATTTACTATCTTTTCCAGTCCCTCCTCTTGAAGAAGAGGAATTACTTGGTAGGTAGTTGGTGAATTACACAGTCCTATGTACTGGACTACCCACAGAAACCTATCTGGCTTTAGCATAAGAGTTTGAATTCCAATATCACTTAAATAACCAAAATCGGGCTTCCCTGGTGGCACAGTGGTTGAGAATCTGCCTGCCAATGCAGGGGACACAGGTTCGAGCCCTGGTCTGGGAGGATCCCACATGCCACGGAGCGGCTGGGCCCGTGGGCCACAGCTGCTGAGCCTGCGCGTCTGGAGCCTGTGCTCCGCAACAAGAGAGGCCGCGATAGTGAGAGGCCCGTGCATCGCAATGAAGAGTGGCCTCCGCTCGCCGCAACTAGAGAAAGCCCTCGCACAGAGGCGAAGACCCAACACAGCGAAAAATAAATAATAAATAAATAATAAATTAATTTAAAAAAAAAAAACTCCTCTAAATAACAGGCATGATACATAATAACTCATGCTTTAAAAAACAAAAATAAAATAAAATAACCAAAATCTTTCCTAGGCTTAAGCCAGCTTTCTGATTGTGTTGAAAATCTGGTTCTTTGTTGTGCTTACAGGTAGAACTGCCGAGATTTGGGTGTGTAGCATGTATGACAATGTCACATTATGAAGGGGGTCATGGTATTTCAAAAGAACTTTAAGCTCATCATAAGAAATGCAATTTGTAAAACTGCTTCTGTTTTATAGCAGATCAAAAGGGTTATGCATGTTCTCTGGCACACAGGAGTTGAGCAGTTGTTGAACACCTAATGATTATGGTGGGACACAGTAAAAGATACACATGCTGTTTCCTGTTTAACTGTTACAGTACGTGTGCTAAAGGTAACTGAGCCCTTGGCTGGGTGTAATGGGAGCAATGACCCAGCTGTGAAGAAGCTAACTCCACACAGGCTGACTCTGCTTCTTTAGCGTTGTCAGTCCCCAGTGTCACCAAGCTCCTAAGTTCCACTTGGTTATTGCACGTCCCCAGATCCTACGGTTGAAAAGTAGTAATTTGCACAGAGAGGCACACGCACATCATAAAGGAATTTCATTCTAAAGCCCTTATGGCCACAGCATGCCTCTCTCAGTAAAAGTATTTTGGATTCTTCCCTGCAGGTGAGCATCCCCTGGGAAAATTAATTATCACTGTTGCCTCCTGCACTCTGGCTTCAAAGGGGCCTTTTCCCCTTTACCACCCTGGCCCAAACACAGTCATTTAACTCCCCTTGCAAGTCTGCAGCACAGCTACAGCACACGTGAAATGCTTGGTAGAGGCTTAGGTCAAGACTTGGGGGGGGGCAAGAAGTGACTCAACACAGAGCTGCACACAGTTAACTAATCAGGTTTCCCAATCAAGGCAATTTCCTCAGAAGGCAACAGCTGGCCTGTCACCCCGGGTCCCCTGCACAGCTGCCTGTCTGCCTGGCTCACTGGTACATCTGTTACATAGGGGTTCTCTTTTCCCCTAAAACATTGTAGAGCACACTGGGACTTCTCAAAATCCCAATCCAAGTATATGAAGCTGTGGTGTGTGTTAGTGGGAACTGGGAAATGGTGTGAGTTAGTCAGAAAGAAGGAAAAGCATCCCAAAGGCAGTGGGTTGAGGCTATGATTTGAAGGAGGCAATGGGTGCTTAGGATGGATTGGGAGGGGGGTATATTCATTTCCTGTTGCTTCTGTAACAAATTACGACAATTTAGTGACTTAAACCAACACAAGTTTATTATCTTACAGTTCTGGAGGTCAGGAATGTAAAATGGTTGGCAGGGCTGGGTTCCTTCTAGAGGCTCTAGGGAATAATCCACTTCCTTGCCTTTTCCAGCTTCTAGAGGCCACCTGCATTCCTTGGCTCATGGCCCTCTGCTACCTTCAAAGCCTGCAATCACATCACTCTGACCTTTGCTTCTCTCCTCACATCTCCTCCTCTGCCTCTCCTGCTTCCCTCTTTTTTTATACCTGGATGATCCACATAATAACTATAAATGG
Organism: Balaenoptera acutorostrata; assembly: GCF_949987535.1. Taxonomy (NCBI): domain Eukaryota; kingdom Metazoa; phylum Chordata; class Mammalia; order Artiodactyla; family Balaenopteridae; genus Balaenoptera; species Balaenoptera acutorostrata. The sequence goes on along the minus strand of NC_080065.1, from coordinate 47,864,242 downwards.
AGTATAACCTTTAAAAATGGTGAATCACTATATTGTACACCTGTAACTTATGTAATTTTGTACATCAACTATACTTCAATTTAAAAAAATAATAACTGGATGATCCACGATAATCTCCATCTCCACATCCTTAATCACATCTGAAAAATTCTTTTGCCATGTAAGGCAATATATTCATGTGTTTGGGGGACTAGGACATGGATATTTTGCAGGGGAGGGTGGCAGGGGGCAGTATTCTGTCTACGACAGGATGTTGTGCTTTCATTTGGAATCTCACGGATAAGCCTCAAACACAGTGAGAACTGTGTACAGACAGAAGCACAAGCCTGATGGGCAGGACGCATTATTAGTCCTACCTTCAACCCTCACCTGAGTGAGGAAAGGTAGTGAGTGGACTTTTGGGTCAGGGCCTTGTGCTTTAGAAGCCCCACCACCACCACCAAAACACAAAGATTGTCCTTCTCTTCTTAGTCTCACAAGAAAGTTTTTTGAAAGTTTGGTAATTGACTGAGTGAAGGACAATTAAAGGAGAAGGAGGAATGGGCCGCACAAGCCCCCCAGGCCAGGTGGCACTGGGGACCGAGAGCCTTGGGGCATGGTGTGTCAGATGGCGGGAGAGGAGGAGGGAGTATCACAGCCTTTGCCTTTGCTTTTGTTTAAAGCTGAAACAATAAATTATCTACTAGACATGTCTGGGTAGACTGACTTCCCCAAATAACCACACACCCTCTCCCTCTTTTCTCTCCTGCTCCTGTGGTATCATTTTCAGAGGTGCTTAGAATGACTTGAAAAGCCCATGACAAAAAATGAGGTGTAGTGGAGGAAAACACACCCTTCCCGGCTCTCCAGGAGCTTGACTTGGTCCACAGTTCCATCCTGAGCCCAGACAGTTCCAGTGACCTGCCAGGAGTGCTGGGCACGGACCCAGCTCCCACCGACCCCAGCAGAACCACAGCACTGCTGGTTCCTGGGAAGCAGAGCTGGTCCCCAGCGGAGTGTCCTCCTGTAGCTTCTGGAGCACTTGCTTCTTGTCCCAGGGAACAGGCTGCAGGGCTCCTAAGCAGGAAGCTGGCCAGGCTTTGGGCATAGTTTGGTGTCTAGTTTTTAAATATTTAGACGTGGTATGTGCACATCTCCAGTTGTACTCTTGTCCTGAGTGCTTTAAGTGTTAGGACTTTTTCCTCCTGTCATCACTAAATCCATCACTGGAAGTATGTTAATGAACCAGACGGGTGGATGGTAGCCATCTCCTCCAAGCTACAGACACAGACCTAGCCAGGGAGGCATAAAGAACAGGAGAACGGAGCAGAGAGGACTCTGCTGGAGAATAAACATCTTTCAAATAAATTAAGGTGCCTTCAGTCCTAGAAATGTAAACTATAGTTTCTCTGCATATCAATTTAATGAATTCTATCTGAAGGCAAGAGATAACAGATTCGGAGTTCCAGTCACATCCTTTATGGTAAAGAAAACTGGATTTACATTAACAGAATGTCCATAAAACTCTTTAAATCCAATACTCTTTCATGTCACATGGTCTTCATCTCATAAATGATGCGGTGTTCTGGTCGTTTTGGAAGCTATTCCAGGAAAAATGTGTCTGATAAAGTCCTGGGAGGCCAGCAGCCGGGCTGCCTTGGGAGCATTCATCTGCCACTGCCTCCAATCCCTGCAATTTCTGTGCCTTGAGATCCATCCTGCAATAGGGAGGCTGACCAACCACGATCCATTGGCCCAAGCCATTCTTTCTGACATTTCCAGTACAGATTTTCAGTTAGGAAAAAGTGCTGTACAGATATAATAAAAATGTCTTTCTAGGGAAAAACTCCAAGAAGGGAAAATAAGAATAGCAAAGCCGATCAGAAAGATCATCTTAGCAGGAAATCCTCAACCCTTCAGCCAAGAAAATAAATGAGCACAGGTGATGGAGAGGAGAGGGGAGGGAAGCAAACAGGGCAATCACCCTTCACAGAGCTGGATGCAGACTCAGACAGCAGCTGTGGCCAGGGCACCAGGGTCTCACTTCCCCTCCTCAGCCACTCTGGGGACCCAGGACACACCTCTCTCCCCTTCTTCACCTTCTGTGGCCCTGATGCTCAACTCTATCTCCTGTTTTCTCTCCATCTCTCCAGCTTCATCCCCCACTTCCAATGCAAACACTTCGACATCTCTGCCAAATGTCTAAATAATGCACAGGGCATAACACAGGAACAAAGAAATAAAGAGAAAGCCAAAGTCTGTAGCTTTAAAAAAAAAAAAAAATCACTCTCTGCATACAGGAAACAGTTTTAAAACAATCAGCACACAACATTCCACACTTCCCCCTCAGAGCCCCCAGGCTCTTCTGAAAGGTTAGGAGAACACAGACAAGGTAGTATAAAGTCCTTTCCTTTCCTAAACAATGTAGTCTTTGTAAACCTAATATTAGGTTTCTGAAATGCTCTGTAAAATCCTGTGTCTCCCAGCTCTCAACTTCAAGAGTGCAATAAAGCTCCTGGCCACAGGCTCCTTTTTTTCTTCAAGGGCACATTTTCAGAATGAAGGGAGCCATCTCCTCCATCACCCAGTCTCTCCCTTAGCCATCACCTACTCCACTTCAGGGGTGCGCTTGTCCTTCTCCTCTGGGAGGCCTCTCGGAGGCTCTCCTCCCTCCCAACCCCTAATCTACCACCTTGGATTATAACTTGAGTTTTGCAACTGTCTCAGAACAATTCCCATTTCCCTGGGTCGAATGAAGACTTGTTCAGAGTACAAACCATTCCTCTCTGTCCCACCCAACCTCCACCCTTGTATATCCCCTAGTCCAGAGGCTTTTCAGGGTCCGGTAGATTCTGAGTTGGCCTTTACCCCCTGATTAAACGGCTGAGAGCTTGCTCCCTCCTGGGAAATGGGGGGTTTTCGGGTACTGCACTGAACAAAGATGTGTGCACATCTGAAAGAGCACAGGTTTCAGGGTCCGCCAACCTGAATTCAAATCCTGACTCTGCCACGCCTTGTAACCAGGAAGCTGCTTTACCTTTCTGCACTTGTTTCTCTGTCTGGAAAAAGGGAATAATAATACCTACTTTGTAGCACAGATAACAACAGGAGTGAATTAGATGATATATTTAGCTGGATGGGGCAAAAACCATTCACTAGGTCTCCTGGAGAGATTTCAGTATTTTTTTAAGAAAGAATATACTGTATTAAGAAAATCAGGGACTGGAGTGAGATCACAAAGGGCACGGTCAAGCCATAAAAAGTATTCGCTAAACTGGCTTCAAAAGAGGGTGAATGCTGATAAGGAGAGAATGCTGGGGTAGACAAGACAGAGCTGAACTAGTCTGTATAAAAAAAGAAGAGGAGTTTACTTTGGGGGTGCTGGAGAGGAGAACTGGGAGAGAGAGAAGCATGCATGGTTGGATGCAACGGGGAAAAAGAGAAATCAAAGGACCTCCTGTGGCAAAGTGCTTGAGAAAGTTCATTAGTAACAGCACTAGTAAGCTGTCTGTTGTAAGTGTGCGGTATACACCCTGTTTCACATCTCTCCGATGAAATCCTAGTAACATCTACACTGCTGACTCACACGGATTCTTGGGGGGGTTGAAGAAGGGCTTGGTCCTACCTCTAGGGTTCCAGAGAAGCAGAGGATGGGGCCGCTGAGCTTCACATTACATCCCAGAATTCCTTTACCAAAATCAAAATGGGTCTTATAGTTGACAAATTAATGTAGCATACAGTAGTTTTTAATTTTTTCCCAAAAATATTGTTCCAAAATCAATGTCATTTTATAATCAAGAAAATCCAAATAATTAAGAAACTTCTGGCTCATAGTAGGTACCTAATAAGTGATATTTTCTTCCTTCTTTTCCCCCATTTTTCCACTGTGGATACAGCAGGAGAGTGGGCGATATCCCACTAGGCTGAGCGGAGCTACAAGAGGGATGGAAAGGAAGACCAAAGATAGCCTCAGATGTCTGAAGTCTTGGCTAGAACCCACACATGCCCCTTCTCGGGCAAGAACTACTGGCTTGGACTTCCCTGGTGGCACAGTGGTTAAGAATCTGCCTGCCAATGCAGGGGACATGGGTTCGAGCCCTGGTCCAGGAAGGTCCCACATGCCGTGGAGCAACTAAGCCCGTGCGCCACAACTACTGAGCCTGTGCTCTAGAGCCTGCGAGCCACAACTACTGAGCCCATGTGCCACAACTACTGAAGCCTGTGCGCCTAGAGCCCGTGCTCCACAACAAGAGAAGTCACCACAATGAGAAGCCCATGTACCGCAACAAAGAGTAGCCCCCGCTCACCTCAACCAGAGAAAGCCCACTAGCAGCATCGAAAACCCAATGCAGCCAAAAATAAATAAATAAATAAATAATAAAAAATTCCCAGAAAATTATAAAAAAAAGAACTACTGGCTTGATCCCTGCTATTCCCATCGCTGCCACGTCGTTATTACTCAACTCACTATTTCTTCTATTCAGTTCCACAAACACTGTTTAGTACGTCTTCTCTGGGTGCCAGGGGAACCCCCCCTAATGAATAAAGTACTCCTTTGCCCTGAAGGAGATTACTATTTGGACGGACATGGCATGTACATAAATAACTGGGAAGTCCAGCTGAATGTGTGAAGTCCCTGAAGAAAAGGTAAAAGCAGCATTGGGTGTCCAGAGAAATGAGACAAGACACCAGTCTGGTGGAATCAAGAAAGGCTGCATGGAGGAGGTGGCATCCACAATGGACACTGAGGCCGGGTACAGTTTTGATAGGCAGGTTGGGAGTAGAGAGGGTACTCTAACACACCATGATGCAGTTTTAAGACTGGCCCTTACAACCACCACTACCACCTCTGCCAGCCAGGGCCCAGGCAGGCCTCTCATGTTTTACTGGATTCTACTGCACCCATCACCTCAGAGCCCTCAGCTCTGCTTCTCTTTTCTTATCACTTACAGATCAGAAGCAGAACACAAACCACGCATCTCAATGGCCAGCATCAAAAAAGTCTACAAACAATAAATGCTGGAGAGGGTGTGGAGAAGAGGGAACCCTCTTGCACTGCTGGTGGGAATGTAAATTGATACAGCCACAGTGGAGAACAGTATGGAGGTTCCTTAAAAACGAAAAACAGAGTACCATATGATCCAGCAGTCCTACTCCAAAAAAGATGAAAACTCTAATTCAAAAAGTTGCATGCTTGTGGTCATCCATGTACAATGCTTGGTGTCAGTCTATTTATCTCTTGTAAAAATAAAATACAGTGTGTGTGTGTGAAAAAAAAAAAAAAAAGAAGCCCATGCACTGCAAGAAAGAGTTGCACCTACTTGCCGCAGCAGCTAAAGCCCACACACAGCAATAAAAGACCCAACTTACTGATTGTAAGTAAATAAAATTGTTTTAAAATTTTTTTAAAACAAACAAAAAAAAACACAAAAAGTTGCATGCACCCCAATGTTCACAGCAGCACTATTTCCAATAGCCAAGACATAGAGGCAAACTAATTGTCCATCAACAGATGAATGGATAAAGAAAATTTGGAATATATATACAATGGAATACTACTCAGCCATAAAAAAGAATGAAATATTGCCATTTGCAGCACCATGGATGGACCTGGAGAATATTATACTTAGTGAAGTAAGTCAGACAGAGAGAGACAAATATTATAGGATATCGCTTATATGTGGAATCTAAAAATAATACAAATGAATCTATATACAAAACAGAAACAGACTCACAGACAGAAAACAAACTTACGGTTACCAAAGGGGAAAGGGGGAGAGGGATAAATTAGGAGTATGGGATTAACAGATACAAACTACTATACATAAAATAGATAAGCAATAAGGACCTACTGTATAGCACAGGGAACTAAATTCAATATCTTGCAATAACCTATAATGGAAAATAACCAGAAATATATATATATTTATGATCTGAATCATTTTTCTGTACACTTGAAACACAATATTGTAAATCAACAATATTTCAATTTAAAAAAGCACACATCTCAAAGCACCCAAGACACCTCCAGACTACAGCACTTCCCTGGGATCACTCAGCTCTCCTAGTTGTGTCCATCCCTTCTTTCCTTCCAACATGCCCCATTCTTGTCCCTACACTTGTCCTCTCAAAGCATCTCTTGTATCTAGGATGCCTGTTCATCTGCTCCTGATCCATCAATGACCTTTATTCAAACCTGCCCATTAGCGACGCTGGTGGTATAGCGGTGAGCATAGCTGCCTCCCAAACTTTCCCCTGACCACCAAGAAAATGTACCACCTACCAGAAAAGAAGGGGTTTCTTTCCCCACTGAGACACACTCTAACCAAAGCATTCCCTTTCTCTTTCAGGATTTTGCAAGATAATTTTACTCCACTCACTCCAAGAACATTTTGTTTCTAACCAGTTTGTTTATGCTCTGTATCTGTTTGTATTTGTACAATCACTGATGTGTTTCTTTTTCCTATTTCTGCCCTAAAACAAATCTAACTTAAGTGGCTATCACATGTGCCTGGAGGACTGAGGCCAGACCTGTTTCACTTGGTTTGCATAGTGTCTGGGACAGGGCAATGAAAGGAAAAGCACTCCATTAATACTGTCCAATGTTTGTGGACTTACGGTAAATATTAATTTAATATTTTCTAAAGCTTTTATTCTTTGCAACAAACTCTAGCCCCGGCAGATCTTCACGAGGTGGGTCAGAATTACTGTCCTCATATTCAATCCAGGAAACCAAGCACAAACAGGTAGGAAGATTCATGTAAAGCTGCACAGTCTGGTGGTAAAAGACCCTGGTACCTGGAGCTTCTGCCTGCTAGCCCAGAAAGCAAAGTGACAGGGACAGCACAGTGACATAGAGCAAAGCCAAACCTGAATTCTAATCTGGGCTCTGCTTCTTAAAACTTTTATGACTGTGAACAACCTCTCCAAGCCTCAGTGTTATCATCTGTAAAATTATATAATGATACTTGAGAGGGACACGCTCAGGATTAAAGGAGATAACAAAAGCTCGTAGAAGAATTCTTGCTAAATGGTATGCTCTCTCCAAACACGAGTTCTCGTTTTCTTTCTTTCTTGACCTTGTGAGAAATCCTAGAGCCCAAAAGACATGCCGTGTAGGAGAAAAGAGATCAAAATTGGAAGACGGTGCCATTTGGGAGCCCCCAGGAGCCCGTGACCAAAGCAGAAGCCGTGGTGTGAATACTTACAGGAAAGCTGGGGCTGTGAGCTAGAGCCAGAATCACTGCTCCTTGTCTGGGACCTTGATCACTGCTCATGATATATCCCTAGAATCATTTTCTTTTCTCTCCACTGGACCCTTGATCAGTGATAGATGTGGAGCGACAGTGGATACCGGCAGTGACCTAGAAGAACAATGCTTTCTAAACAGGAAAAATCCACTAAAGAGTGGTCTTCTCTCCGTGCATCCCGTGCCCACCTGCTGTCCCCACGACCCTCATGCTGCATAAAGGGGTCGCGCTGCCGAGCGCAGCACAGCAATTTGTATGGTTGGCACATCCTAAGGCTCCACAATTGGACAGCAAACTGCCCGATGCGAAGTTACTGTGCTGTCCCATGCCTGAGACCTGAAGCCAGCAACTCACCACACCCTGGTTTCTAAAGCACGCCACTTCCTGCCCTTCTCTACTAGCGACTAATAACAGAAGACAAGGAGGCTTCAGAGGTAACCCACTACATCAAAAGCACCTAAGCCCAAATTAGATGCTTCCAAGCCCTGTGTTCTCAGTTTATGCCCCTAATGCTGGTTTTCAGAGCTAGTGAAGTCAATAAACACAGACGGATTGCCCAGGCTCTAAGAACAGATATTAGTAACACGAACGTTGCCTTTTGCACCGTGTTAAAGTTCTTGTGAATCAAGCTCATCTTCTCTGAAAACACAGCAAAAAGAGTATTCAGCTAGTCACAGGACAGACAATGGAATTCAAGTCGCAGAATGAAAAGTCCTTTGGTAATGTATCTTGGAGAACTCCCAAGTCTAATTCAAAGTTTTGCTTATTTTGACCAGAGATGGGGGTTAGCAATTATCACTTCATCCATTGTACCCTGCATGGATTCCAAAGAAAATAAAGCAAAAATTCAGTACAATTTTTTTTTCAATCTAGTCTTCTGTGAAAAATAAATAACATGGTATCACAATAGGAATGAGTGTTTCTAGAGATTTTGATTATTTTGGATCCATGGTCTGAAGTCTTTACATTCCACAGGAAGGCTCTCTTAGACTATGAAATCTTCTAATTTGGTGTGACAGAACCATACACAGGGAAACCTATCAAAGAACATTATCTAGCTCCACAGCTTATTTCAAACATGTAGATCATTCATTCCTTTTCCCCAGTTCTCCTTATTCCTTGGGTTGATCTCTTTTGACTCTCTCAAAATCCATCCAGCAGTTTACCAGACTCTCTCCCAATGACATGTTCAGAAAAGAACTGTGTTAGCTGAACTACCTCAAATATCTAATGGTGCTGGGTGCTCTAACCATCCCCTCCAGTGATCCTCACAAACTGAGTAAGACTCAGATCCCTTACCCTTAGCAGCCCGCCCAGCCCTAGGAAAAAATGATACTCTTACGTGGTTCCTCTCCTGTGCCCGCCCACTGCCATCACCTAAGTTCAAGCTCTCTTGATCTCTCATCTAATCTCTTGCACTAGCCTTCCTGTTTGGAAGATCCACATCTCATTTCTCCCTACTTCAATCTAACCTCCACCACTTTTTGATTAAACTTTTTAAACTCAGCTCTGATTGTGTCGTTGGACTGCACAGAACCATCCCTGGACCCCCCTTCCTACTGAACTGAAATATGGATTCCTCAACAGCCATTAAGGTCCCACATGACCTAACCCCAATCCACCCTTCTGTCCCCATCCCCCTCTGCCTCTTAAGAGCCACCTCCAGCCAATATGGACTTCCCACAGTTTCCTGACACAATTAAGTGTCAGTAAGTATGCTTTTGTGACTACTTATGTGTCCAGAGTTCCAATTCAAATCATGCTAAATCAGTAAAAGCTAGGTATGACCTAAGAAATACTATATTCCATTGGTTCTTCACTCTGGCCCATTCTTTCCTTTAAAATCATCCCGACAGTCCATTCTTCCTATGTGGTTGCTTGTTCCTCTGCCTTTGACAATTCTGCTCCCCAATCTAGTATTTGAGCTGCCATCTTGGTTCTAATAGGTTGTTATGGGTTAAACTGTGTGTCCCCCAAAAAAGATATATTGAAGTCCTAACCCTCAGTACCTCAGAATGCAATCTTATTTGGAAACAGGATCGTTACAGAGGTAATCAAGTTAAAGTGAGGTCATTAGGGTGGGTCTTAACCCAACATGACCGGTGCTCTTCTGAAAAGGTGAAATTTGGACAGGAACAGAATAGCTAGGGGGAGGACGATGTGAAGAAACAGTAAAAGACAACCATGGGAATGGAGCGATGCATCTACAAGCCAAGGAACACCAAGGATTACCAGAAGACACCAGAAGCCAGAAAAGGCAAGGAAGGATTCTGCCTTAGAGCCATCAGAGAGAGCATGGCCCTGCCAACACCTTGAGTTCAGACTTCTGGCCTCCAGAACTGTGAGACAATACATTTCCATTGTTTTAAGCCACCCAATTTTTGGTACTTTGTCACAGCTGCTGTAGGAGACCAATACACAGGTCCCCTCCATTCTCTTCTTAGGACTTCTGACTACTCACTGCCTCTTCTCCTTTATTTCGCTTAGTGTCACTCTTTCCATACCAGAAACTGGCTACCTCCAGGCTTTATATTCCTCACGTTAATTTTACTATAACTTTACAATGTATATTTATATTTTAAAAGCTACTCCAAAAGTTTTCCCCAACATGTTTTAAAGAAACATTTAAGTTACCTCTTTAACATCCTAATTCAGACAATACTGGCCCTCCCTTAGCAGGTGCATCACCTCTACATCCTAAGTCACCTTCTGGGAGAGAGAGAGGGCAGCCCATCACACCCCATCACCTGCACCAGCATCTTTAGTGCGACTAATCAGGAGGATTTTCTGGAAAATCAGTAATTCCAAGACCCCTTGGGAGAACCAACTCACAGTAAGTCCTGGTTTTGTCTAAACCATCCACATGTAGTATCCTCTGCTTTTTCCAGGATTCCACCTTGTAACTAGCAATGTCCTAGGATTACTCAAGCATAAGCCAAGTGGTTTATCTGTTTGGCAAACATATGCACTCAGTGCCCACTATGAACAAAGCGCTATGCTAGACACTAAGAGGGAAAAGATAAGAGGTTGATTAACAAGACACAATCACTGCATGTAAAGTTGCTTATGATGAATGGGAGAAAGACACCCACACATATACTAGGAGGGTTGCAGAGAAAGTGTTAGCACAGAAGCAGTCCTTCTCCAGATCCAAAACTGGACCCCAGAATAGAGTTGCTTTCAAGTCCCACACTAGAGGTATGTGTGGTAAACAGAATAATGCCCCCCTAAAAGAGGTCTACATCCTAATCCCCAAAACTTGTGAATGTGTTACCTTACAAGGTAAAAGGGACTTTGAAGTTGTGATTAACTTAAGGATATTGAGCTGGGAAAATTATCCTGGATTATCTGCATGGGCCCAAAGGAATCACAAGGGTCCTTATAATGCAAAGAGGGAAGCAGAAGAGCTAAAGTCAGAAGAAGAAGCTGTGATGACGGAAGCAGAGTCAGAGAGAAAGAGGTTAGAAGATGCTACATTGCTGGCTTTGAAGATGGAGGAAGGGGCCACAAGCCATGGGATGCAGACAGCCTCTAGAAGTTGAAAAAGGCAAGGAAACAGATTCTTGCTTTAGAGCCTCCAAAGAAACACAGCCCTGCTGACCTGTTTTGGACTTCTGACCTCCGAAACTATAAAATGACAAATCTGTGTTGCTTTAAGCCACTAAGTTTATGGTAGTTTGTTACAGCAGCAATAGGAAATTGATACACATGGTTTTCCTGGGGACAGGATGGTGGGCTGAATGACAAGTACGTTTTTCAACCTGCCCAACTACCGACCCACTCTAGCCCTTGGCCCTAAATACCAGGGAATCTCTAAGAGCTCTCCAACTGCCCCAGGTCCTGAGGAATGGGACAAGGTCCCCCTGTGACCCGCTCATGTCAGTCAGCATTTGTTCCAACCCCTGCGGTGCCACCACTGGAACACATGGCCTGGACTAAAGGATGCTGATATAAAGAGAGCCGTAATTTATTGACTATCTGTCCCACGGTGGGTATTCTGCTAAGCCCGCCAAATATACTACCTCTAATTTTCCCAATTACTCTACAGCGTGAGTGGTTATATTCCCATTTTAAAAATGAAAAAAAACTGGGCATTAAAGACACAATATGAGTTGCCCTAAGTTGCAGAGATTTGAGCCCTAGTTTATCTGACTCTAAAGTCCGTTCCTTTCTGCCTCTACCCTAATGTTTCGGAGGTGCCTAAAATGATGATCCCCTATGTTTGCATCATTCCAGTTCCTCAGGTTTCACTATCTTGTGTAACAGATGAGTAGTAACTCAATTTCACTAACTTCTGTTCCCACCTGAATGGCACAAGCCCTCCAGCCTCCTGTCAGTCTCACCAGTTTTCTCCGATAGGACCCAGGACATGTCTCCTGGGCTCACAAATAGCCCTCACCATCATATTCCTCCTGGAAAGCCCTGGGAAGACAGTGACTGAAGTCTGATGTATTTGCCAGTGCCGATGTTGTCTGACAGCATGATGCCTGAGGCGGGGCTGCCTCTGCCTTCCCAGCAGCCCTCACCAAGCTGAAGCCACGCTGAGCTCTGCGCTGAGGCTCGGAGAAGAGCTTTCTCCCTGCTCTGTGCATTGAGCCCCGAAGCAGCACCACTTGAACCTCTATGTCTCACAAAGTCCCTCCCAAAACAAGCCCATCATCAGCCTGCAGCCCTCTCTCTATAAAACTCCTTTCCGTTTGCTTATCACACTCCTCACCACTCTCCCTCCTGCCCTCCTCTTCAGAGACCCCTACCTTCCCTTATCCATCAACTGACCCAATCCCTGCCGATGGGTTGCCAGAGCCACCCTGGCCTAAGAAACGCTGAGACATGTGGATCATCTGAAACCTGGGTCAGAGCAAACTGGAATGAACCCAAACGTATATACGGTGTGTGAAATTTACATGCATTTCACATCCATTGTCACACTTTGTCTTCACAGTAATTCTCGGAGGAAGTGATATCATCCTCTTGTTATAGAAGAAAAACCTGAGACTTGAAAAGTGAAGGGGTTTGTCCAGTGATGCTAATAAATGGAGGAGCCAGGACTGAATTCAAGGCTGTTATGCCTCAGCCCAGCGCCAGTTGCACTCTACCACCCGCGGAGAAGGTCGGGGCCCTGGGACGGCAAGCCTAGTGGAGACCTTGAGAACGGACACTGCCCCTGGGCTTGAGCAGACCACTGGGGGCTTCAGAGGCAGCATGACTCTTCGAGAGAAAAGCTGTAACTCAACCCTCTCCTCCTCCAAGAACAATAAGCGTGCCTGTCTCCCCAGGACAAGCAGGCATTCAAGGAGAGAGACAGCAGCTCGGCCAAGGAAAACCTGCTGTGCGTGTGGGAGGACTATGAGGAGAGAAGCTTTTCCCTTTCTGTAGGAGACCAGCCTCAGGGGTCATCTATCTCCCCCAAAGTGTAAACTAGACAAGTCAGAAAGGTCCCGGACCCAACTGAGCAAAGAAACTTACGAAAAAAAGAAAAGAAAAGAAAAAACAATAAAGATTGTGGGCTAGGACTTTTATAAGTTAAAAATAATGTTTGGCTCTCCATTCAGGCTAAAGGCTTGTTTTCCATGTTCACTAAAATAGACCATGGCAAAGATAATAAATATATAAAGAATAAAACTTTATCTGGAGTCTGCAGGCTTCCTCCAAATTATACTCAGTGTGGTGAGGTACAAAGAGCCCTTTACATAAACTCTTGTAGTTTAAGCTTCTCCAGGGAAATCATGTCCCAAGTCTGACTGATACTCTGCTCTTTTAGTCACAAAGACAGGACTGAGGTCCCAGAAGTGCCAGGTGGAAGAGGGGAAGAAAAAGGGTTTCTCAGCCTCCAGTGGGAGCAAGAGATGAGGGCAACCCAGTCTTTTGTAAACTCCCGTCTAGAAAAGCCAAGGGATGTGTGAAGACCACATTCTGAAGCAGGGGCTGCGTGGCTGAATTTGAATTTCAGGACAAAATGTGCAGTTCAAGAGAAGAGCAGGCAGGGACTTCCCTGGTGGCTCAGTGGTTAGGACTCCGTGCTCCCAATGCAGGGCACCCGGGTTCGATCCCTGGTCAAGGAACTAGATCCCACATGCATGCTGCAACTAAGAGTTTGCATGCCACAACTAAGGAGCCGGTGAGCCGCAACTAAGAAGCCTGCCTGCTGCAACCAAATAAATTAATTAAAATATTTGTAAAAAATAGGTTTCAAAAATTTCAAAAAAAAAAAGAGAAGAGCAGGCATTTTCCTCAGCATGGTCTTTCCCACATCTATGGGATTATCACAGGACACATGTGAACCCCCAGAACACCCCACTGTAACCCTCCTCTTGGTCCCGTTGGCGAAGGAAGTGGGTTCTAGATTGGACATTCCATGAATGTTTTATCACTGCTGTGTGCCCAGGACTTAGAAGAGCTCATGGCAGATTGTAGGTGCTCAATAAATAAATACTGAAAGTATGGATGAATAAGGATATCAGCGAACTCACGTCATGCCCCTATGCTCCCCTTCCCCCGTTTCTCAATAATCCAAGTAGCAGTTACAGCCAATTTAGGATCCCACAGAGGTTAACAGTCAAGAGGAACTTTTTTTAAAATTGAAATATAGTTGATTTACAAGGTTGTGTTAGTTTCAGGTATACAGCAAAGTGATTCAGTTTTATAGATATATAATTCTTTGTCAGATTCTTTTCCATTATAGGTTATTACAAGATACTGAATACAGTTCCCTGTGCTATACAGTAAATCCTTGCTGTCCACCTATTTTATATATAGTAATGTGTATATGTTAATCCCAAACTCCTAATTTATCCCTCCCTACCCCCTTCTCCTTTGGTAACTGTAAGTTTGCTTTCTATGTCTGTGAGTCTATTTCTGTTTTGTAAATAAGTTTATTTGTATTGTATTTCTAGATTCCACACATAAGTGATATCATATGATATTTGTCTTTCTCTGTCTGACTTACTTCACTTAGTATGATAATTTCTAGGTTCATCCATGCTGCTGCAAATGTCAATGCTTCATTCTTTTTTATGGCTGAGTAATATTCCATTGTATATATGTACCACTTCTTCTTTATCCATTCCTCTGTCGGTGGACACTTAGGTTGCTTCCATGTCTTGGCTATTGTAAATAGCACTGCTATGAACATTGGGGTACATGTATCTTTTCAAATTACAGTTTTCTCTGGATCTATGCCCAGGAGTGAGATTTCTGGATCATATGGTAGCTCTATTTTAAGTTTTTTAAGGGATTTCCATACTGTTTTCCATAGTGGTTGCACCAACTTGCATTCCCACCAACAGTGTATGAGGGTTCCCTTTTCTCCACACCCTCTCCAGCATTTATTGTTTGTAGACTTTTTGATGATGCCCATTCTGACCTTTTTGAGGTGATACTTCCTTGTAGCTTTTATTTGCATTTCTCTAATAATTAGCAGTGTTGAGCATCTTTTCATGTGCCTGTTGGTCATCTGTATGTCTCCTTTGGAGAAATGTCTATTTAGGTCTTCTGCCCATTTTTTGATTGGGTTGTGGGTTTTTCTGATGTTGAATTGAATGAGCTGTTTGTATATTTTGGAAATTAATCCCTTGTCGGTCCCATCATTTGCAAATATTTTCTCCCAGTCCATAGGTTGTTTTTTAAGAGGAATTTTAAAAGGATGATTTGATTCATAAAATGCAACCTCTCTGAAATGCTTTGAGGCTACCAACTCAACCCAGAAGAACCAAAAGCTCAACAACTATGGAACCAAACTTCCTGGCCGATAAGTTTCTCCATTATTCTAAGGGTATTATTTGATTTTTGATACATCAAGCTGATAGAATCTGCTTCCTTCAAAATGTTCCAAGTGGTATTGATTATTGATACTCCTAGAGCAACCCACCAATTTTAAAAAAAAAAAAGTAGCCTCTTTGAATTTACCTGTTTCTGCCCTTCATCATTCCCCCAGTCCTGGTGGTTAAAATCTTGATGCCCACACTAATGCCACTGTTTCTTCTTAGGCCAAATGCAATGAACCCAGGCTGTCTGGTCTTTCCTTTGTATTGCCTCTCATTCATTCCGACATTTGTGGTACTTGTCTACTTGATCTGGCTGCTCTCCAGACTCACCCCTTCCACCCATCTAACACATCCCAGCTGAATTTATGTTCAAAAAAGAAAATCTGAGCCCTACTACCTCTCAAACTTATCTCCTGACTATTCACACGCAGAGAGCCTGTTGTGGTCATCACAGACTTTGGGTTGTCCCCAAACACACCAGGTACATTTCCACACATATCGGATACATTTCAGTCTATGCTACCCTCCCTGCCATGACTGTCCCCTCACTTCCTCTTTACTCATCAATGTCACATTTATGTGATGAAATTGGAAAAAGGTTAGGACTTGAAGTCATATACTAGCTGCGTGGTCTTAGGAAGGTTATTCAGCTGTGCTAAGCGTCAGTTTCCTGACGCTGTAAAATTAGAATAGTGAAAATCATTATAATACACAGCAGGATTGTTGTGGGAATTAAAGCCCTGTTATAAATTCTGAGTACAGTGCCAGCCACTCAGTAGGATACAAAGGTTGTTCACCTCATTCTCTTTTTTTGAGTCTCTGCTTCCTTATCCATAAAATGAGGATACTAATAACATCCTCCTTGAAGGATTTTGCAGTGATCACATGGGACGTTTTTACCACCTTTTCTTCTGAGGCTGACTCACAGGAGCCCGCACCCGGATACCTTCCCCAGGTGCCTTGGTCTGCGGCCACTCCTGCTGCCTGGACCATTCCACAGGTATTTAGCATACACAGTCTTGAGATTTGGGGTAGCAGGTGTGCCGGGCTTTGTTTTGGCTTTCTCATCCATTCTTACCTTTCTCATCTGACTGAAAGCCCCTGAGCCAGGAACTATGTCTTCTAGCAGCTCAGTTTCCATGGATCCTTACACACAGAAGGGAGTCAATCTTACTGCCCATGGCTGCTGCTGCTGGGGATGGGGATGGCGATGGGGGTGGAAACTCCAAGGGGTACCAGCTCTGGCTAAGTGTCCTTCTATCTTGGAAGCCCAAAAGCCTATTGGAGACTGTTTTTCCTTCTCACCCATGAAGTGGGAACCATTCTGCCAGATACTGCTGAGAAATGAGATCCGCAGAAGAAATAAGGGAAGAATCTGTTTATTGCTCTGCTCACCCATCAGTACATTCCAAACGTGCATGATAAACCCTTTCTTCTTCCCTGGAGAAGGAAGGTGCAGAAGGAGATACAGGTCCTGACACTGCAGAGCTGCTTCTTGTTTTGAGGGAGTACATCTCCTTGAGGGCTGCGCTGGCTCCAAAGCTTAATGAGGGCTTTAACGACCCCCTCGGAACTCAACCACTCAGGGTGATACCTGCTCAGTTCCCAAAGAGCTATCATTTCAGCGGTCACACAGAGTTAAGCTATCTCCCTTGCACTATTTTTACGTCTGCCCAGTACAATTTTTTGCTCACTCCCTACTCAACAGGCCAGCCAGGATTTTCTTGCCTGGGAGCTGCGGCCTCTCTCTCAAACACCCTGGATTTAAATTAAGCAACATTCCCTCTACCTCCCATTTCTTCAGAACCGGCTCTTCCTTGACATTGATGAGAACCAGTTGAGAGTCAGGTTGGTAAACGCTAATGCCCATGTCCATCTCTCCCCATCATTCACCTTCACCACCTGCCACAGAGCTGAATGAACGAGGAACTGATACCTTTCAGGCAACATGAGATCCAAGGGCAAAAATGCCCACATGTATACATTAGAAGTCAACTGAGTTGTTCTCGGTGTTTCCTTCTCTCTCAAATAAGTAGGGTCAGAGAAATCCTACAAACTTGTGTGAAGTTTCATTGTGTGAAATCTTCACTTGTGTGATGATTTTATCTACCAATGAGCTGGGACTAAGAAGTATATAGGGAAAGTTCCAGAAGGCAAGAAACCTGAGTCCTGCTCTCACAAATAAATGTGGAGGGGCAACCTCAGGCAAGTGTCAGTTGCTTCTTGCTCCTCACCTTCATCATCTTACCTCATTTCCTGAGTGCAAAGGGCAACAGCCTCCTTGCCTGATAGAAGGGGCCTGGATCAGGCGAGCTCTTGAGCTGCCTTACAGCTCTGGAGTCTGTAGCTGGCTTGGGAATAGCAGGAATAATGGCATGTTACAGAAGCTCTAACGCAATGATTCTCAGCTGGGGTTAGCAGAGGGGTGAGAATCTTGGTTGCCGTAATGGGGAGGAGGGGGCATGTGGATGGACAGCGTGCTACTGATATCTAGTGGGTGCAGATACGGCTAAACAGGGGATAATACACAGACAGACCCTCAACAAAGACTCACTGGGCCCAAAATGTCAGTAGTCCTGAGGTTGATATACCTAAATTAACCAAACCAGGATTGGGGGGGAAGATGGTGAAGTGAGTGTTGGAGTCCCAACATCCTTCTACCCTGAAGTGAGCCAAACTTATTATGAAGGTATAAACCTGGAGGTGGAGGAGGGGGAAAATCTTGTGCTTCAGAGAAGAGAAGGGCATCATTTATATACATAGAAGTCAAGAAGTTTCTGCTAAAGGGTGGATGGATCCAGACTGAGGGAAAACACTGACTCCTGAATCCCAATTTTCCTTCCCTAGGAATTGATGGGACTCTTCGTGTAAGCAAAGGAAAACCTGTCAGGATACTCTATAGTCCCTCATGTGGAGGGTTGAGAGCTGGAAGCAGGGCAGGCTGAGGGGCAATCAGGAAGACCTGCCTCCACTCTGTGTCCGTATTGCCCCAGCTCATGGGCAGCATTCCAGTTAGCTAAGCCAGGAGGCCCAAGAGCAAACACAGACACACCAAACCGAAAGCCTGCCAGTGGAAACAGGAGAGAGTTCTCTGCACGGGGATCCTCTTGATCCATGGACTCGGTCTCTCCATCCTCCTTTCATCAGCACCTTCTTCAGCTTCACTGGTCAGTTGCTCCAGAACAGAGGTGGCACCCATGGGCGCCAACTCATGCCCATAGGTGAAGTCTGGTTGCAGAAACCTGGCAATGGGTGTAGCAACTTCCGCAGCACAGAAAATAAAATTCACAGAGATGAATTTTCCTCACTGTGATGCTTCAGGTTGCCAGGTCCCTCCAGCATCTCCCCAGTCTGCTAGATCACTACAAACATCATCTAAAAGCACCAGCCCCTGAGCTGAACATATGGGAGGATGAATCTGCATCCAGGAGGATGTGACAGGACCCAAACAAACACAGCCATCCTTTTTAGAGTAACTACTATGCTGGAATGGTCCTCTTCTCATTCAAGGATGAGTAAACAAAAAACAAAACAAAAAACATAGGGACCATGAAAGTATTCTGCAGCATGAAAGAGAGAGGCAGACAGCACAAAAGAGGTAGAAGAAAGCAATGTGGTAGTAAATCTTTAAATAGAAAGATTTACTGTTTAAAAAAAAATTTAGACAGCAGTTGCTTTCTTTGTTAATAAAATTAACACAAACTCTTAATTTTAAGAAATAAAAGGATGAAAGGATTAGACATAAAAAAAAGTTAAAAAGAAGCCTGCAGAGTTAAGAAAAGGATGTAATAAAAATACTACAGCAGAATTTAAATCAATCTTTAAAAGAGCAGCATTGAGAATGCAGAAAATTGAATCATATGTAGAAGATAAACAAGAATTTCACCCAGATGCAGAGCATAATGACAAAGAGAAGAAAAATACTGAAAGGGGAAAGAATCTGTATGGGTGACGAAAGCACCCCAATACAAGGATGATTAGTTCTCTTTCACAAGAGACCAGCACAAGTAAATTGGAAGTAATATTATTAAAAGAATGTCAAAGAAGAACGTTTCCAGGAATTGAATAAGGATTACCTCGACCAAAAGAGTATGGTGGTAACTGACGTCTGAGGCCAGGTCATAGACATGCCGTGCGTTCTCTGCCTTGCTCTTGGTACACTGCCTCTTGGAACCCAGCCGCCACGCTGTGAGAAAGGCAGCAGCCGCGTGGAAAGGCCACGTGCAGGTGTTTCGGCTGATCACTCCAACTTAACGTCCCAGCCACAGGCAGGATTAAATGCCAGACGTGTGAGTGAGCCTTCAGATAGCTCCAGCCCCCAGCCAGCAGGTCACCTCCGGCTTTCAAATGCCCCCGAAGGACAGTGTGTGCGGCAAGATGAGCTGCCCCCCGCCAAGCCCCCGCCAAGCTGCAAGTTCATGAGCAAACTCAGTGACGATTGTTCTTTTAAGCTGCTCTGTTTAGGGGGTTCATTACACAATGGTAGACAACTTAAACCAACCAATAGCTTCCCAACCGAAAGGAGTTAAAACAGGTATTAAGCCCAGTGGCTCCTGCACCGTGACTTGCCGTGACTACCTCAGAAGGGAGATGTGAGCATGCGGGGAGGCGGGGGGAGCAGGGGGTTCATCTGGGGATTCAGGTTCGTGTCCTTCCCCCCCACCCCCTTCGTATCATGGAAGGGGCTGCCACTGAGCTGCTCTGGGGCCTGAGGACACTAAATCTCCAGAGCGTCTCTCCCAAACGCCTGTGCGGTTATCTAAGAAACTCCTGGCGACATCCTAGGGGTTGAAAGATCTTTTAGACAAGTTCTGTACGCATATACACACACAACACCGCCAAGTTATTTATGTGACTAACACATCCTTGGAGAGTTCTTTTCCAATGGTTCCAGGAGCCAGTTAGATGGGATAAACAAGGGGGGTTGTCCTACAATCCTTTAAACCAGCTTTGAACTGAGGCAAACTGCAACTCCCCAAGATATTGGGGGAAGAAAGGGGCAATGCCAAGCACCGGGGGATCTGAATTTTCTTGGCTACCGATGCCCCATTCCTTGTGGTTCCCGAAGTCTTCCTTCACTGTTTCCTGTGGACCGTGACTCCCCACCTACCTTGGGCCATCCCCACCAGTAGGACCTGGGGCAGCGCCCAGGAGCTGGTAAGAAACGCTTCCAGGCAGCTCCATCTCCAGTCCCGTCTGGGCTGACTCCTGCCTAACGTGCTCCCTCTGAGAGAGCGAGAGCGGCTGTGTAAGACACACGACACCACCATGTGACTTAGAGGCTGGGGGCAGGGAAAAGGAAAGCGCTGAACCCTTCAAACACAAAAACAAGGGGTTTAATACGCAGTGGCCAAGTATACAAAGTTTACTCCTGCCCACCAAGTGGCCGCACACAGCCCACTGAAAACAGAGGTGTCCCCTTTACGGCAGACAATGAACTTCAGTGGAACTTAAAAACGAGGTAGAAGAGAAACAAAATTTGCCCGTGTGGCTCGGCAAACAAGGCAGGGGGAGTGGAGGAGACCCTCACCAGCCTTTCTGCTCTCAGGCCCCAGGATCACGTCTGCACCTGGCCCCGCTCCCCTCCAGGCAAACCCCAGGGCCAGGCCTGCTCTCCGTCACCATCACTCTCCGTGCTCCCCTCAGCCTGCTGACCGGGCAAGTCTTCGCCACCTTTTCCTGACTGACCATGACGACAAGTGCAGAGGCCTGCTTTAATTTAAGAGTTTTATAGCAAATTCTAGGAGGAAACTGACAGAGGGCCTCAATAATAATCAACAAAGGAGAGTAACAGACATCTAGAAATCTTACCGAGTTTTAACACCTCAGGAGGAGGTGGACCTGGGGCAGGGTTGCATGGGAGGGATTGGCCGCGTCCTCCCTGCAGGGTCCCAGAGGAACAAGCGCTGAGTAGTGGATCATCCTCTAACCGCCTTCTCTGCTCTGCTCTGCCACTTCCTCTGACGCTTCCTCATGGTCTTCATTGTCAGATGACAAATATATATATATATATATAAAGTAATATTTTTAGATAATGCACCCACAAGAAACCATTGTTCACTTAATCCTTCCCACTTTACATGTCAGGCTGGTATAATTTGAAACCCCAAGGACTTATCATCTGGATGATCACCAGGCTGGAGGATTTTCCTGCTCTTTCTAATTCTTTCTTTTTTTTTTCCCCTCTGCTGCCTCTAGCCAAGAACATCTTTTTCTTCCCCAAGATATCAACATAATTTTTTGAGCCTCTACTCTCTACCTGGCTTTTAGTCTCCCATGCCCTGGTACTCTCCACCCAGAGTCGTACCAGCCCCTCTTCCCACGTCCTGCGTAACAGACTTCACTTCATACCACCAGGGATTCCTGGGTCCCCCAGGCCTTCAGTGGTGCCATTATATGGAGTCTCCACTTGCACCCATGTGCTCAGGAAGGTCTCAGGATTAGCTAAGGACTGAATTAGCTAAGAATACCCACAGCCTGTAACACGGAGAGAAATAACGGTAAATCATTCAAACATCAGCTATGGCCCTAACAGAGGCTTTGCATCCAGTGAGTGAATTCGTCTGCCTGCTGTAGAAAAAAAGGAATGATTATAGCTAACACTTAATAGTTCTTTCTATATGCCAGGCACTGTTCTAAGCATTTTACATACATTAACTCATTTTGATCCTGATACCTACCCTGTGAGGTTACGGTTATCCCCATTGTACAGAGAAGAATTTGGGGCCCAGAGAGATCAAGCAACTCGCATGTAAGTCTCCCAGCTATAAATGGCAGAACGAGGATTCAAATTTGGGCAATCTGGCTCCTGAGTTTGAACTCTTAGCCATTATGCCATACTGCCAATAAGACCTAGAAGAGAAGGATCTGGGGAAAATCCAAGATCACCCTTCATAGTAGAAAGTACAATAAATAGAGCCAGAAATCAGCAGTGGCATAAAATAGCCACGTGATGTGTGACAAAATATCTAACTCCCTCCACTTAAGTTTCTTTGTCTGTAAAATAGGAAGAACTATACTAACTCTCAGGATAAATGTGAGGATTAAATAAGAGCATATGGGCATAAAGGAAAGGTGTTTTAGGAATTGCACTCCATTGCTTAATAAGAGAGGCCAAAAATAACAGATGCTTCAACAAGATAAAAATTTCTTTAGCTCACGAATTTAAAAAAAAAAAAAAAAGAGGTGGAGGTAGGCAGTCTTCGGCTGGTACTACAGCTCAACACTATCATTAGGGATCCAGATACCTATCTTTTGCTACAATCCTTTGCACCACCCTCAAGGTTGCCTCATGATCCAAGATGGCTGCTGCAACTCCAGCCATCATGTCTACTTTCCAGGGGAAGTGGGGAGTTAAAGATTTTTAAAAGCCTGCATTAGTTGACTGTCTCCCTTTTAAGGCACTTTCCAGAATTCCCAGCCAACAACTTCGTACAGTTCGTTAGTTGGAGCTTAGTCACGTGACCATATCTAGCAGCCAAAGAAGCTGGGAAATATGGCCTCATTACGGAGCACACTGCCATCAGAATGAAATCAGGGTTCTGGTACTAAACAAAAAGGGGATATGAAAATTGGTTAGGCAAAAGCAGTCTCTGGCCATAGAAGGGCTCTAAATTTTATTGAGTATCAACTCCCTGCCATACAATTCACATAAATTCTTTTCATTTAATCCTCATAGTAACCCAGAAAGATTTGAAAGTTATCATTATATTTACAGATAAATAAATGGGATCAGAGAGAATAAGCAAGCCAGCCCCACACACGGGGAAACATTTAAACCAGATCTAACTTCAAAACTTGAACTCCATCCACAACCATTCAGCCGTCAAAGTTTCCTCCAAGGAAAAACATTTTGCCAAAGTTCAAACACCATGCACATCTTCCAGACTTCTGTTCCATCAATACTTAAAATTATCTCTCAATTTCTTCCCTGGAGAATGTGAAGGAGTAACTTCAACTACATTGTAAGAACTACAGAAATAGAGCTGCATACCATTTCAGTCGGTAACATTCATGAACACACACACACACGCACGTGTCCCAGTTACTGATGTATCCATACTTTAAGAGCACTTCCTGGCCTCTCTCTCCGCAGGCCTAAAATGGTGTCTGTGCGGAAAGCAAACTATCAATGGGATTAATACCTAGGCCGCAAGTTCCAGCCCCCTTTCCTGCAGCCACAGATTGTTTATATCAGAAAGAAAAGATAATCTTTATGTTTTCTATCCTTTTGATCAGCTCTGAAAGGAGGAACGGCAGAGAACACAGACGCACCGCATCGGAGCCTGTGACTGCACGCGCACGCTGCATCCGCTCCAGAAGTCAGAGCGTTGGAAGAGCGAGGAGGTGCAATGCGAGGGAGGGCGTAGCCGTGTCTAAACAGCTGGGAGCAGGCTCTTCAACACTTTGTGCTCAGTCTCAATAGAAGCTTCCATGCATTTCGCTTCCCTGCCTAAATGGAAGACAATCCCAGTTTGCACAAACTGGGCGTAAGCTGTTGCCGTTACAGTCTCTTCCTACGAAGTGTCCTTCAGGACATGCAGACTCACTCCTGAAGGTGGGACCCTCGTGCTTTGCAGCCATCCAGCATCTCAAGACAAAAGGCTTTTCAAGTGCCCTAGAATACTACTCCCCAGCCCCACAGCGGCACGCACTTTGGAAGAATTCAGGTCTTTTCTTCCGCATCAGAGATGCGCATATGATCTATTAGGATTCTTTCCCGAGAGCTGATTTTGAGAAGGGAGAATGGGGACAACACAAAGGTGGACAAAGGCAGCCTGGTGCTTAAAGGTGAACTTCTTCACCTTTCCAATTTTTCTTTCGGATTAATCTGAAAATTCTTCATACACTTAACACAGCTTTTTCTGAAGGAAAGAGAGTCTTGATGACTGAAGTAAGAGGTAAAAAGAAAAGTCTGGGAAGGGGGTGGTATTTTCAAAGTACAGAAAGCAAGAGGAAGGGGGCAGGGTGGAGGAGACAAAAGAGACATGAGAGAAGAGGCATCTGACAGTCGGCGCAGGAGGGGGTGGGCGTGCGGGGGACATCTCGGAAGCAAGAGAGAGAATTGAAAGGAAGCCTAGGACTCTCTATCTCTCTACTGCACGGCATCCCCTGGAACTGGCGCTGAACCATAACAGACAGCTGATTCTCAAAGGCTGAAATTGTACCGGCGTTACATGGACTCCTAGCAGTGATGCTGGAGGGCAAAACTTAACACAAGGAAATACAGGATGGGGGTGTTTCAGGCCAATAATATAGTTGAAGGCTTGTCCGCGGGGTTCATGTGCTCTCTATACCAGGTGGGAGCCACCCGTAACAGATGACATGAAGTCAGAGTGAAAGAGCCTCCAAATGGTGTTTCCCAGATTTTTGACACATTTCAGTGCTTCTCCTAGACCCAAGCAAGCGGAGTCCTGCCTTGGACACCCACTGTGGCTATAATCACTTTCCATGGGATAAGGAGTTCTCATGGCCAAGGGGCACTCACATCCCGCTTCTAGACCAATCTCTGGGTGCTGAGGATCCTGGAATTTCTTGCCCAAACGTCCCCAAGCCTGCTTGCTGGGCCTGTGAGGGTCTCCTCCCAGGTCTGTTCTCCTGAGAATGGGCTGCATAGCTGGCAAATGCCACATAAGCCCCAGGGGCAGCTAACTGAAGGGGAGAGTGGAAAGAACTCAGATGTGGGCACGCCAGGCCCCTCCTGGTGCTCGTTGGAGTTGATGCTGGGAAGGGAAAAGGATGGGTGATGTCTGGGAACCAGACTTGGAAGATTTTGAGAAGTCAAAATTTAAATCTGGCCTTCCAGTTCATTATTAAGATATGTTTGTCAAGATAGAAAGATAGAACATATTTTATTTAACATTTTGTAGCTTGACTTATAACTTTCCCTATTTAGACATAAGATATATGGGCTTCTATTTGTACTCTCGTCCTGGGCCCTGCAATTCTGAGGGTGGGCCCACTGGATTTCACTAAAATCTCTTCACTCAAGCAGGAGGCAAACGCTAGAACCAAGGGCGGGACACGATGTGGGGAAGGGGGGCAGGTGGGTGGGGGAGGGCATCTGTCCAGGCTGTCACCAACAATCTTTGTGCCCTGCAGCCAGAAATGTCCACTCTGGTATTCAGAGTACTCTTTTTTTTTTTTTTTTTTTTTTTTTGCCTGCGGGATCTTAGTTCCCCGACCAGGGATCAAACCCGTTCCCCCTGCAATGGAAGCACAGAGTCCTAACCACTGGGCCACCAGGGAATTCCCTCAGAGTCCTCTTAAGGCTATTGGGCTAGAAGTTCCATTAAGTTTCAACACTCAGCAACCAAGGAAATCTAGGGTTTGAGTCACCTACAGGGAGATATAGCAGGCAAGGGTTTTTCTAATCTTAAGCTACCACGAGAATTAATGCAGAAAGAGTTCCAATATCCTGTTTCTGCATTGTTCATTTTCCATTGAGAGAACTATTTTTAACAGAACCCTTAATAATAAGAAGAAAACTCTCCACAGACCTATAGCTATGGAAATTCTTACACTCCAGGACCCACATGGTCACATTTTTCTGTGATTAGTACAAGGTTTTTCAGATAAGTGTTTGCTTGTATTGTAGAAACAGTTCCAAAATCAATACGGAACATTATACCTTATCGCTCCCCAGAGGGAAAAACAATAAAGAATTTTGCAAACCATGTCTGGGAGGCTGAGCAGTGCATACATTCAAGTCTAATATGGAATAACCACAGCCCGGAGACAGCACATCAAACCTCACTGTGGGAGCCAGTTCTTCCAACCAGGGAATCAGCCCAGAGAAACCACAACACAGGAAGAGAAGACTAACAGATGATTTCGTTTTCCTTACCACCTGCATTCAACCCAGATAGGGGAGGGCATCAGGAAGCTAAGACCCCATCAAAATTTATGGGAGTCTATGGCTTCCTTGAGAGAGCAAACTGGTTTCTGTTTGAGTTATATTATAACTCTTTCATTTTTTAAATTGGATGAAGAAGTGCATAGAACGATATATGGTACGGAAGTGGCAGCTCAAAGCATAGAGATAAATCATATCAAATGAAAATAAAAGAGAACTAGTCAGGGGCAACAACACGTAGGATGGTACAGCAGTTTGTAGAAACCGAAGAAAGACAGATTATTCATTGCAATAGAGGCAGTCTGAACCACGACCATGGCAGTGGGAACAGAAGAGTGGGATGTGGGTTTGAGAGGTGTTAGGAAGAAAGAGTTTTGATGTTGCATTTGGAGGAAGAAAAAGGAAGAGCCCAAAATAATACAAAACATTGACTTTTGGTGAATTGAGGAATGATACCACCAACAGAAATGAAGACGCCTGGGAGGGATCAGGAAGAGTCAATGTTTAGACGTAAGTTTAAGGTGGTGGCTGGATGCACAGGTAAAGCTGTGCCATGGGCACCTGGAGATTAGAGGCGGAAGCCAAGGGAAGAACACGTAGCTGGAGCCTTGGATTCGGGAGTCATTCAAAATTGGGGTCAGAGGTGAAATCACAGAAGCAACTGTATGTAAGAGGGAAACGTGAATAAAGCTTAGAGGACTATGGGTTAAACCCACTGTCGTGGAATATAAGAAGAAAATGATGCTGGAGGGGGGAGGGAGGGAGGGAGGAAGGAAGGAAGGGAGGGAGGGAGGAGAGAGAGAGGGAGGGAGAGAGAAAGAAAGAGAGAGAGGGAGGGAGGGAGGGAGGAAGAAAGGAAGGAAGGAAAGAAGGAAGGAAGGGAGGGAGGGAGGGAGGGAGGAGAGAGAGGGAGGGAGAGAGAAAGAAAGAAAGACAGAGAGAGAGAGAGAGGGAGGGAGGCAGGAAGGAAGAAAGAAAGAAAGGAAGGAAAAAATGGAAGGGAAGGAAAGGGAGAAGAGGAGAGGAGAGAAAATGGTATCTGGAGAGCTAGAAAGAGAACCAGAGCAGGAGATTTAAGAGAGAGAGAGAGTTTCCAGAAGAGGAATGCAGCCAAGTTTAAGTGAAGGAGAAAGAAACCTGAGAAAACATATAAAGATCTTCATATTGGAGGTGACCTTTGGAGAGAATAAGTTAGAGGGAAGATCAAAGCTAATGCCAGGAAAAAAAAAAAAAAGCTAATGCCAGGTCGACAGGTTGAAGATAAGAGCAGAGGAATTAGAATTTGCAGGTGTGTACTGCTTTTTTGAGAAGTTAGGCACAAAAGGGAGGACAGCCAGGAGGTCAGCAGCAGGGGCATGTGAGCATGATTCTAAGGAGAGGGGACAACCAGTCAAGTACCCAGCACGCCTAAGATGGCGGGTGACGGAGGCTCATTCTTGTTCCAGGAATGCCAGAAATGAACAGGTTACCCCACAGCCTCTGGGAACGCGCCAAATAACCCCCATGGCTGTCCAATCCTGCCTCCCCGCTATCGGAGCTGATTAGACTTGAGTGTCTGGAATGTGCCTGGATTTTCTCAGAGAAATGAGCAATAGAAACACAAGACATTGTGATAAGCAACACATGCATATGAAACAAAAGTTGGCCCAAGCAATTCCAAAGGTAAAGGTTGATCTCTATGGGAAATGACTCAAATGTCCTCCTGGATCTACTGAAACGGGGCTTTCACAGACTTGAGTACAACAGGCTATCAACATGAACTTGAGGCACAGGACACCTAATTAGGACCACAGCACGGCCATTCCATTTAGGTGACCCAAGACAGGCTCCTCAGCCTCTGAGCCTCCATTTTCTTATCTGAGAAAAAGAATAGTATCTCCCTGACCTATTATACAGGGTGCTGGGAAATGAAAATACTTTATAAACTACAGAGGTCTCCACAAATGTTTATTTTGTAATTCTTTTATTCTATCATTGAGACCAATAAAACTGTGTTCTTAACAGTCTCAGAAATGTGAAGCATTAGTTTTAAGTTTTGTGTATTATGATAAAGTTGCATCAAAGTTGCACTGAAGGCTACTGTCTGAAATATCCAAAATTGAAGGTGAAATAGATTAAGGAAAGTAAAGAAATTAGGTCAGAAAGACTTTTTTCCCATAAATAATGCTTTGGTTTATAAACCTACCTCTTTCACTGAGTTAGAATGCTCTGGACAAATAATGGTGCCTTCAAAACTCAAAATTTGAGAACGTGACCATGCTTAGTATAAGGCCCCATTTGCTTCACTGGGTAGAGAAGGAACTGTAAGTCATCTGTATTTGACCTTCTTCTTTATGATATCCCTTAGCTAGCTCTCAGATGCATTTATTGAGTGTCTACTACATCTTGTTTTCATCCTCAAAATAACCTGGCAGAATTCAGAAATATAGGTAATTTACTCCCAAACATCTAGATATTAGTTGGCAGAATCTGGATTCGTGTCCAAATATGCCTCATTCAAGGTTTATTTTAAGCACGTCTTTGTTACTGTGGCTATTTCTATATGACAAGAAAATCAGAGGACAGTTTACTCTCCCCACCTCCAGCTCCTTCCGTGTAAAACAAGAAAACTGTACTTCAAGTGATGCCCTGGGTCCATGGGTCATGGAGTCAGCCCCTCTGTGAGCTGCACGGTGATTTCAGTGACCAGTATGGCAAAGGCCCATACACTATGGGCACAAAGAACTGTGGAGACCTCCTGCCTCCAGCAAAGTGTGGTTCCCAACAATAACACAGGCCAAAGAAGAGGCCATTGCCTCTAACCTGGTCATTTTTCTCCCCAGAGTCTGTCTACTTCTGGCCTCAAGAAGAGGCAGTGTTTCCATTGAGCCCACTAACAGAATGACCTTGCAACTTTGTTTGCTGAGTCGGCTTCTATTTACTACCTAATATTCCAACTTTGTCCATATGCCCAGGGGCCTTGGCAATAGGAGGTTTTTACAAGTCTAATAAATAATTATATGCAATATTAACTGCAGTCCATTCCTATTACATCAGGTCCCATTAAAATAAAGAGAAAAAAAATGCTGATTCTTTTCCCAGAGCACTGCATCATGTGCTATAAAGTATTTCCTTATTAGGCAAAATAGGCAAATGGATTTGGGCTTTTTTTAAGACCCTCTCCCCTAATTCAAATAAAGCCTTTCTGTTGTAAAAACTCTTTGAAGATTTCGTTACTACTTGTTGTTATGAGTGCCTCTCCTGTTACAGATTTGAGCTGAGGCTAAAGATGCTGAAATACCAAAGGAAACTCCTTATGAGTGGAATACATCATCTTTCTATTTGCAATTGAAAACTCGCATTTGAATATTTGCCTTTGAGAGTTTCTGCCTGATTTCACAAGATGAAACTCCACATTTTCCCCTAGATCAGCCTCTGTCTCCAAAGTAATTTCCATTTGATTCAAAATGTGTTTACTGTGCTCCTCCTTTTGTCCATTTTCATAATGAGAGAAATTTCTTTTTTAAATGTAAAAAACAAATTATTGCCTAATAATGTCTTGTATGGTGTTTTCTGGTTGACAGAGCATTTTGACAAACAGTACATTATTTAATTTTGTGTTACCCTTGCAAAAACTCAATGAGGTAAATATTATTATAGTGATTTTCCAGATAAGAAAACTGAGGCTCAAAAAATTGTAGTTCTGTGCCCAAGATCACAAACCACTGTAAAGAGTCCAATCCAGTTACTGACAGAAACTGCCAGTTGTCCCCTAATGTAGTCTCTCTTTCCTCATTGAGTAACAGAACCCTCAAATTCCAGCTGGGCATATGGCCACCCAGGAAAAAAAGACTACATTTCCCAGACTTCCTTGCAGCTAGGCAGGACCAAACCATTGATTTCTGTCCAGTGGTATTTAAGGGGAAAAGGCATATGCAACTTCCAGGAAGGGACCTGTGAGAGGTATCACACAGTCTTTTATACTTTGCTTCATCCTACTCACTAGACTGTGGACATGATGGCAGGAACAGGAGCAGTCATCTTGGACGATGAGATAACCGTAGCCACGGAGGTCCTGCACGGCAGAGCCACAGACAGAAGAAGCCTGGGTGCCTCCAGACTTTGTGGCATAAAGCACCCATGCTACCCTGGACAGCCTACATCCTGACATTAATATGAGAAAGAAATATGAGAGTGAGATAAAAGAGCAAACTCCTGCCTTGTTTAAGCTATTGCTGTTTTGATTTTACTACTACCTTAACCGAACCTAACTTTAACTGAGAATTAAGTCCTAACTGATAAGTAGTTTGCTTCTCTACAATATGATGGACATAAGTGATTAGAGAGAGAAATGATCTGATGAGAGCAGGTAGCTTCCTTACAAATGGTCAGCTGAGGTGGAAAAACCAGGTGACCTCTGTGGGGCTTAACACAATCATTTGACCAGCTAAGTTGCACTGAAACTCATTTTGCTATCTTAGTCCTCTTGGGTAGAGAAGCAACTATATTAACATCCTCCCTCCAAACTAAATTATCCAACCTCTTAAGTATTAACCTTCACAGTGGAAAGGGAGGTCACAGAGTTGAAAGTTACATCCTCTGATGTGATGTTTTGAAAGCTGTGCTACCTCTCAAATACCAAAAGCCTAGTTCTGATACCAAATCATGCATTAAAGACCTCGTCTGAGACCCAAGACACAGACAGCATGGTCCTTCCACACTTTGGGGCAGTCCTGTGAGGGACCCCCATTGTCTTCTATCCTGAGTCTGGGCTGGCGGTTTGCCAGCCAAATCCCAGCAGGCACTGAAGGAAACCACATAAGCAAGAACACATCACAGGCCCAAACTGGAGAATGCACCCCAAAAAGCCAAATTCTAAAGCACAGCCCATCTGGGACCAGGCTGTGGCAGCCTCTGTACCAAGGAGCTGGGAGAAATTTGGCAAAGAGCTGAGAACTCCATATGGGAAGCATGGGAGGGAGCAGGCACTCCCAGCACAAACCCTCTAAATTGTGGGGTGCAGCAGCCATACAACCACCCACAAAACCAAAGCTTCTAAAGGTGCCTGCTTGGCCAGAGCCATAGCCCTTATCACCATGCAGGGTCCCTCATGGTCTGATGGGGAGCCGAGGGCTTGGAGAGGATGAGGGACTTGCTTGCATTCACACAGGTTGTTAGGTGCTAATGCTTTTAAGGAATGGCCTAAGCTCACTCCTCAGTCTCTGCATCCCACACAACTCAAATGAGAAAAAGGTGAGTGGGGTACACATTCCTTTACATGGAACAACCGATTCCCTTCACGTGGCAGGTCTCTCTCTTCATCCAGTCCCTCTTGTCTAGGAGTTTAGTCATCACCTCTCTTGGGAAGTCATTTTGATTCCTCAGGGTGTGCTGCTTTCAAAATACTTTGTGCCTGCCACTATCCTAAATTTTATCATGTTATATTAAGATAATATGATTGCTCAAGTATTTTCCCCATTAACATTTAAATTATATGAGAGCAGAGTCACTTATTTGTCTCTGACGCTAACAAACTGATATGTTTAAGTGTTTTATTTATATCACCTAATTTAATCCTCACAACCACTTTATTGTACCAACTCTGTAAATGAGGAGACTGAAGCATAGAGAGGTTACAGAAATTGACAAAATTACACAGGTAATCTATATAAGGGGCAAAGATGGGACTGAAACCCAGGAAGTGTTAAACTCCCAACAGCACTTAATCACTCTGCTCATACTGTTTCATCGACATCAGATTAAGAGTTTCATCCTCATTTTTCAATGGATAGAAAAGAGAGTTGCTTTGTCGTGTCACTTCCAGACCCAAAATGCAAGGCTGCTGGTAGAGATGCTGTATACGCCCCTCCCATCCCCATGGATGTTTGCACTCAAGTGACATCCAGATGCTATTACTTGTATCTCTCACCTCAGGGATCTTTTCACCAGAAATCTTCCCTGCCCACATGCAGCAGACCAGAGGGCCAGGGAATTAATAGCTTCAACCAATGACTATAGGGAGTTGCTATATGAACCCCACAACTCCCTGGCCCCCAGATGGGCTTATTCTGAGGCGTGTATTTGCACCATTTCCCAGAGTTCCCCACAGGACGAAGCTCCAGTTGTCCACTGTGGTAGCTGGCATGGTAGCACACCCTATATTATTGCCTTCCCTTCTCTGTAGTCTTCTTTTTTTATAAATTTATTTATTTATCCATTTTTGGCTACGTTGGGTCTTCGTTGCTGCACGCGGGCTTTCTCTAGTTGCGGCGGGCGGGGGCCACTCCTTGCTGCAGTGCGCAGGCTTCTCACGGCGGGGGCCTCTCCTGTTGCACAGCATGGGCTCTAGGTGCACAGGCTTCAGTAGTTGTGGCACGTGGGCTCAGCAGTCGTGGCTCACGGGCTCTAGAGCACAGGCTCAGTAGCTGTGGCGCACAGGCTTAGTTGCTCCATGGCATGTGGGATCTTCCTGGACCAGGGCTCGAACCCATGTCCCCTGCATTGGCAGGCGGACTCCCAGCAACTGCACCAGCAGGGAAGTCCCTTCCCTTCTCTGTAGCATCCCCTAATTCCCTACTGGTATTCTCTGTACTTCCCAAATACACATTTGCACTTTAACCTCCAAGCCTACCTCTGGGAGAGCCCAGCTTCTGCGGGGCACAGCCCCAGAAGACCCAATTCCCACTGCCTTTTGTGTAAACGGCACCCCTTGGGATCGTGCTGTGTGTACACCAAGCGATTGTGTGAGATGACCAATCAGAGAGAGGATTCTCTAAGCTGACCCACCTATCATTTTTTTTTTAACATCTTTATTGGAGTATAATTGCTTTACAATGGTATGTTAGTTTCTGCTTTATAACAAAGTGAATCAGCTATACATATACATATATCCCCATATCTCCTCCCTCTTGCGTCTCCCTCCCACCCTCCCTATCCCACCCCTCTAGGTGGTCACAAAGCACCGAGCTGATCTCCCTGTGCTATGCAGCTGCTTCCCACTAGCTATCTATTGTACATTCCTGTCCTGCCCCTAGGTTCCTCATAACTTTTTTTTTTTTTAGATTCCATATATGTGTTAGCATATGGTATTTTTTTTTCTCTTTCTGACTTACTTCACTCTATATGACAGACTCTAGGTCCATCCACCTCACTACAAATAACTCAATTTCGTTTCTTTTTATGGTCGAGTAATATTCCATTGTATATATGTGCCACATCTTCTTTATCCATTCATCTGTTGATGGACACTTAGGTTGCTTCCATGTCCTGGCTATTGTAAATAGAGCTGCAATGAACATTGTGGTACATGTCTCTTTTTGAATTATGGTTTTCTCAGGGTATATGCCCAGGAGTGGGATTGCTAGGTCATATGGTAGTTCTATTTTTAGTTTTCTAAGGAACCTCCATACTGTTCTCCATAGTGGCTGTATCAATTTACATTCCCACCAACAGTGCAAGAGGGTTCCCTTTTCTCCACACCCTCTCCAGCATTTATTGTTTGTAGATTTTTTGATGATGGCCATTCTGACTAGTGTGAGGTGATACCTCATTGTAGTTTTTTTTTTTTTTTTTAATTTTATAGCTACTTTATTTATTTATTTATTTATTTTTGGCTGTGTTGGGTCTTCGGTTCATGCGAGGGCTTTCTCTAGTTGCGGCAAGTGGGGGCCACTCTTCATCGCGGTGCGGGGACCGCTCTTCATCGCGGTGCGCGGGCCCCTCACTATCGCAGCCCCTCCCGCTGCGGGGCACAGGCTCCAGACACGCAGGCTCAGTAGTTGTGGCTCACGGGCCCAGCCGCTCCGCGGCATGTGGGATCCTCCCAGACCAGGGCCCGAACCCGTGTCCCCTGCATTAGCAGGCAGACTCTCAACCACTGCACCACCAGGGAAGCCCCTCATTGTAGTTTTGATTTGCATTTCTCTAATGATTAGTGATGTTGAGCATTCTTTCATGTGTTTGTTGGCACAATCTGTATATCTTCTTTGGAGAAATGTCTATTTAGGTCTTCTGTTCATTTTTGGATTGGGTTGTTTGTTTTTTTGATATGGAGCTGCATGAGCTGCTTGTAAGTTTTGGAGATTAATTCTTTGTCAGTTGCTTCATTTGCAAATATTTTCTCCCATTCTGAGGGTTGTCTTTTTGTCTTGTTTATGGTTTCCTTTGCTGGGCAAAAGCTTTTAAGTTTCATTAGGTCCCATTTGTTTGTTTTTGTTTTTATCTCCATTTCTCTAGCAGGTGGGTCAAAAAGGATCTTGCTGTGATTTATGTCATAGAGTGTTCTGCCTATGTTTTCCTCTAAGAGTTCTATAGTGTCTGGCCTTACATTTAGGTCTTTAATCTATTTTGAGGTTTTTTTTTTTTTTAATTTATTTTATTTTATTTTATTTTTGGCTGCGTTGGGTCTTTGTTGCTGCACGTGGGCTTCAGTAGTTGCAGCTCGCAGGCTCTAGAGTGCAGCCTCGGTAGTTGTGGTGCACGGGCTTAGCTGCTCCACGGCATGTGGGATCTTCCCGGACCAGGGCTCAAACCCGTGTCCCCTGCATTGGCAGGCGGATTCTTAAACCACTGTGCCACCAGGGAAGCCCCATTTTGAGTTTATTTTTGTGTATGGTGTTAGGGAGTGCTCTAATTTCATTCTTTTACATGTAGCTGTCCAGTTTTCCCAGCACCACTTATTGAAGAGGCTGTCTTTTCTCCACTGTATACTCCTGCCTCCTTTATCAAAAATAAGGTGACCATAGGTGCATGGGTTTATCTCTGGGCTTTCTATCCTGTTCCATTGATCTATATTTCTGTTTTTGTGCCAGTACCGTACTGTCTTGATTACTGTAGCTTTGTAGTATAGTCTGAAGTCAGGGAGCCTGATTCCTCCAGCTCCGTTTTTCCTTCTCAAGATTGCTTTGGCTATTCGGGGTCTTTTGTGTTTCCATACAAATTGTGAGATTTTTTTGTTCTAGTTCTGTGCAAATGCCAGTGGTAGTTTGATAGGGATTGCATTGAATCTGTAGATTGCTTTGGATAGTATAGTCATTTTCACAGTGTTGATTCTTCCAATCTAAGAACATCTTAGATATATCTAAGTATATATCTAGTATATCTCTCCATCTGTTTGTATCATCTTTAATTTCTTTCATCACTGTCTTACAGTTTTCTGCATACAGGTCTTTTGTCTCCTTAGGTAGGTTTATTCCTAGGTATCTTATACTTTTTGTTGCAATGGTAAATGGGAGTGTTTCCTTAATTTCACTTTCAGATTTTTCATCATTGGTGTATAGGAATGCAAGAGATTTCTGTGCATTAATTTTGTATCCTACTACTTTACCAAATTCAATGATCAGATCTAGTAGTTTTCTGGTAGCATCTTTGGGATTCTCTATGTATAGTATCATGTCATCTGCAAACAGTGACAGCTTTACTTCTTCTTTTCCGATTTGGATTTCTTTTTCTTCTCTGATTGCTGTGGCTAAAACTTCCAAAACTATGTTGAATAATAGTGGTTAGAGTGGACAACCTTGTCTTGTTCCTGATCTTAGTGGAAATGGTTTTATTTTTTTCACCATGGAGAACGATGTTGGCTGTAGGTGTGTCATATATGGCCTTTATTATGTTGAGGTAAGTTCCCTCTATGTCTACTTTCTGGAGGGCTTTTATCATAAATGGGTGTTGAATTTTGTCGAAAGTTTTTTCTGCATCTATTGAGATGATCATATGGTTTTTATCCTTCAATTTGTTAATATGGTGTATCACATTGACTGATTTGTGTATATTGAAGAATCCTTGCATTCCTGGGATAAAGCCCACTTGATCATAATGTATGATCCTTTTAATGTGCTGTTGGACTCTGTTTGCTAGTATTTTGTTGAGCATTTTTGCATCTATGTTCATCAGTGATATTGGTCTGTAGTTTTCTTTCTTTGTGACATCTTTGTCTGGTTTTGGTATCAGGGTGATGGTGGCCTCGTTGAATGAGTTTGGGAGTGTTCCTCCCTCTGCTATATTTTGGAAGAGTTTGAGAAGGATAGGTGTTAGCTCTTCTCTAAATGTTTTATAGAATTCGCCTGTGAAGCCATCTGGCCCTGGGCTTTTGTTTGTTGGAAGATTTTTAATCACAGCCTCAATTTCAGTGCTTGTGATTGGTCTGTTCATATTTTCTATTCCTTCGTGGTTCAGTCTAGGATGGTTGTGCTTTTCTAAGAATGTGTCCATTTCTTCCAGGTTGTCCATTTTATTGGCATAGAGTTGCTTGTAGCAATCTCTCATGATCCTTTGTATTTCTGCAGTGTCAGTTGTTACTTCTCCTTTTTCATTTCTAATTCTATTGATTTGAGTCTTCTCCCTCCCTTTTTTTCTTGATGAGTCTGGCTAATGGTTTACGAAATTTGTTTATCTTCTCAAAGAACCAGCTTTTAGTTTTATTGATCTTTGCTATTGTTTCCTTCATTTCTTTTTCATTTATTTCTGATCTGATCTTTATGATTTCTTTCCTTCTGCTAACTTTGGGGGGGTTTTTTGTTCTTCTTTCTCTAATTTCTTTAGGTGTAAGGTTAGGTTGCTTATTTGAGATGTTTCTTGTTTCTTGAGGTAGCATTGTATTGCTATAAACTTCCCTCTTAGAACTGCTTTTGCTGCATTCCATAGGTTTTGGGTTGTGTTTTCATTGTCATTTGTTTCTAGGTATTTTTTGATTTCCTCTTTGATTTCTTTAGTGATCTCTTGGTTATTAAGTAGTGTATTGTTTAGCCTCCACGTATTTGTATTTTTTACAGATTTCTTCCTGTAATTGATATCTAGTCTCATAGCATTGTGGTCAGAAAAGATACTTGATACAATCTCAATTTTCTTAAATTTACCAAGGCTTGATTTGTGACCCAAGATATGATCTATCCTGGAGAATGTTCCATGAGCACTTGAGAAGAAAGTGCATTCTGTTGTTTTTGGATGGAATGTCCTATAAATATCAATTAAGTCCATCTTGTTTAATGTATCATTTAAAGCTTGTGTTTCCTTATTTATTTTCATATTGGATGATCTGTCCATTGGTGAAAGTGGGGTGTTAAAGTCCCTTACTATGACTATGTTACTGTCGATTTCCCCTTTTATGGCTGTTAGCATTTGCCTTATGTACTGAGGTGCTCCTATGTTGGGTGCATAAATATTTACCATTGTTATATCTTCTTCTTGGACTGATCCCTTGATCATTATGTAGTGTCCTTTTTGTCTCTTGTAATAGTCTTTATTTTAAAGTCTATTTTGTCTGATATGGGAATTGCTACTCCAGCTTTCTTTTGATTTCCATTTGCATGGAATACCTTTTTCCATCTCCTCATTTTCAGTCTGTATGTGTCCCTAGGTCTGAAGTGGGTCTCTTGTAGACAGCATATATATGTGACCCTCCTATCTTAATTAGCTATCCTCCAAGAGGATTACCAGACATCTGTCATGTGTTCAAAAATATCAGTGTGAGTCTAATGCCTGATTTCCCTCTTGAACTTAGCAGTAAGGACAAGTGTACCTGACAAGTCTATCTGCCAACAATGTCTAAGTCCTGTGATCAGAAGATGGCAGTCACATAACTTCAGTGGCTGGTATGGGAGTCACTCAACAAATGCTATGTGAACAAAGGAAAGGAAGAAAGCAAAACCCTGCAGGCATGGAGAAAGGCAACAGAAATTGTCATGTGAAAAAAATGCAGAGCACCTGGAAGTGGGACCATCCAGCCTAAAACAGAATTTAACAGAAAGCAAATAGGTCAGAAGCAGCCTGTACACTGAACTTACATTTCTTCAAAAATTCTCTCTATTTTCAATGTATCTGAACAGCAGTTATCTTGATATGAAAAAACTCAAAGTGTTGCCTAACACTAAGAGAGAGAAATTCATTTCAAGAGAGTGGAAACTATACACATAAAACCATAA
The DNA here is from genome assembly GCF_949987535.1 of Balaenoptera acutorostrata. Lineage (NCBI taxonomy): Eukaryota > Metazoa > Chordata > Mammalia > Artiodactyla > Balaenopteridae > Balaenoptera > Balaenoptera acutorostrata. Next base: position 47,826,498 of record NC_080065.1, on the reverse strand, counting down.
GCCCTCTTTAATTTGTACCTTTTTTAAAATATTTATTTATTATTTTGGCTGCGCCGGGTCTTAGTTGAGGCACGTGGGATCTTCGTTGCCGGCATGCCTTTGGGATCTAGACCAGGGATCAAACCCAAGCCCCCTGAATTGGGAGCGCAGAGTCTTACCCACTGGACCACCAGGGAAGTCCCTGTATCTTTATTTTTTAGGTCTCGCCATTATCAAAATATTTATTCAAAGAGAAAATAATTTTCTTGGTAGGTTTCCCTTTATATTCCTGTTATCTTATCTAAAAATCAGGGAAGTGGGGACCCACATTGCAGGATTTTATGAGGAATAACTAATGAGAATGTAGCCTGGCTACACAGACCTGATGGGGACTGTGAAGCAGGGTCTGACCACTGGAACCACAAGTTTCAGCCCTTTGGTTTCAGAGAACCCACATTTCCCTGCTTGCATCACATGACCCATGTAAGTTCAGGAGTACTGACTGATCACTGAGATGCGTGGGCCAGGAGAGCACCATGGTGAAGCACACTAAGCAGCCTTATAGCTTCATGTGAATGAAGGCCTTTCTAGATCACAGACCACAGGCCATTCCCCTGTTGCCACAAAGTAGCTCAACCTAGAGGAGACAGCAGTACTGTAGGTACACATGCTGCACTTTGTTTATACTAGTTTGGCTTAAGTACACTATGCAACATTTATGTATATTTATTTTCTTTATATTTTCAGGTTAGACATGCTAGAGCAAATTTCATCTGTAGAAGATGTTGAACTTGGCATGTGATGCATTTATATAAAGCAAATAGAAATTAGGATATCCTTTCTGTAAATTACAAACCTCTAAGATCCATATTGTTCAGTCTCATCATAGACTTGCATTCAGATAAAACCACTCCCATCATCATTCACTTAATATATATTTGTTGGGTGCCTACTGTGTCCTAAGCCCTATTCTAGGTAATAGGAGTACAGCAGGAAATAAATAAAATTTCTTTCCCTTATAAAGTTTACATTCTAGTGGGAGGGGACTAGATAAATAAATATTATATATTGCATATCAGAGGGCAGTAAGTGCTATGGTAAAGCTGGAAAGGAAATAGGAAGTGCTGGGTTACAGGTGAGGTTCAATTTAAATAGGTCAGGAAAATCCTCACTGGTAACATGACAATCAAAAACAATTGAAAATATAATTTATATCTTAGCCTCTGAAAGACTATCAAAGAAGGATCCAAATGAAAAAGCACAATTTATTTTACTGATGTTCTGTTTCTTCATTTCTCTCTCTCTCTCTCTCTCTCTCTCTCTCTCTCTCTCTCTCTCTCTCTCCCCACCCCCCCCCCACACACACACAGACTTAAAAATCCTTCTGAAATTCCATAATCTTTCTTTACCAACCCAGCCCAAGAGTGAGCTCTGGCCTCCCTCCCTCTTTTCCTTGTGCCAATGGACAATTCAGTTATTTTTTTAAAACTATCAATTCAGGGCTCCCCTGGCGGCGCAGTGGTTAAGAATCCGCCTGTTAATGCAGGGGACACGGGTTCGAGCCCTGGTCCAGGAAGATCCCACACGCCGCAGAGCAGCTAAGCCCTTGCACCACAACTACTGAGCCTGTGCTCTAGAGCCTGCGAGCCACAACTACTGAGCCCATGTGCCACAACTACTGAAGCCTGCGCACCTAGAGCCTGTGCTCTGCAACAAGAGAAGCCGCCACAGCAAGAAGCCCATGCACCGCAACGAAGAGTAGACCCCGCTTGCCGCAACTAGAGAAAGCCCGCGTACAGCAACGAAGACCCAATGCAGCCAAAGATAAATAAAATAAATAAATAAAATTAATTTTAAAAAACTATCAATTCAACTTAATTAAATTCAATAATTATTTACTGTGCATCTACCACGTGCTGGGAATGATGCTCAGTTCTGGGAATACAAGAATGAACAACTGCTCTGAAGTGCAGGGGAGACGAACATAAAGTGCAGAATTATAAGGGTGGTACTGGAGTGTACAAAAGGGGTTCCTAACCCAGATTCGGGGTCGGGGGGGTGTCAGATAAGGCTTCCTGGAAGAGGTAACATCCAAGCTGATGTGTTGAGTTAAGTAGGTCAGTCCGGTAACAAAGGGGAGATGAAAGCCCCAGACAGAAGGCAAAGGCGAGAAGGGGTAATCCCTCTTAGAGTGATAAACCTCCACACCAACATTTGTTTATCACAGCTGTGCTGGGCCAGTAACTCCAAAACCTCCCCAACAACTCATTTTAACAGGAGTCCACTAATACTGTTTTCCTTTGGAGCCTTGTTTAGTATCTGTGGGTAAAGGGTTAACAAAACCATTTTTCTTTCCACATGCGAATATGACCTTCAGTTAACTTTCTTTCTCTGTCCCCTGGCTGACCTGATTTCAATGGGGTCTACTTTGTTGCCAGGACACATCACTGATGATAAAAATGACTCCTGGTTGGTAAGTTGCATGTGGACTGGGCAGACCTAGGAACGAACATGTGATGGGAGTTGTTATAAGAGGTACTGGCTCCTGTGGGACATGAGGCTTCTAAATTAAGGCTGTTTCCATACCCACCAGATGGGGCCTTAATTCCTTCCATGTGAGGGGCCGAGAGAGTGGTTCCTGGACAGCTTTGTGGACAGTGGTAAATACCACTGCAAGAACTCCCCGCCCCCAGCAGAGGAGGGCCTGGTACTGCCCTGCTGGCACTCTGTATAGATGGGGACGGTGGGGGGGGGGGCGGGACAAAGGTGGCCTGTAGTCATCACGTGAGTCTAAATATGTAACTGAGCCTAAGAAGATGTTGCCCTGGTAGGCCCTGCAGTAGCCATGCACAGACATCTAACTCTCACCTAACTCTCAAAACGCTATCTTTTATAATGGCCAGTGTTTAGGAAGGATGAAAAAATAACCGTATAATTTTTTCCTAATTGTCCCTTCATCACAGCACCTATGCTAAAAATCCCACTAGTCATTACTAATTAAAAATCATTTTTTACCTTGTACTAAGGCCCTTCCTCTCTCTGAAATCTACCCTCCCTCTGTCAGCGCCCCCATCCACACACCAGATATCATTCAGTCATGCTACTTTTCACACCATGTTTCTCTCTGGTCCATTTTAAATTCAACCGAAGTGGGCTTTCTTCTAACCCGTTTTCCTACGATCATCTTCTCACACCTTATTTCTTACTTTCCCTCTGCTCTCTCATCAAAATCTAGGCTCTTTACTGTGTTCCTACCTATTTGGATCTCCCGTCACTCATTTTCATTCTACTTTATCTCAACACTTCCCGCTGTCCCGGGAGAATGCTTTTCTGGATCGCCAAGAATATGCTATGCTTTGGGAATCCTTCCTTGAGCAAAATTCACTTCTTCACTGAAGGTTTTCTCATTGTGCAAGATCTTCTGGCCACGTCTACCTGACCCTCCCCCCGCCCCAAAAAAAGTGTAAATGTTAGGAAAATAAGCCTATAAATACACAAGTTAGCAACACAAAGCTGTCAAATGGCCAGTTCTGTCATAGGTTGGTTTTTAACATAAAGAATCCTTCTGCCAGTATCTTTTATTTTCTCAAAATAGTTTTTCACAAGCATGCACTAAACTACAGAAAAAGAAAAACCAGATCCAAGGGTTCTCAATAGTAAGCCAACAGTGGTGTTGGGACACAACTTAGTCCTTCCTACTGTGGTTAGGAAAAGGGAGCTCATGTGGGCTCCCCTAAAGACACAAGACTGTGATTTTAAGATCTCGAAATATCTAGAATGAGAGCTATACACATACTGGAGAATTCACTGAGAAATCTGGGCTGGAAAGAGAATTTTGATTCCCTAAGAAGAATGGGACTGGGCAGTTGGGAACCAGTAGTTTTCTTCCTAAGAAAAAAATTGTTCTGCTTTTTAAATAAGACTAAAAAATCCATAGGTGAAACTCTTTAGGTATGATGAAGAATCAATTAAAATTAAAAATGTATATCAGATATTCTATAGAGTATTATATTTTTATAAATATATTTTATAGTTACTGATTTTTCTACATCATTTTACTCTTAAGGTTTAGGGGTTTTAGCTAATAAAAATAAGTTTGTAAATTCTACATAAAATAAAAGACTAGACTTTCTCCAATTCCTCCTCCTCCCACTCTATAGATTCGGATTTGATAGTTCTTTTGTGGGGTCAGGAAATCGTATTTTCTAAATAAGCACTCTGATTCCAGAGCAGGCAGACTTGAAACCACTCTTTGAGTAACACTTCTTAAATGGTGGACTGTCTCCTGATATGCCTTCATATATCAGCAGCAAAATGTTTTGAATTTAAAGGTGCTAGTTATTATAACTTTTCCACGGGAAGTCTAATATGTTTGTCCACCCTTCTAAAATTCCAAAGATAGAGTCCTTGATCCCCTAGAAGGGATAAGCACAAACAATAAGAATATCTGTCAAGGGTTAAATTGTAAATGGAGCTTATTATGTCTTACTGGTAATTTTCCTTTTTCACGTATAGAATAAACTGATTTCTGTTGCTGTAAAAAAAAAATATATATATATATACACACACACACACACACACACACACACACACACACACACATATCAATAAAAGGCTAGAATTCCTTTTTATGTAGTATCCCAGTTCCACATGCCTTGAAAGTTGGGTCTTGGAGATCATGACTCCTCACTACCCACTTGCTGGCACTATAGATAATTCTAACCGCAGCTACTGAAAGGAAAAATTTAACTACTGAAGCATTGAGGTTGCCCTGAGTCTCACAGCTTTGGAGCAGTATCTATTGTTGGGTTTTTTGTTTGCTCTATTTGATAACATTTAGACAAAATTGAAAAAGTTGAAAAGTAGAAGAGAGAGGAAGACTAACAAAGAGCAGATAAGACTGTTCAAACAAAGGAAAGATTCTCTAGTTCCAAGTTCTTCTACCTGTGTATTAACTGGAGGCATTCACTAGCACTTGTACTTTTGTCTTCTTGACTTGAATTAAAACATATCGTGCTAAGAATCTGTTTACTTGGCCAGAGACAAGGTTGCATTAATCACCAAAGAGCAATAAAATATTGCTGCTTAATGAGGTCCAAATATACTATCATCACTGAACTTAGCAACCGCCTAGACTATGTAACCGCTTACCATCAGAAACCCATCAAAGAAACTCCTGAAAAGACTGAATCCTTCATATGGCTTCAATCCCACCTCAGCACTCAACACCCTCACTCTGTCCTCTCCAATCATTAGTTTTATTTCAGTTCCTCAAATGCTCCAAGATTTTTCCCACGTCCAGGTCTTCGAATATGGTGTTGCTTTTCCTGGACTCTTCGCCTACTCCTCACTGGACTCACTTTACCAGATCTCACATCGGTATCACTTCCTTCAAGGGAGGCCCTCCCAGGCCCGTCTCTCAGGCTAGTTAAGGAGTCCCCCACAGCCCTGTGCAGCCCCCAGCAGGGCACTGCTACATTAGGGATTCATCATTTAATGTGTATGGTCCCTGCTAGACCTCATGCTTCGTGGAAGGAGGGGCCATCTCTATTGTATCTGTACCATATCCCTGAAACATAGTAAAATTCCTGGCACACACTGATGCTCAATAAGCATTTTTTGAACAAATAGATAAATCAATGAAACAGATGTACAGCTAAGGCATAATCCAATTTAATACCAAATTAACATATGACAATCCTCCATGGGCTGATAGTCAAGAGTTAGCTAGTGACAACAAGCACAAAAGCAACCAAATCTGCACAGGTCCAAACACAAGGGAGCTCTTAATTCTTTGACATCAAAAACCAACTTGGAAAGTTATGCCATTAAAGAAACCAAAAGATGATGGCTTTTTAAAAAAGGCAAGAAATGATCAGCCATAACTCAATTTAAGGAAAGCCCAAGAAGCTGTGTGTGAAACACTTGGGCTTGTTCTTGGTTCATTTCCAAAATGCCATGTAGGAGACTTGGCATGTTAAACGGAGATGATAGATTGAAAAGAGAAAACGAGCATAAGCCCAGAATCAAAAATAAAAGCGAGTCAAATCTTTAGAAGAGCAGTATTCAGATAGACTAGAAGAGAAGTATGGGTGTTCAAAAGTGACCCTGAAACGGGAATATGATAAAATCTAACTCAATTGAGCAGTTAACCACATGCCTTCAATGTGGTAAGCATTTTGCAAGCCAGTTAAGTCCTCCAAACCATCTTACAAGATAAGCACCATTATATTCTTATTTTTCAAATGAGGTAACTGAGTTTTTAAATGGTTGAGTAATTTTCCCAAGGTCATATAATTAGTGTGAAACCCTTATTCAAACTCAAATTTGTGGAACCCAAATTCTTAAACTCACTATGCTACAAACTACCCAAATAGAAAACTCTGTACTTCATTTCAGCTAAATTCACATCATCTCTCCCTTCAGTGACATTTCCGATGCCCTACACCACTCTCCAGAGTATTTCAGTGAAAATATAGAAGACTTATGTTTAAGTCCTTCTCTCCAGAAAAACCATGGAGAGTCCCATTAAGAAACGCAGAGAAAGGCTCCACTAAAGAGGGGAACCAGGCTGGGCTGGAAGTGTTTCAGCTTCCTATCAACGACAATATGATAGTGAAGTCCCATTTTACATACATTTTTAACTCTGCAAATGTGTCATGCCTGTGTTTGCTTCTGCATGTGTATGTGTGCAAATATGTGAGCCTGTATGCTCAGGAGACTGTCTAGATGCATTTACACCGAACTGTAACAGTAGTGATTCATGGGAAGGCAAGTGGAATTAGAAACAGGGATGAAGGGGAAAGATGCCTTTCTAGGCTGCATACTTCTATAATGCTTTAGCGTTTTACAACAAGCCATTAGGTCAAAGAAAGTCGTCTAGCCCATTTTCTGCTTGAAAAGAGAATTGTCTCACTGCAGCTCTGAAAGGAAGCTTTCTTCTCACCCATCTCAGAGGCTGACACAGAGCCTCCTGATAATTTCCTAAGAGACACTGCCTTGTTTATTTCTGCTGGAGCTTACTGCATTTTCAACCTATTTTTTTTTCCTTTCTTCAATGTACTAACACTTCTTTGATAATAGCCAGTAAGGTTATATTCAATCTGAATGCAATAAAACAATATTTCGTAATAGCTCCCAAAACCACTTTAGGGGACTACATTCACTTTGACCACAAAAACTTAACTCACACTAGGCCCAGGGGTCTTCTGGCTTCAAATGGGTGGTCTACACCAATGAAAGCAATGGGTTCTGTCTAGTCCATGAAGTTTCAGGTCAATTCACCTATGGGTGAAAGTTTGAAATAATCTTGAATTCATCTGTCCCTCTTATTCCCCAAGTCACCAGGTTCTGTTTTCCCCCATATTATTGTTTTACAAATACACAAATAACATATGAATATGCTCATTATAAAAGAGTAGAATCACAAAGATGTGTATTAAGTAAAAAATGAAAGACTCATTCTTGACTTTTTCTCTGATTGAAAAATTAATCACTGAAATCCATTTGTGTGCATCCTTCCAAATATTTTCCAATGTGTTTATAACCTAAGAACACAATATTGTTCTGTGACTTTTTTTTTCATTCCTTCATTCCCAATATATTTCAGAACTTTTTTATGTCAGCATATTTGGGTCTGCCTAATTCCTTTTAACGGCTCCATAGTATTCCATAGTGTGACATATCCTAATTAATCTAGGATACTATTTAATTAATACTACATTAAAAATTAATAAAATAAGCTAAAGTAATATAACACTACTGTATTGATAGAAATTTAGGGCACTTCTACTTTTAAACTATTACAAACACTGCTGCAATGAACATCCTGGCACATTGTTTTTATGTCCAATAAGTATTTCCATAGAATAGCTCTTAGAAATAAAATTCCTGCTTATTGTCAATTTTGATGAATATTGCCAAATTACCATTGAAAAATACTCCATTATTGTTTAATTTTCTAGCTCTATGGTATTCTTTTATATCTGGTAGGCCAAGATAGTTCCACATCCCTCACGGATTACTCTTATGTTTCAAAATTACCTTAGCATAGTTCTCATTTAGGCCAACTTTAAAATCAGGTTTTCAAGTCCTATTAATTTTTTCGTGAAACAAGAAAAGAATGGAGATATGAAGAGCATGGCTCCTCAGGTTTCTGCCAACTCCATGTCCCCTCCTGTGGGAGAAGCAGGGCACTGGAAAGGCAGGCCACTGAGGCCCCCAAAGCCAACGTCCGGAAGTTGAACCTCGTCCTCCTTGCCCCTTGTCAGGCTCAGGGAAACCTGGCAAACGCCTCTGGGTCCCACCTGGCCTGTCAACTTCCTACTTTCGGCAGCAGTGGCCTCGAGGTTCTAGGCAGAAGCACCATCCCCAGGACGGAGCATCTCAGAGAGTGGGGGGCACCGGAGACTGCACAAGGAGGGGAAGAGGCCCTGGGGCCAGACAGACCAGACGGGCTGTGACCTGGCCTGCCTGCCCTGTCTGTGTGAGCCCAGAAGAGCCCTATGACCACTCCAGCCCTAGACTCCTCGTTGATAGTAAGGAGATTATTACCCTCGCTGTAAGGACACTAAAATCAGGACCACCGATCACATCTGTGAAGTGTCTAGCACAGTGTCTGAAGTAGACAAGGTTTAAAAAAGAGAGGAGGGGGGTGTTTTCACTCATGTTTTATCAACGCCCTTGTGATTTCGCCTCTCTCCACTCCTCGCCGCTACTCCACCATGAGAGCAAAGCTGGGCCCGCTCTCAGGCACCACTTGGTGTGACTGTGCTGGCGCATTTGCCCCCGGAATTACTGGGGGCCAGGGAACCTGAGTGCTCATCTACTTCTCCCAGCCACAGCCCCAGGGCCTGAACCCCGACTGTCTGAAATTGTTCTCCTATGAGACTGTTTTCTTCATCTTCCTCCACCATGAATTCATTCAACCAATATTTAGAGAGCACTTGCTCTGTGCTGGGTGCCAGGCTAAGCCTGGGGGATGCAGTGGAGGTCCAACAGACAGTCCCTGCGCTCAAGCAGCACGTGTCCCCTGCTCTGTTCTTTTGCACAGCACTTTTTTAATTTATTTTTTATTTTTTTTATTTTTGGCTGCATTGGGTCTTCATTGCTGCACACGGGCTCTCTCCAGTTGTGATGAGCGGGGGCCACTCTTCATTGTGGTGCACAGGCCTCTCATTGCAGTGGCTTCTCTTGTTGCAGAGCACGGGCTCTAGGCTCACGGGCTTCAGTAGTTGTGGCACGTGGGCTCAGTAGTTGTGGCTTGCAGGCTCTAGAGCGCAGGCTCAGTGGTTGTGGCGCACAGGCTTAGTTGCTCCGTGGCATGTGGGATCTTCCCGGACCAGGGATCAAACCCATGTCCCCTGCATTGACAGGTGGATTCTTAACCACTGTGCCACCAGGGAAGCCCTGCACAAGCACTTTTATGTGGCCATGATCCAGGATCTATTTTCAACATGTTTCCCTCTGCTTTCTACCACCAACCATGGCTGGCTCTCTCCGCCTCCCCTGCACACCAACCCCCATTGAATAAAACTATAAAACAGCTCTGCTAGCAAGCATCTAGGACATAACCTTAAGAATCTTGTTCTTTAAATCACATCAGCATCAAGGACATAGTACAGTACTGAGAAACCCTGCTGTCTGAAATCAAATCAGGAACTTCCAGGCCAAAATAAACCAGCTTTAACCTAAGACAGATGGAATGCTGAGTGTGTTAAAGCAACTCTGCTTTGGTCTAGGAGTCAGGCAGTATTCTTGTCACCACTTCTGTTAATTAGAATCATCTGTGCTTTCCTAGCAACATATATAAGCTCTGCTCAAGCACCACTTGTAGAGACTGTGTTCCTAAAGACAGAGCTCGCTTGCCTGGCAAGCATAACAAATTCAGATCTGTTTCTCAGAATCAGGGGCTGTTATCAACAACGTTTTATCTCAGAGTTTTCATAGCTCGTTATTCCTCAAGCACTGGGGCTAGTCCTTCAGGGTTTGTTGGCCAACAACAAATAACCAAATGTCCCACTAAGAGGTTTTTCAGGTGAGGGATAGTGAACCCAGAAAAAGAAATGCAAAGAGGTTGGTAAAGAGTCTCAGTGTTCTAGATGTAAACATGATACAATTCGTTTCCAGTAACTGCTACCAACAACACTCTGTCAAGCCATCTCCTGCTGGACGGCAGGTTCCTGAAATGATACCCCAGACTGATTCATACCTTGTCAGTCAAATACAGCATGAAAATGGATTTATTTCTGTTCTTTAAGACTCCATCCAGTTCACTTTAAAATTTCAGTCTTGTCTTTAAGACAAAGACTGAAACTGTGTGCTTGTATGCTGCTCAATTACTCATATCACTGTCTGCTTATGACATTCAAACATAAAGCAAACGATGAGTCCAGCCCCACATATAATTTAAGACTGAATTTATTTAGTAGGGCTGAGAGTACTAGAAATAACATGGCATTTGTAGCTGGGGTATCGGCAAGCAGGCCACTCAGATTGTTCACTTAGAAGTAAAGAAACAACAATCAGAAGTAGTATTAGCACCAATGAAAATTAACAAATTCAGAAGGGTGCACCCATGAGAAACATTTTTAAAAGAAAAGAAAAAGAACAGCTAAGAAAATGTGACCTGCACTTAACAAGCAATCCAAAAAGCCCTGCTCAAGAGACATTTAATAATAGAATCTTTTTTATTCCTAAGGCATTATTCAATTCTGAGCTAAAAGTACACTTTGAATGATTCATTGACAACTATGAAGAAAATGAATCTGGATTTGCAAAGAGATGATTAAGACAGATAGGATATGAATAGATACAGAAACACACACACACACACACACACACACACACACACACACACACACACACACACACACACACACCACCACCCCCCCCCCACCAGGAAGTTGGGAAAGTGGTCTGGGGGAGGCTGAAAGACAGGCAAGACAGCCAGCCCCAGATCTATGTCTTTTGAAGGACTACGGAGAAAGGAGAGCTGTGAAGCGAGAGTCTGCTGCCAGAGAGGTTACATTTGGCCCTGGGTCTTGGTTCCCTTAGCAGCAAGCTGCATCACTGTAGAGCTGGCTAAAAATGTCAGGCCGTTGAATGCTTTCTTGCTTTAAGGCTTCTGTTGCCATAGGAACAGTCACCCTCTATTTTCTGAAAGGTGGTTAGTAATTAGATTTAGGAGAAAGCAGATTCTATTTCAACCTTGAATTCAGCCCACTCCTTTCTCTGATACTGCTGTCCTGCATGTTATTACTGAGAATTCAGATATCTTGGGAACTAATATCCAGGAAAAGATTCTAGGTCTAGGTTCCCAGAATCTCTCCAGACCCCTTAGTATGGATCTGTGAGGTATGACTACAAAATCATGACGTTCGAGTATGAGTGTGTGTTTCAGCAAACAAACCAGACCTTAAATAAAGAAATTCATGCCATGTCCTGTTATCACTGTTTGCAACTCTTCTAGAACTCCTCTTTTGATAGTACTTTCAGGGCTAGTTTAAAAGCCCCACTGGGAAATCTGTATCCAAACATTTTAGATATATCTTGTGCAGTAAATACATAATTTTATGTCAGTGCCAAAAGTCACTGTAAGTCCAGAACAAGAAAGAATGAACTATTCTTGTTTATACTAATAGCAGAAGTAACAAACCATCCTTAAAAATTATGTCCCTAAATAGTGCGCTAAGCCAGAGCAGACTATGACCCCAAATTATTGCCTGGCCTCTGTGCCCCTAGGCTGTGGGTGCTGAAGTGGATTGCACAGCGGGGTAAAAAAAGGAAAAAATTATATCTACACACACCCATTAAGATGGCCATTAGCAAAAGGAGAAAGAGGAGGAAGAGGGGGAGGAAGGGGAGGGAGAGGAGAGGAAGAAAAGTATTAGCAGGAACATGGGGAAATTAGAACCCTCATGCATTGCTAGTGGGAATGTAAGATGGTGCAGCTGCTGTAGAAAACAGCATGGTGGTCCCCCCCAAAATTAAACATAGGATTACTGTATGATCCAGCAATTCCACTTCTAGGTAGAGACTCAAAAAATTGAAGGCAGGGGCTTGAACAGATAATTTGTACACCAAAGTTCATAGCAGTGTTACTCACAATAACTAAAACATGGAAATAACCCAAATCTCCACTGACAGATGACTACATAAATAAAATGTGATATATACACACAGTGGAATACTACTCAGCCTTAAAAAGATGCATGCTACAACATGGATGAACCTTGAAGACGTTACACTGAGTAAAATAAGCCAGATACAAAAGGACAAATCTTGTATGATTCCACTTATATGAGGTACTTGGAATAGCCAAAGTGATAGAGATGAAAGTAGAATGGCGGTTGCCAGTGACAGGAGGATGGGGGGAGAAAACAAAGAGTTACTGTTTAATGAGTACACAGCTTCAGACTGGGGAGAGAGAAAAGTTCTGGAGATGGATAGTGGCGATGGTTGTACAACCATGTGAGTGCATTTCATACCACTGAATTGTGCACTTAAAAATGGGTAAAATGGTAAATTTTAAGTTACGTATATTTTACAACAATAAAACAATTACATCTATAAAAGCAAAGTCAAGGGTGCCCAATGTGTCTGCAAACCTGCCTGTTCTCAGCTTGGTACACACAGAAATTCTCCAGGACCAACCCAAACATTTGAAGTTAGTTTTCCTATCACTCTTGACCAGATCCTGGTTTGAATTAAGAAAAGAGAAAAGCAACTTCTCACTGATGAGACAGACTTCCAAGTAGAGTTGCCAGATTTGTCAAATAAAAACACAGGATATTCAGTTAAATTTAAATTTCAGATAAACATCAATTTTCTTTTAGGATAAGTATGTCCTAAATGTTGCATGGGACTTAATTATATTAAACATTTTTTGTTGTCTACCTGAAGCTCACGTTTTACTGAGCATTTTTATTTTATCTGACAACACTAGTCCTTCTAGTCAATGATATCTTCTCTTGCCTTTAAACAGGGTCTCAGTTTAAAGGCCGCCACTGTCCGGATCTGCCGCACTCAGGTGTGAACCAAGCTGTTACCAATCCTTCTAGCACAGAGAGCAGAAAATGAAGTACAGATATGGGCACAGTCATTTTCCCCCATTACGCAACAGTCGATATATCTCAAAAATCCGACACCTCAGCCCTTGTCCTCAGCCTGGGGGTTAAATACTATTCCACTCTGAGCTTAGCTCTCCATGGGGTCTGGAGCTTAGAGGACACTGATGGATTGCATCAGTCCTCCCTAATAGGTCATTAGATATGAAAATATCACGTTGAAAGATGTTTACTGCATCATTTCTAGCTCTCCTTATCTAAACATGTCTGTGATGATTTCCAGCGACAGGAAGGCCATTTTAAAACTTTCACTGCAACCATAAACAAGATGAAAAGACAACCCTCAGAACGGGAGAAAATATTTGCAAATGAAGCAACTGACAAAGGATTAATCTCCAAAATTTACAAGCAGCTCATGCAGCTCAATATCAAAAAAACAAACAACCCAATCCAAAAATGGGCAGAAGACCTAAATAGACATTTCTCCAAAGAGATACAGATTGCCAACAAACACCTGAAAGGATGCTCAACATCACTAACCATTAGAGAAATGCAACTCAAAACTACAATGAGATATATCACCTCACACCAGTCAGAATGGCCATCATCAAAAAATCTACAAATGATAAATGCTGGAGAGGGTGTGGAGAAAAGGGAACCCTATTGCACTGTTGGTGGGAAAGTAAATTGATACAATGACTATGGAGAACAGTATGGAAGTTCCTTAAAAACTAACAATAGAACTACCATATGACCCAGCAATCCCACTCCTGGGCATATACCCTGAGAAAACCATAATTCAAAAAGAGTCATGTACCACAATATTCATTGCAGCGCTATTTACAATAGCCAGGACATGGAAGCAACCTAAGTGTCCATCGACAGATGAATGGATAAAGAAGATGTGGCACATATATACAATGGAATATTACTCAGCCATAAAAAGAAATGGAACTGAGTTATTTGTGGTGAGGTGGATGGACCTAGAGTCTGTCATACAGAGTGAAGTAAGTCAGAAAGAGAAAAACAAATACCATATGCTAACACATATATATATGGAATCTAAAAAAAAAAACATGGTTCTGAAGAACCTAGGGACAGGACAGGAATAAAGACGCAGACGTAGAGGATGGCCTTGAGGACACAGGGAGGGGGAAGGGTAAGCTGGGACGAAGTGAGAGAGTGGCATGGACATATATACACTACCAAATGTAAAATAGATAGCTAGTGGGAAGCAGCCACATAGCACAGGAGATCAGCTCGGTGCTTTGTGACCACCTAGAGGGGTGGGATAGGGAGGGTGGGAGGGAGATGCAAGAGGGAGGAGCTATGGGGATATATGTATAGCTGATTCACTTTGTTATACAGCAGAAACTAGCACACCATTTTAAAGCAATTATACTCCAATAAAGATGTTAAAAAAAAAAAAAAAAACTTTCACTGCCAAGTTTTCTGTAAATACATCCTCTGGGTTATTAAACATGTAGTACAATTCTCAAGTAAACTTCTAAAGAAACAGACTTTCTCAGTCAATAGTCCACTCTACACCCATCACCTTCTTCTCTCCACCTGCCTTTCCATCCCTCTGATGTGCTTCTTTTTTTTAATATTTTAATTTTATTGGATTATAATTGATTTACAATGTTGTGTTAGTTTTGGGTGTACAGCAAAGTGATTCAGTTATACATATACATATATTCATTTTTTTTAGATTCTTTTCTCATATAGGTTATCACAGAATATTGGGTAGAGTTCCCTGTACTATACAGTAGGTCCCCAATGGTCATCTATCTTATATATAGTAGTGTGCTTGTGTTCATCCCAACCTCCTCATTTATCCTTTCCCCCCTACATTTCCCCTTTGGTAACCATAAGTTTATTTTCAATATCTATAAATCTGATTCTGCTTTGTAGATAAGTTCATGTGTATTTTTTAATTAGATTCGACATATGAGCGATATCATATATTTGTCTTTCTCTGTCTTAGTTCACTTAGTATGATAATCTCTATGTCCATCCATATTGTTGCAAATAGCATTATTTCGTTCTTTCTTATGGCTGAGTAATATTCCATTGTATATATGCACCACATCTTCTTTATCCATTCCTCTGTCGATGGACATTTAATTTTATTTATTTATTTATGTATTTATTTATGGCTGCGTTGGGTCTTCGTTTCTGTGCGAGGGCTTTCTCTAGTTGCGGCAAGTGGGGGCCCCTCTTCATCGCGGTGTGCAGGCCTCTCACTATCGCGGCCTCTCTTGTTGTGGAGCACAAGCTCCAGACACGCAGGCTCAGTAATTGCGGCTCACAGGCCTAGCTGCTCCGTGGCATGTGGGATCTTCCCAGGCCAGGGCTCGAACCCGTGTCCCCTGCATTGGCAGGCAGATTCTCAACCACTGCACCACCAGGGAAGCCCTCGATGGACATTTAGATTGCTTCCACGTCCTGGCTATTGTAAATAACGCTGCAATGAACGTTGTGGTGCATGTATCTTTTCGAATTATGGTTTTCTCCAGATATATGCCCAGGAGTAGGATTGCTGGATCATATGGTATTTCCATTTTTAGTTTTTTAAGGAACTTCCATACTGTTCTCCATAGTGGCTGTATCAATTTACATTCCCACCAACAGTGCAAGAGGGTTCCCTTTTCTCCACACCCTCTCCAGCATTTATTGTTTGCAGACTTTTTGATGATGGCCTTTCTGACTGGTGTGAGGTGATACCTCATTGTAGTTTTGATTTGCATTTCTCTGATAATTAGTGATGTTGAGCATCTTTTCATGTGCTTTTTGGCCATCTGTATGTCTTCTTTGGAGAACTATTTAGATCTTCTGCCCATTTTTTGATTGGGTTGTTTGTTTTTTTGACATAGAGCTGCATGAGCTGTTTGTATATTTTGGAGATTAATCCCCTGTTGGTATGCTTCTTTTCGTAAAATCTGATGCTATGACCAGGCATGTGTCTCATTCCCATCTTGACCCCACTTGCTTGTTCTCTTTGACCTGATTATTCTTACTGTTACATCCAGACTAAGGAAATATTCAAGAGCATAAAGAATAAAACTAATAGGGAATTGGTCATCAGGGCTGTTTGCCCTTCTCTGTGTCACTCCTGGCTCTGCTATTAAGGGAGGTGAAGGCTAAAGGAAAACATCCAACCCTTCCTACCAAGCCTACTGTGTTCCTGGTTTCCTGGAACAGAAATGTGCAACTCAATTTAACAAGAACCTGTAGGGCAGTGTTCTCATTTCACGTAAGGCACCACTCACTGATGCCGAGGAGCAAGGTTACTAAAACATGCATTATCACTGCCCACAGGGTAGTTAGAAGCCCATAGAACCTGAAAGTAAACAAATTAGAACTTCCTCCTTAAGACATCTTCATTCAGTGAGGCACTAACACAGAATGGTTTTCTTTTTCTCTAATTCCTGCTTTCAACCACACCGCCTATTTCCCACATTTCATATTTTTTGGTCACTTGAAACTATTAAAAGTCCAATTCTGTTTAAAACTCCAATCCACATCTGATTCAAAACCTTCTCCATGTTGGGCCTCAGGGGACTTGGTCAGGAAGAGGGTGTGATCTGTCCCTTTGCTCCCCCTCTCACTCCAGCTCCCTGGAAGGGAAGGTGGGGGAGTCGTCTAATTTTAGGGCATATCCTTTCCCCACCCACACCTTTTCCTTCTGGGGCTAGCACCTTCAGAGCTCGGGGCTGGGAGATTCAGGGAAGAAAGTTCATCTTAGCTGACAGCCCAGTGGTGGAGACAAGTGCCCCCATTTTGCTCCGGTTTAGTGTGGTTCCCCCTACGGCGCTATCAACAAAAACAGCGTGTGTTTCTCTCAGGTATTGTTCAGCTTCACCCCAGCCCCTCCTCACATCAGCGCAGACGGAGCGTCACCTCACCTGGACCGGTGACTACAACCCGACTCTCGAACTGCGGCGCTCCTTCCTGTGGAGTTACAGGCATCGCTGATGTCTCTTTGGGACCCTCTGAAGGGCGTGGAGCAGTGAGGAGCGTTTCTCACCCTTTTTCGTCCTTCCACAGGACTATCAGATTCAGAAGTCTCCAGATGAGAAGTAGCATTAGTCTCACGTTCAAGAACACCCCTTCCCTTCCTTTGGGGACATATGTCATGCTCTCCCCAAGGCCCCTCAGCCTACTCTCCTCTGTGCCAACGGCAGCTGCAAGTTGTTCCTCGGCAAGCATCCATTCAGGGGGCAGGATGCCAATCTTCCTTTGCTACAGACACACTCAGTCTACTTCCTTGGATCTAGTAGGGTGGTTGGAGCAGTCCTGGCTCATTCACCATCACAGGGAGAAAGGCTCTCTTACCATAAACACTCTGCCACACCCCTAACCCTCTCCGCGACTCTGCCCTCCCCTTGCAGCGTTCTCCTTATGCACACCTGGGCATGGCATGAAGGGCATGGCACTAGGACTTTGTTTTCAGCTATGGATTCTTATTACCAATTCCAGAGCATCAGGAAAACCCTCCCTCACCACCCCCACTACTACGCCTAACCTCCTCAATGACACCAGCTGGTATACTCAACTCTCCCTTAGCTATATTTGCCTTAGTCCATTTCCTTCATTCACTCAATAATTTTATATTGAACATCTACTGAGTGTGAGCTACTGTGAAATGGTGATGGACAAGGCAGATGTAAGATGCAATCCCTCCTTGTGGAATTTACAGTCAAAGAGGGCCAACTAACCAAAAACAAACAAACTCAAAAGAAGTAAATGAAATAATTACAAATTGCATGAAATCCAGTGAGGGAAACAAACCATTACCTGAAATAGAACTATTGGGTTGGAGGTAGGGAAGGCTAAATAGACAAGACGGTGGGGTGCTTTTTCACTCTCATTCTCTTTTGAACACACAGTTGCATTTTCCAGAGGTTCCATGATGTGCAACATGGCAACAGATTGAATGCAGAAGCAGTTATGAACAGCCATCTGTCTTTTATTAAGCCAGACATGAAAGAGATTTGCAAAATATGTAAAAGAATACCATTTTTCTCACTAATTTGGCTTTGCAAAATATAGTTGTTTTTCATACAATTTATTTTACATCAACATGGAATGCGTTTTTATTCTTTTCTAAGTAATTAATTTTTTCTCAGTCTTCATTTCTAATATAGTAACTATCAATAGACAAAACCCACATAAAAACGAAACTCTCTGGGGTCTGTTATTTCCCCCAAAATTCATATGTTGAAGCCCTAACTCCTGATGTGATGGTATTGGAAGTGGGGCCGGTGGAGGGTAATTGAATTTCAATGGGGTCGTGAAGGTGGGGTCCCTGTGATGGGATCAGTGTCCCTATAAGAAAAGGAAGAGAGCGCAGAGCCCTCTCTCTCTCTGCCACGTGAGGACCCAGAGAGAAGGCGGCTGTCTACAAGACAGGAAGCGGGCCCCGACCGGGAACCAAATGTGCTGGCACCTTGGTCTAGGATTTCACAGCCTCCACAAGTGTGAGAAATAAATGTCTGTAGTTAAGCCACCAAGTCTATGGAATTTTGTGATAGCAGCCCAAGCTGACTAAGACAAGGTCCTTAATAATTTTTAAGAGGAAAAGGGTCCTGACACTAAAAGATTTGAGAAACACTGGTCTGATCCAATGATCTTTCTTCAGAATTTGTGCTATACACCTGCCTCTCATTCTTGATGATTTTTCCCTTCGGAAACTCTCTCCTTTGGAATCCAGGATAATCTGGATAAGGCTTTTCCTGACCATGTCTTTTAAGTCTTCTCTTACTGATGTCTATTCATCCAACTACTTCTTTAAAACTGGGTATTCTTTAGAGATTTAGCCTTGGTCTTCCTCGCTTTTGTTCTATTTCTGTTCCAAGGTTTCAATTCTTACCTCTATGTTGCGTCTGCCAAATTTTCTTACCCTGCCCTAGACAAAGATTTTCCAAATTCCCACTGGACATCTCTACCTGAATATTACATAGCCCCTCAAATTCAACATGCTTCTAACCTAATACACAGTCTTCCTCCCAGGTTCTTGCTGCTGTACTCCTTAGGTCAGTCACATCACTATATTCCAAACAGTGGAAACTAAAACTCTCTCTCCTCACTCCCAGATACAAGCAGTTATAATATCCAGCCAGTTCCACTTCCCACAGTGTCTCCCACATCTTCCCTTGCTCACTCCCGCCAACCCCACCTTGGGTCTTCACCTGTCATCACACCTGTGTGTCACAGTTGCTCTGTAACTTGACCTCCCCTGACCTCCAATCTCTCCCTTCTCAAACCCATGCTTCAGGCCACCTCCAGACTTATCTATAATTGCTAGTCACATCACATGACCCCTCTACGCAAAAACCCATAATGTCTCCCCATTGCCTGGAAGAAAAAACTCCTTGAAATGCTATTCAAGGCTCTTCCATCTAGCCCAACTTCATTTCCCCAAACACCCTATACTTAGGCCACACAAAACCTTGCAATTTCTCCAAAACTGCTCATTTATTCTTTGCTCAAGGCTTCTCCTCCTTCTAGACTGCCCTTCTCTTTTAAAAAAGCACAGTTGCTTGAAGCAATACATCTGAATTCAAGTGCACTTGAACTCAAGTGTGATATTGGTCAAGTTACGTCTACCCCAGTTTCTTCACCTATAGACAGGGACAGTAATCACATGCACCTCTTGGACCTTTTGTGAGATTTAAGAGATGATACTTTGCAAAGAGCTTAGCACAATGCCTAACATGTTCAAATTTTAGTTTCTGTCACTACTATTGCTGTTAATTTACCTCTATTTATCAAAAACTACTCATTCTTCAAGGCCCCGATAAAATGGCACTTCCTCACGAAAACTTCCTCAATTGCTTTAGCCAAAACCACCATTAACCCCGCCCTCCACCTCTTGCCAATAAGTCTGTCACTCAAGTTAGCACATTTTCACTCGTTTGCATTCTAATTAGTTCCTTGTATGTACATCTTCCCAAACCTTCCCCACCGACACACGTGCACGCGCGCGCGCACACACACACGCCAGTTGGCAAACTCCTATTAATTTAGGGCCATTTGGGGCTCCAGCTAGAAGTTTAAATTTAGTACCTTATGATCAAGTAAAACATTTTGTTTTTTCAGACCTAAGTCCCCACTGCCGTGTTGTTCCCAATGATACCTAAGGCCACAGAGAAGCTTTTCGTTTTCTGTATTTGCTCCTGTTGCTATAGTAAATGGCTAGTTCTCCTTCATTTCCCTGCTCTTCAAATTTGCCCCTATTTACTCTATACTCCTACTTAAATTTTTTTATAATGTTTTTAAATGTTTACTTAATAATACCCTGGAAATCACAGCTTTCTCTTAAACTTTTCCTTATAATCTGTGAGAACTATTTAATGGTGACCCCTCAAAAAAAAGATCTGAGAAGACCTGGGATAATAGCAATAAATATAAGATGAGCAACTACAAATTCTACCTTTGGGTCTGTGAGAGCCCCCAAATTCATAAGGTGTACCTCATCCAAGAAATATAAATTTTCCAAAGAAATTCACGGTCTAGAGGTAAAATATTTTGAATGTCAAAAAAGTGCACATTTTGTTCATTTTTCATTAGGGTAAAATGGTCTGCCAAACTAATAAAATTGGGCTGGACTCTGCTCAAAAGATATTTCCACATTCCAATTAGAGAACAGACTGAAGCTAATGAACATTTTGCCCAAGCAAGGACTCTCCAGTTTCATATACAGACCCTGCACTTCATGCTCTCAGCTTGGCTCCAAATAAATCTTTGGGAAGGTGACTACAAACTGAAACTTGTCATTTTGCCTAGATGCTTCTTTTCCTCTGCAAACATTTTCAAATTCAAAATAAGCTTACTTTACAGGAAGTGGAAATCATTATGTTTACTCCACACATTTGGGTGGTGTGCATACAAATATTTACTGGACATGAAAATTTAATGTACTAACACAAACCATCTGACTTCAGGAATTTGAAAACATACAGCAATAATTAACAACAGATGAAAATTTTACATTCTCAGAGTTCTACATTTTGAACTTGGGCATGCCCTGCAGGACAGGTGCTCACTAGGGCAGTGTGGGGTTTTTGAGAAGCATGTTTTCACTGCTAAGTTCTGTTTCTATAGCCCCATTGAAACACAGAGGAAAACATTATTCTCTGGAATGAAGTGTGGTTAAAAATAGAAAGCAAGTTAATAGCCAGTCTCTGGGATCTCCTGAGTTGAACTTTGATCCTGTCCAAAAAGAGGGTTATTGTGAAATCTTTCTTTTTAGCTAAACAAATGAATAGCTACATGAAATGCAGTAATAGAAGTGCCACAGCAGTGGAAGTTATGAAGTTCTTCACACTTCCCAGGAAGAGAAGATAGAGTTTGAACTTCATCTTCTTATGGTGGTGTTTCTCAGGTTCCATATTTTATTTTTTAATTTTTATTTTATATTAGAGTACAGTTGATTAACAATGTTGTGTTGGTTTCAGGTGTATAGCAACGTGATCCAGTTATACATATACATCTATTTGTTCTTTTTCAAATTCTTTTCCCATTTAGGTTATTACAGAATATTGAATATTACAGAATATTGAGAATATTGAGTTCCCTGTGCTATACAGTAGGTCCTTGTTGGTTATCTATTTTAAATATAGCAGTGCGTACATGTCAATCCCAAACTCCCAGTCTATCCCCCCTCCACCCTGCCGTCTACTAATGATTCACAGAACTACAGAATTGTGGAATCCAAACATTTCATTTTGCAGATGAAGAAAAGCAGTAACCGGTCCAAGGTGAAATTTCTAATTACCTGCAACACTGGGACAAGAACCTGAATCACCTGACCTTTCACCCCAGCTTTCCTGTTATTCCAAAACCAGGAGTGCCAGAGCCCTGCTGCCAGAATCATCATACTACAGGTTGCAGGACCCTGAAGAAGGAGACGAGAAGGGAGCCTGAGTACACAGAGCTAGCTGGCCATGCCCTCCTCTGGGCAGGCCCTGAAATCAGCAGACAAGGGCCCACATCCCTCCCATCCCCACTCCCAGCATGTGCCATCCCCCCAATCACTTGTGAGGGATGTCTGGGGTAGGAATGGCCAGAGCCCACCCTTGGGAAACCAGAGTGGACATAAGCAAGAGCTAGAGAGTTCTCTCCAGGGCCATGCTCGCAGAGGAAACCTCAGCTGCCACCAGGGAAAGGAAGAATATTTGCTGTATGCTGGAGTTACAGGCTTTTCTCTGCTGGGGATCTTCAGCCTCCCTTATGGAAATAAAACCTCCTGTTTTAGTCTACTCGGGCTGCCATAACAAAATACCAAACACTGCGTGGCTTAAAACACAGAAATTCTGAAGCTAGAAATCCAGTATCAAGGTGTCAGCAGGGTTGGTCTCTCTCTCCTTGGCTTATCGATGGCTGCCTTCTCCCTGAGCCTTCACATGATCTTCCCTCTCAACATCTCTGCATCCTCATCTCCTTTTCTTATAAGAACACTAGTCAGATTAGACTACAGCCTGCCCTTATTATAACTTAATTTCTTCTTTAAAGACCCTATCTCCAAATACAGCCACATTCTGTGGGTTAGGTCTACAACATACAAATTTTAGGAGACACAAGTCAGACCTAACACCTCCTGAACATAACCAGGAACCAACCCCAAAAAAACCAATGGCCTGTCTTCTTTGATGTATCTCTTGCCTCAACTAACCTCATCAGATGCAGAGTTGTGCTGGCGCTGACCCTGCCTGACTGACCTTTCTCTAAAGTCAAGAAACTGCCCCATTGGCCAAGCCATTCCTCCCATCCAACTCCAAGAAGAGCATGCTTTTGCTTTCTCCCTCTCTCACGCACTCTCCCTCTCTCTCCCTCTCCCTCTTCCTCTCCCTCTCTCTCTCTCTCTCTCTCTCACACACACACACACACACACACACACACACAGGAATATTTTCTCCACTCTTGCAGATCTGCTATAGATCAGTGTCTCCCATTCTATAAACATAAGAGCATTTCCGAAGCTCTGAAAGAACCATGAGAACTTTTAAAGAACTCTATAGAGACCCACTGGGGAAGCAGCTCCCATGAAACCCATTATGGTAGGCAGAGTTCCAAAGATGGACGCCCAAGACCCTCATCCCCTGGTGAGTCAATCAAACACTGAACAAGATACCATTGTGGAATTAAGGTTGCTGATGAGCTGACTTTTAAATAGGGAGACTAACCTGGATTATCCAGGTGGGTGCAGTACCATCACACAATCTTTAAAAGCAGAAGAGAAAGGCAGAAGAGTCTCTCAGAGAGATGCTGTAGGAGAGATGAGGCAGAAAAGGAGGTCAGAGGGATTCAAAGTGTGAGAAGGACTCCATCTGCCATTGCTGGCTTTGAAGATGGAGGAAGGGGGGCCATGAGCCAAGGAATGCATGTGGCCTCTGGAAGCTGAGAAGGACCTCTGGCAAAGATCCACCAAGAAAATGGGGACCTCATTCCTGTAAGTGCATGAAACTGGATTCTGACCTACAGAACTATGAGATAATAAATGTGTGTTGTCTTAAACCACTAAGTATGTGCTCATTTATTATAGTGGCAATAAAAACTAATACACCCATCCTGTTATTAAATGTAATTTACCCACATTGGTCCCGTTTAGCAATGACTTTTTCTCACACATCATTCTGAGTGATAGGTATTACCTTTTACCACTAACTGAGCATCCACATTAAACTAAAATTTATGTAAAGTCTACAAATGACTCCTCAGAATCAGCAGCTTACATCCTAAACATGACACCACGCTCATATATATCCATAGTTGTATTGTCTGCCCTGAATTTTCCTCATGACTGTTAGGGGCTGACTGTACCCTCTGAGAGTCACAGATTCCTCCAGGACCCTGCAGATAGATCCTTCATCTGATTCCATGAGGAATTGTCATGATCTGTCACATTGCTGCTTGTAATGTTCACCCTTGTGACCTCACATAGCACTTGGAAATGAGAATGGCAAGAATTTTTTTAAACAAAGAAATGAAGTGAGAGCTTGGAAAATCCCACACCATCCAATGGATAAAAACAGCGATAGGAAAAAGGATCAACCCAAGCTCTAGGCGGAATCTCCTGAGAGAACAACTGAAGGGCACAATCCTGTTTTGGCAGAAGAGTCCCCAGCGAGAAACTGTTCCAACCCCCCTCCAGGGCATCACTCCCGCAGTAAGATCTTCCCAGTGCAAAATACACATCTGTAACTCTGAGGAGCTGGTGTTTCTTTGGCTAGAACAGGGGCCTTAAAATCTGTAACAAACTCCTATAATTCTAACCACCACCTCTCCCAAATATTATCCAGCTTCTAGATCCTTGTCACTGGTTATCTGCTAGAGATTTCTTTCTAAGTTTCCCATGGGCACCTCAGACATCATTAAGAAGACTACTGAATCCACCACTTTCCTCTCCAAAGTGCACCACCTCCCAACGCCTTTGTTTTGAACTACCATTTGTTGGACACCTGCCTCATGCATGGCACTGTGCTCCGGACTTTACATCCAACGTTCACCTAAATTCACAAATCTTGAAGGAGTGTAGAAAGTGTATTTCGGAGAAGTTAAGTTGCTTCTTATATTAGTACCAAGTCAGCTGATTGTTTGCTCAGAATCATCCTTGTCTCCTCTGTAAGAAGCTGCTCCTTTCCCCTCGGGGGCACTAAACTCCAACGCTGGCATCCTGGGCTGCTGGAGGCCACCTTGCCTGACACAGGCAATGAGAAAGAAAGAAACGTTGAGAGCAACGGAGCTGAAATATGAGGGAGGGGAAAGGATGGGGGACAGAGTGAGGAAGGGGGGAACCCAATCTATTAACATCACTTGCTGTTTGGATCAGGTGCCTGTAGCCATTTCTCTTCTGTGTGTTCTAGTGATGTGATGAGCAAATTCCTTTTTGTGCCTGGTCCCAGTTGAGTTAGGTTCTGT
The DNA here is from genome assembly GCF_949987535.1 of Balaenoptera acutorostrata. Taxonomy (NCBI): domain Eukaryota; kingdom Metazoa; phylum Chordata; class Mammalia; order Artiodactyla; family Balaenopteridae; genus Balaenoptera; species Balaenoptera acutorostrata. The sequence goes on along the minus strand of NC_080065.1, from coordinate 47,801,527 downwards.
CACTTGCAACCAAATGACTAATATATCCCCCTGCTCAAGAAATCACTACTGTTTTTTCTTTTCCTCTTCATTTTGGTATTCATGCAACTAGGATTAATGAAATAATACAAGCACATTGTGCGTTTAGTTTATAATTCAAAATTATCCAACATAAATAAATCAGTTCTGGGGTGTTTCTATAAGTTTCACAAGTTTCTTTGTTTGGTTGTTTTCTGTCTGTTTTGTGTTAACCTGCCCAAAATTTTATTGGCTACTAACAAAATATTAACTTATCTGACTGAAAAAATAATATAGTCCATTAAAAAGAAAAAACTAGGGCTTCCCTGGTGGCGCAGTGGTTGAGAATCTGCCTGCCAATGCAGGGGACATGGGTTCGAACCCTGGTCTGGGAAGATCCCACATGCCACGGAGCAACTGGGCCCGTGAGCCACAATTACTGAGCCTGCGCGTCTGGAGCCTGTGCTCCGCAACAAGAGAGGCCGCGATGGTGAGAGGCCCGCGCACCGCGATGAAGAGTGGTCCCCACTTGCCGCAACTAGAGAAAGCCCTCGCACAGAAACAAAGACTCAACACAGTCATAAATAAATAAATAAATAAATAAATAAATAAATAAAAGAACCAAAAAAAAAAAAAAAAAGAAAAAACTAAAAACTCCCCATTAGAATTTACTCCAATCTGTGATATATTCTAAATGTTTTGTTAATATTTTCCATCAACAATTTTAATTCTGTAATATAATCATATTTAAATTCTAAAACTGGATCTATAAATCAAATAATATTTTAATTGTTTACTATTTTTCAAGTTATTTTATTAAAAAGAAGAGTAAGAAAGAAGGAAGGGAGGGAGGGAGGGAGGGAAAGAGAAGAATATACCCCTAAATTGATATGTCTATAAATGGTCACTTAGATATTAACTTGCCATATTATGGGTACAGGGACACACATCTAAGGTAATGTCAAGTGAATAGTCAGGATTTGTTTTTGGAAGAAAGTTAAAATACATTTTTGTAAGTGAGGTATAGTTTTCTAGTTTATGAAAATATATATATTTTTTTCCTTCAGTTAGAAATATTCCTCACAAGTGAAAATCAGTACAGCCTTTTTCAAGGTCACTTTGGCAGTACCTATAAAAAGTCACATGCACACACATAGCAATCCTCCCTCTAGGAATCTGTTCTTCAGGTATGAGAACATTCACTGCTGCACTACATGGAAGAGGAAAATTGGCCACACCTAAATGTCCTTCAATAAGATTAAAGAAGACACTTACATATGTAACAAAATATTATGGAGCTATTAAAAATACTAGCTGGAAAGGTATTTATATATATTAACTTAACAAGAGCAATTTAAAGAGCCATATATACAGCATATTGAAATATAAAATATACGAACATTGCAAAGCAACTGTGACAGCCTTTGAACTCTGGCCTCCTCCTGTCCCTCCTGAACAGCACAGCCAGCAGGATCTCTTCGAAGCCCGCATCTCATTGGGTTCATCTTCTCTCCCTGCCACCTCCCCTGCCCCACCTCATGAAAAAGTCTCCAATCTCTTCCCACTGCTCCCTGGATATAGACCAGAATCCAAGCTGTGGTGCATGCCCAGCTCACCACTGATCTTCCTGCTCCTGGAGTTCACCACCTGGCCTTTGTGCATGCTTTCCCCCTGCCTGCCTACACCTCACACCCACAGTCCCCTACTCTACCTCGTTCCCTACAAATGGATAGAGTCGCACTCATCTCCATTATATAGTTCCTCTTTCCCCTCCAGACCTACCCACCACCCTTCTCTACTCTGCTCTCTGCTGCAACAAATTGAGTTGTCTGGGCCCGCCTGCCTTGCCCACTGGCTTCCCATTATGCTCAACCAACAGGAGGCCCCAGCAGGAGGGAGGAGGGAGGGAGGTGAGTGAGGCTGCAGCATTTATCTCCTCAGCTGCTTTCCTGCAGAGTCACTTCAGAGTAAATGGTTCCTCAGTCCAGTGTCCCAGCTTCTGTCCATGAGGCTCTCTCCTTGTGGGTTCTGAATCTGCCCCCTCACTCTTTCAGCCCTAGAGAGGGGATGGTCCAGTGTTACTCTCCTTGAGATGCTGCTCTACCCCTTATGAATTTTCCACACTCACCCACGACTTTGCAAAGAGTGCCTGTGTTAAGTTCTCCTCAAATATTATCATTTGCATGTGCTGAAACCTTGACTGATGTATCGTCCTTCATCTTGGCTTAAATGTCACTTCCTCAGAGAAACAGATCCAGACTAGGTCGCCATGTACAACGTGGCAACCTATTAGCTTATAGCACTTGCCATGGTTTGTAATTATATTGATTTCTGTATTTAATTCCTTTCTCCCCCGCCCCCTCTTGCTCTTATCCTCCTTCTCCCCACTCCCCCACTAAACTGTAAGACCCTTGAGGACAAAGACCATATCTTCTTATGGTGCCACAGGAGCTAGCTCAGTGTTTCCCACATTATAAAAAATAGTCCTTGTTATAGACCCAGCATCGACTTTGTCTTGTCCTTTTATTAGGTAGCTAGTCAGACAGGAACGGGTCCCACCCCATCCTGGATGGTTCATCTTTCCCTCCCCCACCTGGACACTGGTGGTTGGAACACGCCCAGAGATCCTCCCTCTTGTGGTCAAGAACCACCTCTAAGTTTCCAGCCGTATCAGGACCAAGCAAGATAAAACCGCCAGCACAGGTTGGCGCAGGTGCAGCAAGACCTAAAAGGTGACTCAGGGTAACCCAGGGTTCATTATGCCATAATTATAATAAATTAGCATTGCGGGTTTTGCCCCTCCCACCCTGTGGGTTTTGCTTGGGTGCTTATGGGTAAGCACCTACACACTAAGAGAAAAGTTATATGACCTAAAGCTGTCAATCAATTTGTCAGTCAAATGACACAAGACACAGGGAGGGACCACCACTCTAAAAAACTCCACCCCACCCCATTGCAGGACTGCTTCTGGTTTCCAGATCGCCCGCTCCTTATCCTTTCTTCACTCTGCTTAATAAAACTCTTGCTACTTAAAACTGCTCTACGCCTCCTGACTGAATTCTTTCCCTGGGGAAAGAACCAAGGAAATCGCTGTTCCTCTAGTGACACTATTATTGCTTATGTTCTTGTGTGCCCTTTACTCTCAGAAAGAAAGCACTGATTGTATCTCTCTCATATCACCACCCTGCATGCAGAGGGGATTAACAAATGTTTGTTGCACTAAACTGAAGACCTGCAAGGAGCCATCTACTCATTTAAGACGATGGCCTTTGACAATATTCACTTTGGCTCAGACTTTGGAAAAACACCAAAGATCAAATACATACTAAGAATAGTTAACAAACCGTCTGGAAGGAAAAAAAAAAAAAAAAAACAACTATTCTTAGAGTTACATTTATTTTCCTTTATGATGTGAAATTCTTTTACCTTTTGAAAATACACATGGACTTAAGTCAAAAGTATTATATTTCCTTATTATGTAGTTTCATAATGTCTTTCCCCAAAAATGATATCCTTCAGTTGTTTTGAATGTCATTTTGTTAAAAATTTCTTGTCCTGAAATGAGTAACAAAAATGGGAGTGAAATAACATGGATATATAATTATACTCTGAAAGAAATTACAGCAACTGATGTGGAAAGATGAAGATACCAAAGGTAGGGCTTGCAATGAGTGACAGATGAAATTTTTCAAAGCCTATGAGAATTTTTATTGTTCTGCTCACTAGCAAATGCCTTAAAAGAGTGTAGCAAAGTAGATCATTATAAAGGGAATTAGTATAAGGTGGGTCATTGCAAAGCACACCTTTGTAAAGCAGCTTGCATGTTCCCCCCATTGCAACAACATTATAGGACTTGGCATACACATGGTTTCAGTAACAGCAAAAGCAATCCCAATGTACTAATGGGTGCACAGATTACAGAAAAATTAAAACCTGTAGGATTATTAATGTGATCCAAACTAATCATTTTGCTCAGAAGTTACAAATAGTAATGAAGCATTTAGTGACAATCATTTTGCTTACCTTTTTCTTTAGTATTTAGAAAATCTCATTATGCATTATTTGTATACTCCCTGTACCTTAAAAAAAAAATTTCCAGAGATGTTTACACAAATGCTCATTTCTTGTTTGTGTGTTTGCAGGCAGAGAGATTAAAATGTTATCCACTGATACTACAACTGTATTAAAAGTAGGAATTGTCCTTTTGAAAATAACCATTGCAAGATCTAAATATTTGTATTTACATTAAGAACTTTAGTTATTAGAGGAGATTCATGGAACTGGTATTCATCTTCATTATTTCTTTTTCTTCCATAATGTGGTGGAATCTCAGGAGTAAAAAGAGAGATGGACAGCAAGTGGGCTAAGTGCCCAAAGCACTGGAAATGGAATAAAAAAGATTTGGGGGCCAATTCAATATAAAAGGATGCAATCAAGTTTCTTCCATTTCATCTGATTTGGGATCACAGATCTAACAAAGGGCAGAGAGGAGGTGGAGAAGCGGGCCATCTGACGCCTGGCCATACAGCCCTCTGCATTCTTAATAAGCGGTTTTCATTACCATCCCAGAAGTGTTTGGTAGCTTCTCCCTGCACCCCCAAAAATTAAGTGAGAGGCAATGGAGGATATGGATGTGTGTGTCTTTTGAAAGAAAATGTCATCATAACGGAGGTTGTTTCCTAGATTTTTTGCTGCTAAAATTTCTCCAAAAACTTGACATTAATGCAAATTAACACCTAGGAATTATGTCCTTCTCTGTCATGAATTTCCCAGAAATTTCTCTGATTAGGACCCAGAGATGGGACTTCATAAATGGAGTTGGAAAGTCATGTTCTCAGATATGCTTGCTAACTGAGGTTTTCTCCCACTCTCACAAGACAGCTAAGATGATGAGACCCAGCCCTTGTAGGACTCAACATAACCTTCACTCTGAGACCTAGTGTCTCTCTTCCCCATCTCCAACCCCTTTTCAATTTCCTCCAAATTACTGAACCAAATGCCAGGTCATGACAATAAGTTTCCAAATGGGAAAATGGAGACTTAAGCACTGGAAAAGGACAAAGGACATTAGCTGTCTTTAAAAAGAGCAAGTTGACTAATGGCTTAATAAATAGGCTTCCTCTATTGAGTGAGGCAAAAATAAGCTGACTGACAATCCCAAGTTAAAAAGAGATTGTAATGGAACTATCTCCTGACCCTTAATTATAGCAGGTTAGATCAGGAGACAGCTCTAATAAGCAAGGGACTGCAGGAATTAATGACTCTCTCAGTTGGCTGCTGGCTTAACCTTTTCGAGGTATGCTCAAAACCATCCGCGTTATAACCCAGGGGCTTGTGCCCCTGGGCAAGACATACACAGTCTCTCTGAGTCTCTAATCCTCACCTGTAAAATAAAGTGAACATATGAATAACTTGGGGAGTTTGTTTTAAACGTAAGTTAACATGTTTCGTTCTAAGACATTTTGATTCAGTAGGTCTGGTTTGGGAATCTTATTTTCTAGACATATAGTTCCCAAATTTCATTCCACAACATAACATGTGCATGTGGTTTTGGTTTTAATTTTAAAAATTCTACTTCTAATTCTTTCTTAATTTTTAAATATTATGGAATGTGAAATATATTTTTTCAGTTGACAAAGTATAAAATAGATGCAGATTTGAACAATGTACATAAGAGAAAAATATTAATATCCTTTAACTCAATAATTTTAATTTAAAGAATCTATTCTAAGAAAATAATCCCAAAGGTAGGTGGACTTTTGCACAAAGATGCTCATTAACACATTATTTTGGTGGGGGAAAAGAACTCAAAATGACAAAAACAGAATCACTGAGTAAATTATGGTATATCCATAAAATAAAATACCATAAAGTAGTTAAAATTATTAGTATGAATGTATTTCAATGGGGGATTCTTTATGGGCTATTTAGGTTCTAATATTATATGAAATACTACAAACATGTATATGTATGTGTGTATACATATATACATACACATATATATATACAGTAAATATTATCTCTGTAAAGAAAAAAATTAATGCATAGAAAAGGCCAAGGAAGAAATACGTTAAAATAACAGCTATGGGTTAATAAATAAATAAATTTATTAAAAAAAAATAACAGCCATGGTTGATACTGGTTCTTGTACTAATGTATCTTTAACAAAGCCCATCAAGGGGGAGAAAAAGCATACTTAAAAAAAAATCTTGAAACCAACTATTTGATCTCCCACATAAGAACTGAAAGCAGGTTCTAAATGACAATGCTCTCCCACCCCAACCCAAAGTACCCAATCCACACATCCTCCCTGGTACCGTAAGCGCCATCTGGAATGGCACAGGAGAGCAAAGCTACATGATACCCACAGTCAAGGTGATCTTTTTTTTTTTTTTATGCTACCTTTTGGCCTAAAACTCATAAAGTTATTACCTCAGAGGCAAGATGCAGTCAGAGGGTCCATATACCTGTTTTGATAGGTTTTATTATTATTTAGGTATGACAGGCCAACAGATCAAGAGACGATAGCTATGAAAAGATAGTTTATTATACTCACAGATCCCAAGAGAAGGAGTACACATCATGCCACAGGGGGCCACATGGGAAAGCACCAGGGTCAGCCACTAGGCCGAGGAAGAGGGGGGAACGGTAGGCAAGAGCCTTCATTACGATTTCTGCAGGAAGGAACAGGCGAGCCAGGGTAAACAGGATTAGCTAGTTTGAATAATTTCAGCAGTCTCTGGGGCACAGGGAGTGTCCCTGGTTGCCTGGTACCTGGCCATGGAGTGATTAGGGCCCAGACTGTGAGCCCAATAAGGGAGATGGTTAGAGTGTGGACTTAACCTCCTGTCTAAGAAGGGGAACTGACCGGCCTCTAGCCAGAGCCTCAAAACCGCGTCAAGACAACATGTAAAAGATTACATTACGACTGAAAGAGGTTGCTGAAATTCTCTAGCATCATGGGTCGGGGATGGGATGTATCCAGAGACTACAGCAATATTTAAAATCCCCCCTTTCATTTCCTTACCCATTACTCTCACATGCCAAATCTGCTCTCCTCCAAATACCCTAAGAAACTTCTGCAAACCTCCAGTAAGTCCCCTTTCTCCCACTTTCTTCATTTGTCTCCAGAAAAGCCTAAGACAGGGAAAGCAGGACCTCCTAAGTGGACAGATGATGGACTTTATACAGATGTCTAAAGGAATTCTGATACCAACACTCTCTTCCTAGAGAACTGGTGATAACTCTTAAATATTGTGGATAACAGAACACTCCCCATCCTGTTTAGTCCTCTTCCATCTGTTTATATTTTCCTTATTTCACATCATATCCATTGAGATGTCCATTTTTTATATCAGGCCCCTTGTTATCATGTAATCACAGATATTTCATGATTCTTTTATGTACTTGTCCATGTACTATCTTTCAGTACCAAGTCCTCCATCAATGAATGTTTTAAGAAGACCTGGTTCCTTCTCAATATGTAAATTTCCAGATTCCGGTTTTTATTTCTTAATGAAAATAGCTTAGTTATGCAGAACTTCCCCACCTCTCTCTCACCTGTCCTCTCTGGGTCTGTATCCCGTTACTTCCAGTACCTGTGGGCCTCTCTCCATCAATAGTACCTTGGAGACAAGAAGACATACAGATGGCCTACAGGCACAGGAAAAGATGCTCAACATCACTAACTATTAGAGAAATGCAAATCAAAACTACAATGAGGTACCACTTCACACTGGTCAAAATGGCCATCATTAAAAAGTCTACAAATAACAAGTGCTGGAGAGGGTGTGGAGAAAAGGGAACCCGCTTGTACTGTTGGTGGGAATGTAAATTGGTGCAACCACTATGGAGAACAGTATGGAGGTTCCTCAAAAAACTAAAAATAGAGTTGCCATATGATCCAGCAACTCCTGGGCATATATCCAGAGAAAACTATCATTCAAAAAGATACATGCGGGCTTCCCTGGTGGCGCAGTGGTTGAGAATCTGCCTGCTAATGCAGGGGACACGGGTTCGAGCCCTGGTCTGGGAAGATCCCACATGCCACGGAGCAGCTGGGCCCGTGAGCCACAACTACTGAGCCTGCGCGTCTGGAGCCTGTGCCCCGCAACGGGAGGGGCCGCGATAGTGAAAGGCCCGCGCACCGCGATGAAGAGCGGTCCCCGCACCGCGATGAAGAGTGGCCCCCACTTGCCGCAACTAGAGAAAGCCCTCGCACGAACCGAAGACCCAACACAGCCAAAAATAAATAAATAAATAAATAAAGTAGCTATACAATTAAAAAAAAAAAAGCACATATTTATTGAACACTTATTATATGCCAGACACTGTACATACATACAGGTTCTTATTCAATCCTCCCAACACCACCAAAAAGTATATCCTATTAAAAAAAAAAAAAAAAAAAAAAAAGATACATGCACCCCTATGTTCATAGCAGCACTATTCACAATAGCCAAGACGTGGAAACTACCTAAATGTCCATTGACAGATGAATGGATAAAGAAGATGTGGTATATATATATACAATGGAATACTACTCGGCCATAAAAAAAGAATGAAATAATACCATTTGCAGCAACATAGATGAACCTAGAGATTATCATACTAAGTGAAGTAGACACATACCATATGATATCACTTATATGTGGAACCTAAAATATGACACAAATGAATTTATCTACGAAACAGAAACAGACTCAAAGACATAGAGAACAGACTTGTGGTTGCCAAGGGGAAGGGAGAGTGGGGTAGGGGTGGATTGAGAGTTTGGGGTTAACAGATGTAAACTATTACATATAGAATGGATATACAAGATCCTACTGTATAGCACAGGGAACTATATTCAGTAACCTGTTTTAAACCATAATGGAAAAGAATATGAAAAAGAATATATGTATATGTACAACTGAATCACTATGCTGTACAGCAGAAATTAACACAACATTGTCAATCTACTTCAACAAAATGAATTTTTTTAAAAATAGTACCTTGGAGAGTTACTATATGACACCAAGGTTGTAAACTGCTGACCCACCAGCCAGGGACGCTATCAGCTGCTTAGCCACACAGCATTTTTAAAAGTTGGACTTCACTGCCAACTTTTAAGATTAGAGGAATTCATATAAAAATCAGTACTTTTTTCAGGTCCTCCAGGAAACTTAGAAGTTCTGGCAACACTGAGCTAGAGGTTAAGTAATACCTGCTCCCCTTAAATGAGGCACGTGTTTCTCTCATTTACATAAACTGCCTGATCATTCAATGCATCTGGGTCCAATCCCTGGATAACAGCATCGTTGCTAGTATTACGTAGGTCCACACGTATATAAAATAATAGGTAACAACATTAATTCTGTGGGTGGTGTATAAGACTAGCAGACAGCCCTTCTCCCATGCCACCACGTTCCAGATCTTATACATTCCGTCACTAAATGTGGGGAGTCCTGCCACACTCTGCCAAAGCACCTCCCCTGACATTCATGTCCAGCCCTAGGGACCAAGGGTTCTCTGCTCTGGGTCACCCCCTGGCTTCCCAGGCTCACTAGCCCCTCAGCAGCTGACCACATTTCATCTGAAACTCACAGAGTGGTGAAAGGTGGCTGAGCGTATGAGGACCTTTTTTATCTCCTTTATAACCCCATCTTCTCCTCTGTTCCCTCTGATTCTTCTCCCCGATCCCATTTTTCCAATAAGAGAGTCACGTCCAGGCTCCCTTAGAAGCCTTTACTTGTCACCAATCTAAAGCCCCACTCCACTTAGCACAATGCACTTACACCTATTTAGTGTCACATTTGTCACAGAGGTACTGTAATCAGAAAGTAGCACCTCAAGATTTTGGTGAGTTAGAGGAGAGCACCATTTCATTGGACCACCTTCTTCTCTTCCCCAATACTGTCACCTGTTCCCTGCATTGGGGTGGTCTCACATTTTGCAGAATTTAGGAAAATAGCCAATAGTGAAACTAAGCCAAAGTGTTTAGCTACAAGTACCAGAAAAACAGAGGAACAGTGGATCTCATTTATTGGGGTAGGGAGACATTTTCCTTACATAATAAAACAGTCTGGAAATAAGCAAACCAAGGCAGGTTCTTTTGTCTTTTTACTCTGACTTCTTTAGTATGCTGGTTTGTTTTTTACCTCATGGTTTCAAGATAGCTGCTAAACCTCCAGGCATCACATCCATGTTCCAGGTAGGAAGAAAAGAAAAGGCTAAAAGGCCCCATCTCATGCAGCTTTTTCTTCCCCACCCCACCAAAGAAGGCCATCCCCTGGCAGACTTCCACTTACATCTAGTTCATCAAAACTGGGTTATATGGAAATACTTAGACCAATCACTAACCAAAAGGAATGAAATTCCCTTAATTGATTTCAATGCTTTATCCTATAGGCTGACAAAGGGTCTGTGTTCCCCAAGATCAACCTGCTATTCCACCTGCTCCCTGGATAAATCAGGGTTCTGTTAGTAGGAAAGAAGGGGGTTGAAAAAGGAAATGGCTCGTGAGTAGGCAATAGACAGTGTCTGCCCCATACTCTAGTGAGGCCCAGGGACTGTGAGGAGCCTGTGTAGCTACGTCTGGGTGGAGAACCCAAATGGGTGCATTCGGATGCTGTTGGCACAGTGACGGAGCACAGAGGCGAGTGGATAACTGACGCCTCTGTCTTGGTATTCCAGCCTCCTCCCCATTCCCTGCCACACAAACACACACACGCACGCACGCTCGCTCACGTGCACTCATGGATGGTAGAGAAGGGACCAAGAAGCATGTGGTCATCCCCTGGACCCAGAGGTCAATGGGAGAAGGGCAACGATCCCTCCCTCTCCAGGTGACCCATATGCGAAGCTTCCCGGGAGGGCCCCTAACAGCTCTGCCCTCTGCTGGGCAAGACCACATCCCCCTCCAAGTCCAGGAGCCCCCTCTCCATCTCCAGCCAAGGACTCATGTTTCCTAACCCACACCCACTTCTCTTGGCCAGGAGAGTGTTTCTTTGCACAGCAGTGTGTTGAACAAAGTAGAGCTGGCTCCAGGCTTTGCAGGGGAACCCATTTTACTAATCACGCGTGTTTTCACATAAAAGTTTACATTTACACCATCAGAAATTTGTAATCGCACAACTGATGGAAACTATTGATCTCTTTCCTAAAGTTTTCAAGATTACAAAGGACATCCACAGCTAACAGACACAGAGAGAGTCCCTGAGTCCATCTGCAGTGTGCACTCCCATTGTCCATGCGGTCCTTAAAAGGTCACACCCTGTCCCATCACTCTCTGCCTAGGGGGCAGCTTGCAACACTGCGTTCACAGGACTCTCAGGAAACCCTGAGACCTTAGCAGAAGCTGCACACTGGCTCTTTAAGATGAAAACAGTGAGCTTCAACAACATGTGACATTAGCTGCATCTGTGCATGCCATGTAGGTTGGAAGTGAGTCATCATTCAGAAATCATTTTGGTACAAAAGTTAAACATAAAGACTCCACCAAATAAACAGTTTTTATGAAAAGGCTTCACGTGACAACAGTTCCTTCTCTGGCATCAACTCCCAGAAATGATGAAATCTGACTCGTTAGCATAGAACAACTCATATTCCAAACAGAGTGCAATTGCTCCTGGGGAACCCGTTCTTATCTCTCGGCCAAGAGGTCAGGCTGGTGATGACGCAGTATCCTTTGCTGTGTTGTCTTGACCTGATCAGCTTTTGCTTCAAAACTGAGCTGGACTGTTTCCGCTCTGCAAAGGTAATGGTCCTGTTCCACTCCCACTGCTTTCGCGAAAGCCTCACCGAATTCTTCTTCCCACAGCAACCTCCCTTCGGGGAGGTCAAAGCACTTGTCTGCCTTGTTTATTGCCACCGTTGTGCACTATCTTAATACTGAATGTCCTAAATAGTTCTCTCTCCTGATAACTGAGCCTCTTTCATTCCAAATTCTAATATAACAGGATCATCACCGGGAGAATTTCTTTTCTGGTTTATGTGAATTATGCAAAACGGAAATTACTTGTGCCGATGGAAATTAGCAAAAGCGGGGGAGGAATATGAGGCATAATAAACAGAAGTGAAGCAGACGGGAGAAAAGGAATGGAAGTTCTATAAGGACAATAATAGTTAACATTAACTTAGTGCTTGCTATGTGCTACATACTGTGCTAAGCAGCTTACATGCCTTTAATCATCACAACACCCATGAGTTATGTACTTCTCGGTAAACCCATTTATACAGATGAGGAGAAAGTATTACAGAATCCCCAACCAATCTCTTCTTCTAGACTCACGGCAAACTATGTTTTCGTAGTAGGTTGAATTATTGGCCCATTTCTTTACCTCAACCCTCTGTACACACCCTTTGTCAAGTGACTGCAATTGCCACCCCCCCTCCAGAGGTGGGACTGGGCTTAGCCATGTGACTTGCTTTGGCCATCATGAGCAGATGTGATGTGCTTGCCTGGTTGGTCTTGCCCTCCTGTAGTGAGTTGAATAGTGTCCCCCACAAATTCATGTCCCTCCAGAACCTCAGAATGTGACCTTAGGTGGAAATAGAGTCTTTGCGGTATAATTAAGGATTTGAGATGAGAGCATAGTGAAATATGGTAGACTTGAAATCCAAGGAGAGTATCCTTATAAGAAACAGAAAAGGACATAGCTGTACAGAGAAGAAGGCCATAGAAAATGAAGGCACAGATCGAAGTTATGTTGCTACAAGCCCAAGGAATACCTGGAGCCATCAGAAGCTGGAAGAGGCAAGGAAGGATTCTTCCCTAGAGCCATCCGAGGGAGCATGGCCCTGTCGACACCTTGATTTTGGACTTCTAGTCTCCAGAACTACGAATGAATACATTTCTGTTATTTTACACCACCCAATTTGCGGTATTTGGTTATGGCAGCCCTAAGAAATGAATACACCTCCTATGTTTCTGCCATCACCTTAAGAAGAGCTTCCTCCAGCTAGTGGCTGCTCTTTGAGCCTGGACCACAGCATGAACATGTGGGGAGCGGACCTGAGCCCAAGCCACCCAGACAAGCCCAGCCCAGGTCATCCAGGCTGCAGCCAACCTGCAAACCCATGAGCGCAACAATGAACGCTGACTGTTTTACAAGCCGCAGAGTTTGGGGTGGCATGTGAAGTAGCAATGTTATGCCTATAGCTAACAGCTAAGGTTTCCCAGGCTCCTGTGAGGCCATTTGACTAAATCCTAGACAATGAAACATGAGCCAAGGTGATACAGACAGCTCTAAGTCCTGGCCCTGAAAACCTCCACATTGACTCCTCCAGGCTCTTTCCTTCTCCAGAGCAGCTTTGGAAACCACATCCCGAAGAGGGAAAACCTGGGAGCCCGCATCACTTCACTACTCAGGAGCACCTGATTTTTTTTACTTTATAGAAATAAGCTTCTACCGGATCCAGCCTGGGCTTTGAAGGTTTACCAGTTACAGCAACTAGCATGACTTTAACTACTAAAGGGAAGGTGAGTAACTTGTCCAAGGTTATATAGTGAGCAAATGATGAAACCAGGATTTGAAGCTACTCTGTCTGACTCCAGTGTCCAGACTACTGCCACTTAAAACAGACGGCCTCCTACATTACCTGTAAAACCTTGGGAAAGGTGAAGGAAGACACCTTAGAGCTGGGCTCTCGTGACATCTAACGACAGAAGAGTTACTAGTGCCTGCCTAACAGTTGATGGAGGTAGATTGGAGAGGTAGGGGGTAGGAAATCAGAGGCAGGCCCTAAAAGAAAAATCTGAGGAGACAGAAATTAGTAACTCCCAAGTAATGTAATGATCATAACTATCGTACACAGCCCTCACTTCGTGGCAGGCGCTGTTCAAAGGGCTTGGCAGATACCTCATACAGCCCTCTCAACAACCCTGAAAAGGGGTAATGAGGAAACTGAGGCACACAGGAGTTGAGTGACTTGCCCAAGAGCACACAGCTAGTCATTGACAGAGCCAGAGAGCAAGCCCAGGCAGTCTGGCTCCAGAGTCGCTGTGCTATGGGGATTCTCTAGAGTGATAAAAGCATCGAACCCTTGGACAAGGACCAAACGCATGGGAGAAAATCTCTTAGCATTTTTACTATCCACAACACAGTTTGAAGTTACAAGTGTCTTGATGAAACTGCAAAGAAGGGTGAACCTGACAAGTTTTACAAACAAGGGACAGAAAGGGAAATGAATAATACAGCACCCATTATTTTAAATCTTCACTTAAACATGGAACATGCCATTGATCTTATCTTTATTTAGCATCAGGTCATTATTATTCTGGTTTAAGGTATAAAATCAGATGCATAAAGGCTTTGCAAAGGCTTTATTGGGCTGTAACCTGGAGGGGTAGTGTGGCCTGCTTGTTCAGAGCTCTGCAGGCTGGCTAATGGTGATTCCAATCCAGACTCTGCTATTTACAGCTAAGTGACCTAAGCCAGTGACTTAGCCTCTAGAAAATACCGTTTCCTCTTCAGTAATGTACAGACAATAAAAGTCTCTATCATAAAGAGCTGTTGTGAAAATTAAACAAGAAAACACACTTAGCACCATGTCTGGCATATAAAAAGGGCTCAATAAATATTTGCTATTCTTTTTAAATATTGTTATTGAATTGTATTGTCTAATTAGCTGCCTCTGCAAGGTCCCTAAATCTAAAACTGCTTCCTAATGCACTTTATTTTAAACATTCATCAACTCCCCTTGGGGACTACTTTAATTGCTTCCTAAATGGATCTCCCCACCTACTGTCTGTCTCGTCTAACCCATTTTTGTGACCTGCTTCCAGTTAATCTTCCCAGTTCACAGCTCCTCTCTCATGCCACTCACCCACTCAACAACCTTCAATGGCTCCCCACTGACTCCAAAGTCTCCCCTCTACATATTACCTTACACTTCGTTGAAACTGGACATCTCACTCTTCCTTAAACATGCCTCGTGATTTCCTGCTTCTGTATCTTTGTCCCCTCATTGTCTCCATCTCTTCTAAGCCAGTTCATCTTTCATGCCCCAGCTCAAATACACTTTCTTCATGAGTTTTACTTTCCCCATCCCCTCAGCCCACTAAGTGTATGACCTTCCCTCTCTCATCCCCAAGGCACTTGCTTTGTGCCTCTTTTATGTCATGTATCATAATATGCCTTTTATCATAATTATTTTGGCATTTGACTAATGTGGTGACACAATGTAAACTTGTTGAAAGCAGAGAGTCTTCCTCAACTTTTTAATATATACATAATGTGTTTCATGTGAAGTAGATTATAAATAAATGTTCACTGATTATTTCAGTTTAATATGCATATGTTTTATCTCCCTTCTTAAATCTGTTGATGGTGGGGACCATATCTAACTTACTGCTATATCCTCCATAGCATTTAACCAGTGTCCTGCATAGCAGCAAGTACTCGATAAACATTTGTGAAATGAGCAAGGTGGTAGACTGGACCAATGGGTGAAGGAATAGATAGATGGATGAAAAGGTAAATGGATGGATGGATGGATGTGGGGATTTATACATTTCTCTAAAGTTCTTTGGTTAATATTTCTTCTAGTCATTGGCCCAGTTGCCAACTCATTTTGAAAGAAGCAATACTCAGTGGTAGCCACTGATGAAAAACAGGGCATAGAGGGAATTCCTGATCCACTTTTGACAACCTGGGCACACATATAAAGCCAACCCTCCTTCCTGAAAGACTGACAAGCTTTTGGGGAGGGAACATCCTCCTTTCTGAACCTCATTTCACCCCACAGGGATCCAGGGTGTTTATACTGCCTTGTTCCCGTTATGGAAGAACTCTAATAAAGCAGATAAAAACTAATTCACAGTAACACGCTGGTGCCCTCTCAAGGGGAATTATACTTTAAAACAGAATCACTAGGGACTGCCCTGGTGGTGCAGTGGTTAAGAATCCACCTGCCAATGCAGGGGACACAGGTTTGAGCCCTGGTCCAGGAAGATCCCACATGCTGCAGAGCAACTAAGCCCGTGCGCCCCAACTACTGAGCCTGCGCTCTAGAGCCCATGAGCCACAACTCCTGAAGCCCACGCGCCTCAAGCCCATGCTCCGCAACAAGAGAAGCCACCGCAAGGAGAAGCCCACGCACCACAACAAAGAGTAGCCCCCACTCGCAGCAACTAGAGAAAGCCTGCACCCAGCAACGAAGACCCAACGCAGCCCAAAATAAATTAATTTTTTTTAAAATTTTTTTAATAAATAAAAATAAAGCAGACCATGAACCCAGACATGTATTTTAGATACAGTAAGTCCACAGAGGCAGCCACTGAAAGGACTGTTCCTATAAGGATGAAGCAGGCCATGGCCTGGCCTAGAATATATTATCACGGTGCTGGCCCAGCGAGAACCTGGACCTTCGACATTCTGCTTGCTGAGGGGGGCAAATTTTTGCATTATATGCCCAAATAAGAGATTTCTGGATGCCAGGGTATAAAAGGCAGTTGATTCTGTTCTCTTCCAAGCTGGCAGACTTCCTACTTCTCAAGGTTGGCCAAGACCAACAAACTGTGGAAGCACCTCCCTGAAATACAAAGGACGCAATGTGACCCATACCCACTCAGGTCCTACATCGTGTGCACCCTTCATACTGTTGATAAGCCACCACAGGAGAAAAGTCAAGTAAAAGCAACCTTGAACCAAATCCCAGGCCTCATTCTCACCCATCCTTCAACAAAGGCCAGTCTCTCTGGCCTAGCCTAGTGCAGCAGTTATTGGGATCTGCTAAGCAAATTTTAATAGATATTAGGTTTTAGTTATGGATTATCATTAGAGCATCTATGAAGATCACAGGAAGGACAGGGTCCACTTTAAAACACTATACAGAAAAGTCTTTATCTGTCCGAAGGTTAACTGATTATACTACCCTCCTATATCTTCTGGTGTAATTGGTATGGCAATTTAGAATTACAGGGCATGCCAAAACCCTAACATGCCTTCAGAATAATCCAAAAACATTAAATGTTTAGTGGAATTTTTACTATTAATGTACTTTACTGTGTTCATTTTTTGGAAAATTGCCACTCTATATGTATACATTATGCTATAACTAAAAATTCCCTATAGCCAAAGTATGTATTAACCAGGACATTAAGTAATATTTATAAAGTTATTTTTCTATTAATAAAATTGCTTTTACATATGGCATCTCAAATCCTCAAAACAACCATGCACGTTGGGGTTTATTATTTTTATTATTATTAACATCATTATTATTTTATAGGTTTGGAAACTATGCTAGCCAACTTCCCTGAACTCATGGTAGCTAGTAAATGATGGTTTCTAGGACTCAAATTCAGGTCTTGTAACTCAATTTTCCATGCTCTTTTCACTGCACTATGATTCTTCAGCAAAATCTTCCAGCATTTTCCCATTTTCTACTAGGCTGGTGGCCCTGTGGAGTCCTGCAGATAAGTTCTCTGGGAGGCACTATTACCCTCAAGAGCCCCCAAAGAGCCAAAAATATGCTGATCAGTTCACTCAGCCTAACTCTGAGGCCCTCGGTAAAGCCTTCTAACTGCAATAAGCATTCTCTGAACGAGTGAGTTCCTCAGAATCTAGACCATACATGCTCATTCACAGGACCTCCATCACTTTCTAGGAATGAGGAACAATTTGGAATATATATACACACATCACACACATTTGTGTATCTGTGTGTGTAAGAGTGTGTGTGTGTGTGTGTGTGTGTGTGTGTGTGTGTGTGTGTGCCTGTGCACCTCTCTCAGTCAATTACCACCAAACC
The DNA here is from genome assembly GCF_949987535.1 of Balaenoptera acutorostrata. Lineage (NCBI taxonomy): Eukaryota > Metazoa > Chordata > Mammalia > Artiodactyla > Balaenopteridae > Balaenoptera > Balaenoptera acutorostrata. The sequence continues at coordinate 47,783,794 of NC_080065.1, read as the reverse complement.
TCTCAGGGGCTAATCAGGACCTAATTTGTGTGAGGTATCAAGCTATAATTTAGGGATCTCTGAGGTTCAGGAATGCCACAATTACTTTCAGTGACTAAACAGGAGGTGCTGACAGCCATAAAATCTCTTGTTTCATCAACATCTCACTAAAATATGGTGGAAACTGCACCTGCAACTTGAATTCCTTAATCTGTGTCACTGTCTTTTCGAAAAGCACTAATAAATGTCAACGGCATGAAGGGCAGAGATTATAGGCTTCTTTCTTCTGGTAGAAAAATACCACTATCTACCGGCTAGAAACTAGCGGCGTGTCATTAGCTGGGATTGTTAAACCATGGCCCTGCTGATCTCTGTGAACAGAGGTGTTGGTGAGGGACTAGAAGCTGGGCCTGTGTGTGTTCTTCAAAACCCATCCAGTCTCATGGACAAAATTCATACACCAATAGCGGAGCAAAGCTCATAAATTAGGACTGCACCTAGGAACCCTTCTGCATCTTAATCTACAAAATTGACCTGTTGACTGAATTCCTAGGGAAGTTGACGGGGATGGATTGTGAGGGTAGGTATTCTAGACCAGAGCTGTACAGCCATTTAAAAAATAAAATAAAATAATGCCATTTGCAGCAACATGGATGGGCCTAGAGATTATCATACTACGTGAAGTCAGAGAAAGACAAATACCATATTATATCACTTATATGTGGAATCTAATATGACACAAATGCACTTATTTACAAAACAGAAATAGACTCACAGACATAGAAAACAAACTTATGGTTACCAAAGGGGAACGGGGGACAGAACAAGTTAGGAGTTTGGGATTAACAGATACATACCACTGTATATAAAATAAACAACAAGGACCTATTGTATAGCACAGGGAACTATATTCAATATGTTGTAATAACCTATAATAAAAAAGAATCTAAAAAAGGAAAATGTATATATATAGCTGAATCACTTTGTTGTACACCTGAAACTAATACAATACTGTAAATCAACTATATTTCAATAAAAAATTGTTTGTTTTGAAAAGGGGGGGGGGGCAATAGACCAGAACTGTACAAAAGAACTATATGAAAGCCACAGATGTAAGCCACATATGTAATTTTTAATTTAATTTAGTTTTTAATTAATTTTTAATTTAATTTTTAATTTTCTTCTACTCACATTTAAAATGGTAAAAGAAACAAGTAAAATTAATTTTAACATTATATTTTATTTAACCCAATAGATCCAAGAGTGTCACTGAGTGTCACCGATCCAAAGAGTAACATATAATCAATATAAATATTATTGAGATGTTTTACATTTTTTTAGTACTAAATTTTTGAAATCCAGTTTGTATTTTACACTTTCATCTCAGTTTGGACTAGTTGCATTTCAGAAGTTTAAAAGCTGCACGTGTATGGAGACAGTATAAAGATCAGTGGTTACCAGGAGTTAAGGAGGGAAGAATAGGTAGAGCACAGAAGATTTTTAGGGCAGTGAAACTACGCTGTATAATACTCTAATGGTGGATACATGTCGTTATACGTTTGACTAAACTCACAGAACCTACAACACCAAGAGTAACACCTTCGAGTAACCCACGGACTCTGGGTGACGACACGTCGGTGCAGGTGCATCAGCTGTAACGATGTACCTCTGTGGCGGGGGATGCTGATGATGCGGGAGGCCGTGCGTGGGCGGGACCGGGGGGAGTACATGGGAAAGCTCCGTACGGTCTGCTCAATTTTGCTGTGAACCTAAAACGGCTCTAAAAATTAAAGTGTATTTTAAAAAAACAGTTACATAAGCCTAATGGCTACCATATGGAACAGCGCAGTTCTAGAACTGCATCACACTGTAGCCCTGCATAAGGGTAGGACTTCTTGGAAAGGCATTTGGGTTGGCCAGCTTGCCCATCGCAGAGATACAATTCAAACTACCGTGGGCAAGGAAGGGAAAGGGCAGAGAGAGCGCTCAGCCTCAAAGATCGCTGTCAGATATCAATGTCTCTATTTCTGCTTCCACATGCCAGCTTTCTCCACAAGCTTAAACTACAACTTCTAGAAGCTTCTGGACCTCATTCAGCAACATGTCCAGAGCAAAGAAAGTTCCTCTCCATCAATTTTGATGTGAAAAATCCCAGAGAAACACTGATTGGGCCAGACTGGGTACCACGTTCATCCACGTGGCTCGGAGGGCAGGGTACTGTGTTTGGTGCTACTGTACTATGCCCCTGAGAGTCTGGTGTAGATTCCAGAACCTTCTGGCTGGAGGGGAGAGGAGGCTCACTTTCCAAAAGAAGTGGCAATGCATGATGCCAGGCCAAGCACACTGTGGCTCTATGTTATAGAAATCAGGGAGGAGGACCTGCCTACGGACTGGCTCCCACTCGGGGGGCCCTTTCCAGAGACCCATCAGGACATGCCAGCAGCTACGAAAACCTCACTGGTCCTGTTCACCCAGAGATTGCTTGAGAAAGATGCGACGTGTGTCCAGGTACTGAAGCTCAGAATTCAGCCTTCCATTAACTACAGGAGTGATTTTCAATGGGACTGGTACCACACCTTAACGGGGTTTTTTAATTTTATTGGGGTAATTTTGATCATCATAGTGATTAGGGGGTATATCGGCATTTAACAAGCAGGAGCTGGAGACACCTGATAGGCAGATGTTTCTCTAGCCCTTATGCACACTTTCAAATATGCTGAAAATTTCTGAGGCCAAAAATACCCAGTTGAATGCTATTTCTCTTAATACCAAGCGTATTCATTATCAGTAGGTGCGAGCATCTGTCTCCTTCATAGAGACTTCTAGTACAGCTGTGCCTGAGCATTTGTGTGTGTGCCTGATTTTATTTTAAACTGATTGCCTTTTATTTTTTCTTTACCTTACACTTAGAGCATCATAATGATTTCTTTAAATTATGCGTGTTGAGCTTCTATGACCTATAGATTGCATTTCAAGATAGTAAAAGGTACATTACAAAATACGTATTTAAAAGGTAGGCACTGCTGGGGTTCAGGATCTCTGAACTACACTAACCTTGAGGGGAGAGCCATGAAGAGAGAGGTAAAGAAGGAACCGGAACAAAGGGTAGGATAAGCAACAATGGGTGCAGACAGAGCTTGAACGTGGGCAGAAAGTCAAAAGAAGAAAGCTGCAGGGCAAGGATGAGAAAGGAAGCCATCTTCCCGGCCCTGGCATCTCTCCCTCCTCCCCCGAGCTCCTCTCTCTCCCACTCTCCAGTCCCGTTTCTCCTCCTTCACGGGCTTCCCCAGCCTGAGGGTGGCATGAAATGCCCAGTGAGAGCATATCCTTGGCAAAATCAGCTACCAGCAAATATTATGAAGATCCTAAACCCAAACTTTGCACTGACTCTACCCCTGGGCTGTGACCTGACAACCAGAGAGAAAAACAGAAGTCACTGGCCAGAGGCAGGAACTGAGAGGAAATCCCTACCAGAATATTACAAGACAATGTTAAAAGTTAATCATGGAGACTAAATAGAAATATCAACATATGTCAGGCACATCCTAAGTTAAAAGGCAGAATACTCCATTTTACGTACCCTATACTACAACAATGTTTTTAAAATTGCATGATTATGGACAGAAACTTGGCAAGGCAGGAGTAAAATATTTTCAGAAAGCAAAAATAATTGCTATGATAGTGTAGTAGGATTTATCAATTTTTTCTTTAATGATTTTGTTATAATTAAATATTTTGCCAAAAAAAAAAACCTGTTCATTTTACTCTTCTTCTGCTTCCCTATTCAAAGCATCCCTCCTTCCCATTGGTTTATTACTGGACTTTCCTAAACTTCCAAATCAAACGGGTCCTAACTTTCCTACAAAAAACGTATGAGCTTTACTAGGAGACTAGCAATTAGCATCAGCTGCATCAGTGTTTCAACTTAAAAACTGTTTTCCATAAATTTCTCTCAGAATGTTAACATTAGTCAAACCCCTCTGCCTAATGTCGAAATAAACCACTTAATTTTAGTAACAGGCCAGGCTAGGCTACAGCAACTCTTTAACATAATAAAAGCCTCCAGAACACATGCACCAGACATATGCATCCTGCAGAAGAGCTGAGTTTAATTTTTAATATGTGGATAATGGTGAAAATTTTTAAATAACATATATACGAGTCACTGGAAAGTTTGTTCAAGCTCGTGCAGGACACCTGGCAATGCCTGACTCAGATTATCTGCACCCCCTTAATCCACAAAGAAACGAATAAATTATTCTACTTATCGACCATAAAAAATTAGATTCTCTAACCTCATTCTCCTCGACTTCTTCGCATCCGTCAAAACTGTTGACCACTCTTCCTTCTTAAAATCCTTCCTTTGGTTTTCACAAAACAGCACTGTCTCAGTTTGCTTCAGGCCACTTCTTGTAGGCAAGGGCAAGGCCACCATTCAGGATGAGGAAGCAGAGAGGAGAACCGCTCCAATCTGGATCCTGCCCAGTAAAAATCCAGCAGGTGAAACAGAACCTCAATCTGGCCATCATGACCTTCAAAGAAAGGATGGTCGAGCAGGGTCAGACGCTTACCTCACGAAAGAAATTACACTTCCAGAAATTCAGAGAAAAGCGCTTGCTCCCTGATCAGAGATTCTAGGGATTTTTTTTAACTCGCTTTAAGGTGGTGAAACCGAGGGTAATCATCAGTTAGATCCATTACACCTGTCACCTGCCTTCACTGATCAAGCTAATTGTGTTTTACAAAAGCCTGCTTGTCCTCCAAGCCTCCTGTAGCATAAATAATAAGATGTTTGCCCGAATTTTCTTCAGGAACTTGGAGTCCTGAAGTACGAGCTCGAGCCGGTTAGGACTGGATTACGGACCCTCCAACCGGGCCTGCGCGAGTGTCCTCTTGGTGACCTTTTGACGTCAGAGGGCCAAAACCTCCACCCTCAGGTGCCGATGCTGCCATTTTCTGCGCATGTGTCTCTTAAAGAAGCACGTAGCTTAGTTGCACCTGCGCAGAATGACGATTCTCTTCCCTTTTTCCTTTCTCCAATTAGCTTTCCCCAGCGCCTCACAACCCAGCTTTATCTCATAAATATCCCGGGCTCCTTGCCTTCCGGGAGGCAGATTTGAGATCTGTGGTCGGGTAATCTAACCTGGTTGGGTAAAAGTGGTACCTCCCTCTCTGTCATTACACCCCACAGGGGCACCCCCCCCAACTCCCTTCGCATCTGTCAGCCTGGAACTCACCTGCTCACACCTCTCTCCACGCCCAAATCCCGTCTTTCCTCAAAGCCCCAGCTCAGCGTCCTTCCCCGTAAAGTTACCTCTGCCAGCCTCAGCCTCAGCAACAGTCCCCTCCTCTGAACGACCTGTCTGAATTCTTTACTTGGCGCTTAGGCTACGCTAGTTTTGTCTACTTGCTTTTGCACATGAGGCAAAGTTCTCAAATGGAATTGGAAGCTCCTCTAGGGTAGAAACTACCTCCTCACTCTCTGTAATCCCCATCGTTCAAAACAGTGGCCAATCAAAATCATAAAGATAACGGTGGTGCCCACTGTCCCTTCTCGACAGCCCATTCCACACCACGATTATTCCGAGTGAGAAGACTTGGCACCTAGGATATGTTCTCATACATTCCCCTGCTTCCCTTTGAGTCACAGGGTCAAACCTGCTAAAATTTGGCTTCTTAATCTGTAAATGAGCTGTAGATACAGCACAGGTGTGGCACACGGCTTGGTGAGTGAGTGGCCATGAATGCTTTGAGCTCCCCGGATGACAGATGCCACTTATTAGTGTTATTCTTCAGCGGATGTTGTCTCGCTCCTGGCATGTTTTGTGGGAAAATAGATAGACTGCTTTGATTCTCCATGTAACTCACTCACCCTTCTGGAGTTCACAGTAGACTCCATGCCCTCAACCAGCAATGCAAGTACGACCTAAACTCATTCCTAGATGCAACTGGTTCACCCTCCTCTTCTTCCTGCTAGAGGCCAGTCTCTAGAGCAGAGAAAACTAGCTACGAAAAGGATGGTGGGGACTTCCCTGGTGGAGCAGTGGTAAAGAAAACACCTGCCAATGCAGGGGACACGGGTTCGAGCCCTGGTCCAGGAAGATCCTACATGCCGCGGAGCAGCTAAGCCCGTGTGCCACAACTACTGAGCCTGAGCTCTAGAGCCCGTGAGCCACAACTACTGAGCCTGTGTGCCACAACTACTGAGGCCCACGCACCTAGAGCCCATGCTCCACAACAAGAGAAGCCACCTCAATGAGAAGGCCGTGCACCACAATGACGAGTGGCCCCTGCTCGCCACAACCAGAGAAAAGCCCGAACACAGCAACGAGGACCCAATGCAGCCAAAAATAAAATAAGATAAAATAAACAAATTTATTCTGAAAAAAAAGAAAAAAGGAGGGGGGGGGGTGCCTATATTAAAGGACTGTGATGTTACACACTAAAAAATTCACACAATGGCAATTACTAGTTGTAAAGACCATTTTAAGTTTAATTCATGGCCTAGAGCATTATACCCACTGAAGCTGCCAGATATGGACCCTAAAAACACTCCAAGTGTTGCAGTGTCTGAAGGCCTGTGCACATTAGAAAAGACTGAAACTTCTCAGTTAAATTAAGAAAGGTAATGTACAACCTGAAACTGTAACTGCCCCTCTGAAAATTTTCTTGGATATATTTGTTAACTACCCTGAGCTTCACCTCTTTGTTCTTTAAAAAAAAAATGAAGAGTCCAAGCTCTCATGAAAGTGATGGCCAAAAGTCCAAGCTCTCATGAAAGTGATGGAAGGGGCGGGGGGGGTGGGAGAGATAAACTGGGAGACTGGGATTGACATATACACATTACTATATGTAAAATAGATAACTAATAAAAACCTACTGTATAGCAGAGGGAACCCTACTCAATACTCTGTAATGACCTATATGGGAATAGAATCTAAAAAAGAGTTGATATATGTTTATGTATAACTGATTCACTTTGCTGTACAGCAGAAGCTAACACAACATTGTAATCAACTATACTCCAATAAAAATTAATTTTAAAACAATTAAAAATAAATGCCTTCTTTTGTTAAGAATTTTAAGAAATTTTCTTCCCATTTACAGTTATAGCTTTTGGGTTGGTGATAATGAAAGCAGTTCTATCAGAGGTGAGAATGATTTTCCCCAGATTTACTTATGGGTTTTCAATTAAACTAATATAAATTTTAAAACTTTCAGACTTTTGAAAAATTCAGACAGATGTTTTCACTTGAGCGGTGGGTTTTGAGCTCTAATTTGTTTTCATTGTTCTGTTTTTAGTCATTCCTTAGGGACAATATATATTTTCCAAGTGTTGTGTCCTAAGTCTTATTTTGGCTCTCCATTCATGGTGATGCAAGGCCCCTATTTTCCATTATGCTCTCTGGTTCGAGAGTTTAGGAGAATTAACAGTCATAGACACAAATGAACGTCAATAAATGCTGCTAATAAATTATCTGAAAATGAGAGTCACTTGGCTGAATTCATATTTAGTAAATATAATATTAACATCTTAACGGATATTTATTTTAGTCCAATCACACACCAAAATTTATTGAATAGCTCTATATTCTGGGCCTGAGGTTGGATACAGGACCCCACAGGCTAGTGAGAAAGACAGACAAGTAAGTAAGCTTTGTACTAACGATAAAAGCTATAATTGACATAAACTGTAAGTGCTAAAAAAACACTAAGTCCTCTAAAACAATCTTAAACTCTGAAGAAGATTTGAGAAGAGGAATGGAGGACAGAGAAAGGTCAGGGAAGACCTCCAAAGTTCAGTGACTCCTGAGTTGAGCTTTTAAAATAAGTAATTGCAATATAATAGTAACAGCAATAACACAACTATGAGCACAGCATTGCACCTAGAATTTTTGCATGCATCATCTCATTTGTCCGGATAGGATCTCTACATTACACACGAAGAAAGTAAGTCTTAAAAAGGGCAAGATTACACAGCCAAGTATATGGCAGTTCAAACAATTTCAACGAGCTAGCCAGAGAGACAAGAGTTGGGGTACATTCAAATTTTCTCTAACTCATCCACCAAGACCAAGTGGATTGAGCTCTCATTACTACACACTTCTAGGAAGGAGGAAGGAAGGAAATGTATTAAATGCCTCATCACCACCACCCTTTCCCATGTTGTCTCATGCCCCACATCCCACCAGGACCCCAGAACAGAATATTTTCAGTCTGAACGCCTTTTCCAGGACAGATGTCTAGGAGGTTGGTCATGTTTATTTATTCAGAACGAAACATTCAAATCCAAAATATATTCAATATCTTAGCCTAAACTTTTTCAGACTCATGCTCGCTCCACTTTTTCCAAAGGCAAAATAATAATAACAATATTCTTCACGAATCCCCCTACAGTGGTGAAAGTAGGATTTGAATCCAGCTGTTTGAATCTAGAGTCTTTCACAAAAATCCATTATAAAAGCATTGTGGTTATAACCTCGCAGCCACCTTTTAGTTTGTATATACATTAGCCCAATACCTTAATTCTTTTCTCACAGATTCTATTTCCCAAGACATCAATCGATTTGTGTATCTGCTTCTGCTCCTTCACCGGCCTCATAGTCCTCGATGTGCACATCCCAGAATCATTAACAAACAAACAAATACAAACTGCCCAACATGATATTGAGGGGTAGGAAAGCAAATTATGTAAGAATACATATTGTTATGTAAAACTTTTTCAATGCAAAATTAAATTATATTTTGTTTATTGATAATACAGATATAGAAATATATATTTTAAAAAATCAATGGAATGGTCAACACACAATTCAAGATAGTGATTTCACAGGGGAAGGGAGGGTGCATGGCACGGGAAGAAAATGAGACTGGGGAGAGAGACTTACATGGGAAGGGTTAATACCCATCAGTCACGTTCTAGTTTTTAAGCTGAATGGTGAGTACATGAGTGTTATTTTGCTATTCTTTACATTATCAACATTAGCTTATATATATGAAAAAATTCATAATTTTTAAAGCAAGCCAATAAGATATTCATGTCAAGAAAAAAATCAATATTCAACCTTTCCATCAAAGGATGTTTATACATTAAAGCTTACATGTCACTATCTTGAAGTCACTTGTACCCATATGGACACCAGATAAAAATATCCCCAAAAGAAGCCACTGTGAGTTTAAGAAGACAGGATCCAGTGAAAGCTCGGAGGTCTAACCTTGGTTATACATTATCACAAAATAGCTGCTTTGACAACTGCTGAGACCAATACTAATTACTTCAGGAAAACTGGCTGGTTATTCGCCCCAATTCCAAAGCATTAAAAAGGGAATATGAAATTTTAGAGGCTACCATCAACAGACAGGCCAAATGATACCCTTGATTTCTATTTTGTTTTATTTTGTTTACTAGACTCACTCAGCCATCTGTGGGAGATTGTACTGGGAACACAGCCATTATTTTATTCAGTTTTTTGTTCTCTGGCTTTAATAAATTAATGAGGTGTTAACCAAACTCACACATGATAGACTACAACAAATTCACAAGGTCTGAGGATCTGTATCAAGCCCTACCAATCATTGTCATTCCTCCAGGTGCATCTTTCCACCCCTTCCTGGAATGTACTGACATGCCAAGCTACATTAAATCTATCACACATACAAATACTAAAAGAAAGATTGTCTACGTGTTGGAGACTAAGAGTGCTTCTTCAGGGACATCAGTAATTTTATCACCTGCACATAATGACCATATTAGCTTTACCACAAGTTTCTAAGGGAGAATGATATAAACAAAATTGGGGGGGGCGGGGAATAAGAGAAAATCAAGAGTTCTGAACAAGGATCTTACATAAGAGGAAAGATGGGTTTGTTTTAATTATTCTGTCCAGATCCAGAAAGCAGTGAAGTTTCCTAATCATCCGTGCAGACAAAAAAAAAAAAAAAAAAACAGATTCTTTCTTGGCTGAAGCCCCACAATCTGGTCCTAGTGGAGAGAGGAGCCCTCAAATCAGGCCAATTTCTAATAGGTTCTAACAAACTCTTCTACCCCCATAAAGACAGTTTCTCTCCTTGCCCCACAGCCCTCCCAAGGGACAGACTTTGTTCTTTACATTTGGAAATAACTTTCCCACCAAATTCCCTCAATAATACAATAAAATAATAAAATTATTATCCTAATAATTTTTCTTATTGTTCATATTTATTTTAACACATACCTACTAACATCAAGACATGATGTTTTGGGGATTCTAAGATGTGAGCTTTATAGATCAATCTTCACAGAAGAATTATCTGTCATAATCATCGATAAGATCAATAACTCATTTTTGAACACTGCATTTCAGAATGGTATGATGGGGATGAGAAAAAAAACTCCGTCAAAGATTCAAAATTAACTTTTCATCCATATCACAACTGCTCTTAATAAAGTCATGATCACAAAATAGATGTCTACCCAATGAATCACAAGGGATGTGTTAACACATGTTCATAGGAATCCAGTAAATATGATGCAGCAAACTTGCAGAAAATCCGTAGCTGTCTTTCTGAGTCTCATGGTACTTGGAAGGAGGAAATTCCATGTCCTATTCCATCCAAAATATCCTAACCTGAGAGCAGAAACATTGGACCTCAGAACAGAAGACTCAAGTTTGAATCCTTGACTCTGCTACTGTGTGACTTGAGGCAACTCACTTGCCTGCTGTGAGTCTATTTCCCCATGTGAAAAATGGAGAAAATAACCCTATATCACAGGGTTGTTGGAGATTAAGTGAGATGATATATATAGGGTCCTGGTTAAAAGTAGATGTTTAAAAGTGGTGATTATCACCTCTGGGGTTTGCTTACCCTCCCAGCCCTCCAACCTCCAAGTTCATTTTCAAATTGCTCCCAAACTCCTCTGTAGTAGTCAGGACTCTTACAATCGCAAACCACAAATACTCAATGCAAACCAGCTTAGGCAAAAAGAGAACATATATTTAGGGATTGAGAAACTGAATATATAAATGGACAATGGTCAGACCATATGTAAAAACAGAACTCTGATCCACAGCCTCTCAACCAACCCAGGAAGTCAAACCACAACCTCTGCAGCAATCAGCCCAAAACATTCAAAACTTGGTCAATAACTTCCAACTTCCCAAGTTTCTTGGTTGAGCGTCCAACTTAGGATCAACCGGAGAAAATCAAATATGTTCCCCTAACCAATCATATAGGATGATCTACTTCTAGTTAGCCTGCCCCCAGTTTCCCTAGGCCAACAATCTCTATATTAGGGCACACCTAAGCCTTTCCATTTTCCACTATAAAGCCTTCCCACTCCTCTGCCTGCCTTTGACTCTTTGCCAAATACAAGTGGTGGTGGCCGACTTCTGTGCTCCAAATAAATAGCCTTTGCCTGTTCTCATTTTGGTGGTCTTTGTTTATCTCCTACCTTGAAAACCATGGGAGGATGAATGGAGGGCAAGGCTGGATCCAGCAGTTCAAGGGATGTACCCCGAACTCTTTCTCCCCCTGTTGCCTGCCTTCGCCTGCCTCTGGGTATCAGTGCTTTTCTCCCCTTCTGGAGTCAGGCTTCTTCCATACATGTGGGCAAAGGACCAGGCTTACATGGTACAGCTTAGGAACCCGAGCAGAAAAAGAACTTTCCTCCCTCACCTTGTTTCCTTGGTAATATCATCAACCACCACTGTCACTGCAGCCAGCTGGCCCTCCTCCAGTCTGAATCCTGGCCTCGGCAGGATAACAGAGACACACAGAGCTCCAGCTACAGGTGAGAGCCTGTTCCTTCTCTAGCCTCAACACCACTCGCCTCTCCCCTACAAACTGCCTCAGAGAAGGCTCTGGTCAAGGTCACCAATGACCTCAGTTTTCCAAATCCAGTGGTCTATTTATTTACACTCCTCACATTATCCAAATTGACTGTTCACCTTAACTTAGGGAACTGCTGCATCTAATCCCACAGCTAATGATCTTGCTTCTTACTTCACTAAGAAACTAAAAGCAATCAATAGAAAACTGCCTCATTTTCCAGTCAGTAAATTTACCAACCTGGCTTCGCCTGTACCATATACTCTGCCTTATGTCAGTGACAGAAGATGAACTGTCCCTAATCCTACCTAAATCCAAACCCTCCACTTGACAGTCATCATATCCCCTCTTACTTTCTCAAGGTCTTTACTATTACAGTTATTCGCTCCCTTTCCTACATCTTCAATTTTCCCTTTTCTATAGGATCATTCCCACCAACATATATGTATGCTGTAATATTTCTTTTCTAAAAGGCAAAACAAATCAAAATTCTTCCCTTAACCCACATCCCTCCTCCAACTACTACTCCATTTCTCTGTTCCCCCAAAGGATTAGTTAAGCTCACTCTCTCCTCTTCTTCAACCCACTCTCTCTTCCAACCCACTCTCTCTTTCAACCCTCTCTAATATGGCTTTTAATCCCCACCTCTCCACCAGAACTACTGTTGTCGAAGCTGATGACCTTCACCTTGCCAAATCCAACATCAGTGCAGTCCTCAATTCACACAACCTCAGCATCATGTATGCAGTTCACCCCTCCCTCCTTCTTCACTTGCTTCACCTTCCTTTGATAAAATTGATCCTCTCAAGGTTTCTCTATGGTTCAGAACCTTTTTCTCCTCTCGGTCATCTTGTAGTGCTAGATGATGCCCCAGGACTCCTCGTTTGGCCCTCTCTGCAACTAATGGAGACTCACTCCATAGGTGAGCTCATCCAGTTCTAGGTCATTACGTGTCATCTACTCAGATGGCAACTAACCTCTCCTCTGAAGTCTGAATTTATATATCCACTGCCTACTTATGTATCAAGCTCTCCACTTAACATCTCCTTTGGATATGGGTCACATACAAAATCCCATGACCCATAGGGGAAGAGTTTGCCAAATGAAGAGAATGTTATTTCCAGTAGGGAGGTGGGAAAGCCTGTCGGATAAGCCAAAGCAATTGTTCCCACAGCCCCTACGTAACCCAGCCCTCAACCATCCTTGCCACCCAGCAGGGGACTTTGCCTTCAGCCACGCTGAGAAAATTAAGCTTTTAATTTTCCCTACACCTGTACTAATCTTTGTCTCCTTTCCTCCAGTTCAAAGCCAGCTCTCCACTTGTTCCCTTGGTCCTTTCCTTCATTCTTCCTCCTTGTTGTTGCTTTATTGTCCTTTCCCTGCATTTCATTCTCCTCCTCCCAACTGAGATCTTTCCATCAGCCTATAAACATGTCAAGTCTGCACCATGGTAAAAAGTTCTAGCTCCTGCCTCTATTTCTTCTCCTCTTCTCGGTCAAGCTTCTTAGAGGTATACTTCACTCTCCATACTTGCTTCCCATTATCCCCTCAATGTCATAGCAACCTTGTTCCTGTCCCCACTGCCCTTCCCCTGCTGACTCACCTTCTCTGACCCGCACCATTTTGGCATCACCTTGTGCTCTTCTCCGCCAAGGCTGGACCCTCGGTACACAGCATGTAAAGTGATCTGAAACAAATAGAATAACTGAATTCTCAAAAAAACAGGCCAGTCCTGCCTAAAAGTTCAGCCTGGGGTGGAATAGCTGAGAAATATGGTTCTAATTTTCTCATATATTAGCTTAGAAAAATATATATATAAACCCTTAATTTTGATTAATTTTATGATAAATATTACTGGCAGAAATAATCAAGTAAAAATAACTGACAAAGTAAAAAATGTTCATGGAAAAATTTTAACAGAATTTTTTTGTAAAAAAAACCTGATTGAAGAATTACTATTTTGTCGAAAACTAAAAGCTGTCCTGTGAAAAATAATCAAAAGCATATGAAACTAGCCACAACTAAAATTTCACATGGTAAAAAATTTTAAGGAGGGACTTCCCTGGTGGTGCAGTGGTTAAGAATCCGCCTGCCAATGCAGGGGACATGGGTTCAAGCCGGTCCAGGAAGATGCCACATGCCACAGAGCAACTAAGCCCATGTGCCACAACTACTGAGCCTGCACTCTAGAGCCCGCGAGCCACAATTACTGAGCCCGCATGCCACAACTACTGAAGCCCGTGCGCCTAGAGCCTGTGCTCCACAACAAGAGAAGCCACCGCACTGAGAAGCCCATGCACCGCAACGAAGAGTAGCCCCCGCTCGCCACAACTAGAGAAAGCCCGCGCACAGCAGCGAAGACCCAATGCAGCCAAAAATAAATAAATAAATAAATAAATTTTTTAAATTGAAGGATTAAATTTGACAGATAAATCAACAATTCTTGACTAAATTTGGGTCTGTAATATTTTAATTGGGCAAATTGGGCTTGGTTGACATAATGACCACAAAATAAAACAATGCAACAACTGTAAACTGGTAAACTGTCTTTGTAAATTTCCCATGAAAAAGAATTGCTCCAAAGGAAAATAATTTTGATAAAATAAGAATGAAAATGGAAAATAATGGATTATTATAACTGTTCTGATGATAAAATTAAGGCATTGACTTGACTGTATAGAATTAGCTCCACAAAATATGCTGTCATGAAATTTTACCAAAGTGGGGATAATATTAAATATGTTACATTCACAAATACAGAGAATGAACATCCACAGAATCAAGTTAGCAGGGTAAAAAATCTATTTGGTTGGAACTGCAGGATTGAAATATCCTTTCGATTCAGGTAGTTTTTTCATCTCCTGCACTGGCCTGATGCTTTGCGTACATTTTTTTTGGCCATTACCACCTTGTACTGAAATTACAAACAGAATGTAAGCCCCTTGAGGGCAAAGTTGTCTTATCCATCTTTGCATCCACAGTGATTAATATAAAGCCGAGCACTTAGTAAATGCTCAATGATTGTCTAACAAAAGTGAATTCAGTAAGTCAACACCTGAGGACAGGATTTTTCAAATTTAATGTACATCAGCCTTAAGGAAGTTAGAGTCTCTCTGAGATTCTCTTGGTTTCCCACTTGTTTGCCTCCTCATGGTTGATAAATGCCTGCTGTAGTTGCAGACATCACATCCATATTCAAGGTGAGAATAAAAGGGGTGAGTTAGAACCGTGTATAGGTCCATCCCTACCTCGCCATGGGGGAGTCAAACTGCAAACAAAAAATATACAATATAATGTCAAGTAATATACTTGTCAAGAATGTCAAGTTAAATAAATGTCAAGAAGAATATACTAGAATAAATGACTAGAGAGGGATGGATGGTGCTAGAATCAGATTTGTGTCTTAATTATTTTGTTTGACATGGAGAGAATATATTGGAGAAGGCAAGTGTGGTATCAGAAAAACAGTTAGGGGACTATTGAGGTGGCCCACATTATTTTTAAAAAATTAATATAGCTTGAATTAGGGTGGTGGCAGTGGACAGAGAGAAATAGATGGGTCGGAGAGAAATGTATTAAGTAAAATTTACCGGCCTTGGTGATGATTGAGTATGGGCTTAAAGGATAACGCAGTATCAGGATGAAGGATGACTTTCAGGTTTCTGGTTTTGTGTAGCTGGCAAGATCATGGTGCCCTTTACTGAGAAAGGGAACCTGGAAGAGGGCAGCCTGGGAGGCGAAGTGGCAAGCTTGCCTTTGGACACGTGAGCCTGGGTGCCCTTTGGGAGATCCAAAGACGCTGAGCAGGCAGTTGGATAATAGGTCAATCTGTGTGTCTGTGAACAATGCTCTGGCCAAGGGATGCAATGTCGGAGAGGCAAGAACTGCCCTGCCAGGGAGGGGGCTGAGCGGTCCCCACCTGCGCTGAGGCTCAAGTCCAAGGATATGGCTCTGCATCCAAGGATGTTGTAATGATAATGATAAACGCTGTGCTTCCACATTTCATGTTAATACCATGACAGCTAAAATTTACCAAGTACCTATTATGTGACAGGCACATGGATTATCTCATTCAGTCCTGACACAGTCCTCTAAGGTATGAACAATTTTATTTATTTATTTTTTAATTTTTATTTATTCATTTATTTTTGGCTGCATTGGGTCTTCATTGCTGTGTGCGGGCTTTCTATAGTTGCAGTGAGCGGGGGCTACTCTTCGTTGCGGTGTGTGGGCTTCTCATTGCGGTGGCTTCTCTCGTTGAGGAGCACGGGCTCTAGAGCACAGGCTCGGTAGTTGTGGCTCGTGGGCTCTAGAGTGCAGGCTCAGTAGTTGTGGTGCATGGGCTTAGTTGCTCCGCGGCATGTGGGATCTTCCTGGACCAGGGCTCGAACCCGTGTCCCCTGCATTGGCAGGCAGATTCTTAACCACTGCACCACCAGGGAAGTCCCTAAGGTATGAACTATTATTCTCTCCATTTTAGAAACGAGGAAACTGAGTCTGAGAATTTTAACCAGCACAAGGTCACAGGTGGTAAACAACAGAGCCAGGACCCAACCCAAGTCTGCCAGACCTCCAGAGCTGAGCTTTTACGTACTGACAGCAACCTGCTAGTGATAAACTCACAGGGGAGACTGGTAGTCTGGGCTAGGGGCAGAGTACAGCCCAGCACAGAGGGGGTTGCACCATCTGAGTGAGGAAAACAGTGAGGGGAAGCCAGAGCTAGGAACCTAGCAACAGTGACAGCCTTGGGGGCGGGAGGACATTTGGGACATTTGGGAAGATTAGGCCTTTCATTGCTGCTAGTATTATTTTGACACAAATCCTTCATTTTAGCACACGTGGGATAATAGAGTCTAGAGAAATACCTGGAGATACGTAGGCAGAGCCTAATGATTAAGCTAAAATGAATGTTGTCCCTAAATCAGTGGTTATTAAACGTTTATATGCTTAAGACTCTATTGGGAGGTTGTTAAAATTTAGATGCTACAATCCCACCTCTAGAGATTCTGATTCAGTAACTCTGAGGTCAGCATTTTTACAAGCACCAGGTGATCTGGTCTGGATGGTACTCAGATCATACCTTGAGAACCCTCCCGGAAGAGCTTTGTCTTTCTTGGCCTTTCATCAAAAGCAGTTCCAGCTTCCCTACTAATTCTCATGAAGTTTCGACTTAGTCTTACCTGTTTATGACGAGGAAGGAAGTTTGCAATGATAAGCAGCAAAACTTGCAGGAGGACGTAGCTGCGTCTCAGAATCTTCCACATTTGCCTGAGTGGTCCTGGCCTCCAATAAAGTATCACAAGGACTTTCTTCTCTATAGAGCAAAAGGTCTCTGGCATCCACTGACAGGTTAAAAATACTCAGAAATGATCAACAGTATTTGGGGAAATTTTTTCATTGACTCAAGAGAGAGAAATCTCAATTGAGGATTTCAGTTTTTCAATGGAATAACCAGTTCTCTGACCCTAGAGACTAAGTGCCCAGATTTCCAGATGTCAATTAAATGACAGGCTCTCTTCCTGGTGGGTAGCAACAAGGCAATTTGGGATGGTTAACAAGTACACAGCAGGCTGAGCCTTCCATAGCTCTCAGGTGAACAGATGACTGAGTATCTCTCTGCAGTGTGTTGACTCCCAGGATTCTCTTTTGCTATTTGTCTGTCTGTTTTTCCCCAGCTGGCACGTATTGATTTTTTGTTGTTGTTGTTGTTGTTTTGGCATATCATCACGTAAGGGTGAAAACTGTGGGCTCAAATACACAGGTAACTATCTCATCTTTGTAACATGAATACCAGTCCTAGTAGGTTCAGATACAAGTTATGTCCACCCGCACACCGCTCCCAAAAAAGGAAACGTAAAAACAGAGACTACACATATACGGGCATTAAAAGCTGTAAAGAAATAAGAAGATGAAAGCACTGGCTTTAATTCCCCCAATGAAGCAGCCAATGCTAGCACTCATTTACTTGGCTAATTGGAACACAGCGTCTTATACACAGGGCTGCTCAAAGAATGATCCTCATACCATTGAATTACAAAGGGAGTCAGCACCTAGAAACTTCTATAGCAATTTGACAATGGCATGCCATCCAGGTGCACAATTAGCGGACTCATCTCGTTGAACAAGCTGGGGACCAGTGGGGGTATGGAGCTCACCTAGTGAATTTCAGGTGGAGTGAGCTGAGTATTAGCACAGGTATGCGATGGATTGGGAAAAACCAGCCTGGTCCTATGCCTCAGAGGGTTTGAGAGCATGACTATAAACAATACGCTGTATCAGAAGAGCCGTTGCCTTGTGACACTGTGGAATAATGAGGCTTCGTCAGGGGACCTAACTCTAACACTCGGAATGTAAGGACCCAAATTTCTGTTACAGTAGGTGCTTTCTCCAGCTGCTATTTTTCAAGTCCCACCTAGATGATTTTATGTTTTAGAAAATGGTGTCAAATACTTAGAAGAAAGCTCTTACAACCCTGGTTTGGGGACCATGGGGGAAGATAGGAAATGACCTTATGAACCAGAGAGTAAATTCCTGATCCTCAAGCACAATCTTAGGCAGGAAAGGGACTGACTGGCTAGAAGGCAAAAGCAGACCAAGATTAGGTGACAACTTTCACACCAGAAGTAAGCCAGAGTGAAAAGGGCAAGCTATCCAAACATGTCTGCTTCCTTGATGGAGTCATTCCCAGGAGCTATTCAACTTGTGAGAATTCTTTTCTTCACATTGATAAAAGCATTCAGAATGTGAGGCTTGGGGTCAGGCTTTGAATCCCAGCTCCAACATTTACTATATGTGTGCCCTTGGGCAAGTTACTTAACCCTGCTGAGACTCAGTTTTCTAAGCTGTAAAAATGAATAATAACAATTTTATCATAGTTTTGTGAGGAATAAAGGAAATATTACACAAAAAGTTATTAGAAGAGTAACTTGTATTTAGTGAATCTTTTAATATTACTTACCATTATTAACATCATTCGAGAAAAAAGTTTCACAGTATGAACTGCTTTAAAATGCTTGTCTCAATTTCTTTCAAGACCTATAGTGCAAAGTGATTTTTTTTATATATGAAAAGCTAAAATGTACCATTTAGACCCCCAAAAGGTAACCTACACCGATCACCTATATTTCTCATAAAACCCCAAGTGAGATTATTTACTAACTTCTCCAAGCTCACTTCTCTAGGGTGTTTCTTACTGCCTATTTTTTAAGTCCATGGAGGAAGAGGGAAGATATATGTTTATACTTATAAATGCATAGAATATTACCAAAGGAACACATGGGAAACAGGGAATGGAGATTGTATCCGGTAAGGGTCAATACATTGCTGAGGAAGTGGGAAAGAGGGAGGAAGAATTATTTTCCACTCTATGTCCTTTGAAACTTTTTGAATTTAAAACCATAGACACACATTATATAATAATTTAAAATTCATTTAAGTTTTTAAAAAGAATATGAATGCTAAAGATGATTTGGTGTAATGTGAAAAATACTACACAAGGACCCAGGAGACCTGGATTCTATCGCTTACGTGCTATGAGATCATGGCAAGACACTTAACATCTTCTTGGATTTCACAGCTGTAAAATAAAGAAAATAATGCCTCCCAACCCACCTCACTGGGTTTACATGAGGGTCAAATAAGATTATAGAGGCAAAGCTGCTTTCCAGAGTACAAAGCATTATACAAATGTAAGATATCCTTATTGTTATTGGAATCCGTCCTCCTCGTTTGTTTTGGCTCCTAGAATCACAAAAGATAGAAAAGTTTGGCTTTGAGAATCAGGAGTCATCTATTATCAGAGTATATGGTGGCCCTCTTCAGGTCAAACCCTTCTCTACTTTATAACATCCTTCACTTCCCACTCCTCAATTCCCTCACCAAGTACAACAATATCCTAGAGACGTGACCAGAAGAGCTAAGAGCAGGAAGCCAGCAAACAAGAGTCCACTGTGGAGATGACCGTACATAGGGGTCTCATCCAACAGTTTTATCTTATTTTTTTGGACCTCACACCTCTTGGGTTTGAGAGCATTTATCCACTGGGGATGCCCCAACATGTTGGCCTTAAAGACAACAATTTGGCCTAAATATCACCTCCCCAATGTCCAGCATCGATAGATGAGATGAATTCCAGAGGTAGACATGTGCTGTGTGCCAATCAGGAGAAAGAAAGATCTAGCTCTAACTATGTGACCTCTCTAATCACCAAAGGAGGCTGTGCAAACAAGAGGAATGCCTCTTCACCAGACGGCCCTGTCAATAGATATAACAACTCAAGATGTCAAAGAGAAAAGCACCAACCAGGGAACAGTTTTTCAACAATCTAAGGACTTTACACTTCTATCCCTGGAGCTGAATGCCATGTGCAGCCAGCCTCGACTCCAACTAAACAGCCCTCTTAAGCCTCTCAAACAGTTCTTGTTGCGTGAAGACATTTCTAAACCGGCATCTGAGAGGCTCACCTTTCTAAAAATTCACATATAACAGCATTATAAGAAGCTATTTCACTTCTACGAGCTTTGCCTTGTAAGAGTAAACCAATATTTACTAAGCATTTATTGTGTGTCAGGCTCTTTCAAACATGTAATCTTGTTTACCCATTGAAACCTACAAAAAAAGCCTCAGTTAACCCTGTTTTACAGTTAAAAAACCTGAGGTTCTGAGAGTCCTAAAGAAACCTGTTCATAAATGTCCAGCCAAGGTTTGAATCCAGGTCCCCAAATACTAGATCCAGTGCTCTTTCTCCTCATCCTGGTTCTCTCCAAATTAAATTGACCACAGAGTACTCTCTGACACTGAAACATTGTAAGTGAAATGTTTAGCTGTATTATATAAAGAGCTAAAGTTAAAGCAAAATTCAGATAATTGAAGGTAAGGCATAAGCTATACAGAGAGGCCAGACCCAGTGGGCAATGGTTAAACTTCACCTGAATTCTGCCACATCAGTGCTGGAGGTGATTGTGGCCCCTCCTTGGGCCACTGCACTCAGTTGTGCAGGTTGTGCACTGCATAATAGTATGTATGGATGTTGCCTCCTACAGATGTCAGTACACATCCTCAACAACTCTCCACAGCAGTCCTACTCCCTCTTGGACATCACTTGTAATTGTGACTACAAAATGTTAAAGTGTAATCATCTTTAGAAAGATAAACTCCCCAAATTCCATATCCAGCAAGTTTGTATTATTATTCAAAGGTCCATTGTGTAAAGAAAAAAAAAAAGCTTTTAACCCTAATTTTCAGCCTGGAAATTATCTATAATTTTGCTACTCTGAGAAGGGTTGGAGGAGCTAAAGAATAAGAGATGTGGAAATGATCATCACTAAACTATTTTATTCACATGAACACTAAAGCCAACACATCACTTTCCAAATAAATCATCCTCCTTGTCCCAGTCCTAGAGCTCTAACCTCCCCAAAATCAATGCTCTGAACTCATCCAAACTGCTGGACACCCAGAAGAGGTCAGGGAATTAGATCATTATTGTCAAGTCTTTGCATTTATCTCCTGAAATTCAGGGCTGAGGAACTGAACCAGAGTAATCCCAATTTCTCACTTTCAAGTGTTGTAAAGGATGACATCTCCCATGGAGATTAGAAGAAGTATCTAGACCTGTAACCATCAGGGTTCTGTGGGGAAGCAGATGGCACATTTGAAATAAGATACTATAAGGAAGATTTACTTACAAAGCTGTGGGTATATGAGGAACCACAGGGACAATGCAGTAACCTGAGGCTTATTAGTAGCCAAAGTGTTACCAACCAGGCCCAAAGAGAGGAGAAAAAGAAGTTACCAAAGAGAATGTGTAGAGGCCATGTCTTGGGAAGAGCTGTGACTCATGGATGGATACAGCGATCCAGGCAACCTAGCAGCAGGGAGCCGGGGGATGAATGCTGGACCTCATTCATCCCTCTCCTCTGATCTGCTGGGACTCCTCGTTGAACAGGCACAACTGGAAGCCAGAAGACAGGGAAACCCTTTGCGTGATCCACACAGATCAACTTTTCAGAGCAGAGCCAGGTTGGGGGAAGAAAAGGAGAGAATGGGGGGAGGGGAGAGAGGAGGTGGTAGGAACCAGGTGACAAAAGGAGGATGTCTGGCACAGCACCTGAACTATCTTTAGAATAAATGTACCTTAATAGCGTCTCCATCCATTTCTGACTCTGTTTTTCATCTTCATGTATATGACTCATTAACAGGCCTCTAGATTTTACTCATGATTTTTTTTTCAATTTTGAGGACAGAGATCTAAAGTCATCTTCACAAATACAATCCACACTCAAGCCATTTATCCATTAACACGTAGCCGCTGGAAAGATCATATTTGAAAAGGGTATTACCTTTTAAACACATACATACAAAGATCATGTTTATTTTTATTTGGGGGAAAAAGTATGTTTAAGTGCCTTCAACTCTTCTTGAATAAAGTGCTATGAATTCATAGCCTACATCTGAGGAGCTGCCTTGTTGGGAATTCCCTCCAGCTTGCCCAGCAGGACCATGAGACACTGTGGTCTTGGCCATTGGGAGCTTGATGAAAAATAGTAACAATGCCATGGGTCACATGTTCCTACTTCATTAAACTTGTATTTGATTGCACCCTGATTTCTTCCTGGAATCACATTTTAAGTCCTCTTCTCAGTTATTCCTCCAAGACTTGGAAATAAAGTGTCCAATTACTTCAGCTAAGGAGAACTGTCCACCCAGGCAGCAATCTCCTCTCCATTCTACTCCAGGCTACTTAGGGAGATTTGGATCCCTCTAGAGGTTCCATACCTCAACAGGCCTCAAAGTCAAAACCTTTATAGTATGTTGGACCAGGGGCTGGGAGGGGGAAAATTGAGGAACACATCCTCTGCCAGACTGGGGATGAATGCTATGCCTTTATTTTTTCTCTGTAAATTTGCCAGAGAGGTAGGACTGGGGTCAATAAACGAACTGGAGATCCGGAAACGGCACTCTAGGAAATACTGTACTTCACTGAATTTAGGACGTCAGCAATTTGTAGGACACACCATTATCTTATGAACCACCAAGAAAGAAAAAGCACCACCAATCAGTGACGCCAACTCCTTGCTCTGTTAAAATTTCTTTGATTTATCCTAAGGGATTTGGGGACGCCCAAAGGACGCCTGCCCTTAGCTGCATCACTTATCCTGTTTAGGCAATCCTGTTCAACGAGGAGTCCCAGCAGATCAGAGGAGAGGGATGAATGAGGTCCAGCATTCATCCCCCGGCTCCCTGCTGCTAGGTTGCCTGGATCGCTGTATCCATCCATGAGTCACAGCTCTTCCCAAGACATGGCCTCTACACATTCTCTTTGGTAACTTCTTTTTCTCCTCTCTTTGGAGACGCCCAAAGGACGCCTGCCCTTAGCTGCATCACTTATCCTGTTTAGGCAATCCTTTTGCACACATCTCGGTAACACGCATAACACAGCTCCAGCTGCTATGGGATCTTTCTTTCTTACGCCCCATAAAACCCTTTAAAAATATGGAATTGTATCCATTCTGCCAAGATGAATATTTGCTTCAACAAGATAAAAATTATGCCTCGCTGCTCTATTTCGTGCCTTTGTGTACACAATTACTTCATTCCAGAGCTGAATCATAAGGTAAACGTTCTGAAAGCATTTCAAACAGCACTAAGTAGTACCAACAATGAACATAACTCACTTAAAATGAGGACTCTGGGACCAGCAATGACCACGTTCACACATCCACGGGAAACAACAACCACTACCTCGCTGGTAGCAAGAGTAAAAACCACCACTTGCAAATCATCCTAATTTTGGAGATGCTGAAACCTATGTGGGAGAGGTGGGGCACATCTTAGAATCACTGAAATATGATATATATTTAAATATAACTACATTTTATTGGCTAGTGCTCTATGATAAGGGTACATTTTGAAAACATTTGATCTAAAGAGTACATGGGTAGGGTTCCTGCAGAAAATAGATGGCGTAGGCAAAAAGGGGTGATTAAAGAGAATTTCATAAAGATACTATTTATCAAGGTGTGAGTAGGGTTAAAGAAAACCAGCAAGCATCTCTGGCTAGCAAAACCAGGAGACTACTACAAACTTTGGGCCTACAGATGTAAGAGGAAAGAGGGAACCCAGAACCCAGACAAACCCACGGTGTAGAAGGGGGCCTTTCCAACAGGGTCTAAGGCCTTTGGTAGAGGAAGGCAGTTTCTTCTAGGCAGCCGGACAGGCAAGGAGAAGAAGGAATAAACAGCCGGACCCCTCTACCTGTCTGCCCTCCAACCTCCTGCCTTTGCCCATGCCACGCTGGTGGTGGGAATGTGGCCCATAGAGCCAGATCCTCACGACAGAGCAGCGTAGACAATGGAGTGGGGCGTGAAAGAGAGTACCCAACACTGAGGGTTCGCCAGAAAGCCGAAAAGCTTTAGCTTAAAGTTAGTGATTTTGTGGTTGTCTTACGACACTTTTATGACCAAGGTAGATATTTCATAGCTCCTAGATGAAAATTATTACAAACAGGAAAGACCAGAATTTTGAACTTGATTGCCCAGTTGTCTGAGTGTCAGATCAGATCCAAATTTGTGTTCTGAAAAAAAATCTTAACTCTACCTCTAGCTATTCCATCTATATATGATTGAGATAGGTAGATGGGCAGGTAGACAGACAGATATAGACAGAGGCTAACATCACCTTGTCCCCACAGGCAGCTCCAAGTGGCTTGGATGAAAATGACCATGGTCAGAATGAGATGAGTTTAGTGGCTCCAAAAGCCAGCTTTTTTAAAAATTACAGTACAGTATAGCTGATTTACAATGTTGTGCTAGTTTCTGGTGTACAGCAAAGTGTTTCAGTTACATATTTTTTTTTCAGATTATTTTCCAGTATAGGTTATTACAAGATACTGAATCTAATTCCCTATGCTATACGGTAGGTCTTTGCTGGTTATCTATTTTATATATAGTAGTGTGTATCTGTTAATCCCAAACTCATAGTTTATCTCTACTCCCCCACTTTCCCCTTTAGTAACCGTAAGTTTTTTTCTTTCTATGTCTGCGAGTCTATTTCTGCTTTTAAATAAGTTCATTTGTATCATTTTTTTAGATTCCAGATATAAGTGATATCATATGGTATTTGTCTTTCTCTGTCTGACTTACTTCACTTAGTATGATCATCTCTAGGTCCATCCATGTTGCTGCAAGTGGCATTATTTCATTCTCTTTTATGGCTGAGTAATATTCCATTAATCACGTATACCACAGCTTCTTTATCCGTTCATCTGTTGATGGACATTTAGGTTGCTTCCATGTCTTGGCTATTGCAAATAGTGCTGCTATGAACACTGGGGTGCATGTATCCAACAGCCAGCTTTGCATGTAGAGTAATAATGATGACAATATGCTTCACCTTGCTGTGTGCTGGACCCTGAGCTAACTGCTTTATAATCAGATCTCATTTACTCCTCTCACAGCCCTCTGAAGTCAGTATTATCAGTATTCCCATTTGGCAGAGGTTAAAAACTAACTGACAGAAACTTCTTTTAAAAATAAACTGTATTATATCACTTCCCTTCCTAAACTGCCTTCTTCTGCACTTAGATTCCAAAATCCCCGACACGGCTGGGTGTGATGAGACCTCCACCTGGCACCCAGCTCCAGGCCAGACTCAGACATCCTGTTTCACACACTCCAGCCATGCTGGGCTTCCTTCATTCGCCTCCTCTTGTGCTCCAAGCTCTCTCTCCTCCGGGCCTTTGTGATACTGTTCTGGCTGCCCAGAATCAGAATGTCCTCCCACTGTTGTGGGGCAAGAGCCTTTTCACCTTTTCTCAGCTCAGCTGTCACCTCCTTAGAGACGAGCCCACCCTCACCTACACCCACCTAAAGTAGATTCACCCACCAATGTACCCCTTTCTTTCCCTCTCCTGGGCTGTTGTTCATTTTTGCCTCGTAGCTTTTCATGACGTGTGTGTGTGTGTGTGTGTGCACCTCCCACCAGGGCATGAGTCCCCTGACTGAAGGAACCATATCTGACTCTCTCAGCCCGTGTTTCCTTTTTAATCTTTATTATAATTGCTCTTCTTTTGTTTTCTCTTTACCTGTCCTTAGACTTCCCCACTAGAATCAAAGTTCCTCTGTTCAGCACTCTATCCTCAGCACCCAAAACTCTCCTTGGCAAGAAATAGATAGTGGAATTTGTTTAAGGACTTGGGGGTCCTGAATGGGCAGGACTTACACCCAGATAGTCTTTGTCCAGAGTCCTCCCTCTTCTCCCCCCTTCCCTCCCCCCAACCAGGACTGCCTCTAAGATGGTCCTCCCCTCCCTGTGAGGAACAGATCACAAATGTTGTGTGCAGTCTGCCTCTGTGGATGGAGAACAGAGCAGACATTCACACTTGTATCTCTGGTGTCCCCACCCAGGTTGGCTGAACTGACGGAAAAGGCCCATGCCGCTGGGCCACAAAAGGAAAACTCTACACCTTATCTCCAGTCCCAGCCGTTCTAGGCCGTGTAGAAACTAGTTCTGTTTCTCCACGAGGCAGGAGAAGCCACTCCTGTCGGCATTCAGAAGACAGGGACAAAGACAGCATCGCTACCCCGAGATATCAGGCTCTGGACTTGTGCCAGCTTTCCCTCCCTCCCCACATTATTCATCTTTCAGCTGAATCACAAAAAGAAACAGGGTGTACAAAGCCACAAACAGCACCATCTCTTTCTCCCGGGGAATATATCACCGCTCCTTTTTTATAATCTCCTGAAGCTTTTATTTCCTTCCTCTGGTGCTGCTTTCTGCTTCTCCCGGCCTAACTCCTCTGCTTTCTTTCTGCCAGAGAATTTATTCAGTGTGAGCCTGTGTGCACGTGTCTTTTAAAGCACAATGCTGGCTGCATTCCCAGCAAAGGAGGAAGCAGCCTTTGTGGCCCGACTAATTCAATAAGTTTCAATTATTCGTGGAATATTTATTAGGTGGGAAGGAAGCAATAGTTCTACCATTTGTTATTAATCCACAATCTATCAGAGGAGTAAATGAACTTCCTGTCACCACAGAAGTCACTGTATCCTCAAATGCAGGAGTGGCTAATGACCAAAGATTGGAAAGTGTTTTACAAAGGGGCCATGACACGCATCACTTACGCTGCGTGGTACACACAGAAAATAGGATTGGGGGCCGGGGGAGATGCCAAGCAGAGAAGTAGCAGAGGGTATACAGTCCTCTGCTCTCCTTATCCCAAGAGCTTCAACCAGGCGTATATTAACCCTGACCCCAGGGTCAACTGTTTTATATTCTTTTATGAGATACTCAGAGGTACAGCCAGGAGAAAAGACACAGGAGAAGCTCAGGAAAATAAAATGTGTTACACTCACAGGCCCTAGAGAGAGAAGGCATGCCACACCACGCAGGACCACACGGAAAAACACCAGCACAGTCAGGAGGCAGAAGACAGGAGGGAGGGAGCACTTAGGCCATGGTTGTTATTGGGGTGTCCTTGGGAAAGGCGACGCAAGGCAGGGGGAAACAGCTTAGGATCAGTTGTTTGAAAAATTTCTGCAGGCTTTGGGCTATTGGGGTGGTCCCTAGTTGCCTGGTACCTGGCCCTGGGATGGTTAAGACAGAGGAATATTGCTGCCTGGGGTGTTCGGGCCAGAGAGAAGAAGTATGGCTCTGGATATCAAAGGCATACTCGCAGCTGAGCCCTTGCTATCTCTAAGAAGTGGCAGTCTCTCCCCCACCAGAAAGGTTTTCTAAGATGTCAAAAATAATAATATACAGAAAAATGTTAAATATATTCACTACATCAGCCTTCCAGTAGAGTAGAGCCCAGCACCATCCAGCTCCAAACATCTGCAAGGACACAGGGCAGGGAATATCTCTGCAGGCATAACCAGGATGCTCTCGTGTCACGGAAGTGGCCCTTTTAGAAATGGAAGCTGTGGAACTCAGGGGCCAGAATCAGCCTGTTCCTCAATCCAGCTAACACAGACCGGCTGAGCCAGGTGGGGAAAAAATGAGCCTCTAGGCCCATGGGACTTTTCTCTCCCTAGAAGCTAAATGGGTTCATTTCCCAGTAAACGGAGCCTGGAGATATTGCCCCTGGAGAAGAAACCAGTGAGGGTTGCTTCATTCATGAGCTCTGCAATCTCAGGAGAGCACAGCAGCCAAACAGTTTGGGATTCATGGTCTATGGGATTTGACAGGGGTGTTCTAAAATGTAAGCTTCATCCAGTACACAGATACAGGGAGCAGACTGGTAGTTGCCAGAGGCAGGGGGTGGGGGAGGGCCACTTGGGTGGAGGGGGTCAAAAGGAGGTACAAACGTCCGGTAATAAAATAAATATGTAATGGTGTAATGTAATAATGTACAGCATGGTGACGACGGTTAACAATGGAGTACTGCATACTTGAAAGTTGCGAAGAGAGTGGATCTTAAAAGTTCTCATCACGAGAAAAAAGATTCTGTAACTATATATGGTGACAGATATTAACTAGACTGATTGTGGTGATCATGTCACAATATATACAAATATCAAATCACTACGTTGTACACCTGAAACTAATATAATATTGTGTCAGTTATATCTCGATAAAAAATAAATAAAATGTAGGTTTTATTCCTTTTCAGGTATGGTAGACCAATGGATCAGGAGATCATTACCATTGAAAAGATAGTTTGGTATACTCAGACGCCAAAAGGACGGGCACGTCTGGCCCGTCCAGGCCTTCATGGCTCTCAGTCAGAATCAGAGCCTTGGGGACTCCTGCCGCAGGTGTCTCTCCATTGCCGCTTTAATGCCTCGTCCGTCCCCCCCCTTCAGCTTCACCACCTTGTCCCTCCCCAACTGCCCCTCCACCAGGTATCTTGGAGGACGCTCCTTGTCCCCGGTCTCCCCAGCCTTCTCCCCAATCCCCACCTGCGTAGCCAGAAGCGGACCTTCCCTCCCCTTCCCACACTCGGTCATGAACGGCCCAACGCTCTGAATCGAGTCCCAATATGCTTCCCCTACGAGAGGTCGCTAACGGAGACCTAGGTACTATTAGGGTTCATGGCCCCTTCCCCATGTCTGTTCTCCCTCATATTCAAGGGAAACTGGGCTCCTTCCGCCAGGACCCCTCCACGTTCATCAGGGAATTCCAGGCCCTAACTATAGCCTTTGACTTAACTTGGCAAGACATTCACGTGGTCCTAACTACCCACTGCACTCACAAGGAACAGGCCAGGATCTGGGCCTTGGCTCAGTCCTGGACAGATGAGGCACATGCCCGAAATCCTAATGAGAACCGAGCAGGGGCAGAGGAAGTCCCACGGGCAGACCCAGGATGGAGATACCAGGCAAATGAAAATGGGCCAGCAGGAGGGCTCACTGGGAGAAATTACATGATGACCTGTCTGCTAGAAGGTGTGAAAAAGGCAATCATCAAACCTGTCAATTATAATAAACTCAGAGAAGTCACACAGGAACCCTCTGAGAATCTGGCCCTTTCTCAGACCTGATTAGCAGAGGCTATGAGGAAATACCTAGACCCTGAGACCCCTGAAGGTCAGGCTATACTTGCAGTTCACTTTATAAGCCAGGCATCCCCAGACATAAGACAGAAATTACAGAAACTAGAGCAAGGGCCACAGACCCCATTCTCTGTCCTACTTGACATGGTCTTCAAGGTTCTTAACAATAGGGAGGAGGCTTCTAGGAACAGACAAGAACTAAGAGAGGAGGAAAAATTAAAACGACACGCTCAATATACGGCTCTTGCCATTGCTCAGTCCCTCCCACAACAGGGACCCACGGGAGCCCCTCTCCCGTCTCGGAGACCACCACTGACCTGCTACCAGTGCGGTCAGCAGGGACACACTCTCAGGAATGGCCGCACCCCACCACCCGATACCCCGTGCCCTTACTGTCACCAAAAAGGCCACTGGAAGAGGAGTTGTCCCTCCGCCCTCAAGCGGGTAGGCCAATTCCACAACCACTCAACACCCGGGGTATTTCGGGTCCCGGCCCCTGGGCCGAAGTCAAGGCCGATTGCCCCTGTCGGTGGTAACTGGCTATCAGGAGCAAGAACCGGATTGCGCTCTAGATCCGGGGCTCCTGGATGCGGATGACTGAAGGTGCCCGGGGTTCAACCTACAGGCCCCTATGTTCCCCATAAGACCGGAGGAGCCCCGGGTAACCCTGGATGTGGCAGGGGCTACTATAACCTTTCTGATTGACACTGGGGCTACCTATTCAGCCCTGACCTCCTTCTCTGGTCCCACTCGCCATCCCTCCATCCTCCTAACCGGGATGGGAACAGGCTCCGCAGGACTCTCAGACTCTATTTCCACTGCCCGACAGCTCTCTCCTGAACTCACGCAACAGACTGCCGACCTAGCAGCTCAAATTAACACGCTACAAGAACAAATAAATTCTCTAGCAGGAGTGGTTTTACAAAATAGAAGAGCTCTGGACCTCCTAACAGCTAATCAAGGAGGGACTTGTGTAATGTTAAAGGAGGATTGCTGTTTCTTTGTCAACCAGTTGGGTAAGGTCCAGACCAACCTTCAGGCCATGTATTTTTAACCTCCTGGTTAAGTTTGTCTCTTCCAGAATACAACAAATGAATCTCCAAATGGTGATGCAACAAGAATACCAGCCAGACAACACTCGTACAACCCTTGAACAAGCCGCCATCACTTTCTATAGGGCCCGCACTCCTCCCTAGATACACTCTGACAGACAGCAGGCAATGGGAACCCAGGGCCCCATGACGCCCCCATTCAGCAGGAAGCAGCCAGAGAGAGTTCACCGCCCCTTCTCCTCGCAAAAGGGGTTCCCGAATGCCTGAGAGGGAATTAAGCAGTTAGGTAGATATGAGCAGGGGACGTTCAATGGGGCCCAGGAATTGGCCCTATAAATAGAGGGGAGGATGTGGTGCTCAAAGGACAATGGTGCTTCAAGGACAAAGGACGACCCTGCCTGAAACAGTTTCAGCGTTACACCCCCTACCGGACTCTTAATCGCCCTCCCCAACATGTTGCGATGGTTACGAAATTCCTGAGCCCACCTGGGCGACGCCCACCTGGGCAACAGGACCGGTCCCAAATAAGGAAAGACATCTGCCCTGTCCCACTCCCACCCTATAGAAGGAAGGTATATGTGCCTTGACCAATCAGTAAATGAAATTTTCACCTCGGACCATTCCTTTGTTTTCTGGCTATAAAAACTGATCAATAGCACATGTCCGGGCTTGACTCTCCCAGACTGCTAGGAAGTCAGCCCGCTGTTCTGGCAGCAACGCTTCCCTCTAATAAATTATATCTTCTTTACATTAAAAAAAAAAAGCCATTCCTTTTCTCTGACTCTTGTTTAAATTAAGTATTGAATATATGCAAAAGAATATTAAAACATACGTCTGGGGTCAATGGGAATAGCCCCACTACCTCACAGGGCAGTAGCGAGTATTACATGAAGCAATACTTAGACAATGGCTAGCACAGTGCCTGCATATAGAAGGTGCCAGGAGAGGTCAGCTTCTTCCCATACCCTCTCCTTCCTCTCTTCTCTGATTCTCCCTAAGCCCTGCCTCCACATCTGCCTTTACTCAGCCAATCCTCTGGGTAATCTGCCAGCACCATTCTCAGTGATGCAGAATTCCCCTCTGTTACGTTTCCCCCAAAACTCATATGTTGAAGCCTAACTCCCAGTGTGATGGCATGTGGGGTGGGGCTTCTGGGAAGTGTTTAGGTTTAGATGAGGTCATGAGAGTGGCATGTCCTCTTGTAAGATGAGGACAACACAAGATCTCCCTCTCTCTCAACCACGTGAGGACACAGCCATAAAGCAGAGGTAGAAGATGGCGGTCTGCAAGACTGGAAGAGAGCTCTCGCCAGAACCTGACCATGCCGGCACCCTATCCCAGGCACCTGGGCTTCACAACCGTGAGAAATAAAAGTCTGTTGTTTAAGCCACCAGCATATGGCATTTTGTTGTGGCATCCCTAGCTGATAAAGACACCCTAAACCTCCTGGAAGGATAAAACTCTCAGTTCCAAAACAGGAAAGGAAGATGAATGTGCCTTTGACGAAATACTCCTGGGCCATAAAGATTACTAAAATGTCTCTCCTTTAATGAATTAAATGAGACAATTTAAAATGAAAAATCCCAGAATGCCTGGATCTCATAGGCCTATGATCTGAGAGGTTAAGACCCTCACTGGCACAGACTGCTGGGGAACCTGGTGCCGATATTTCTCAAAACGTAGCTCCTAGACCACCTTTATCAGAAATTACCCAGAGTGTCTGTTATAAAAATCAGATGTCCTGTGTTAAAAAAAAATAAAATAAAATACCTGGGAATAAACCTAACCAAGGGGGTAAAAGGCTTATATACTGAGAACTATAAAATATTGATAAAGGAAATTGAAGATGATTCAGAGAAAGGGAAAGCTATCCCATGCTCTTGGATTGGAAGAATTAATATTGTTAAAATGACCATACTACTCTAGCAATCTACAGATTTAAAGTGATCCCTATCAAATCACCCATGACGTTTTTCACAGAGCTAGAACAAATGATCCTAAAATTGATGTGGAACCACAAAAGACCCAGAATTGCCAAAGCAATCCTGAGGAAAAAGAACAAAGCTCGTATAATATATGATATCACTTACATGTGGAATCTAAAAAAAAATAATACAAATCGACTTATTTACAAAACAGAAACAGACTCACAGACAGGAAACCAATTTACAGTTGGCAAAGGGGAAAGGGGGGTGGTGGAGGGATAAATTGGGAGTATGAGATTAACAGACACACACTACTATATATTAAATAGATAACAAAGATTTACTGTATAGCACAGGGAACTATATTCAATATCTTATAATAACCTATAATGGAAAAGAATCTGAAAAAGAATATATATATATACCTACTGAGTCACTTTGCTGTACACCTGAAACTAACACAATATTATAAATCAACTATACTTCAATTTTTAAAAACTCAGATATCTACAGATGGCTAAAAAGCACATGAAAAGATGCTCAGCATAATTATGAGAGAAATGCAAATCAAAACGATATCAATACAATGAGGTATCACCTCACACTGGTCAGAATGGCTAGGATCAAAAAATCTACAAACAGCAAATGCTGGAGAGGGTGTGGAGAAAAGAGAACCCTCCTGCACTATCGGTGGGAATGTACATTGATACAGCCACTAAGGAGAACAGTATGGAGGTTCCTTAAAAAACTAAAAATAGAGCTACCATATGATCCTGCAATCCCACTCCTGGGCATATATCTGGAGAAAACCATACTTCGAAAAGATACATGCACCCCAATGTTCATTGCAGCACTATTTACGGTAGCCAGGACATGGAAGCAACCTAAATGTCCACCGACAAAGGAATGGATAAAGATGTGGTACATATATACAATGGAGTATTAGTCATAAAAAACTGAAATAATGCCATTTGTAGCAACATGGATGGACCCAGAGATTGTCATACTGAGTAAAGTAAGTCAAACAGAGAAAGACAAATATCATATGATATTGCTTGTATATGGAATCTAAAAAAAGGGTACAAGTGAACTTATCTACAAACAGAAATAGAGTTACAGATGTAGAAAACAAACATGGTTACCAGGGGGTAAGGGGAGGAGGGATAAATTGGGAGACTGAGATTGACATATACACACTACTATATATTAAAATAGATAACTAATAAGGACCTACTGTATAGCACAGGAAACTCTACTCAATACTCTGTAATGGCCTACGTGGGAAAAGAATCTAAAAAAGAGTGGATATATGAATATAACTGATTCACTTTGTTGGACAGCAGAAACTAACGTAACATTGTAAATCAACTATACTCCATAAAAATTCTTTTAAAAATCAGATGTCTGCCACCTGTTACATACAAAGCAGTAGTTGGGATCCTAGAAGTCTGTATTTTAACAACTCCCCAGGGCAGTCTTATGAACAGTAGTATACGCGAACCCCTGACAGACACACTCTGACCACCACCAGCCCATCTCTACCTGAATACCCTACTACAGACTGGGACGCAGAAGGCCATAGGAAACCTTCCCTAAACCCTTGCACTGAAAACGTGGTCCGTGCTCCAGCAGCATCACACCACTTGGGAGCTAGTTAGAAATGCAGAATCTCAGGCCCCAGCCAGACCTATAGCCACAGAGTGCATTTGTCCATTAGAGTTTGGAAACCATGTTCTGCTCCAGTGAATCCAGGCTGACCCCAAGCCTTGTGAATGCCTTCAGGATCTGCCTAGGAATTCCTACTGTCAAGATTTCAAAATCAAATTAAGGTACTCAGAAAAACACAGAGAAGAACCTAGCAGAGTGTAGCATAGATAGTTAGAGAGGAAAATAATGTTTTCATGAGCTGGGTGACAAGCCTTGCCATTGAAGATCCCACCTATCCATTTTACCCCTATGGCAGAGACTACAAGTTGTCCCCTACTAACCATTCTCCTCTGCTTTCTTTTAATAGCACCCCTGGTGTTTAGCTGGTATTTAACTGCCCGAGATAGAAACCACATTACTCAACCACCCCAAAGCTGACGGCGTGTGCATGGAAGTTCTGGTCAATGAGATGTAAGCAAAAGCGTCTTTTGCAACTTCTGGGAAGTGTCCTTATAGAATGGGGCATGCCATTCTTCATCCTGTCT
Organism: Balaenoptera acutorostrata; assembly: GCF_949987535.1. NCBI lineage: Eukaryota > Metazoa > Chordata > Mammalia > Artiodactyla > Balaenopteridae > Balaenoptera > Balaenoptera acutorostrata. The sequence goes on along the minus strand of NC_080065.1, from coordinate 47,749,350 downwards.
TTGCTTCTGGCTAGAATGTAGACATGATGGCTGGAGCTCAAGCAGCCATCTTGGAGCATGAGGTAGAAGCTACATGATGAGAATCATGGTTCCTAACATCATGAACTGGATATCTACTTCTGGACTTCTTAAATTTCTATTTTGTTTATCCCATTTTCATTGGGGTTTTCTTTCACTCTCAGTTGAACCAATTCCTAACTGATTTGTACCCCCTTTATACTATAATATGGTTCAGGCAACATGAGTTTAGTGACCCCTGTGTCCTCAGACAGGCAGAGTATCTTGACTATAAGAAAAAAAAATCCCATTACTCAGGAGGATCTAGTACCATTCTGGGCTTGGCTGTGTCTCTTAGCAGGTAGCAAATGGAGGGGGAAGGGGGAGTAGGGAGCAGAGCATCAAGGTCTTACCCCTTTCTTCTACAAGGGCTATGCTTAACCTTTCTGTTGCCATAGGTATCTCCAGAAAGAACATTAACCTTCTTGAAGCTCTTACCAATATTTCTTTCTGCTTGCAGCTGGTAATTCTAACCTATATTTCTCTTACTGCAATTCAGACAAGTCCCTCTTCACCTTTAGTGGAAAAAGAAGTACAGGGACTGCCTGCTACAAACAACATTTCAATATAAAATCCTCTCTTCATTCATTAGACACATGCTTATTTGAGGGCATGCTATGTGCAGGTCACTGTGGTAGGCTTGGGACAGGATAAAATCTTCCTGAAAGCTGTTTTTGGATAGCGTATTTGTCTCTAAAAACCAAACTCCTCACTCCAGGCAATAGGCCAATTAATTATCTCAAAGCCAAGTTTGGGCCTTGACCTTAAAAACATTATTCAAGGATTAGACCCTTCAGAAAATCAGGGGAAAAAATGCCTTCTTTTGATACATAATTACCATCTTTATGCTTCCTCTCAAACTCTTAAATGACTTTTCATAACACTCACATAAATTGCCCTTCTTTCAATGATACAGGATAAGTTCTCCAAAGGGATCTAATCTTTCCCTCTTTCTCTCTCTCTCTCTCTCTCTCTCTCACACACACACACACACACACACACACACACACACACTCACATACACACATCCTAAGGATACACGAAGAACTGAGTGCATTTCCTGGCACGTTGTAAGTGTTCAATAAATTTTCCCCAAATGTGACTTCTTCAGTTTTATGCTTTATGTTCTATATTCTATCTCTTGAATCATACCATGTAGTATTTATATTTGTATAAATCATGACATTTTTTTACTTCTGTGTTTCTAATATTACTGGAAATTACCAATTACACACACTGGTCTTCAGGAGATTCGTACAGAAGGCACCATAATTCAAAGTACAAAGAAATCACATATAATGTCTATATGTCATTGAAATGTGTTTCTGTGGTTACATTTGAATGTGGAAATGTCTCTTCTGAAACCGTTGTAAGAAATCTCTTCGACTAAGTGGAACCATGAAGCCATGAAGATCTGCACCAGAAGCAACTGGAAGGCTGGCTGGCTTCCCCGGGGCTGTGGTTTGGGTTGAAAGGAAGAAATCAGACAAACACTGTGTTAATGGGGTGTGAAATTGGTATGCTCGTGCCAACCAGGAGGCAACCTCCTTCCCAGACACAAGCCAATGGAACTGCCTTCTTCAGAGCTTGCTTCCCTAAGTCCCTGGCAGCTAACGAAATATTTTACTTCGAAAGGGCTTTTCCAGAGCAAAAGATGAAGCTGCTATAGAGCATTCACATGATGATAGGAAAGAGCATTAACTACGTGGGGCAGCCTGCATTCAGGGAAGGAGGAGTCCAAAATCACCCCTACCCCCAGCCCAGGGCCAAGCCCAACTCTCTTTTCTTGGAGTGGCTGAGCTGGGGTAGACCAACTTTTGTACCTTCAACTTGACCCACTCACCCTACTTTCCAGCCTGGGGCAGACAGGCACATAAGCCAGTAGTATAAGACGTCTCCATTTAAAGCCTGAAGGTAGAATTTCAGTGCAGGTCCCTGTATCTAAAAGGAAGCAACCAGGGTTAATTTCTAAAGGCTGCCCTTTGTATAAACAATTTAGCCACACTTAAGGGCATGTTCACTTAGAGGGAAATTTTCTTACTCGTTTCTTTTTTACAATTCTGAAGTTATACACATAAAAAAGAAACAGGGCTTTTTCCATTCATCTGGTTTCATGTACTATTTTTTCTTATCCCTTTCTCTCAACATCCTGTTGGGCTTATGCTGCTAAGAAAGCCTCTTACATATTTGGGGTTTGTGGGGGGGAGCAGGACACGGGGAAGGGAGGATGTAGGAAAGCTCTTGATGAATTTGAACAGGAAATGTCTTTAACAAATGAAGTCTCTCTTCCCTTGCCTAATTCTGAAATGCCTCTGGCTTGAAAATCCCCCATATGCTCGTTATTTATGTATACCACGCAAATTCTAAACAAAGAGTTCCATTCTCGGTCCCCCCTACATACCCTCGAGCTGTGAGGAAATTTTCCACCAGAGAGATATAGGGGGATCCGGAGCAGAACAAAACCAAGGGTCACTGCACAAAACATTCTGGGCAAAATCCAAATCTAAGGTTGTATGTAGAATGTGCAGCTGATTAACCCTGCAGTGATGAATTTGTTTTCTTCCAGAAAGCCCAAACCTTCAAGTAGGTGCCTAGATTCATTTTCTAGGGCTACTGTAACAAAGTACCACAGACTGCATGGCTTAAACAACCGAAATTTCTTGCTTCACAGTTCTGGAGGCTGGAAGTCCGAGATCAAGGTGTTGGCAGGGCTGGTTCCTCCTAAGGCTGGGAGGGAAGATCTGTTCTACGCCTCTTGCCTAGTTCCTGATGGTTTACTGTAATCTTTGGTATTTCTTGGCTTGTAGAAGCATCACCCTGATCTCTGCTTTCATGTTCACATGATGAATACTCCCTGTGTGCATGTCTATCACCAAATTTCCCCTTTAGATAAAGACATCAAGTCATATTGAATTAGGACCCACCCTAAAGACCTTCTTTCCAAGTAAGAGCACATTCACAGGTACTGAGGGTTAGGACTCCAACATAAGAATTGGAGGGGGGGGGACCACAATTCAATCCTTAATGTTGCCCAGTGTAAAGCACCTGCCCACAAGGCTGAAAACGCTGCCCAGGGAACAGCCAGTGGGATGATTAGGTGTCAGCCTTTCAAAAAAAGCTGTGGCCTCCCTGGGCTGGGAAGAGCAGGTTTCTGGGCCGCAGGGATCCTCCGGGAAAAGCTAAGCACTGAAAGGTTCTCTTGAAGAATAAGAAAGCGGACAAATCAAGAAGAGCAGCTCTCCCCGCGCCCTCTGGTTCTCAGAGTGCCGGTCCCATCTCTCCGTAAGCAGGTGGGCAAAAACTAGGTACATCTGAGAGAGCTGCAGGTCTGCTGGGTGCTAGGCTTCCCCTGTTCAGAACCAGCCTTTCCCATTGCTTCTCAGAGATGCAAGGCAGGAGGGAAGGTAGAGATGGGGACTAATCACCAGCCTTTGTTGCCTGTCTGCATTCCACTCTGATTCCTCCCTCCCAGTCACTCCTCCCTGCTTCCTTCTCCTCCGCTCTCTTCAACCCTGAATACCAAGAATGCTGACCATAGGAAATTCAAAGGAAAGTACAGTGAGACAGTAACAACGTTGCAGACAGCAACATGTTTGATGTCTCGGAGTCCCAGCTCGTTTGGACTCCACAGCCGTGGAGGCCCGTCCATGCTGGCAGGTACGCAGGCACTGGGGACCTGAGGATTTTTTTCCTTCTCTGTTTTGATTGAACTTCCTCAGGACTCAAAGGAGTAGGCAAGCTATTTGTGGAGAATCGTTTTCCAAGTCGTTTGTTTGTTTCTTTCGAAGCATCTGTGCCTCCCTCTGTTACGCAGTGCAAGAGGAGGGCTCTAGAGAAAGAAGGTGCAGGAGAGCCAGGGACAAGATGGAGAGGCCGGCCTCCTCTCCCGTGGCCATGCCCGGGCCGGCTGAACCCCAGCGGTCCCTGACCCCCCTTCACATCTAAGGAGAAAGCACTAAAACGGGGACGGGAGCTCTGGGGCATCAACACAGCTGGTCAACTGGTGGGCTTAGCTGTAGGGTAATCATGCCAAACCTCACTGTTTCATTGAGGGACCCCCCCCCAAATGCCAGTTTCCCCAGAGAGGATACATCCCCTTCTCCTGGGGGATGCAAGCCTAGGATGGAGGATTCCAGGGGTCCAGAGGAGGAAGAGGGTAAAGCCCTCGCTGTCCAGGAGGTTGTGATAGGAGAAGTGGGCATTAAAACACCCCACAGAGGCAGCAAATGCCCCTTCTCATGACTCCCGTTTCTCCACTGGATAGGTCAGTTGTCTGGTCTCTCCCATCACAGCTGACCATGAAGTCAGCCATGTCCTACAACTTAGGCCAGCTCCTGATTCTGCCCCTTCTATAGATCTTAACCACACCTTGACCCAGGCCCTGTCACCTCCTGCCTGAATTGCTGTAAATGCCTCCATATCAAAGGTACTGCATGTTTTGTCCTCTGACATCCCAGCTCCCTGCTCCAGCAAAACTTCCATTTCACCCAATTTGCAGTTAGTCCAACACCATACACACCCAGTGGATGGAAAGGCAGACAATCAGTCTCACCTGATGAAAACCATCTGATACTTTTTCCCAGGATATCTGGTAGCCTCAGCATGGGCAGGCCTGAGAGGGTAGAACCCTTTGCCATCAATTAAAATCAGCCCTGGGGAAGCTGGGGGCTATTTAGTCAATACATATTGACTTTTAATATGCATTAAAAGGGAGTATATATGCTCCCTGTAATATGTTAGCTCCAGACTCCAAAATCTGTTAAGTTACAGTCTAATCCATGAATTCAGAGCTTCCGGTTTGTCAAACTGAAACTGAGCAGGACCCTGCGGGGAGCTTCCTAGAACAAACCCCCATGTCCCTCGCCTCTTGTTTGTAGAAAAGCTTTAGCCTCCTAGGCCTTCCTGGAGTTCCAAAGAGCAAATACTATCAGAAAAGTGAGAAAATGCAGAAACAAAGGAAAACCATCCAGCAATACAAAATAATAATTGTATAGCTATAAAACAAAGTCAAGGACCTTTAGTTCCTCATCAAGGGCTATAGATAATATCCTGAGCCGTATCTTTGAGTTGTTTCACAGGTACTAAAACCCCCGCCAGGTGGAAGACGTTAACTGCATTGCTGACCACAAGCACGTAGACCCCAGACCAGCTGAAACCGGAAGGCTGATGACGTGGACTCCCAATTACCTCACCACCAATCAATTAGAAGAATGATCAGGCACCCTAAAACCCTCTCCCTCACCCTGTCTTTAAAAACCTTTCCCTGAAAGCCATCAGGGAGTTTGGGTCTTTTGAGCATTACCACCTTTATGCCTCGCTTGGCCTTGCAGTAAACACTGCACCTTCCCTTACCATAACCCAGTGTCATTTGATTGGCTTTACTGCACACGGGCCAGTGGACCCAAGTTTGGTTTGGTAACAAAATGTCATTTTATTTATTTAGCAAATATGGTAAATAAATTTATTTAGCTAGCAAGTAACAGAGTCAGGATTTGAACCTGCTCCATCTAATATAGAGAGTCCAGGGTCTTAACCACCGCATGGAGGACCAACTGTAACTTTAATATGTCAAACGGAGCAAAAGACAGGAGGAAATAATTGAAAAGGTGTAGCCGAAATGGGGCCCTGTGGACATGAACTCACTTGTGTTTCCCTGTGAAGCGTCTACTGCTCTTCAACACAACCGTTCTCTAGCTCAACCAGGCTGGCCAGAGATTGCACAAAATGCGGCCCATTTCAGCACTGCAGTATAGCTACAACTATCAAAAGCGGTGCCTTTGCTCCTAAGTAGGATAGTACTGGACCCCTGAGGGGTGCTGGGCCACGTTTGTATATCCTCTCACCGCTGAGAGCTTTTCCCCTGCTCTTCTCTAGAGGGGAAATCCAATGTGGCAAACAGAAAAAGTCTGGTACAATTTCTATTAAATGGTGTTTTCTCCACCTAGAAGGAGAAAAATAATATCCAAATCGTCTGTATTTCATTTTCAACTCAGTCAGTGACTCGTGGATTCCCCGCTGTAGCAGGGCCCTCCAGAGGCCGTTTCCACTCCCGCCCTCAGAGAGGGAGAGCCTTTAGACTGGCTTCCTTCGCTTGTAGGTTGGCTCTTCCCTGTCAGGGAGGGAGCCTGTCATTGATAAGTTCATCGTTCTCATCCTTCACCTGGAAAAAGGCCCTGCAAAGTGCTCCTCAGCATTTGGCAAATCCAGATTATAGCATCTGTCAGATGTGCCCACACATTTGTTGCTTCTCAAAAGTGGAAGAACCCCGGGGATTACGGCTGCGGACTAAAACTTAACAACCCAGTTTATTCCAGCAGGTTCCTGGTAAACAGCACTGCAGCTGAAAAGGCTTATCCTGTTTATGTTAGCGTGAAATAGTCTGGGTTAGGGCTCCCAGAGCAGGGCAGAGGCTGAGCTCCCTGAATGTCAGCTGTTTGAAGGCTTTGTGTTTAGACAAATGGTGTTTAGGTAAGAAAGCCGCTGTTGATGTGATCTTTTCTATGCACTTCGAGCATCTGACGTAGATGGAAGCTGTTCTGTTTCAGTACGTGCCAGACCTTCTCTGAGAGGGGAACCATCAGTGTGTGTGTTGCTTGAAAGCTCTCTGTTGACTAAACCTATGTACACAGTTTGACCTTCTTGAGTTTCCGCCTCTGTGTCAGGCTTTCCCAACATGGGCACTATTAACATTCGGACCGGATCATTCTCTGTTGTGGCAGCTGTCTGTGCATCATAGAACATTTGGCAGCAACCCTGGCCTCTACCTGCCATATGCCAGTAGCGCCCCTCCCCCGAGTCATGACATCCAAAAATGCCTACAGATGATGCCAAATGTGCCCTGGGAGGAGGGCAGAATCACGCCCTGCCTGAGTTCAGACCACCACTCAAAGTTAAAAAGAAAGTTTTTCCTTATAAAGGCCAGCAAGGGAAGAGACCATTTGGAGACCATTCAGGAATTCTCACAGCATCTTCAGCCTGGTCCCCTCCTTCACCACCATCCATGTCCACGAGGAATTCTAACTGGTCCTGCTTATTGGAACTTGGAAACACAAATACTTAAAAGACTTTAGGAAACGTTACCAGAAAAATAGGAATCATCCAATGAGTACTGAGTGCCCTCTATGTGCCCAGCTAATGTGGTCTGTCTGCTCTCTAGAACCTTTAAAAAACGTCTGTCCCATCAGCAGCAAAAAGGAAATTCTGACACATGTCACAACATGGGTGACCCTTGAAAACACTATGCCAAGTGAAGTAAGCCAGACACAAAAGGACAAATACTGTATGCTTCCACTCATATGACTATCTAGTGTAGTCAAATTCAGAGACAGAAAATAGAATGGGAGTTACCAGAGATCTAAGGGCAAGGGAAATGGGGAGTTGTTGTTTAATGTATACAGAGTTTCAGTTTCGCAAGATGGAAAGATTTCTGAAGATTGGTTGCACAATGATGTGAAGGCACTTAACTCTACTGAACTGTACATTTAGAAACGGTTAAAATGGAAAATCTTATGTGGTTTTTACCACAATAAATAAATAACAATAATACTGAAGTAAAATAGCAATAAATGGGGGTGGGGAGAAACGTTTGTCACTAACTATCCTCCTTATCTTCTAAGAGGGCCAGAACAGATGCACCAGAATCCCGTAGATACTCGGGCGCAGCATGCTTCACACACTTCTAAGCCCCAATCTGAATCCTGATAATCACGTGAAGTCAGCCAACATCCTAACATACAGTTGATGAAAACTTCTCTTCATCAATTGTAACTTGCTTCTCCAATAAATCTTTTTAAGAGTAGTCAAATTCAGAGACAGAAAATAGATATGTACATTTAAAACCATGTCCTTTCCCTCTTTGGGCCAAATTTCTGCAGGAAGTTCTAATGAAGCTTGTAACACCTGAAAGCCTGAGGGTTGAGGGAATGGGAATTGATACTTTTCCAAATTGCTAATCAGGCCGCAAAGAAGCTGTGATTGAAGAAAGTGTGGAGCTATATTGAGAAACCTCCCTGCCCCTGGCAAGGCAGATTCCACACAGGAACAGAGCAGCAAGGGCACCTTGGGTTGAGAGGGATGGGGCCAGGGAAAGAGGGAGAGAGGCCACTGATTGGACTGGGTGCCACGAGAATCTGGCCCCTCCCAAAAGTTGCCCCAATGGCCAGGAAAGGGCTCCCAAATCTCAAAATTTGTGTGACCAATGGCCACCTGCAGCTTCCCGTTCTCAGATAAGCAGAAACAAACATGGTAAACAACACAAGATTCAGATACTCTTTTGTGGTGTTCAAAACAATTGCCCAAATTTTACACTAATTTCCTTTTGTAAGAACATTCCATGGGAGCAGAGTCGGCTATGCTTTCATACTGCTTACAGGGCCTTGAATATTTCAAAGCTGACTTCCTCGCCAACTTGGGTTCTTTGGCCAGTACCACTTTTATGAGGGTTATTTTGTTTGTTCCCTTTTAACTTACAGTGGTGTTTCTGAACTATGTTCTAAATAAATAAACAATATATAAAATGTGTATAGATAAATAGGTAGATAGATAGATAGACATAGAGATATATAAAGGTAATATTTTTCTTTTAGATATATAAAAATTAGAAAATGCTAAATACGTGTGTATATATAGCTTTATCTTAGTTGTCTAAGATGAAAAATTTTTTTTGCATTTTAATGCTTCTGAAATCAGCCTGTACTTAGTAATTGACATGTGGCACTTAATTTTTTTCCTGAAAAGTATTAAATCAATGGTGTGGCCACAGGAGTCTCAAAGCAATGAAATACTGTATCATGTAACCATATGAGAGGTCACATGACCTGACCTCCAGGCAGCTAGGACTCTAGGCACCAGGCATTCATGAAAACTGTGAGCCCACAGGGCATTCTTGGTGATCTTGGGCAGGGCAAATCATATCTCCAAGGCAGGTTGTCCCACCAACACTTGTCTCTTAAATTATGGCTGGTCTGGAATATTGATTTGATCTTAAGATACCAACAGATATTTTTCATTTTATTGGATACTGAACATGTATACCTTACACACTCATTTCCCACGGTGCTTTTTCTGAAAGAAAGCTATTTTGCATAAAATGTAGAGGTTTGTGGCTCTCAAACTGTGTCTAAATCAAACATGTAAAAGTTTGAAATTCTCCAAAGTAAAAATGAAAATTTTCTGTCTTTGATTTATAAGAAACTGAGAGATAGGTTGTCCAAGACAAAATAATTCATGAATTTTAAAGTAGTCTAGTTCATATTGACCTGAATATTATAAAACATACAAATGAAGTTCATCTTCCTTTTGCTACAACATTCCTAATGCAAATGGAATTTCCAAATTAGACTGTAATTTTAAAATATGTAAGAATGGACTCTATACTGCTTTTGATACAAGAATCTGACTCAGCAATATCAATATAAAATTTGGCAGACATGGAAAAATGGTCATAAACACTGCTCTCATACAGACTTAAAATTCCAATGCATTTGTTTACAAAGATAGAACAAACAATCCTAAAATTTGTGTGGAACCACAAAAGTCCAAATACCCAAAGCAATCTTGGGAAAGAAAAACAAAGCAAGAGGCATCAGGATTTCTGATTTCAAACTATATTACAAAGCTACAGTGATCAAAACAGTATGGTATTGGCATAAAAACAGACACACAGATCAATGGAACAGGATAGAGAGAAAAGAAATAAACCCATGCACATATGGTCAATAAATTTACAATAAAGAATCCAAGAATACACAATGGGGAAAGGACAGTCTCTTCAACAAATTGTGTTGAGAAAACTGGACAGCCACATGCAAATGGATAAAACTGGACCACTGCCTTACATCATATACAAAAATTAACTCAAAATGGATTAAAGACTTGCATGTAAGACCTAAAACCAAAAACTCCTAGAAAAGAACATAGATATAAGCTTCTTGACATATATGTTGGCAATGGTCTTTGGGTTTGACAAAAGTAAAAATAAACAAGTGGTACTACAACAAACTAAAAAGCTTCTGCACAGCAAAGGAAACCATCAACAAAATGAACAGGCAACCTATTGAATGGGAGAAAATACTTGCAAATAATATATTTGATAAATATACAAAGAACTCATAAACTCAATAGAAAAAATTCAAGCAATCCAATTAAAAAAATAGACAAAAGATATAAATAGACATTTTTCCAAAGACGACATACAAATAGACAACAAGTACACGAAAACATGCTCAGTATCACTAATCATCAGGGAAATGCAAATCAAAACCACAATGAGATATCACCTCATACCTATTAGAATGGCTATCATTAAAAAGACAAGAAATAACAAGTGTTGGCAAGAAAATGGAACCCTTGTGCACTGTTGGTGGGAATGTAATTTGGTGCAGCTACCATGGAAAACAGTATGGAGGTATCTCAAAAAATTAAAAATATAACTACCATATCATCCAGCAATTCCACCTCTGGGTATTTATCTGAAAACACTAATTCAAAAAGATCTATGCATCCCCATGTTCAGAGCAGCATGATTCGCAATAATCAAGACACGGAAATAACCTAAATGTCCATTGATGGATAAACAGATAAAGAAGATTTTATATATATATATATATATATATATATATATATATATATATATATATTCATATATATATATATGAATATTATTCCGTCATAAAAAAGAATGAAATCCTGACATTTGTGACAACATGGATGGACCTTGAAGGCATTATGCTAAGTTAAATAAGTCAGGTAGAAAAAGACAAATATCATATGATCTCTAATATGTGGAACCTTAAAAAAAGATGGAACCCATGGAAATAGAGAACAGATTGGCAGTTGCCTGAGGTGAGAGGTTGGGGGTGAACAAAATGGGTGAAGGATGTCAAAAGGTACAAGTTTCCAGTTATAAAATGAGTAAATCATGAGGATGTAATATACAGCATGGTGACTATAGTTAATAATACTGTATTACACATTTGAAAGTAGCTAGGAGAGTGGATCTTGAAAATTCACATCACAAGAAAAAAAAATTGTAACTATGTATGGCAATGGATGTTAACTGGACTTTTGAGGTGATCATTCTGCAAATATACAAATATTGAATCATTACATTGTACACCTGAAATTAATATAATGTTATGTTGTGACTTCCCTGGTGGTCCAATGGTAAAGAATCTGCCTTCCAATGCAGGGTTTTATCCCTGGTTGGGGAACTAAGATCCCACGTGCTGCAGGGCAACTAAGCCCACACGCCACAGCTACTGAGCTCACGTGCCTCAACTAGAGAGTCTGCATGCTGCAACTACAGAGCCCACGTGCCCTGGAGCCCACACGCCACAACTAGAGAGAAGCCTGAGCACTGCAATGAAAGGTCCCATGTGCCGCAACTAAGACCCAACGCGGCTAAGCAAATAAATAAAATAAATAAATAAAATATTTAAAAATTCTTAAAATATATATAATGTCAATTATACTTCAAAAAAATACTTCTCTCAGTAAAAAATGCAAAATAAAATTTTGCTTAATCTTAATATAGTTTATTTTTTATTCCTAAAATTTTCATTTATCTAATTTTGTCCCATTATAAAAAAATTTTTAATTTGATTATTTCTTGCAGGAATCTATTCATATTGATTCCATATTTGCTGTCTACTATAATTCACATGCAAATTTTATTTAATAAGTTCTTTTGGTGCTTTTACAGTTCACTATAGTTTGAAAAGTATCCTTTAGTCAAATGAGTTCAGAAACCCCACCTCAATATGAACTGTACAGTCTCTTGTTGATAGAACAGGCAGCCTCAGTATTTACAGTTATTTGTTAACTTCAGGCATTGTAAAGGGTCATCCTGGTGGCAAGATGTTGGGAGTACCCACGTCTATTTGAGGACTTTTCTGTTGAAAGCAACTAGTAGCTATGTGACACCAGATACCAAGAATCCTAAAAATGGAAGGTAAGTTGAAACCCTAACAAAAACTTTTTTTAATGGAGGAGGAAGATCATATTACCATGTTGGTTTTCAATATTTCATGAAAGGTCAGTGGTTTACAATAGGATATGAAGTGTTCTGATGATGTTGGGTGGTAGCTTGGAGAGTACACTTGAGAAGGGTTTGGAAAAGTGTTATAATTTGGAAAGGAGATTCTCCCATATAAACTTTGGTCAAATTTGAATCCTTTGAGCTGGTCCTATTCCCAGAAGGCCAGTAGCTCTTGTGAACCCCATAGATCATCCTATGAGATCTTGAGCTGTACAAATCACCCTCTTCGGTATTTTTAGAGAGGGGTATACATGGGCGTGTGTGTACATGATGCTCACATATGAGGGAAGTAGTTGTAGTACAGTAGCATCAACTTATGATTTCTGACATCCACTTTATAAGGAAGGGGAGCCAGATGGGGAAACTGAAACTCCATGAGTCTAAGAAAGATGGTTACCGAACAGTGATCACCAAATCCCAGAAGGTCCACAGAGGCCACCTGGATGGGGTGAGGGGGATCAGAGGAAAGGATGAGGGAGCAGCATTCCTAGGAGGAAGCCAACCCCGCTACCACCAGAGCAGCACCATGCCCCCATGCTTTACATACAGGCCTCCACCTAAAATTTCACTTTGAGGAAAGGTTTCAGCTTCTAGAATTTGAAAACCACTAGACTAACTCTAGGTTCCTTTCCCGCTTAAACATCCTGAGATCCCATTAGAGCTGGTTCATTATTCATTTGATGATTTAGCTGGCTAATCCCCCCCAAATTGGGGTCCCAGATATAATCCAGGCACAGCACTAAGAAATAAAAACCAATAAGACACAGCCTCTGTTCTCAAGAAATGTATGGTCCAACGGGATCCAACAACATATAAACCAAAAAAAACTTCTGTCCAGTACTCTAATAAAAGGACTTATAAGTTGAAATGGAAGCAAAAGGAAGGAAGTCTTTCCCTGCGAGGAGGAAAAGGAGGAGATTCAGGAAAGTTCTTCAGGTGGGGCTAGGTTGTTATAAACAACAAGAAGGAATTCTAGCTAGCTCAAGCAGAAATGGGATGTAGTGCATCTTGGAGCTAGGAAGAGCTCGAGAGTAGCTCACCAGATGGAGATCAGAACTGCAGGAGGCGGGGCCTGGGGATGAGACCCAGAAACACGGCTTCCAGGGTTCACTCACTGAAAAGCAGGCCCTCTGTACTACAGAAAAAATATACAGTCATCCCTCTGTTACCCGCGGGGGATTGGTTCCAGGACTCCCGCGGGTATCAAAATGCTCAGACGCTCAAGTCCCTGACAGTCAGTCCTCCCTCTGTCTCTGTGGATGCAGAGGGTCTACTGTATATGGGTGCCTGCAGTCCCAGCTTAACGGCCAGAGGGGAGAAAGCACCACCCCCCTCTGTTTAGTGTTTCTCTATCAATTACAAGGAAGGATCCTTTTTGCCTCTAAGTTATGTGCCGCTGTGCTGGGGGATGCAGTACAATGACTGGCCATGTCAGGGTCATGAGTACTTTGCCCATCCCCCCACCCATCATCAAAGGGGTTAAAACCAAGACAAAGGGAGATGGGAAAGCCTCTGAGCAGAACAGTCAGCACTGCAGGAGGCTTAAAACAATCCAGGCAAAGGAATCCACTGTGTGAAGGATGGCTGTCCCACCCTCCTACCAGCCCTCTTTCTATCACACCTATTATACCATCCAGGTCACCTAGAGCCATTTCTGTGAGTGACGCTTCCAAAGGAGGGAACCACAGGCCCAGACATCATTAGCCATCAGTTTTCTAAGGCTACCATAACAAAGTTCCACAAACTGGGTGGCTTTATTATTTTTTTAAGGTTGTTTTTATTTTTATTTTTTATTTATTTATTTTTAAATTTGTATTTATTTATTTTTTGGCTGGGTTGGGCCTTCGTTGCTGTGTGCGGGCTTTCTCTAGTCGTGGTGAGCAGGGGCTACTCTTTGTTGCGGTGCGTGGGCTTCTCTTGTTGCGGAGCACAGGCTCTAGGCGTGTGGGCTCAGTAGTTGTGGCTCGCAGGCTCTAGAGTGCAGGCTTGGTAGTCGTGGCACACGGGCTTAGTTGCTCCATGGCATGTGGGATCTTCCTGGACCAGGGCTGGAATCCGTGTCCCCTGCATTGGCAGGCGGATTCTTAATCACTGCGCCACCAGGGAAGCCCTGGGTGGCTTTAAACAACAGAAATTTGTGGTCTCGCAGTTCTGGAGGCTCGAAGTCCAAGGTGTTAGAAGGGCCATGCTCCCTCTGAAACCTCTGGGGGAATCCTAGCTTCTGGTGGTTTGCCAGCAATCTTTGGCACTCCTTGGCTTGTAGATGCATCACTCCAACCCTCCGTCTTCACAGGGCATCCTCCCTGTGTGTCTGTGTCTTCACATGGCCGTCTTCTTGTAAGGACACCAGTCATATTGGATTAGGAGCCCAGCCTACTCCAGTATGACCTCATCTGAACTAATTCCATCTGCAAGGACCCTATAATCAGATAAGGTCACATTCTGAGTTATTGGGGGTCAAGACTTCAACGTATCTTTTGCGGGGGACACAATTCAAACCATAACCACCATCTACCTAACCAGACACTGGACTTTAGGGCAAAAACTCTGAGAGGAAAACCTTAAGCCTTTCCTATTTTGGGTGCACCCAAAAACATCTCTTGCCATAAGGTCCAAGACAGTAGACTGAGGTATAATCCAACCAGGAAAACAGAGTTCAGTCCTTACAAGAGTGAAAAAATGTTAAAAATACATAATGCAAAAAGCTCATATTAACATGAAACTCCAAGTTAGAATTCATGGTCTGTGCCTGCAAAGTCCACAGATTTGACTGCCCCATAAAATCAGTATTCTGCAATTTTCCTCATTATACAAGACCATACAGTAATTTATGGAAATATAAAATTGGAAACTCAGTCCTTAAACCATATGTTTTAATAAGTAGCAGCTAATCAGCCATCGTGTTTGCATGTCTGCTATTTTGGGACTGTTTCAACCTCTCCCAGGGACTGTAAATGTCCTTATTTGCAGCAAACTGCACCCAAAGTAGTAGCAAAATATAAGCCACAGCTCTGCAATTATGTTACTGTGAGAATGTGCTCTCAGCAGGTGAGAAAGTGAACCCAGGCAAGGCTTAGGAAAGATACCTAGAAATGAAGTTAGCACTTGGGAGAGACCAGGTGAGGGACTGCAGCCTCTGAGTAGACATCACTTAGCTCTAATGCAAAGAATTTAGCTTTGTCTAAACATTGAGCTACATGATGAGATCAGCTGTCTCCTAGCCTGGGACTGCCCTTGTTACAACCTTGGCTGAAAGGTCAGCTTTACTTACTTCTTACTAAGAGAGAGAAAGAAGCATGGAAAGGATGAGGAAAGCGGGGGAGGGCAAGGTGCCTCTCCTTGTTTGTAAGAGCTCTGAGTGAATCAACTGACCTTTTATTTTTCTGAAATGAGGAACAGTGAACTATCAAGTGAGTTTTGCTGCCCTGACAAATGATAATGCTTATTAAGCAAAGAAGGTCTAGTCACCCAAAGTAGCATAATTTGGAAGCTTTCACCCTATGCATTCACAGGGGTCATAGCACCCTAAATTCCACAAGTTAGCATTTGGGGGAAAGAGCTGCACCTTTTCCTGGGGTCCTGCTTTAAAATGCAAAAGTTCAGGACTTCCCTGGTGGTGCAGTGGTTAAGAATATGCCTGCCAATGCAGGGGACACGGGTTCAAGCCCTGGTCTGGGAAGATCCCACATGCCGTGGAGCAACTAAGCCCGGGCGCCACAACTACTGAGCCTGCGCTCTAGAGCCCGCGAGCCACAGCTACTGAGCCCTCATGCCACAACTACTGAAGCCCGCACTCCTAGAGCCCATACTCCACAACAAAGAGAAGCCACCGCAATGAGAAGTCCACGTACCGCAACGAAGAGTAGCCCCCGCTCGCCACAACTAGAGAAAGCCCGCGCGCAGCAATGAAGACCCAATGCAGCCACAATTAAATAAATAAATAAATGTATTTAAAGAAAAAAATGCAAAAGTTCAGGCTTCAAGACACAACTCAAGCACAATCTCTTCGAAGTAACTATTTGGAATTCCACTCCATGCCCCCACCCCTCAACCCACTGGCTAAGTTGGGCTAAACAGCCCCTTCTTGTTCCCATAGCCCCTGGTAAGACAAGGTGACACACATCCTCTTTACACTTTTCCACTGTGTCTTTTTTTTTTCCCACTGTGACTTTTTACTGTCCCCTTTCACTGTCACAATTTGGATGAAGAAATACACAGTCAACTTACTCATTCTTGTCCCCTGCCTGCCCTGCCACAGTGCCCTGGCATCTCCCATTAGAATGAAAAGACAGAGTGTGTTGCATTTCCTTCTTTACTGCCAGTGGCTAGAGATACCTGGCACTTTAAGAAATGCCAAAACACAAAAACAACAACAACAACTCTGAATTAATTCAGTCTGTGAGTATTATATACACAGGCTCCATATGGGTCATAGCACTGAGCTAGTTGGGGAGAGAGACTAAGGAGGATAAGTTATAGTCTCCACCTTCAAGCGATGTATTGATATAATCTAGTTAAAGAATGAAGTAAACTAAGGGATTCTCAACGGGTGGTCCCCACACCAGCAGCATCTGATGGAACCTCTGAGATATGCAAATTCTCAGGCTCCAGCACAGACCCACTAAACAAAAAACTTTGGGGGAGGAGGGCAGGGGTGTGTCATAACAAGTTCTCCTTGTTAGCACCTCTGATGGCTCAGAGGATAGCTGGGCAAAAGGTAGAATGTAGACGCTGCCAGAAGGTGGCTCCACTGAACGGTCCCGTGCTTGGTGTGGTATCTATCCTGCAATCTGGAAATAAGTGCAAACTGCAGATACACCTGCTCGCATCTGCAGTGGAACTGCAAGTCATTTGGGTGCCCACAGCGCCTCAAGTCCTGCGATTTCCCTGGTGGCGCGGTGGTTGAGAGTCTGCCTGCCAATGCAGGGGACAAGGGTTCGAGCCCTGGTCTGGGAAGATCCCACATGCCGCGGAGCAACTGGGCCCGTGAGCCACAACTACTGAGCCTGCGCGTCTGGAGCCTGTGCTCCGCAACAAGAGAGGCCGCGATAGTGAGAGGCCCGCGCACCGCGATGAAGATTGGCCCCCACTTGCCGCAACTAGAGAAAGCCCTCGCACAGAAACGAAGACCCAACACAGCCATAAATTAAATAAATAAATAAATAAATAAAAACCTTAAAAAAAAAAATCAACAGGATCCTGGGTTGCACCTCCAGGCACCTAGCAGAAGCAAAAGAAAACTGGAGAAAGATATCATTCTAGGCCTCAAATTGTTTTTACGAATAATGTTTTCAAATACAGTGTCCAGCATACAATCAAATATAACCAGGCCTCAAGAATGCAGAACCAAGAGACAACTAATGAGAACATACTGTACAGCTCAGGGAACTCTACTCCATGCTCTGCGGTGACCTAAATGGGAAGGAAATCCAAAAAAAGTGGGGATATATGTATAGGTATAGCTGATTCATTTTGCTGTACACTAGAAACGAACACAGCATTGTAAAGCAACTATACTCCAATAACAATTCATTTTTACAAATGCAGGACAACATGAACAACCAGCACAAAATGACAACAGAAATGAACACATGGGCGGTCCAGATGATGAACCTGCCAGACACAGACTCTAAAACTACTATGATTAACGTGCTCAGAGAGAGAAACACGTAACTAAACAGTTTCAGCAAGGAATTGGAAAAGAGAAAAAGTGACATTGCAGATTTAAAAAGGAAACAAGTTGAAATTCAGGAACTTAAAAACAGTAACCAAAATTAAAAACAGTATACTGGTTTACCAGCAGATTAGAGGAAGCTGAATAAAGAATGAGTGGACTGGACGATATGTCAGAAGAAAACAGAATTAAACAAAAATAGTAAAAGGAATGGGATACAGAAAGGAGTGCAGAAGAGACAAAAAAATCACAGTGAGAAGATCAAGCCTATGTTTAGCTGGAGACCCAGAAAAAGGGGAGCAAGAAAGGGCCAGAAGCAGATAGGATGTCCTATTCTGTCAGGTGGAGTGAATCTCTCTCATGGGCTCCTGGAACTGACCCTACGATCAACCACTAAGTGACAGACACTGTGCCCAGGAAGGGGATGGGGTGGGATAGAGAGGAACCAATCGCATTTATCCATTTCAAATAAATACTTTTTCAACCAATACAATTTAAATATTTCAATTATTTAAATAATTCCCGGGCTTCCCTCGTGGCGCAGTGGTTGAGAGTCTGCCTGCCAATGCAGGGGACACGGGTTCGAGCCCTGGTCTGGGAAGATCCCACATGCCGCGGAGCAGCTGGGCCCGTGAGCCACAACTACTGAGCCTGCGTGTCTGGAGCCTGTGCTCCGCGGCAGGAGAGGCCGCGATGGTGAGAGGCCCGCGCAAGGGGATGAAGAGTGGCCCCCGCTCGCCGCAACTAAAGAAAGCCCTCGCACATAAACGAAGACCCAACACAGACAAAAATAAATAAATAAATTTAAATAATTCCCTCATGCTTACTTTAAATAACAAATTCAACACCAGTGGTTGGTTATCACATTATCCAAAAAGGAAACACTCTAGTTTGGAAGAAAGGTTCTGAAGGGGTTGATTTGAACGTGGGTTAGCAGCTGAATGAGTACATCTAAGGCTGTGCCTGAGGGAAAAGACAGAAGAGGGGCCATCAGCGCAGTCTGACACCCAGTACTCAGGGCTGGACCCCAGTCAGGGCCTCTGGGCAGAAGCTGAAGGAAGTGCTTTCAGGAAAGACACAGCAGACTGCTCTGTACACATGGATGGCGGATAGCTCAGAGCTGGCGATGGAGCAGGCCCCAGTTCATCAAGGAACACAACTTGACATCTCCTCAGGCAGGACTTCAAAGAATGGGGCAGTCAGTTAGCAACTCGGAAACAGCAAACAAAGAGCTCAGGGTACAGCCCTCTGCAGCAGGGGCAGTGGCCATGGTGAAGCAAGTGCCCTCCTGCATTTGCAGCTGACACACAACCCTGGGAATTGTGAATTGGTACCATTCACGTGGCTCCTTTATAACTCGAGAGCAGGTGAGGCGAGCAATGCACAGGTGAGGTCCTTAGGAATCACCATGGAAAAAAGGAGATCCCCGAGAATTAGCTTGCTGTGGTTTATCTACTCTGGTGTATTGACTCTGTTAGGTGTACAGAGAGCCAAAGACCAATTGTTCATCTGACCAACTTTCCTTCCAAGGACTGAATGGGACATGTCAATACAGAAATACTGTACAGCCTTTATTTTGTGCTCACGTCAAAACACTTCCTGTGAGAAGGCAACTGGTAAACAGAACAGAAGCCAGTGGAGAAAGAGGATTCACAATGTAAACAGAAATTTCTCACCCAGTTTTTTGGTTGTATTTTAGGGAAAATCCAATGCAAACCTGAGGCCAAGTTCTGATGGAATACAGTAAGATGGTCATGTTGAAGCTGATGACTTGATAAGAATGACTCAGTTGTTTGAAACATCTCACTAATATGTTCCACCTTCAGAACATGTCAAAACCTCAAATGTCACCAGAAATAAGATGATCTATGCTAATTAAAAGAAATAGTGTTCTTAGTCTAAGGGAAAATTTGGGATCGCTAGGGAAAAGGTACACGGATTAAATGAGCGTTTGCTATTTTTTAGTTTTGACAAAACAGTTTATTTTAGATCTAAACATCCCCCTGCTGTACTGTGAGCCTAAAAATTGATGTATATTTTAACTGGAAAGAGAAACTAACCAGAAATAAAGAAGATAAACACGTTGGCTCAACAGATTCTCAGTTTCCAAGCAAAGCTCCAGGCAAACTGTAAAAAAAAGGCAGGAAAAGCAAAGGCCTGAAATGTTGCAGTTCCAGTGCACCTAAATGAGTCTGTGTGAGAAAAGGAATGTCTTGCTGTCTAGTGAGGACAACACGAGGCATGTGTCTGCCCTTACTCCCAGCTCGGCTCCCTTCCCAGGGACACGAGCAGCCTCCAGCGTAAGGAGGTGGCTGCCAGTTGCGACTGATCACACGGGGCTCATACGTTAATAGGAAGAGCGATGTTCCAGTCTGAGAACCCACTTCATCTTCACAGCAGCTCCACGAGGCACCACCGCCTTACCCGTATTCTATCTACAGGTGAGGGCACCGAGGCACAGAGTGGGCTCCCTGTCACGCTCACTCGGTGGTCAGCCCAGGACGGCAGGCTGCCAGCCAAGCCCTCCAACAGTGCTTCCCAAAGCGTGGTCCACACACCTGTCCCAGGTGGAGGACTGTTTGTTATGGTTCCATTTCAGATAGCAACTGAATGTAAGTCTTCTGAGAATTTTATAGAAATGTGCCACAGAGTAACATTACTGTTGTTTAAATTGAATCATTTTTTAAATGGGGCTTGTACTGGGTTTTTAAAATTTTTTTATTTATTTATTTGTTTGTTTGTTTGTTTGTTTATTTTTGGCTGCGTTGGGTCTTTGTTGCTGCGCACGGGCTTTCTCTAGTTGCAGCGAGCGGGGGCTACTCTTCGTTGCGGTGCGCAGGCTTCTCATTGCGGTGGCTTCTCTTGTTGCAGAGCACAGGCTCTAGGCTTGCAGGCTCAGTAGTTGCGGCGCACGAGCTTAGTTGCTCCTCAGCATGTGGGATCTTCCCGGACCAGGGCTCGAACCCGTGTCCCCCGCATTGGCAGGCAGATTCTTAACCACTGCGCCACCAGGGAAGCCCAGTACTGGGTTTTTAATATCACTTTTCGCAAAGGTAAAAATTCCTTGTTACACAAGTATCAGTCTGTGGTAGACTGGGAAAGATAAATATCATATGATATCATTTATATGTGGCATCTGAAAAAAGGCTACAGATGAACTTATCTACAAAACAGAAATAGAGTTACAGATGTAGAAAATGAACTTATGGTTACTGGGGGGTAAGGGGGGGAGGGATAAATTGGAAGATTGGGATTGACACATACACACTATATATAAAATACATAACTAATAAGAACCTACTGTATAGCACAGGGAACTCCACTCAATACTCTGTAATGGCCTATGTATGTGGGAAAAGAATCTAAAAAAGAGTGGATGTATGTATATGTATAACAGATTCACTTTGCTGTACACCTAAAACTAACACAACATTGTAAATCAATTATACCCTGATAAAAAATTTTTTTTTCCCTCAAACATCTTTATTGAAGTATAATTGCCTTACAATAGTGTGTTAGCATCTGCTTTATAACAAAGTGAATCAGTTATACATATACAATATGTTCCCATTTCCTTTCCCTCTTGCATCTCCCTCCCTCCCACCCTCCCCATCCCACCCCTCTAGGTGGTCACAAAGCACCAAGCTGATCTCCCTGTGCTATGCGGCTGCTTCCCACTAGCTATCTATTTTACATTTGGTAGTGTATATATGTCCATGACACTCTCTTACCCTGTCACATCTCACCCCACCCCCTCCTCATATCCTCAAGTCCATTCTCTAGTAGGTCTGTGTCTTTATTCCTGTCTTGCCACTAGGTTCTTCATGGCCTTTTTTTTTTTTTTTCCCTTAGATTCCATATATATGTGTTAGCATACTGTATTTGTTTTTCTCTTTCTGACTTACTTCACTCTGTATGACAGACTCTAACTCCATCCACCTCATTACAAATCCCTCCATTTCATTTCTTTTTATGGCTGAGTAATATTCCATTGTATATATGTGCCACATCTTCTTTATCCATTCATCTGTCGATGGACACTTAGGTTGCTTCCATGTCCTGGCTATTGTAAATAGAGCTGCAATGAACATTTTGGTACATGACTCTTTTTGACCTATGGTTTTCTCAGGGTATATGCCCAGTAGTGGGATTGCTGGGTCGTATGGTAGTTCTATTTGTAGTTTTTTAAGGAACCTCCATACTGTTGTCCATAGTGGCTGTATCAATTTACATTCCCACCAACAGTGCAAGAGTGTTCCCTTTCCTCCACACCCTCTCCAGCATTTACTGTTTCTAGATTTTTTGATGATGGCCATTCTGACCGGTGTGAGATGATATCTCATTGTAGTTTTGATTTGCAATTCTCTAATGATTAATGATGTTGAGCATTCTTTCATGTGTCTGTAGGCCATCTGTATATCTTCTTTGGAGAAATGTCTATTTAGATCTTCTGCCCATTTTTGGATTGGGTTGTTCGTTTTTTTGTTATTGAGCTGCATGAGCTGCTTGTAAATCTTGGAGATTAATCCTTTGTCAGTTGCTTCATTTGCAAGTATTTTCTCCCATTCTGAGGGTTGTCTTTTGGTCTTGTTTATGGTTTCCTTTGCTGTGCAAAAGCTTTTCAGTTTCATTAGGTCCCATTTGTTTATTTGTGTTCTTATTTCCATTTCTCTGGGAGCTGGGTCAAAAAGAATCTTGCTGTGATGTATGTCATAGAGTGTTCTGCCTATGTTTTCCTCTAAGAGTTTGATAGTGTCTGCCCTTACACTTAGGTCTTTAATCCATTTTGAGTTTATTTTTGTGCATGGTGTCAGGGAGTGTTCTAATTTCATACTTTTACATGTTCCTGTCCAATTTTCCCAGCACCACTTATTGAAGAGGCTGTCTTTTCTCCACTGTATATGCTTGCCTCCTTTATCAAAGATAAGTTGACCATATGTGTGTGGGTTTATCTCTGGGCTTTCTATCCTGTTCCATTGATCTATATTTCTGTTTTTGTGCCAATACCAAACTGTCTTGATTACTGAAGCTTTGTAATATAGTCTGAAGTCAGGGAGCCTGATTCCCCCAGCTCCATTTTTCGTTCTCAAGATTGCTTTGGCTATTCGGGGTCTTTTGTGTTTCCATACAAATTGTGAAATTTTTTGTTCTAGTTCTGTGAAAAATGCCAGTGGTAGTTTTATAGGGATTGCATTGAATCTGTAGATTGCTTTGGGTAGTAGAGACATTTTCACAATGTTGATTCTTCCAATCCAGGAACATGGTATATCTCTCCATCTATTTGTATCATCTTTAATTTCTTTCATCAGTGTCTTATAATTTTCTGCATACAGGTCTTTTGTCTCCTTAGGTAGGTTTATTCCTAGATATTTTATTCTTTTTGTTGCAATGGTAAATGGGAGTGTTTTCTTAATTTCACTTTCAGATTTTTCGTCATTAGTGTATAGAAATGCAAGAGATTTCTGTGCATTAATTTTGTATCCTGCTACTTTACCAAATTCATTGATTAGCTCTAGGAGTTTTCTGGTAGCCTCTTTAGGATTCTCTATGTATAGTATCATGTCGTCTGCAAATAGTGACAGCTTTACTTCTTCTTTTCCGATTTGGATTCCTTTTATTTCTTTGTCTTCTCTGATTGCCGTGGCTAGGACTTCCAGAACTATGTTGAATAATAGTGGTGAGAGTGGACATCCTTGTCTTGTTCCTGATCTTAGTGGAAATGGTTTCAGTTTTTCACCATTGAGGACAATGTTGGCTGTGGGTTTATCATATATGGCCTTTATTATGTTGAGCAAAGTTCCCTCTATGCCTACTTTCTACAGGGCTTTTATCATAAATGGGTGTTGAATTTTGTCAAAAGCTTTCTCTGCATCTATTGAGATGATCATATGGTTTTTCTCCTTCAATTTGTTAATATGGTGTATCACATTGATTTGCGTATATTGAAGAATCCTTGCATTCCTGGGATAAACCCCACTTGATCATGGTGTATGATCCTTTTAATGTGCTGTTGGATTCTGTTTGCTAGTATTTTGTTGAGGATTTTTGCATCTATGTTCATCAGTGATATTGGCCTGTAGTTTTCTTTCTTTGTGACATCTTTGTCTGGTTTTGGTATCAGGGTGATGGTGGCCTCGTAGAATGAGTTTGGGAGTGTTCCTCCCTCTGCAATATTTTGGAAGAGTTTGAGAAGGATAGGTGTTAGCTCTTCTCTAAATGTTTGATAGAATTCGCCTGTGAAGCCATCTGGTCCTGGGCTTTTGTTTGTTGGAAGGTTTTTAATCACAGTTTCAATTTCAGTGCTTGTGATTGGTCTGTTCATATTTTCTATTTCTTCCTGGTTCAGTCTCGGCAGTTTGTGCATTTCTAAGAATCTGTCCATTTCTTCCAGGTTGTCCATTTTATTGGCATAGAGTTGCTTGTAGTAATCTCTCATGATCTTTTGTATTTCTGCAGTGTCAGTGGTTACTTCTCCTTTTTCATTTCTAATTCTATTGATCTGAGTCTTCTCCCTTTTTCTCTTGATGAGTCTGGCTAATGGTTTATCAATTTTGTTTATCTTCTCAAAGAACCAGCTTTTAGTTTCATTGATTTTTGCTATTGTTTCCTTCATTTCTTTTTCATTTATTTCTGACCTGATCTTTATAATTTCTTTCCTTCTGCTGGCTTTGGGGTTTTTTTGTTCTTCTTTCTCTAATTGCTTTAGGTGCAAGGTTAGGTTGTTTATTCGAGATGTTTCCTGTTTCTTGAGGTAGGCTTGTATTGCTATAAACTTCCCTCTTAGCACTGCTTTTGCTGTGTCCCATAGGTTTTGGGTCGTCGTGTCTCCATTGTCATTTGTTTCTAGGTATTTTTTGATTTCCCCTTTGATTTCTTCCGTAATCACTTCGTTATTAAGTAATGTATTGTGTAGCCTCCATGTGTTTGTATTTTTTACAGATCTTTTCCTGTAATTGATATCTAGTCTCATAGCGTTGTGGTCGGAAAAGATACTTGATACGATTTCAATTTTCTTAAATTGACCTAGGCTTGATTTGTGACCCAAGATATGATCTATCCTGGAGAATGTTCCATGAGCACTTGAGAAAAATGTGTATTCTGTTGTTTTTGGGTGGAATGTCCTATAAATATCAATTAAGTCCATCTTGTTTAATGTATCATTTAAAGCTTGTGTTTCCTTATTTATCTTCATTTTGGATGATCTGTCCATTGGTGAAAGTGGGGTGTTAAAGTCCCCTACTATGATTGTGTTGCTGTCAATTTCCCCTTTTATGGCTGTTAGTATTTGCCTTATGTATTGAGGTGCTCCTATGTTGGGTGCATAAATATTTACAATTGTTATACCTTCCTCTTGGATCGATCCCTTGATCATTATATAGTGTCCTTCTTTGTCTCTTGTAATAGTCTTTATTTTAAAGTCTATTTTGTCTGATATGAGAATTGTTACTCCAGCTTTCTTTTGATTTCCATTTGCATGGAATATCTTTTTCCATCCCCTCACTTTCAGTCTGTATGTGTCCCTAGGTCTGAAGTGGGTCTCTTGTAGACAGCATATGTATGGGTCTTGTTTTTGTATCCATTCAGCCAGCCTGTGTCTTTTGGTGGGAGCATTTAATCCATTTACATTCAAGGTAATTATCGATATGTATGTTCCTATTCCCATTTTCTTAAATGTATTGGGTTTGTTATTGTAGGTGTTTTCCTTCTCTTGTGTTTCTTGCCTAGAGAATTTCCTTTAGCATTTGTTGTAAAGCTGGTTTGGTGGTGCTGAACTCTCTCAGCTTTTGCTTGTCTGTAAAGGTTTTAATTTCTCCATCGAATCTGAATGAGATCCTTGCTGGGTAGAGTAATCTTGGTTGTAGGTTTTTCTCCTTCATGACTTTAAGTATATCCTGCCACTCCCTTCTGGCTTGCAGAGTTTCTGCTGAGAGATCAGATGTTAACCTTATGGGGATTCCCTTGTGTGTTATTTGTTTTTTTTCCCTTGCTGCCTTTAATATGTTTTCCTTATATTTAATTTTTGACAGTTTGATTAATATGTGTCTTGGCGTGTTCCTCCTTGGGTTTATCCTGTATGGGACTCTCTGTGCTTCCAGGACTTGATTAACTATTTCCTTTCCCATATTAGGGAAGTTTTCAACGATAATCTCTTCAAAAATTTTCTCAGTCCCTTTCTTTTTCTCTTCTTCTTCTGGTACCCCTATAATTCGAATGTTGGCACGTTTAATGTTGTCCCAGAGGTCCCTGAGACTGTCCTCAGTTCTTTTCATTCTTTTTTCTTTATCCTGCTCTGTAGTAGTTATTTCCACCATTTTATCTTCCAGGTCACTTATCCTTTCTTCTGCCTCAGTTATTCTACTATTGATCCCATCTAGAGTATTTTTAATTTCATTTATTGTGTTTTTCATCATTGCTTGGTTCCTCTTTAGTTCTTCTACATCCTTGTTAAATGTTTCTTGCATTTTGTCTATTCTATTTCCAAGATTTTGGATCATCCTTACTATCATTATTCTGAATTCTTTTTCAGGTAGACTACCTATTTCCTCTTCATTTGTTAAGTCCAGTGTGTTTTGAGCCTGCTCCTTCATCTGCTGTGGGTTTTTCTGTCGTCTCATTTTGCCTATCTTACTGTGTTTGGGGTCTCCTTTTCACAGGCTGCAGGTTCGTAGTTCCCGTTGTTTTTGGTATCTTTCCCCAGTGGCTAAGGTTTGTTCAGTGGGTTGTGTAGGCTTCCTGGTGGAGGGAACTAGTGCCTGAGTTCTGGTGGATGAGGCTAGATCTTGTCTTTCTGGTGGGCACGTCCACGTCTGGTGGTGTATTTTGGGGTCTCTGTGGCCTTATTTTGATTTTAGGCAGCCTCTCTGCTAATGGATGGGGTTGTGTTCCTGTCTAGCTAGTTGTTTGGCATAGGGTGTCCAGCACTGTAGCTTGCTGGTCGTTGAGTGAAGCTGGGTCTTGATGTTGAGATGGAGATCTCTGGGAGATTTTTGCCGTTTGGTATTACGTGGAGCTGGGAGCTCTCTTGTGGACCAGTGTTCTGAAGTTGGCTCTCCCCCCTCAGAGGCACGGCCCTGATGCCTGGCTGGAGCACCAAGAGCCTTTCGTCCACACGGCTCAGAGTAAAAGGGAGAAAAAATAGAAAGAAAGAAAGAAAGAGGCTATAATATAGTGAAGTAAAATAAAGCTATTGTAAAGCAAAGCTATACAGACAAAATCTCACCCAGAAGCGTATACATATACACTCACAAAAAACAGGAAAAGGGGAAAAATTAATATCTCCTGCTCCCAGAGTCCACCTCCTGAATTTGGGATGATTCGTTGTCTATTCAGGTATTCAGCAGATGCAGGTACATCAAGTTGTTTGTGGAGCTTTAATCCGCTGCTTCTGAGGCTGCTGGGAGAGATTTCCCCTTCTCTTCCCTGTTCGCACAGCTCCTGGGGTTCAGCTTTGGATTTGGACCCGCCTCTGCGTGTAGGTCGCCTGAGGGCGTCTGTTCCCCGCCCAGACAGGACGGGGTTAAAGGAGCAGCTGCTTCGGGGGCTCTGGCTCACCCAGGCCGCGGGGAGGGAGCGGTACGGAGGAGGCGGGGCGAGCCTGCATCGGCAGAGGCCGGCGTGACGTTGCACCAGCTCGAGGCGCGCAGTGCGTTCTCCCGGGGATGTTGTCCCCGGATCCCGGGACCCCGGCAGTGGCGGGCTGCACAGGCTCCCGGGAGGGGAGGTGTGGAGAGTGACCTGTGCTCACACACAGGCTTTTTGGAGGCGGCAGCAGCAGCCCCAGCGTCTCACGCCCGTCTCTGGGGTCCGCGCTGATCGCCGTGGCTCACGCCCTTCTCTGGAGTTCGTTTAGGCGGCGCTCTGAATCCCCTCTCCTTGCGCGCAGCGAAACAAAGAGGCAAGAAAAAGTCTCTTGCCTCTTCGGCAGCTGCAGATCTTTTCCCGGTCTCCCTCCCAGCTAGCTGTGGTGCGCCAACCCCTTCAGGCTGTGTTCACGCCGCCAGCCCCAGTCCTCTCCCTGCGATCCCACCGCAGCCCGAGCCTCAGCTCCCAGCCCCGCCCGCCCCGGCGGGGGAGCAGACAAGCCTCTCGGGCTGGTGAGCACCGCTCGGCGCCGAGCCTCTGTGCGGGAGTCTCTCCGATTTTCCCTCTGCGCCCCTGTTGCTGTGGGATCCGCGCTGATAGCCGCGGCTCGCGCCCTTTTCTGGAGTTCGTTTAGGCGGCGCTCTGAATCCCCTCTCCTTGCCCGCCGCGAAACAAAGAGGCAAGAAAAAGTCTCTTGCCTCTTTGGCAGCTGCAGACTTTTTCCCGGACTCCCTCCGGGCTAGCTGTGGTGCGCTAACCCCTTCAGGCTGTGTTCACGCCGCCAGCCCCAGTCCTCTCCCTGCGATCCCACCGCAGCCCGAGCCTCAGCTCCCAGCCCCGCCCGCCCCGGCGGGGGAGCAGACAAGCCTCTCGGGCTGGTGAGTGCTGCTCGGCGCCGAGCCTCTGTGCGGGAACCTCTCCGCTTTGCCCTCCGCATCTCTGTGGCTGTGCTCTCCTCCGTGGCTCTGAAGCTTCCCCCCTCTGCCCCCCGCAGTCTCCGCCCGCGAAGGGGCTCCTAGTGCGTGGAAACCTTTCCTCCTTCACGGCTCCCTCCCACTGGTGCAGGTGCCGTCCCTATTCTTTTGTCTCTGTTATTTCTTTTTTCTTTTGCCCTACCCAAGTACGGGGGGAGTTTCTTGCCTTTTTGGAGGTCGGACGTTTTCTGCCAGCGTTCAGTGGGTGTTCTGTAGGAGCAGTTCCACGTGTAGATGTATTTCTACTGTATCTGTGGGAAGGAACGTGATCTCCGCGTCTTACTCTTCCGCCATCTTCTCAAGAACCCCCCTGATAAAAATTTTTAAAAAATAAAGATAAATATCTATTTGCTTTAAAAAAAAAAAAAAAAAAAAAAAGGCAGGTTCTTCACCACATAGAGTGTGAGGAAGACTGGCCCCAAAGCTCAGGGACCCTTCAAGTTCAGGGCTGATGAGCAGGACCCTGGCTTCCCATCTGTCTCCAGCAGGGGTCGCTGTTAGTGGCAGAGCTCGTGTCCTGTGAAGGGGCCACCTGCCCACTGAGAATGACCACAGAGAAGACATGGGAGCCAGGGATGTTGGGGGCGCACGGGTTCAAGGCTGGCCATCTCCTAAGTTCTCTTTGGTGATCCCAGAACTCTCCTGCTGCAGTAGGTATGTAATTTTAGGAAGAAATTGTGTTTCAGTGTCCTGCAGAGATCCGTAAAAATGTTAGCGCTATAAGTGACCCTAAACAAGGTCGTCTAATGCCTCTCCTTTCCCTTGGGGAATGAAACTATGAGGGGACAGGGCACCATGTTCCTCAGGAACAACAGCAGTCGCTGTGGCACCTGCAAGCCCATTTCCTTGGCTCCTCTGATCCCAAAATGCCTCTCCCAATAAATATGATGTTTGTGTTCCCTCCTCCTTGTAAAACAGGACACAAATGCACCAATCCCTCTCCTCAGTCTAGAAAGAAAGAAAGGAGCGTGGAAAAGGACCCTCAACGTCTAAAGCAAGAAAGGAGTAACTGGAAGCCCCAAATGGGTAGATGAAAGCCCCCCTGCCCTACGGGGTAGGGATGAGGAGGACAGTACAGGACACACTGGGGTCAGTGTCCCTCAGATTCACGGGTTTGTTTTCTTGGAAAGCCTATCCCAAATAAACCAGGATGGAGCTTTTGTATCTCCAAAGCCATAAAACCTAACATTTACAGAGAAAGTAAACAACTGAAATGGGGAAGGCTTCAGCTGAGGTACTTTGGACCACAGGGTACATATTTTGGAAGATGAACAACATGCGTGTGAAGGGAGCTTTGGAGAGGAGGCAGCTGAGGCCAAGCATATAAAGACGTGGGTTGTTATGGTTCATGGAAAGTGAAAGAGAAAACCCAGAGAGGTCATTCACCATGGACAAACTAAAATCCAAACTAGTCTGTTGCTACCTTTAAGAGATGCAGCCTGAAAGGAAAAATCCCAACGCTTCTGCTCAATAGAATTCGTGATAGCAATAATGGCAATGTTAACATTAAGGTTTTATGGGTTTTTATAATTTACAAAGTCACATTATCTCATTTGATCCTAATCTTCATCCCGAGCAATAACCAGTAGAGTTTTTATAATCCCCTTTGGAAAGTAATAATGAGCAAAGATGAAGAAACTCAAGACACCTTGCCAAGATCACACTGAAGAGTCAGTGGCAGAGTAGCTTCTGGCACTAGAACTTCAGAGTCTCTCTCCTGAGCTCTTCATGCATCAGCTACTTGATTCAATGCCACTCATTTCTCGGTTCATGTGTCCTAGGGGGTTTCATTTTGTCAGCTACTTACCAGGTCAGTGAGACTTAGAAAGTAAAATAATGATATTAATGTAACCTAACCAAGTGTCTATTACTATACGAATTGGAACAGTGGTTTGTGTGTGTGTGTGTTTGGCATAGTCGGTATAATCTTCCTAGCCATTTTTTAACTGGATCTGAATTGCAAATGGACTCATAAAGACCTTTACATCAACACATTTTTACTAAGTTTTTGATGAATAAACGAATGAGTGAATGAATGAATGTCAGTTAGAAGGAATACTTGCTATGTTCTAGCCTGGATGTTCGCACCCCGGGGAGCTGACCAGAATCACCTGTAGTGGGTTGAGTTCCCCTTCTCCCTCACCCCCACCACCCAAATACACATGCCAGGGGCCCAGCCCCAGAGACTATCATTCTGTGGGAGAGGACAAGGGCCTGGGGATCGACATGCTTCAAGTCAGATTCAGAGGTATGCTTCTGATTAAGAGCCACTATCTAGGCCAACGCCTTCATTTTACAAATGAGGAAATAGAGGTTACATGACCTGTCAACATCACACAGCTCATGGGGGTGCAACACCATAGCCCACCCCTCCAGTTTATGCTGGGACCACCATTAGAAGCACTTATGAGAAAACATCACATGGTACCAAGGCTTCTATGAGTCCCAGATGAAGACCTCCACTCTCTTGCCAAAAACAACTACACCTGGCCACTTGAACAATCAGAATGCAGCACACCCCTTTTTCTTCCTCCAGTTTGGATGAACTATGGAAAGTTCTAGTTAAGAAGATATCTTGGGTAATAATTCCCAGACTTAGCAGAGGAAACAGACTTAGGTGATTCAGAACAAAATATCTAGCCAAACGCAATTTAGCCTTTGACTAAACAGAATGTCCCTCAGGACAGTGCAGCACCTCCTGCTTGCCGCTGTGAACACACAGTGGACTTGGTCTCCTGGAGTCCCGTCACCTGTGAGGTCTTAGCAGACACTGTACTAACTGAGACACCCACGGGTGGAGACCAGCCCCTCATCCCTCAAGATACAGGAAATGTACTAGTCCAGCTGATCCTTTCCAGAAGAGGTGATGTGCCCTTGAGGATCAACTCTAGGAGATTTTGGGAAAGGAACCAGGAGTTTCCTGAAAGGAAACAATTGAGTGTAGTGTGTGAATGTACTTCACGGGAAGATATGCAGATATTGGGGTGATGTGGTGGGAAATGTTGAAAAGATTGAAACTGTCAGTCAGATGAGAGCAGCTCTGACATCAGGGCTGCCCTTTATAGAAGACAGTTAACAAACACATCACATTTTTCAAGAAAACAATTTTTTTGTTTTTTTTTTTTTTGCCCTACTGAATTTGTGCAGCCCGTCCTCTGAACGGTGATTTGCTGCCCCCTAGTGTTCATTTTCTTTTATTAAAAGTTTCACAAATTAGTCTTTTTTCCTTTCCCTCCCAGTCTCTCCAAAGAAAATCATCCCTTGACTGTCAGTGCAATAGCCAAATTAAATGATGACAAAGTTAACTTAAAGACAAGAGCCTTCTTATCACACACATGACAGTTGCTCAGCACAGAAACATGCTCTGTCTGCCTCTCCTCCTGTCGCCACTCACCAACCTAAGTCATCACAGATGGGAAGGAATCCAAGGACCCACACGACAAAGCCAGAACTACAAAGTCACCAGCATGTCACTCTGACTCGGTCTCTTTAAGGAGAGTGTAATTCTCTCCCTGAGGGAAGGCATCAGCCACCCCAATGGTTCCCAAACCAAGCTGGGCATCTCAGGAACAGTGTTTAAAATACCGAGTTCTGCAAGGGATTGCTCTCCAAAATATACAAAGAGCTCATGCAGCTCTATGTCAAAAAAATCAACCCAATCAAACAGTGGACAGATCTAAATAGACATTTCTCCAAAGAAGACATAAAGCACATGAAAAAATGCTCAACACCACTAATTATAAGAGAAATGCAAATCAAAACTGCAATGAGGTGTCACCTCACACCGGTCAGAATGGCCATCATCAAAAAGTCAATAAACAATAAATGTTAAAGAGGGTGTAGAGAAAAGGGAACCCTCCTGCACTGTTGGTGAAAATGTAAATTGGTACAGCCACTACGGAGAACAGTATGGAGGTTCCTTAAAAAACTAAAAATAGAGTTACCATATGATCCAGCAGTACCACTCCTGGGCATATGTCCAGAGAAAAACACAATTCGAAAAGATACATGCACCCCAATGTTCACTGCAGCACTATTGACAATAGCCAAGACATGGAAGAAGTCTAAATGTCCATCAACAGATGAATGGATAAAGAAGATGTGGTACATACATACAATGGAATATTGCTCAGCCATAAAAAAGCATGAAATAATGCCATTTGCAGCATCATAGATGGACCTAGAGATTATCATACTAAGTGAAGTAAGTCAGACACAGAAAGACAAATTATCATATGATATCTCTCATATGTGGAATCTAATTTTAAAAAATGATACAAATGGGGCTTCCCTGGTGGCGCAGTGGTTGAGAATCTGCCTGCCAATGCAGGGGACACGGGTTCGAGCCCTGGTCTGGGAAGATCCACATGCCACGGAGCAACTAAGCCCGTGAGCCACAACTACTGAGCCTGCGCGTCTGGAGCCTGTGCTCCGCAACAAGAGAGGCCGCGACAGTGAGAGGCCCGCGCACCGCGATGAAGAGTGGCCCCCACTCGCCGCAACTAGAGAAAGCCCTCGCACAGAAACGAAGACCCAACACAGCCAAAAATAAATAAATACATTTAAAAAAAAAAAAAAAAAGAAATGCTTTCTGAATCTACATTCCCCTCCAGTGATCATCGTAACTCTTATCACATTTCATTTAAAAAAAAAAAAAAAGATACAAATGAACTTATTTACAAAACAGAAACAGACTGTACAGATAACGAAAACAAACTTATGGTTACCAAAGCAGAAATGTTGGGGGGGAAGGATAAATCAGGAGCTTGGGATTAACATACACACACTACTGTATATAAGATAGATAACCAACAAGAACCTACTGTATAGCACAGGGAACTCTACTCAATATTCTGTAATAACCTATATGAGAAAAGACTCTGAAAAAGAATGAATATATGTATATGTATAACTGAATCACTTTGCCGTATACCTGAAACTAACACAACATTGTATATCAATATACTCCAATAAAATTTTTAAAAATAAAAAAAGGAAAATAAAATAAAATACCGAGTCCTGGGGCTTGGCCACAGGTCTTCTGAGTAAGTAGGGCTGGGACAGCTGTATTTTTTAAAACTCCCCAACTATCAATAACTCCACTACACTTTCTGGTTTGAGAAACACTGAACCACTACATGAGCAAGAACTGATGTGTACAGAGCAGGCCTAAGAGAGAGGATATAAAAATCTAAGTCAAGTTTTGATGGCAGAGAAGGGTAAGGAAGCGTACTGGAGTTTGGGGCTTTGTCTGGGGCCAAGAAGGGGCCCCATAGGGTAACACTTGGACTTGGGAGATGGCACCCAGCTGAAAGGAACGCCCTTATGGGAGGGGTGGAGGGCTCTGAAGAAAGATGACTCATGCTGCTTGTCTGCCCCAAGCTGGTCCAGGCCCCAACGCGCACACCCCTCACAGTTTGCTCTTCCGTCTTCTCCTCCACAGCTTGGCATCACCAAGTCCTGTTAGTTCTTCCTCATCCATCTCTCTGAAATGTGACTCTTCTGTGTCTACAGCTGCCACTTTAATTCTGGTATCAAGGCAGGAGCTAAGGTCAAAAGAGGAGCTTATTCTAAAGCTTTTCCCTTACAAAGCCATTTACTTAAAGATATTCTGCTGTTTCTGAGTATTTCAAAAGATACTTCCCACAGATTTACACTGGACTCCTCTTCCAATAAACCTTCACAAAGTGATGACATAAAGACACCTGGTTTACTATGGCCAACCGAGCACCCATATTACCTCCTCAACCCTTCTGCAACTTTGCTAAAGTAATAGGTATAAACCGGCAGGGACAAAGTTACAGGGGAGGACATGACAGCAGATGTCCTGCTGGAGGGAAGAAAGTACAGAAACACAAGAAAATTTCCAAGAACTGAAAAGACCGCCTCACTGACCAGCAGAATTAAGTGAAAGAGATCCACACAAAGTAATATCTCAGAAAATTCCACGGGCCTAAAGATAAATAAAGCTTCTGGAAAGAATTAAAGCAGGTCGCATACTGAGGATCATAAATCAGAATGCCATCAAACTTCTCAGTTACAACGAGAGACTGGGAGGCAATGGAGAAATTCTGCAGGAAAATGATTACCCACCTGGAAATATATATCCCACCAAAGTATATATCAAGAATTAAGACATGTTCAGACCTGTAAGGAACTCAAAATAGTAACCACGCACGCTCTCTTGAGAAGTTCCTGGAAGATGTGCTCCAGCAAATGAGGGAATAAGCCAAGAAAAGGAAAACGTGTGGTAGAAGAGAAACTGAGGCCTATTAACAATTTTAAGTGTTGATTTGAGCAAAAACCTATTCAAATTGAGCAGCGCCAAACCAGAAGTGGTTAGGAGCACTCTGCCAACAGGAGCCAGGAGGAGACTGACACAGAGAAGGTGCAGAAGCAAAGCAAGATTATTGACTGGCTATAGCTGAAAGCCTGGTCCGCTGTTTGTGAGGAGTTGTCCTTAGGTTTCAATTTCTTAACCTTGAGGCATTTACAGGCTTAGGTTTTGGTTTGTTCACGTAGGCTCCAAGGCATTAGAGCCCCCTCTGTCTGGTGGACTCCTTGATACTTAAGTTAACACATGGGATCCAGACACAAGGAGATTCCACAGGGTAGGGGGCGAAGGCAAGTTGGAGGGTGAGAGCTCTGTACAGGCTCAGAGCACAGGCAGTTCCGTTTAGAGCAAGAAGACAGAAAGTGGAAAAAGATATGCAGTACATTTGGTAATTTGGAAAATGTCATTGGCATTTGACAAATCTGATGATATGCATGGAAAAATCAGTGACAAGGGCATAAAAAAAAGCCAAGCCAATGAAAAAGTGAAGCAATGAACTCCAGGAAAACCAAATATTTTATAAAAAAGGAAAAAAATTACTCCAGTATTTAGCTCAGCAGTAAGAATACTGTCTATCAAAACAATGTGATTATTATGTTTATATCAGGAGGTGGGGGAAGGGAGTAGGATGGGGAGTACAAGCGCAAACTTTCATCTGCCATGTTATCAAGCCAGTAGCTAAATTCTCAGGCTGATAAGTGGAAACATAGGACTTAGTATGTGGACTCTGAGAGACACAGATAGGAAGGAGACTTTTCTTTGAATTCCTATTGGAAGCTTTTGAATTTTGAACTATGTGAATGTATCGCCTTTCTGGAATTATTGTATTTGTTAAAAGACTCATCACATGGAATCTCTCTGGCAGGATATTCAATGAACTAATTACAGCGGTTGCCACTGGTGAAGGGATTTGTACTTTTTTTTTTTTTGGAGGGGATCTGTACTTTTTAAATCTGTACTTTGTTACTGTATTATTAAAAAGATACATATTTTTCCCCAAGGCAAAAGAAACAAGAGTTGAAAATGATGGCCTCTGGGGAGTAGGACTGGAGAGAATGAAGGGGTGGAAAAGGGTAGGGATATTTTATATCATTTTGTGTTTTTATTATATACAAAAAGGTTTTTATATTAATTTTTGGTATTATATTTTAAACAGTGTACATGTTATTCTACATGTAAATTAAAATTAATTTTTTAAAATGAAAACTATGGCATTGTTTCTTGAACACCAAGTTTAAACACTGTATATTCTGCACCTTTAGGCAGGCAAAGGTGATTCTGAGCCTCTCTTCCTGTAGCCAGGGTGTTTCTAAATCATGGAAAGCTCTTTGGGCCCCTCTGCTGGTAAGAGATACACTTGTAAAAGAGTATTAAAGTCTTAGCTAAGAACCTCAGGTAAGCTAACAAATTCATTAATTGAGTGGTTTCATTTCCATTAAAAATCCCATTAAGCTTTCTGAGTATGTTCCACATTCACTGGTGATGTCATAGAAGGAAAAGTTTCATACTTTTCTGTGAATTCCAAAAACCTTTTTTTCCCCTCAGCCAATATTTTCACATACTCGAATAAAATCTTGTTTTCTGATACTCAGAGATGCTTTCCTCTTGTGCTAGAACAGTAAAGAGAACAGCAAATTGTAAACTTATGAATTTTTCAACCTTGTCAGGTAAGTTCCAGATGCCAAGTGGACAGAAACAAGCTGTCTGAAGACTTGTTAGTCTTTGCTTTTTGAGGCAACTTTCTCCACCTCCTGCCTCAGGTGGGATGGCTCCCTGGAGAGAGCCCAGACAGGTGAAAATCTACCTGGTCTCACCCACATATCTGTAGGACATAGACAGTTAAAGAATGCCTTTACAGAATACCTTTACCTCTTTATTTTTGAATACCTAAGTAATACATGCTTGCTTTAAAAGTTAGACAATATTTTTTTAATTGGCAAGATTCTTTTAAAGGAAATTCCAGATCTATTTTAAAACTTTTTTTAAAATTTTATACCCTATGGATCCATCAATTTCACTATTTGGTGACTCTCCTATAGAAACAGGAACACATGTACAAGGCCACAAGAGTGGCCACTGTGACACTGTAATAGCTAAAAAATGGGAACAATCTAACTGCCCATCAGCAGGGGAATAGCTAAACAGATGGTTGATTACTTATGCTATGGCATCTTATTCAGCAATTTAGAAGAATAAGATAGTTTACATGTACTAACATGGATTTTTTTTTTAAACACTGTGGAATTAAAAAGTGTATTGTAGAAAGATCCACACAGCATGGTATCATGTATTTTTAATACTATAAATTCTCTCCATGTACATATATAACCATGTAAATACACAGAAAATATCAGGAAGGCCACATACGAAACACATAACAAGGGAATGGGAAGGGAGGAGGGCCAGGAGTGGTATTCAAAAGGGGCAACTTACAAAATATGGATTCATTAATTACTTGAGTAATTAAAAAGTAATGTAAAGATAATCATCTCTCCATCCTCATCCAATCCCACCTCCCCAGAAGTAATCAACCTTAAGAGTCCTTCCATAACTTTCTCTATTTTCATGCAAAGATATACAAATATACATGCACATACAATGTTTTCTTTTTTAAATTTTCTAAAATAGGATCAGACTATACATAATATTTTACAATTTTCTTTTTTCACTTAGTAATATTTCAAAGACACCTTTTCAGGTAATATATAGATATATTTCATTCTTTCTTAATAGTTTCACTATAATCCATAGTATGAATGCATCATAATTTATTCAAAATTCCCTTATTTATGAACATTTCAGTTTTTTCTAGTGATTTCTTGCTACCATATCGCCTGAGTATATGACATATACACATGTATCATTTAAATATAATATGGCAGCAAAAATACAGATGTATATATAGAAATATAAACTCATGAAATAGAAAAAGAAAGAACCAGAACTATTTATCTCTGCACCCTGGCACTCACACACCCACCAGCAATACACGAGGGTTCCCATTCCCCCCCCACATGCTCACCAGTTTAGATGTTATCAATCTGCTACCAAATACAAGATTTGGAAGAGCATCTAAGCAAGATCATCTACTACAACCTCCTTGCTTTACAAGTGCAGAAGCTAAGACCTAAAGACATTACATTATTTACCCAAATCACACAGCACCTAAATAAATGAACTGGAAACTAGATCCCAAGTCACTTGCCTGGCATCCACTCCCCCTTCACCTAGTAACAGCTCCCTGATCTGGCAGAGGGTGGTGGGCAGAATATTACCCACCCCGTTGCCACCAAAGATATTCATGTTCTAATCCCCAAAACCGTGAATGTGTTACCTCACATGGCAAAGGGACTTTTCTGGTGTGATTAAGTTAAGGATTTTGAGATGGGGAGATGATCCTGGATTTATCTGGGCTGGAGTGATACGATTGCTGGCTGTGAAGACAGAAGAGGGCCATAAGCCAAGGAATGCATGTGGCCTCTAGAAGCTGGAAAAGGCAAGAAATGGATTCTCCCCTAGAACCTCTGGAAGGAATGCAGCCCTGCTGATACCCTGATTTTAGCTCAGTGAAACCCATTTCATAATTCTGACCTCCAGAACTGTAAGATAATAAATTGGTGTTGTTTTAAGCCACTTCGTTTACGCTAATTTGTTACAGCAGCAAAAGAAACTAGTATGGGGAAAGCACCGGCTTCCTACTCTGTAGTTTGGATGGGGAATACAGAAAAATCAGCCAAGGGCATATGACCCAGGCTTGGGTAGTCAGCATATGCCATGCCCCAGGCCTATGTGACTCATGGATCGGCAGGTCAACAATATTGGCCTATGAAAGTCAGACCCAAAATTTGTATTGGAACTGTTTGCTAAACAGAATTTCTATTTTTCACTGGACTTTACCTGAAAGCATAGAAGTTTGGCATTTCCCAGGACTACCATGAGGGGAAAGCCAGCCTGAGAACAGAATAACACAGAGATGGACAGAGCTAAGAGATGGATAGAAACAGCTCCCTCCTCAATGCTGTTTACACGTTTGATCAATCTGAGTCTGAAGACAATTTCAGTCTGTTTTTCATCATTAGTAGCCTAAAACAAATTCTGCCTAATTCACCAAATTCCCAGTCATATACTTTTGTCATTATGGTTCTTTCTGAAGATAATTTTAAGTTATATTTTTAAGGCAACTGATATACTAAAAAACTATACAAAACCATAGAGCTAACTAAAAGCACAAGATTAATAATTACCTGATAAAGCATTAGCCAAGATCCCAGGCTAGTGGGTTCCTTTCCTTAAGTACAATAAGGAGCATCACGTTTCAGTTAAAAGCGAATGAATTTAAGTTTGACATGGAAAAAAAAGACCTATGGCCTTCATAGGTTGTAAGATATAAACATATTCTAAGGGACTTCCCTGGTGGTGCAGTGGTTGAGAGTCCCACCTGCCAATGCAGGGGACACCGGTTTGATCCCTGGTCCGGGAATATCCCACATGCCACAGAGCAACTATGCCCGTGCACCACAACTACTGAGCCTGTGCTCTAGAGCCCGTGTGCCACAACTACTGAGCCTGCATGCCACAACTACTGAAGCCCACATGCCTAGAGCCTGTGCTCTGCAACAAGAGAAGCCACTGCAATGAGGAGCCCGCGCACCGCAATGAAGAGTAGCCCCCGCTCGCCGCAACTAGAGAAAGCCCACACACAGCAACAAAGACCCAATGCAGCCAAAAATAAAAAATAAATAAAATAAATAATTTTTTTAAAGAGTATATTATTAATATTTTTAAAAAACATATTCTAAAATTACAGTGTTTTCCAGAAATCTTTGGGAATATGCAAGCCACTTGGGGACAAATACCAGGAGGAATAGTAAGTACCTCTGGCCTTTTGCTCTGACCCTTGGAAAGAAAGTGCATGTTCTGTTGGTTGCAGATATAAGCCTAGTTGTCTAGAGCAGGGGTAGCCACTTGATTTTGTAAATAAAGTTTTACTGGAAAATATCCACACTCACTTGTTTACATATTGTCTATGGCTGCTTTCCCACTACAAAAGTAGAGTTGAGTAGCTGCCCACAAAGCCAAAAACATTTACATTTCTCTGGACCTTCAGAGAAAACATTTGCCAACCTTTGAACTAGAGAGTTGCCTTATTCTGGGTCAGGCTGGGGAATAATGGCTCCATGAGAAGCATGGTTAAAGGTATGAAAGCAACCTAAGTGTCCATCAAAAGATGAATGAATAAAGAAGCTGTGGTATGTATATGCAATGGAATACTACTCAGCCAGAAAAAAGAATGGAATTTTGCTCTTTGCAAGAGCATGGATGGACATGGAGGGAATTATGCTAAGTAAAATAAGTCAGAGAAAGATAAATACTGTATGTTATCACTTATATGTGGAACCTAAATTATAAAACAAATTAATGAATATAACAAAATAGAAAAAAGAAGAAGAAGGATTAAACCAGTCTACCAGGAGGGTTAGACTTCACATCAAACCAAACACTCCCTAATGCAGTAGTGCCTGTTACGTGCAGGCACGGGGCTAGGTGCTGGGAGTATAAAGATGAACAGCATCCAGGCCCTGACCTCTAGGAGCTTTCTGTCTCTGGGGAAACAGATACATAAACAAACAGAGCACAGCACATATGGGATTTGTGCATTTAAACAAAGGTGCATTTAAACAAAACAATAAGCAGAGAATGCTTGGCACAGTGCCTAATACATAGTAAGCAATTAATAGATGTAGCTCTTAACTTTTAACAATTTTTATTGTAATTCCCCAAATGCTTTGAGAGCCACCTAACCCTAGCGGAGGTCAGAGGTATTTCACCAGATTAGGCACTGAAGCAATGGAGCAAGGAGGAACAGCATGACTCCAGGCATGCGGGATTAGGCTGTGAGTGCGAAAAATATCTATTTTGTCAGAGTGCAGTGAGTAATTTCGAAGTCTTGGGCTTAGCAGTTGCAGAACGGAAGAATCTCTTAAAGCATCTGAGACTCAATCGTGAAAGATTCCTCGTGTTGCTAACATACAAAGAGCAAAAGGAAGAAGAGAAAGACAGGTTCAAGGAAGAGTTTGTTTTAGGATTAAAAAAGCACTAAAAGGCTTGTAGGCACAGCAGAGGGAAAAGAAGGGAGGGAAAAGGAGACCAAAAGCCCAGGCCTTGGGAAGTAGGTGTCTTCCTTGGAGAAAGCAAAGAAGAAGGGTGTTGCTTTGAAAACTGGCCCCGTACACTGAGGGTAAGGAGAGACGGAAGCAAGAGGCAGGCCCCTCATTCCAGATGGGCAGGTGGCAGGTTTAATAAGCAGGGAAAAAAAAAAAAAAAAAAAAAGCAGGGAACTTACATACCAGGCTTGTCTTGGGCGCCACAAGATGGAGCAGACCTCCGCACAGGCCACCAGAACCTTAAAATGTATATAAAGGCTTTAATGGGGTTCAGTCACGTATACGGACCATCCGGATGGTCTCAGCCACCCGTCGTACTCTCAAGGCTGCGTCCTTGGGGCAGCTCCTGGTGCGAGGAAGGCAAGCAGATGCATATTCCAAGGACAGGGGAGAAGGGAGGGGCTGCCAGTTGCCCGGGTCCAGCGCAAGGGTCAACCCGCAGTCACGTCCTCTCCATGACCTCCTCCAACACTCCACCCCTCAGACAGGCTCTTACAACCTTACACCCGCCCTCTTCCGTAGCAATCGATCCTTCAGCAGGGGGTCCATCAGCATGGAGGCAGCTGTCAGGCAGCTGGGCCGGCAGCTCTCAGGCTACACTGGAGGCAGATCCCACAGCAGCAATAGAGGCACAAGCAAGAGAAAACACAGATCAAGATAACGATTTTGAAATAAGTAATTTTTTCCACCAAGAGCTCCATGATCTGAAGCACTGATCACTTAGTCCACAGGGCTGGGGGTCAGATCAACCAGGGCAATCACTTGTGTCCTCATGTGATTGAATAAAGACGATACCTTAGCAGACCCATCAGGTATGAACACATAACACTTCATGTGGATAATGGCACAGGTGTCTCCTTGTGAGGCCGTCATAGTGTCCAAGGCCATTCTGTTTTGAAGGACAGCTTTTCTCATTAGAGGCATTTCAGTGTTCAGTAAAAACAGGCTTTGATAGCTACAATTTAAGACCTGCTGCCAGAGTTTACTAAGAGCTTCTGTGTGTGCTTTCACGCCCTCCAGGCCAATGGAGCAGCCAAATGATGGAACCAGTGGAAAACAGAACACCACCTGGCCTGAAGGAGAGGGAGGCTGGTGGTGTTAGGGGTCTGATCCGGTTGTGTCGATCATACGTGCTGTCCGGAGGAAGAGGCGGTGTCTGACGTGAGATATGCTGGGGGTGGGCAGAGTTAGGGTTCAAAGCAAAGCTTTCCCAACTCTAGTGTTAATTACCTTACCATTTCCCATAGTGTTCTTCATGTGGTTAGCAATCATCTCCGGCCTTTGACACTTTATCTCAAAACGTAGTCTTCTCTCTTCAGCCACTTGCCAGCATTTGACGCCATCGTCCACCTCCCTCCCCGGCTGCAGCATACCCTTCTAGTTTTCTTGCCTTCCTGCCCTGCCTGTTCACTCGCTTCATGTCCCCTGCACCTGGCCTTCCTCTGCTGGGCTACCCCTCTGCACATGCTCCTCTCCCAGCTCAGTCCGGTCGACACAGATCCTTGTTAATTTCTTGCTGATTTTAAATGAAATACTGACTTAAAGAAAATATATAATTTACATGTCATTATGACAAGAAAAATGACAACAACCTGGTTTATAAGTGTCACCCTTTTAAAGATTAATATTAGTCACTGGGACTTCCCTGGCGGTCCAGTGGTTAAGACTCCACACTTCCACTGCAGAGGGCACAGGTTCAATACCTGGTCAGGGAACTAAGATTCCGCATGCCAAGCAGTGCACCAAAAAAAAAAAAAAAAAGATTAGCCACTGAACAAGAAAAATAGAAATGCCTAAAACCTAACAGTTCTCTGTGTGAAATGTGTGAAACACATTTGAGAGGTTTTCTCCAATTAACAATTCTAAAAATGTGTAAGTTACGAAACTAAAAGAAACTTTTCTAAACTATCAATAACGAAAGATAAATTTCAGTTAATGACATTAGGAGGAAGAGTGGATTCTATTTCTATTCCACTTTAAAAAATAAGAAAATGGTGTCATATGAAAAAGAGATCAGAGAAAATGCAGCCAAAGACTGTACTGGAAAAAAGTATTATAGAGGTATGTCTGTGAACTAATTTTATTTTATTTTATTTTATTTTTTAACATTTTTATTGGAGTATAATTGCTTTACAGTGGTGTGTTAGTTTCTGCTTTATAACGAAGTGAATCAGTTATACATACACATATATCCCCATATCTCTTCCCTCTTTCGTCTCCCTCCCTCCTACCCTCCCTATCCCACCCTTCTAGCTGGTCACAAAGCACCGAGCTGATCTCCCTGTGCTATGCGACTGCTTCCCACTAGCTATCTATTCTACATTTGGTAGTGTATATATGTCCATATATATACTACCACTCTCTCACTTTGTCCCAGCTTACCCTTCCCCCTGCCCATGTCCTCAAGTCCATTTTCTAGTAGGTCTGCGTCTTTATTCCCGTCTTACCCCTAGGTTCATCATGACCATTTTTTTTTTTTTTTAGATTCCATATATATGTGTTAGCATATGGTATTTGTTTTTCTTTCTAACTTACTTCACTCTGTATGACAAACTCTAGGGCCATCCACCTCACTACAAATAACTCAATTTCGTTCCTTTTTATGGCTGAGTAATATTCCATTGTATATATGTGCCACATC
The DNA here is from genome assembly GCF_949987535.1 of Balaenoptera acutorostrata. Taxonomy (NCBI): domain Eukaryota; kingdom Metazoa; phylum Chordata; class Mammalia; order Artiodactyla; family Balaenopteridae; genus Balaenoptera; species Balaenoptera acutorostrata. The sequence continues at coordinate 47,705,887 of NC_080065.1, read as the reverse complement.
TTCTTTATCCATTCATCTGTCGATGGACACTTAGGTTGCTTCTATGTCCTGGCTATTGTAAATAGAGCTGCAATGAACATTGTGGTACATGACTCTTTTTGAATTATGGTTTTCTCAGGGTATATGCCCAGTAGTGGGATTGCTGGGTTGTATGGTAGTTCTATTTTTAGTTTTTTAAGGAACCTCCATACTGTTCTCCATTGTGGCTGTATCAATTTACATTCCCACCAACAGTGTATGAGGGTTCCCTTTTCTCCACACCCTCTCCAGCATTTATTGTTTGTAGATTTTTTGATGATGGCCATTCTGACCAGTGTGAGATGATATCGCATTGTAGTTTTGATTTGCATTTCTCTAATGATTAATGATGTTGAGCATTCTTTCATGTGTTTGTTGGCACAATCTGTATGTCTTCTTTGGAGAAATGTCTATTTAGGTCTTCCACCCATTTTTGGATTGGGTTGTTTGTTTTTTTGATATGGAGCTGCAGGAGCTGCTTGTAAATCTTGGAGATTAATCCTTTGTCAGTTGCTTCATTTGCAAATATTTTCTCCCATTCTGAGGGTTGTCTTTTGGTCTTGTTTATGGTTTCCTTTGCTGTGCAAAAGCTTTTAAGTTTCATTAGGGCCCATTTGTCTATTTTTGTTTTTATTTCCATTTCTCTAGGAGGTGGGTCAAAAAGGATCTTGCTATGATTTATTTCATAGAGTGTTCTGCCTATGTTTTCCTCTAAGAGTTCTGTAGTGTCTGGCCTTACATTTAGGTCTCTAATCCATTTTGAGTTTATTTTTGTGTATGGTGTTAGGGAGTGTTCTAATTTCATTCTTTTACATGTAGCTGTCCAGTTTTCCCAGCACCGCTTATTGAAGAGGCTGTCTCTTCTCCATTGAATATTCTTGCCTCCTTTGTCAAAGATTAGGTGACCATATGTGCGTGGGTTTATCTCTGGGCTTTCTATCCTGTTCCATTGATCTATATTTCTGTTTTTGTGCCAGTACCATACTGTCTTGATCACTGTAGCTTTGTAGTATAGTCTGAAGTCATGGAGCCTGATTCCTCCAGCTCCGTTTTTCTTTCTCAAGATTGCTTTGGCTATTCGGGGTCTTTTGTGTTTCCATACAAATTGTGAAATTTTTTGTTCTAGTTCTATGAAAAATGCCAGTGGTAGTTTGATAGGGATTGCATTGAATCTGTAGATTGCTTTGGGTAGTATAGTCATTTTGTGAACTAATTTTAAAATGCTATTTTTCTGGATTTTGTGAGTTTGTAGCACTTGTCGTCTTTTTAAAATTTATAATTTGTTGTGATTTGTTCTCATTCTAAATAGTCTCTTCTGTAATCTTTAATTTTTCTTAAAGGAAGTCCCCCAAACTGCATAAGATTTAGATTCCACAAAACCTGAATCACCCCAACTAAGCTGGGATGGTATATTAGTTTTGTACAGGCAAATTACCACACACTTAGAGGCTTAAACAACACAAATTTATTACCTTACAATTGTGTACATCAGAAGTCCGACATGGGTCTCACTGGGCTAAAATCAGTAGCGGGGCTGTATTCTTTCTGGAGGCTCTAGGGGAGAATCTGCTTCCTTGACTTTTCCAGCTTCTGAAGGCTGTCTGCCGTTCTTGGCTTGTGAGCCCTTCCTCCATCTTCAAAGCCAGTAATGACGGTCAAGTCCTTCTCACATCCCATCACTCTGACCTTCAGTATTCACAGCTCCCTGACTTACTCTCCTGCCTCCCTCTTCCACCTTTAAGGACCTCTGTGACTCCATTGGGCCAACCTGGATAATCCAAGATAGTCTCGCTACTTTAAGGTCAGTTGATTAACAATTGTAATTTCATCCGCAGTCTTAATTCCCTGTTGCTATGTAAGGTAACAAATTCACAGGTTCCTGGTCTCAGGACGTGGGCATCTTTGGGAGTTATTCTTCTGCCTTCCACAGAGGGTGTAAGCCTGGACCACTGTGCACCGGGTTTCTCCACACCCATACCCACACCCAAAGGCTGAAGCTATCAACAGAAGGGAGAATAAGGGTAAACCTCAGGAGACAGGCAAGGTGTGTACAGAAGAGAGGGAGAAGGAGAGGAGACAGGGGGAGAAAGAGAGAGAGGGAACACTCATAAGCCCTGGTAACACCGAGTTCCTGACTCCACCCCCTGTTCTTCCTTGCCCTTCTGCTTGAGCAAGCTAGAGTTCAGTTTCTGTCACTTGCCACCAGCAGAATCCTGATTAATAGTTCAGTCATTTATTGAGAGTCTACTATATGGCAAGCACTGCGAAACGCTTCACATATACTTGGGCTTTTTTAATCCTCACAACCACCCGGCAAAATATTAGTTTTTTTGCATTTAAAAAATGAATAAGCTAAGGTTCTATGAGCTGAAGTTCCTTGCCCCAGGTCACACACCAAGGTTCAAACCTCAGTCTGTCCAAAGATTTAAACAGACTTCATGGATAGAATTTGTAGCTCCTCTTCTGTGGGTCTTTTCCTTCTGGAATTCCCCCCTAACTTTCTGTCCTGTAGTTATTCAGCCAGAAAAACTACAGGTTTTCTATTGGGGTTTTAGCTGTTCCTAACTAGGGCCTGACTCAAGACAGAAGCCATGAAAACAGGAAACTCAGGCAGTGCCATTCATTTCTCCAGAGTCAAACTCCCTCCAGATTTTGCTGGCTGGTCTCTCTCCAGTGCCCCTCTTCTGCCTTCCAAATCTGTATGACTAGACATTGCCATTTGAACATCTCAAATCCAGCATCCAAGGCTGAATTCTTATTCCCAAGGTACAATGTTCCTTCTGTATTTCTTATCTTAATGGCTGACACAACCATCTAAGCCAAACACAAGGCAAGTATCTTTGACTTCTTCACTCCCTTACCTACCAAATCCTATTGACTCTCACTCCTTAACACTTCAATTTCATTCCCATTGAATTGAATTGCCTGAGCTCACTTCTTTTCCATTCTTTGCCAGTATTATTGTAACATCCCAAACTCACTCCCTATTCTTCAGTTTACCCCCTTCCCATCTTTTCTTTACACTGTGGCCAAAGTGATCTTTCTGAAATATATGTTCTGTTCATATGACTCCTCTGCTTAAAACCCTTTAGCAGTTCATTGCCTCCAGGAAAACATGCCAGACATTTAGTTGGATTGTCAAGATCTCTGCCTGCCACTTTAGCCTTTATATATTCCTCCACACACAGTCCTCCGATACTGTCCACACACTAACCCCTCTGTTGAAACACCCTTTCCTCCACCATCCAGCTAACACCTAATTATTCCTCAAAAAAGGATCAGAATTTTACCTCTGCAGAGAATTTTCTGACATGCCTTTATGAAGAGCTTCATGAAGGATGAGACTCCCTTTTCAATATCTGTGTTCCCAGAGCCTAGGACAATGGCTGATATGTACTCGATTCTCCATAAATATTTGTTGAACAAAAAATGAAACAAAATGTTTAAATAATAGAAGGTAGTCATATTGTAAATATACTTTGTGGATGCTTCTACCCTAGACTTTTCCCTATCTAGATAAAGTATTTTAGTTCTTCCAAACTTTCAACACTTTGGTGAACCTCCACCAAAAAAAAAAAAAAAGAAAACAATCTCCAGCTTCATCATACTGCATTCAACCTGAAGTGAACAGCCCTAAAGCAAGTGTATTACTCTTGGCTCTTTCCACTACACTGACCATCAGCGTGATTGAGTGACCTGAAAGTTTTTTTAATAGTTTGGGTAGGGGCTTCCCTGGTGGCGCAGTGGTTGAGAATCTGCCTGCTAATGCAGGGGACACGGGTTCGAGCCCTGCTCTGGGAAGATCCCACATGCCGCGGAGCAACTAGGCCCGTGAGCCACAATTACTGAGCCTGCGCGTCTGGAGCCTGTGCTCCGCAACAAGAGAGGCCGCGACAGTGAGAGGCCTGCGCACCGCGATGAGGAGTGGCCCCCGCTTGCCGCAGCTAGAGAGGGCCCTCGCACAGAGACGAAGACCCAACACAGCTATAAATAAAAAATAAAATAATTTGGGTAGCAAAAGGAACTCAATACACCTAAGGCATGTCATCAGAATTGCCAAATTTCTTAATAATAACTGGGAAGAGCACCCACATTTTCCATTTACGTAAGAGTTCCCTGTGAATGTGGTCACCCTCGCTCTTTTGGTTAGAAGTATGCTAGTGAGAAACTATTCAGTAATGAATATTATCATTTCAACCTGTATCAACATGAAATGGCACGTAGGAATGGAATACATGCAAAGAATTTGTTTGACATTAGCAAGATAATTTGGAGTGGAAGAAAAGTCTTATTAATACAGAGAAGCAGCAACCCAAACACAAATTGGGCTCAAGATTAAAAAATAATGCATGCAGTATTTTTCCTAAGCTGCTTTGTAGTATTATGCCACTTGAGGGCACCAAAGATTTTAAAACATTTTCACGTTTTCTGATGAAATAAAAAGTTCTCAAATTTTTTCAATGAACATTTATTGAATTTACTGTTAATATATTTTATGGACAAGGAGCCGTAATAACGATACAAAGATAAACAAAACATGATCACTGGCCTTGGTGAGCGAGCTCAAGGTCTGGTGGGAGTGGCCTTACCACTACAACGGAGAATGTAATTTTTTGAATTAATTATTGGCATTAGGTATAAGCATATCTAATCTATCCTTGACAGTGGTTCTCTAAGTAGGGTCCAGACTCCTGAGACTCATCTGAGTCCCTTTCGGGGTTTGGGGAGGGCAGAACTACTTTCATTATAATACTAAGATGTTTTTGCCTTTGTAATTTTCATTTCCTGGTGCATGTACAGTGGAGTTTTCCAGAAGCTAAGTGACATGTGATAATGTTATTGCTCTGCTAACTAATGGAATGTGTGTTCGCATATTGTAATTTTTTTTTTTTTTTTAGAAATCTCTAAGGTGTAGTTGGTTTAGGGTATGAATTCATGCATTTTCTGAGATTAACTAAGTTTGTTTTCTATTCTCCTACTGGGCTCTTGCTAACTATCTTCAGTTATACTTACTGTGATCTCTGCAAACTCATTATCCAATAAATCATGGTTTTGAAGCCCACAAGTTTTTCTTGTACCTCTATGGAAACAACACTACTAAGTATACCTTGATATTTTTATATTAATATTGAATATAAAATTCAATATTTTTAAATTCCTGAAACTTTTAGATTTTTTTACCTAAAATATTATTTCATAACAATATTTTTATATGAAAATTAACTAACTATATGTTATGTTTCTTATGTTTAAGAATAGATGGCTTAAAATAGGGAGATTGAAAGACTGGTTTTTTTCAGTGCACAGTTGTGCCAGGGAGGCTCAAGAGGGAGGGGATATGCGGATATATGCATGCATAAGGCTGATTCACTTTGTTGTACAACAGAAACTAACACAGTATTGTGAAGCAATTATACTCCAATAAAGATCTATTCAAAAAAAAAAAAAAGAAAAGAAAAGATGTTGAAAGAGCTGAAACCGACATCCAAGTGTTTTCTATCTCACTGAAGGGAGGAATTTACTCCAAAGAAACTGGGTAGGGACTTCCCTGGTGGCACAGTGGTTAAGAATCTGCCTCCCAATGCAGGGGACACAGGTTCAAGCCCTGGGCCGGGAAGATCCCACATGCTGCAGAGCAACTAAGCCCATGTGCCAGAACTACTGAGCCTGTGCTCTAGAGCCCGTGAGCCACAACTACTGAGCCCGTGTGCCACAACTACTGAAGCCTGCGCACCCTAGAGCCTGTGCTCTGCAACAAGAGAAGCCACCGCAATGAGAAGCCCACGCACCACAACGAAAAGTAGCCCCCATTCGCCGCAACTAGTGAAAGCCCATGTGCAGCAATGAAGACCCAACGCAGCCAAAAATAAATAAATAAGAAAGTATGAGGCAAATAAGTTATACAGAATATCTAAGGGAGAAGCAGTTGAAGTTATTTATGACCTTGTAATAAGTCACAATGAAAAATGACACTTTAAAAAGCATGAGTTAACAAATTTCATCTATGTAAGAGCATACAATCTAAGTCAAAAGGGCCATTTCAGTTATCTAGGTCAAGATTTTCCCAAATACAAAAAGTCCTTTATAATATCTATCAAAATTGGTCACCCAGCTCCTGCTTGACTACTGCCACTGCTCACCCCCCCTCAAGCAAACCACTTTGTAAGAACTCTAATTGCAAGATTTTTCATTCAGTGAGCTGAAATCTCCACTGTTCCTCCAACATTCTTCGCTTGGCCCTTAAGGTAGCCTGACATAGTGGAAAGCACACTAAATTAGGAAATTAGAAGACCCCATTCATAATTTCCACTGTACCCACATGCTAGCAGGGTGACTTTGGGCAAATTACTAACCTCCTAGGATTTCAGCTTGTAAAAATAAAAAGTACTAATCCTTTCAACTACACTCCAGTCATTGGTGCAAGGATCAGTGAAGAATATATTTAAAACTACTTGGTAAACATAAAAATGTTTATTCATGTGGTACATTTTTTAGAAAAATTCCCTGGTCTGGGGAGATCCCACCTGCCACGGAGCAACTAAGCCCATGCGCCACAACTACTGAGCCTGTGCTCCAGAGCCCATGTGCCACACCTACTGAAGCCCGCTAGCCTAGAGCCCGTGCTCCGCAACGAGAAGCCACCACAATGAGAAGCCTGCGCACTGCAATGAAGAGCAGCCCCCGCTCGCCGCGACTAGAGAAAACCCACACGCAGCAACAAAGACCCAACGCAGCCAAAAATAAATAAAATTTTAAAAAGACTTATTTTAAATAATCTTTGATAGCAGCACTTCTTGGCCTTAGAGGACACTGCATAGCAAGTTGTGAAATGTTTCCTTCCTCTCAATTGTGAAACAAACCACGGAAAAGTACATACAACATATGAAGAATTTGAACATGCTTTAAATGTAAATTTAATGTATTTTTGGAAATACCTAAAGCACCTATTCAAAGATATTTTTTTTAAACAAATTTTCAGGTACTAAGAATGTACCTAGGTATCTATACAAAGAATCTAAGACTTATGTACCCTGGACTTAGTTATGTATAGATATAAATACAGATATTTAGGTAAAAAGGTCATGTCTCTTTAGGAAGGGCCACATCTTTATATGCTGAGCCTCCTCATTCACTAACACTACATTTTGTTTATGGTAATTGCCAAATAATTATTCAGTTACTTGCTTTTTAGTACGAGTTACTTTGGACAAGAGAAAAAAAGGTTATTTATTAAAAGAGAAAAATTACTTATTAGAACCTCATTTTTGTGGGGTCATTACCTAACAAGGTATTATTGATGGACTGCCTTGGGGAACTTCTCTTGTACAGGCCAGATCCTTGTTCAACCTAACCCCCAACGTGCCAGTTATAGTTTCCTCTTCTATTGCTAACATGTACCCCTCAACCTAGATGACTCTTTACCTACTCACACCTGCATGAGGCATTTGCAAGTTTTCCCTCCTACCTGTAAGAAATCATACATATGAACCTTGATGTTAAAGGATTTTTAAAGCTCCAGCTTATACTGAACCCCATAAGGTTTCCTGAACTCGATAGTCTACACAGGCCTAAAATTTGCCTAAAATTCCCTTCTGCCTTCTGTGTGCCTTATTATTCGTTAAAACTGAGCTATGACATCCTCTGGAAAGCCTCCCCTGAACCCTCTTACCCTGCCCTTAAGTAACCCTACACACCGCACATACTTGAAAACTCATTTGCAATATGTTTATCCTACAGCGCTGTGATCAATTTCAGCACAGGGGTTATCTTTATATACTTTGTACTTTCAGCACAGGGCCTGGCCTAGCAGGCCCTCATTTTACTGACTTTACTATTTGTTTTAACTTGGGAGGTTGCAGATATAAGAAATATTTACTACTAAAGAAGTCACTGATCAAATGTAAATGTAAATGTAAATGTAAACTGGGGGCTTCCCTGGTGGCGCAGTGGTTGAGGGTCTGCCTGCCAATGCGGGGGACACGGGTTCGGGCCCTGGTCTGGGAGGACCCCACATGCCATAGAGCAACTGGGTCCGTGAGCCACAATTACTGAGCCTGCGCGTCTGGAGCCTGTGCTCCGCAACAAGAAAGGCCGCGATAGTGAGAGGCCCGCGCACCGCGATGAAGGGTGGCCCCCACTTGCCACAACTGGAGAAAGCCCTCACACAGAAACGAAGACCCAACACAGCCATAAATAAAAATTAATTAATTAATTAATTTTTTAAAAAAAAGAACTCTAGGAGGTGGGACTTCCTTTAAAAAAAAAAATGTAAATGTAAACTAACAGAGTTTGTACCTCCACAGTTTTTCACTCTCCATTCTGGATCAGATCCCCTTATTATCTAGGTTGGATGACAGAGCAGGTTAACTGAACCTGGAGCCAGTTAAGACTCTGTTTAGCCCTGCCTCTAGTGAGGTATGGTAGGGTTTCTCAGTCCTTGCTACAGCAACTTATTCCTTATTCTTTTCTATGGATTTAGAGCCCATGTGGTACCTGTGGAATGGCTTAACTACATCGTTTTGCAGCTTCACTAGCTGAGGAAGTTTCCTATCTCTAGTTTCCGGGTTCAGATTCAATACACTGATTTTACCTTTTTCCCCCATCACAGACATGAGACCTTTCTCTCACTCCAACCTCAGGAATAATTTTGGTACTGTCCTCTGTGCCAAATTGTTGGCCTGAATATGCACTACTCAGAGATTATCCGAGCTATTATCTGGGCAGTCTTACAAGCATCCATCCACCAGACTTCAAATGCAGGCACCAAAAATCTGATGGGAACCTGATGTCTTGTAATAGTAACTTCCAATACCAAACCTTGGACCCTGACTTGTTTCAAAGCTCTTGTTCCAATTTATTTCCTGTTGCTGGTACAGAGATGCTTCTGATTCTCGACTCATGTCTAACAAAGAGGATAACATACTCTTCACCACAAACTCCCCCATCGCTTCAGAGAAAAGCTCTAATTTCTACCAAAGGCTTTGCCTAAAGGCTCTTCCTTTAAAATAACTGATTCATATTACTGTCGACAAAATCAAGAATGAAAAAGACATTTTTTTATGTTTATAAACACACAAAGTACAGAATGCTGGCAGAGTAACGGAAGTCAAGAAATTACTGCACTTTTAGGGGATAAAAATGTTTGTCCTTCTAAAACTCTCCATGTTTTACTAAAGTTTTCCCACTTTCTCAGTAGAAGTCTCTATTTGTATTGCATTGATAAATCTGCATTTCCTTCAGTGTGATTCAGGATTCAATGTATTTTATCTGGATAAATACTACAATCATCTTTACAAAAACAGGAAAAATATTTTCTTAAAAGTATTTTGCAAGACTGAAAAATCATCCAGGTAATGGTGCAAAGATCAAATACCACAACCCAACTTTTACTTTACTTAAGTTTCCAAAGGTCTGGTCCTTAAGACTTAGAAGAGGGATCAGCAAACTACTGTCCCTAGATAGCTAGTTTTATTCGAACACAGAACACATCCAATCATTTACATATTGTCTATGGTTGCTTTCATGCTATAATGGCAGATTTGACTAGCTGCAACAGATTATATGGCCTAAATATTTACCATATGCCCTTTATAGAAAGTCTGCCAACACGCAATTTTAAAAAAATCTCCCAGAAGGAAATTACAGACATCTTAATAGGTGGCATGAAGCCTCTATGCCTCTCTTTGGGCATAAAGATGGTCCCTATATGCCTTACTTCTCAGTACCCAGGTTTTATCCATTCTGCCAAATGACTCACTCTATAACTCACTTCACCAAAATAATAAATGCTAAACATTGTCAGGACATTAAGTTCAAATTTGAGGGGAAATACTAACTCCAAATAAAATACTTTTTCACCTCACCAAATTAACTTCTTATAAAGCAACTACTACTATTACAGTATCCAGACTAACCGAAGAAAAACATCAGTTAATTGCTAGTTTGCCCATTTCTCCAGTCTTTAAAGAAAACCACATTAAAGATGCATTAAGGCTGAATTTGACAACAAATTCCTTACTGAAAAGGCACTCTCATATCTAAAATGTCATTACAAGGGAACCCTCCTACACTGCTGGTGGGAATGTCAATCAGTACAACCACTACGGAGGACAGTATGGAGGTTCCTTAAAAAACGAGGGTTACCACATGATCCAGGAATCCCACTCCTGGGCATATATCCAAAGAAAAACATAATTCAAAAAGATACATGTACCCCAATGTTCACTGCAGCACTATTTACAATAGCCAGGACATAGAAGCAACCTAAATGTCTATCGACAAAGGAATGGATAAAGATGTGGTAGGGACTTCCCTGGTGGCGCAGTGGATAAGAATCCACCTGCCAATGCAGGGCACACGGGTTCCATACCTGGTGCGGGAAGATCCCACATGCCGCAGAGCAACTAAGCCCGTGCACCACAACTACTGAGCCCAAACGCCACAACTACTGAAGCCCACAAGCCTAGAGCCTGTACTCCACAACGAGAAGCCACTGCATGGAGAAGCCCGTGCACCACAATGAAAAGTAGCCCCCGCTCGCCGCAACTAGAGAAAGCCCGCGTGCAGCAACGAAGACCCAACACAGCCAAAAATAAATAAAAAATTAAATCTTAAAGAAAAAAAAAGATGTGGTATATATATACAATGGAATTATTACTCAGCCATAAAAAAGGATGAAATAATGCCATCTGCAGCAACATGGATGGACCTAGAGATTGTCATACTGAGTTAAGTCAAAGACAAATATCATATGATACTGCTTATATGTGGAATCTAAAAAAATGGTGCAAATGAACCTATTTGCAAAACAGAAATAAGGGTCACAGATGTAGAAAACAAACTTATGGTTACCAAGGAGGAAGGGTGGGGGGGGAGGTGTTGGGAGGGATAAACTGGGAGATTGGGATTGACATATACACACTATATATAAAATAGATAACTAATAAAAACCTGCTGTATATGTATAGCACAGGGAACTCTACTCAATACTCTGTAATAACCTAAATGGGAATAGAATCTAAAGAACAGTAGATATACGTATAACTGATTCACTTTGCTATACAGCAGAAACACATTGTTAATCAACAATACTCCAATAAAAATTAATTTAAAAAAAGAAAATGTCATTACAGAATCACAAACCTCTTAACACAAAAGTTGATACCTAAATCTAATTTTCTCAAGTCATCAATGTCTCCCAGACCTAATGAGCTTATTCCATGATCTAGTGTCCATTTAAGAAGGGTAAGCAGCTTTTAAAAAGTCATATTCCTCTCATCACCATCTCCAGGCCATTATCTGTTCATCTTTAGCATCCCAGAAAAAGGAAGAAACCTTGACAGAAATGGAGTTAGCAAGTCAAACTCCAGCTTTGAATTGTTATTTCCACAAATCACATGAAATGATGTCATTATTGGAGGCAAATCTATTATTAAAAGTTTGAAAGCACTGAAGCCCATCTTTGTAATTAGTTCACAAGAATATGATTTACCACTAAAGTTTGATTACATTTCAGAAAACTGATTTTACTTAATCTTTAAGGTGAGGTTTACCAAATTATCAAGCTTAGTTCATAACTGAGCATAATGTCAAACAAGTGAAGCAGAGATGAAACAGTTCAGTTTTAGTTCACTGTGAGAACTCAACCAGATGTTTCACACCATACACAACCATTTAAAACAGTTTCTGCCTGTTTAATCTAACATAATTTTTAAAAATATGTACTACATGCTACTGGGAGTTCCTGTTGAATAACATGGTGTTAACAGTAGTGATTAAACAGCTAAAATTTATGGAACACCTACTATGTACTCAGGATTTACACCAAGTGTTAGTGATTCTCTTCATCCTTACAGTAACTCTACGGAATAAACCTCTCAAGAAGCTATCTGGATTAAGATCACAGCTCACATAAAAGGCAAAACCAGAATTCAAATCGTGTAACTACTTCCACCATACTGCATGTCAATACATTAGAATCGGGCTTCCCTGCTGGCACAGTGGCTGAGAATCCACCTGCCAATGCAGGAGACACGGGTTCCAGCCCTGGTCCGGGAAGATCCCACATGCCGTGGAGCAACTAAGCCCATGCGCCACAACTACTGAGCCTGTGCTCTAGAACCCATGAGCCACAACTACTGAGCCTGCGTGCTGCAACTACCGAAGCCCACGCGCCAAGAGCCCGTGCTCCGCAACGAGAAGTCACAATAAAGAGAAGCCTACACACCACAACGAAGAGTAGCCCCCTCTCTCCACAACTAGAGAAAGCCCACGAGCAGCAACGAAGACTCAACACGGCCAAAAATAAATAAATTTATAAAAAAAAAAATTAGAATCACCATTTTTTAAAGCTCTCTAATGACATCAATGTGCAAATTTGGTAACTACTACAACATGGGGTCTTATGTATACGAAGAGTTAGGACATGGCTGCATTAAACATGCTACAGTAATGTCCTAACACACCTAATGATTTGACACATTACAAATTGCAATCACTGTTTCAGATTAGGTTTCTACAAAACAAATATTACAAATGGATAAGGTAGAGTGAAACGTACAGGATAAGTTAAATGTCAGCAAATGATTAACTGCACAAGTTATGCCTCACAAGTACACAAGAGAACTTCAATTACAAAACCTTTTAAAGTAGGTGATAACTGAATTACACATATTCTCAAGCCCTTAACTACTAACTTTTCAGACCCATGTGTTAGATAGCACCCAGAATTATATATTAAAATAATCAAAGCTCTCTTGGGAGCTCCATCATTTTTCTAAATTCTAGCATTCAGCCCTAAGGCAAGGAAATTAACATTAAATAACAAAGTAGGATTGAAACTTCACTGCAGCACTTGGAGGTTTTAGGGATTTTACTATTGCTTGAAATGCCCTGCTCACTCATTCCTCAACAGCGAAGTAAGGATTATAACCTCCAGAAACACGACTGTGCAAAAGAAAAAGTCACAATATCCACCTCTCACAATTGGTGATACTCTACTATTTAAAAGCCTAGCAATATATCTCTAAGTATATAAGCCAAAATAAAAATCTCACTTTGAAGAAAAATTTCACAAGTGCCTTTTCTAATCCAAGTATCTGAATTCTAATAAAAGCACATTTTAATAAAACATCTTTTACAAACTTTTTGAGTAAAAGATTATGGATCATCCCAGTATAATGTGATGTCAGGTTAAGGTTAATTATGTTTTGGGGGGGGGTCAATAAGTTATTTAGGACATTATTCTTATTTAAACTTATTCCTAAATAAGTTTAAAATGTTTATATAATCATATTCTAACAACATTACATATAAACACTAGCAAAAGGAATTAAAAATGTTTAGATACCAAGCCCTTCAACATACTGAACTGTAATTAAGGTAAACCTATTATTATCAAATCGATCTGATTATTTTTAGATTAACACTTCTACATTTCAACTTTAATAAAAATATATTTATGGAAATAAAAGTTATTCTAACCCTTAATATAAAACAAGATATAATTTTGGAAATGCTATTTTAAACCCATTACCATAAGAATTTTGCTCATTTCATTAAAAAAAAAAAAAAAAAGGCTGGGAAGACAGGAGAGTAGTAGTAAAAAGGATCACAAAGGAGGAAACACTAAAAAGCTTTTCAGCGTGACATGTATTCACTACCTTAACTGCAGCAATGGTTTCACAAGTCAAAGGTTATCAAATTATATGCTTTAAATATGTAGTTTATGCCAATTTATACCACAATAAAGTGGTTGTAAAAAAGAACGTGCTGCAGAGAAACTGAGTTTGAAGCAATCAAAAGTAGTACATTTTTTTTTCAGGCCTCCATGTCCTGGGTTTGGCAATTTCACACTAGATGTACAATTTAACTAGTTTCTATACTACTTGTGGGCTCCCTTTCAAACAATACAGTTCAAACTCTACCAGCTGCCTGTATTTCAACAGCAACTTAAAATTATGCTAAGCTTTAACCCTTCTATCAAAATACATTTGTATGGCTCCACCCACTCAGTAGCCAAACTGGTTAAGCCTATAATGTAACACATAATCACACTGTTGTATCTTGCCACACTAAACACATTCAATATAACAATGTGTGAATGCACAATAAACAATAACTGCTGATAAAGAGTTAAGGCAAAAAAAAAAAAAAAATCTGAATAGAAAGCAGAAAATGCCAGAAAATTAAAAATTCCAGAATCTTTTCTGAAAGCTATTTAGAAAACACATTAGATTTCAAATGTAAACCACATTTCTCAGATCCCTTCTAGCTTGTGTTAGCAAATACAATTTGCATCTGATAGATTTTATTAACCCATAAACGAAATAGTGAAATCTAAGAGTCCCAAAAACATTCAATATATGATACTGACAGGCTTTGTGAAAGCATACTTTCAGGTTCTCTTGTGGCTAATGCTACATTTTACTTTAAGTGATTGGACTGACTTGTGGCATATTATATAATAAAAGCTGATTTTAAATGATAACTTTAAGATATATTTAATACTTTGTTACCGCTCTATGCCACCCTCCATAAATTCTGTGGGGTTGAAATTGTGTTTTGTTTAAATTTCCCCAACATCACCAGTCTCAGTGTGAACCAAAACAATCTGGCTTCTGGTGGAAGCTGGGGAACTTGAGTAGGATTACTGAAATGGAAACAGCAAAAACACTGAAGCCTTCTGAGAAAACACAATTTAAAAATCTTGAGGATTACCTCAATCAGACATAAAACCTAAAACATTTTTGCTCTAAGATTATGTTCTTTACAATCAGAATGTATTTAAACATGGGAGTGGGATGGAGAAAGCTAAAGCAAATGTGGATAAACAAAATCAGAAAAATCAAAAATACAAAAAAAAAAAAAGAGCAAAATTACTCTTCCAGTGAGCAGTAAACAGAAATGATTCTAAAATTAATGTGCAAATGAAAAATAAAGTGGTTAACATTCATTTAATAAACTTGTTAAGCAGTTGATAATAAAAAAGCTATTTTCCATAGCTTTCTTTCTCTAAACTCAAAAGGTAATCACCATCTTTAATAAAGTTTAACTTAGTTTTAATAAGTGAATAAACCACATTATGTTTACAGACCAATACCTTTAACACTACAGAGAACGACACTATTCTGAAAATCCAGTTTATTTTTCATGTTGTGGACAGATCCAGTCAGTGTGATCAATTTTTCTGCATGTGTAATAATTTATCAAAATAAGTTTTCCCACAAGACTCTTTTCCATCAACTCTGAAAATCCTGGTATGACAACATACCCAAATAAAGCTCTTGAAAATCACCTCTTAAAATTTGGAAGAAAATGTAGCAAGTCTTTCCTGTAACATTTACTGAACTACAAATGGCTAAAGAGCAATTTATGTTTTAAAAGGTGACTAGTACAATAGTTGAGTTCAGGAAATTAATGTTTTAGTGCACTTTGCTCCAGTTTTAGCCAACATGCTACATTGTCCTTTTTTTGCAGGGGGGGGGGGGAGGGGTGAGGGTGGGGGGAGCCGCACAAAGTGGACTTGAGGATTTCCACTGTACGAAAAAGATATGACTCTGCAAGCAAAACAGTGTAAGCTGCCTTTTTTCTTAAGACCTGGACATTTTAAGACAGAAGCTTTGCAAAACATTACACAATTTTTTTATTATTAAATGAGAAAATCTCATTTGTTACATCGTCACATTGCTAGTCAGAGAAATGCTGCAGTGATGAAGAAAGTCAATGTTGGATCAACCAAAGTCCTCATTTCTACAACATTCATTTAACAAAGAAATAATGTTCAACACAGCCCAACACAACATTCTTGGTTTTCTTCATATTGAAGTTCCCCAAAAAAATCATCTTCTAATGGGGTATTTTACTACATAAATTATAGTTCTTCATTTTTACAATTCACCCCAAACTGTATGAGAGATGTATCACACTAAAATTTCTAAAGCTGTTAGGAAATCCTTCACACATCGTCGTCATCTGATGTGTCACTGCTACTTGTCTCTGTGTCATCATTCTCAATAGTGGGTTTGAAAGTGCTGTTTTTCCAGGGTCCAAACTTGAAGTCACAGATCAGGCCATTTTTCAAAATACCATTTTTCCTCAGACCGTTCTTCTGTAACTAAAATGTCAACAAAAATAAAGTGAATAAATAAACTATCCTCCAAGAGTTACTACAAATTAAGAATGCTCTAATAATCAAATGTACCCATGAATGCAATAAAGGTAATAAAACTCCATAGATTATGATATCATTTTTGAAAAACTAGTTAGATATAGGTAATTGATCCAACCAATATAACAAAGTATTTCCTATGAATAAATCACTACCTTTGGGAGAACTGCATTTATCACTTACCAAACCACTATTAAAAAAATATATATATATGGTGTATAGTACTAGTCTAGTGAAAAGATTTTGGATCCAGACAGGGTAGGTGTGAATTCTAAGTCTGTCACTTGTTAAGGAATTAACCTTCCCAAATTTTCATTTCCTTAATGAAAACTGTAATAAATATCTTCAGGTGCTACCTACAATATAATCAGCAACCATTAAGCTACAGCTGTTATTTTTATTATTCTGACCTAACTGGGCTATTAACATACCCCACAATCTGCTTTATTCATAATCTGCAGAATAACCAGAATACAAAGTACTCCAGTAAGTAAGGAGTATTCAAATAAGGTAAGTACAAGGTAACAAAATCAAACAGAGGCCTTTGCTTAACCACAGAGATTAAGATATTGAAAAAAATAATAAGTTATTTCTGAAAATCAGAACTGATGGGTTAGTATGGTAAGTATGGTATAAGTAAGAAAAATGTCTGAGACTCTGGTAATTTTTATCAAAATGAGAAATACAAATTTCTGTAAGACCAAATCCAGTTATATAATAAGTTAATATTTGGAACTATCTATAGGTGTCATAGTCTAGAGGGCTTTTTTAAGTCATAAGGATTAGGATAAGATCCAAACCCAAGGGGAAACTTAGATCATAGCTAATTTTGCTACAGACCTTGATAACTAGAAATAACAAGTCTAGAGTCTTATTAGCTCTCAGTTTTCCTTTTCCCCTCCCTATTTAGCTACCTCCCTTTACTTTTTTTTTTTTTTTTAAGAGGAGGCTGCTTTTTTTTTTTTTTTTTTAATTTTATTATTTATTTTTGGCTGTTCTGGGTCTTCGGTTCGTGCGAGGGCTTTCTCTAGTTGCGGCAAGTGGGGGCCACTCTTCATCGCGGTGCGGGGACCGCTCTTCATCGCGGTGCGCGGGCCTTTCACTATCGCGGCCCCTTCACTATCGCGGCCCCTCCCGTTGCGGGGCACAGGCTCCAGATGCGCAGGCTCAGTAGTTGTGGCTCACGGGCCCAGCCGCTCCACGGCATGTGGGATCTTCCCAGACCAGGGCTCGAACCCGTGTCTCCTGCATTAGCAGGCAGATTCTCAACCACTGCGCCACCAGGGAAGCCCCCCTCCCTTTACTTTGAACAAATGACCTGACCACCATCTTCACTAAGGAAAACAAAAGTCATGTTCTCAGTGTTCTCAGTCTCTGGCGTTCTCAGCCACTGTGATGGTTACAAATATGCCTCATCTCTCTTTTAAAGGTACACCTTTCTAATCCCTCAAAGTTCTATCCTTGTTTCACATGATTTATCACCCAGTGCCACCTAATCTTTCCACAGCTTAAAATCAACTGTGGACAATTATGATAAAAACCAAATCTGATCTTTATCTCTGATTTCTCTAAATGCCTGCACCCTCCCCCCACCCCAGGGTTGGGGGAAATACACACACACACACGTCTATTTTACATATACATGTATATATGTAAAATGCATAGAATTACACATATACATACATATGTGAGTGTGTGTGTGTATATATATATATATATACACAGTCTCCTAAAACCAGCTCCTCCTTCTCCATTCCTGTCTATAATAATGATATAATTATCAGTTCATAGGTTGAAATTTCAAAATCCTGCTGATTCTATTTCAGATCTCAGTCTCATCAAGACCACGTTTTACTGTCATTTCTCTACTTCAGGCCCTCATTTACCCCTTCCAATTATTACAATATATCCCCAACTAACCATCCTGATCCTAGTCTTCCCAATTACGCTTCCAATATACACCTTACACTATACCTGTACTTCCACATACCTAAAAATACCTCAAAAGGTTTCCTATAATAAAACACAATCTATACTCCTGACATGGCAAACAAAAACCTTAATATGACCACAATGTGTTTTTTCAACCTTATATCACAGTTATAGGCACAGGCTATGAAGTTAGCCAGACTTGGGCTCAAATTCCAACTCCACTAATGATACACTGTACGGACCTAGAGAAAGTTACCCAACCACTATGAGCCTAATTAAGTTTTGTCATCTACACAGCAGGACTAATGGTATTACCTACTTCATACAAATACTACAAAAATACGCTTAGCACAATTTCCTAGAGGGCATTAAGAGTTCACATGACGTTACTCACAATTAGGGAGGCCACGTTAATTTATCAAACTAGGGCACTTTTGAGAATGAGTAAACATGTGCCATTAATAAATACAGTGGGATTAACATGCATAAACTGGGACTCTCCAAGGCAAACTAGGACTTAGACTCACCCTACTTATTACTGATATCAAGATCTTTCATTAAAATCTTTCTACCCCATGCTCCAGCCACTCTGAACCCCAGCATACCCTGAACTCTTACTTTTGCCTTTGTTCACTCCCTACACCAGGAATGTCATTCCCTCATCTTACCTGACAAAGGCCAATTCAAACCCAACTCAATTATGCTCTTCCAGATCACTGCAACTAGTGTTGACCTCTAGATTAATTAATGTAAATTCTACGTGGGCAAAAATATTTTTGTTTTCCCAGCACTCTAGAATAGGACCTCAAGAAACATTTGATGAATTTGCATGACACTCTCTCTCCTGTCCTCACCTTAAATATTTTGAAAACTGCTACCACATTCTGCTTTATATGGGAGTCTACCTATCTTCATTGAACTGCAGCACTATGAAGGAGCTCATCTCTATAAACTTTAAAATCTTGGGCATAGTGAACACTTGATAAATGTTTGCAAAATTTGAAGAGAAGGAGTTTAAACTCAGATTCTCAACTATTACCAGATACAATATGAATACTTTTATAAACAGCATCAGGCCCTAATGGTTTTTTAGGCATCTAAATGTCAAATGACATGTCATCATTAACATAAATATACCCATGTCTTTATCTTTAGTTTTTTAAAAAATGGACATTATACTTACAGGCCATTGCTCTCCAACCCACAGTATACACAAATTTTTTATATCAGTTAATTATTTTATTATCAATAGGGTTTTATCTACCTGCCCCAGTCATAACAGGGTTTTAAAGCCAATTATCTTGGTCAGGCAATATTATGTTTTCCTTGACTACTACCATATGGCAATGATACTAAGTTGTTTTTCTTGATGCCTTTCTTCAGATTCAAAACAAATCCTTCAAAGAGATACACAAAATGGCAAACCCACACAATGGACCACTACTCACCAAACATGGGTGAGTTTCAAAAGCATGAAAGCAACCAGATCCAGGACTATAACAATATATGGTTCAATTAGTAAAACACTGTGTAACTTGGGAGATTGGGATTGACATATACACACTACTATATATAAAATAGATAACTAATAATGACCTACTGTATAGCACAGGGAACTCTTCTCAGTATTCTGTAATGACCTATATGGGAAAAGAATCTAAAAAAGAGTGGATATATGTGTATGTATAGCTGATTCACTTTGCTGTACAGCAGAAACTAACACAACATTGTAAATCAACTATACTCCAATAAAAATTAATGTAAAAAAAAAGGTATTCAGGAAAAACAAATTGTGGAAAGGCAAAACTATAGGGACAGAAAGCAAATAATCAGTGTCTGCCAGGGGCTGGAGCTGGGAGTGAAAGAACTAAATGCAAAGAGGGACAAAGAGGAACTTTTGGGGATCACAGTCATACAGCTATATACATTTGTCAAAACTCACCCAACTGTACACCTAACGTGAATTTTTTGTTTGTAAATTGGACAATATAATAAACATAACAAAAAAATCCTTCAGAAGTATTACCCATAATCAGCTTGTGAAAAATAACATGGTTCACTAACTTCCAAATAAAAAATTTACATTAACTGGGAAGGAAGAAATATGAAAGTGGAAAAGAAGTAAAATTATCTGTTTACAGACAACATGATCTTATATGTAAAAAGCCTAAAAATTCTATTTAAAAACCTGTGAGAACTAACACACGTAGCAAAGTTGCAGGACATAAAACCAATACATAAAAATCAGCTGCATTTCTATAACAATGAACAATCCAAAAAGTAAATTAAGAAAACAATTCTTAAAAAAAGAAAACAAGGGCTTCCCTGGTGGCGCAGTGGTTGAGAATCTGCCTGCCAATGCAGGGGACACGGGTTCGAGCCCTGGTCTGGGAAGATCCCACATGCCGTGGAGCAACTAGGCCCGTGAGCCACAACTACTGAGCCTGCGCGTCTGGAGCCTGTGCTCCACAACAAGAGAGGCCGCGATAGTGAGAGGCCCGCGCACCGCGATGAAGAGCGGCCCCCACTTGCCACAACTAGAGAAAGCCCTCGCACAGAAACAAGGGCCCAACACAGCCAAAAATAAATTTAAAAAAATAAAAAAAAAAGAAAACAATTCTACTTATAAAAGAAAAAATACTTATCCCTAAGTATAAGGAATGAACTTAACAAAGGAGGCAAAACACTTCTACACTGACAACTACAAAACACTGCTGAAAGAAATTTTAAAAAACATTAACAAACATCCCATACTCACGGATTAGAAGTCTTAGCATTGTTAAGATGCAAATATTACCACAATCTACAGATTCAATGTAATCCCTATCAAAATCTCACAGGTATTTTTTGCAGAAACAGAAAAACCCATCCTAAAACTCCTATAAAAGCTCAAGGGATTCCACAATAGCCAAAACAGTCTTTTGAAAAGAAGAGCAAAGTTGGAAGTTTCATACTTGCTGATTTCAAAACATATTACAGAACTTCCCTGGTGGCACCGCGGTTAAGAATCCGCCTGCCAACGCAGGGGGCACGGGTTCGAGCCCTGGTCTGGGAAGATCCCACATGCCGCAGAGCAACTAAGCCCATGCGCCACAACTACTGAGACTGCACTCTAGAGCCTGCAAGCCACAACTGCTGAACCCACGCACCACAACTACTGAAGCCAGCGCACCTAGAGCCCGTGCTCCACAGCAAAAGAAGCCACCGCAATGAGAAGCCAGCTCACCCCAACAAAGAGTAGCCCCCTCTAGCCACAACTAGAGAAAGCCCACACACAGCAACAAAGACCCAATGCAGGCAAAAATAAATAAATTTATTTTAAAAAAAAAAAGAAAAGAAAAAGGTCCTGGCTTTCCCAAGGTCCTGAATTTAGCTGAACTCAACACTAAACATAGCCTCCTCCATCCTTTAAAAAAAAAAAAACAAACAAAAAAACAAAACGTATTACAGAGCTGCAGCAATCCAAACAATGTGGCACTGGCATAAAAACAGAACTGAAGGGACTTCCCTGGTGGCGCAGTGGTTGAGAATCCGCCTGCCAATGCAGGGGACACGGGTTCGAGCCCTGGTCAGGGAAGATCCCACATGCCATGGAGCAACTAAACCCATTCGCCACAACTACTGAGCCTGCACTCCACAGCCAGTGAGCCACAACTACTGAGCCCACGTGCTGCAACTACTGAAGCCCGCACACCTAGAACCTTCTCTTGCTCCACAAGAGAAGCCATCGCAATGAGAAGCCCGTGCACCACAACGAAGAGCAGCCCTGCTCACTACAACTAGAGAAAGCCCGTGCGCAGCAACGAAGACCCAACACAGCCAAAATTAAAAAAAAGTAAATAAATTTATAGGGGAAAAAACCCCCACAAAAACAGAACTGAAGACCAATGAATAGCAAGCCCAGAAACAAACCCTTGCATATACAAATGATTTTTAACAAGGGTGCCAAGACCATTCAATACAGAAAGCACAGTCTTTTTCAACAAATGGTGTTGGGAGAAAAATACAAGAAATGAGAGGGAAGAGAGCACCACTGGTGGGAATGTAAAATGGTGTGGCTACTACAGAAAAACAGTACGTCAGCTTCTCAAAAAGTTAATAATAGATAACCATATGATGCAACAATTCTACTTCTGGGTAAATACTTGAAAGAATTAAAAACAGGGACTCTACAGATATCGATAGAGTCTACAGCTATCTATACACTATCTATCTATCTATAGATATAAATGCTGCTGTGAACATGGGTGTATAGGTATCTATCTATAGACAGAAAGATATAGATAGATACAGATACCTATACACCCATGTTCACAGCAGCATTATTTACAACAGCCAAAGGTGGAAGCAATCCAAGTGTCCATCAATGAATGAATGGATAAACAAAATGTGGTACATACACATATAATGGATTATTGTGTCTTAAAAAAAGGATATTCTGATTGACCCGTGCTTCAACATGGATGAATCTCAAAGACATTCTGCTAAGTGAAATAAGCCAGTCACAAAAGGACAAATACTGCGTGATTCCACTTACATGAGGTACCCAGACAAATTCACAGAGACAGAAAGTAGAGTGGTGGTTTCCCAGGGTTGGGGGAGCAGAGAATGAAGTTATGGTTTAATGGGTACAGAGTTTCAGTTTTACAAAATGAAAAGAGCTCTGGAGGTGAGTGGTGGTAATGGTTGCATAACAATGTCAATGTACCTAATGCCACAAAACTGTACACTTAAAAATGGTTGAAATCATAAATTTTATGTTATGCGTATTTTGCCACAAATTTTTAATTAGGACGATAAAGTCTATTTTATTATGAAGTAAACGTAACTAATTTCCTCAAAGATTTCATTCAAAACATTTAAGAAGTGTTTTGAAGATTATAATATAAATTATAATATCTCCATATAGAAAATCACTTCTGCATGACCAGAACTATTTTAAAAAACTATAATGGATTTGAAAAAGAAAAATGTCAACTCCCTGACACTCTATTGTACATTTTCTAAGGAATACTCTTTCAAAACAGCAACTATGAAGACATTAAAAAAAAGATGTTCTAGAATATAAAATATTCCTATGCCAAGAAAAGGATAAAAAAATGAAGCTACATTTGGCAAAGCTACTGTTGTTTTCTACTTCTTATCCCCAAGTCATTTTTTAAATACCTGAAAAGTGACAAATCATATTCTTTACACTAATTCCTAAGCACTGCAGATCCATGGATTTAAAGAAGTCAGCATTGCAGACCTATTTAAAACAAAGGCAAATCTGACCTACAGTGTGATGTTTAACAAATTCCTAAATAAAACTGTAAAACTTTCTCCCCACCCCTCAAAAATGCTTAGTTATATGTTGTTCTGATTAAGGAAGGGCAATTTTTAAAGTGAATTTATATGATTCAGCTCTTCTTACCTGTTCACTAATAACCTGGAATTCTCTCATTTCATCCTCAGTTAAGGGAGCACATGTTTCATCATTTTCACTGTCTTCTTGCCAGCCCATCTCCTTTAACAATCTGGAAAGGGGGGAAAGAATAAATTTAATTTAGAACTTAACCCAAGTAAGATAATTCCTTTTACACTGTGAGCAAGAAAACATGATCCATTTTATTGGGTTAGCCAAAAGGTTCGTTCGGTTTTTTCTGTAAGATGGCTCTAGTAGCGCTTAGTTGTCTTTAACTTCATTTGAAACAATTTTGTTAGACTGTATTGTAACAGCTGTCATATTCAGCATGCATTTTAAAAAAAGCTTATCAAAATTGGTGAATTTTTGTGTAGCCATTTTAACAGTGAAGATGGAACAAAGAACATGTTTGGCATATTATGCTGTATTATTTCAAGGAAGATAAAAATGCAACTGAAAAGCACAAAAAGATTTGTGCAGTGTATGGAGAAGGTGCTGTGACTGATCGAACGTGTCAAAAGAGGTTTGCGAAGTGTCGTGCTGGAGCTTTCTCGCTGGACGATGCTCCATGGTGAGGCAGACCAGTTGAAGTCGATAGCGATCAAATCGAGACATTAATTGAGAACAATCAACGTTATACCATGCGGGAGATAGCCAACATACTCAAAATATCTAAATCAAGCGCTGGAAGTCATTTGCACCAGCATGGTTATGTTACTCACTTTGATGTTTGGGTTCTACGTAAGTTAAGCGGAAGAAAAAAAACCCTCTTGACCATATTTCCACATGCGATTCTCTACTTAACTAACATAACGAAAACATTCCGTTTTTAAAACAAGTTGTGACGGGCGATGAAAAGTAGATACTGTACAGCAATGTGTAACGGAAGAGATCGGACAAGCAAAATGAACCACCACCAACCACACCAAATGCCCGTCTTCATCCAAAGGTGATGTTGTGTATATGGTGGGATTGGAAGGGCATCCTCTGTTATGAGCTCCTTCCGAAAAACCAAACGATTAATTCCAACAAGTACTGCACCCAATTAGACCAACTGAAAGCAGCACTCGACGAAAAGCATCCAGAATTAGTCAACAGAAAATGCATAATCTTCCATCAGGATAACGTAAGACCACGTGTTTCTTTGCTGACCAGGCAAAATCTGTTACAGCTTGGCTGGGAAGTTCTGATTCATCAGCCGTATTCACCAGACACTGCAGCTTCAGATTTCCATTTATTTTGGTCTTTACAAAATTCTCTTAACAGAAAAAATTTCAACTCCCTGGAAGACTGTAGAAGGTACCTGGAACAGTTCTTTGCTCAAAATATTAAAAGTTTTGTGAAGACGGACTTCCCTGCTGGCGCAGTGGTTACGAATCCGCCTGCCAATTGCAGGGGACACGGGTTCGAGCCCTGGTCCGGAGAGATCCCACACGGCACAGAGCAACTAAGCCGGTGCACCACAACTACTGAGCCCACGTGCCACAACTACTGAAGACCGTGCGCCTAGAGCCCGTGCTCCGCAACAAGAGAAGCCACCGCAATGAGAAGCCCACGCACTGCAATGAAGAGTAGCCCCCGCTCGCCGCAACTAGAGAGAGCCCGCGTGCAGCAACAAAGACCCAATGCAGGCAAAAATTAATTAATTAAAAAAAAAAGAATACATAAACAACAAGGTCCTACTGTATAGCACAGGGAACTATATTCAGTATCCTGTAATAAACTGTAATGAAAAAGAATCTGCATCAGTTTGCTGTACACCAAAAACTAACACATTGTAAATCAACTATACGTCAACTGAAAAAAAAAAAAAGATTAACAGGGAATCAACCACTTTCTCTAGTTGGGCAAACAAGAATACTGTAGCCATGACTGCTGCATCTGACTTAGAGCCTTTAAAGCTTCTGTTTCTTATATGGCCACATATCTTGTACTAGTCTGATTATACTGTTTTTTTTTTTAAAACATCTTTATTGGAGTATAATTGCTTTACATTGTTGTGTTAGCTTCTGCTGTGTAACAAAGTGAATCAGCTGTATGTATACATATATCACCAAATCCCCTCCCTCTTGCGTCTCCCTCCCACCCTCCCTATCCCACCCCTCTAGGTGGTCACAAAGCACAGAGCTGGTCTCCCTGTGCTATGCGGTTGCTTCCCACTAGCTATCTATTTTACATTTGGTAGTGTATATATGTCAGTGCCACTCTCTCACTTCCTCCCAGCTTACCCTTCTCCCTCCCCGTATCCTCAAATCCATCCTCTATGTCTGCGTCTTTATTCCTGTCCTGCCCCTAGGTTCTTCAGAACCATTTTTTTTTTAAGATTCCATAATAACATCCCTTAAGCATACTCCTTTTTTTTTTTTTTAAACTTTGGTTGATTGGTTGGTTGGTTTGTGTGTGTGTATGTATGTATGTATGTATGTATGTACGTATGGCTGTGTTGGGTCTTCGTTTCTGGGCAAGGGCTTTCTCTAGTTGCGGCAAGTGGGGGCCACTCTTCATCGCGGTGCACGGGCCTCTCATTATCGCGGCCTCTCTTGTTGCCGAGCACAGGCTCCAGACGCGCAGGCTCAGTAATTGTGGCTCACGGGCCTAGTTGCTCCGCGGCATGTGGGATCATCTCAGACCAGGGCTCGAACCTGTGTCCCCTGCATTGGCAGGCAGATTCTCAACCACTGCGCCACCAGGGAAGCCCCAAGCATACTCCTTTTTACACCTAACTCATCTTTCAAATTGAACCTGTCATATATTGGCTACTTTGTAGCCTTTACACATTTTCAAACAATCTCATAAAATAACAGTGCTCAGAGACTGGAAATAAAATATAACACTATACCCATATTTTACAGATGAAGAACCAGGATCACTTAAGTAAAAACAATTTGCCTACTTGACAGCAAAGAAAGGAGGAGAATTCTGGTTTTTTGCCTCCTAAGTTAGTATACATTGCACCAAACTCTGCTGCCTCTGGACTAAAATGTCACAGTCACCATCACTGTTAATTACTATTTCTCACATTTCTTTTACTCATTTAATGCTTTGTCTTCACTGTAACCTAGATGGCCTCCCTGTGGAATGGCACTTCCATTCTCAATGCCACCCAGTCCAGAGTCTACAGATCTAGACTGGTAAAAACAATCTCACACCTTTCACCAGATCCTTACTTTTACTTGTTTCACTTTTAAAAACTGAATCATAACTAAATAATAATGCAGATGGAACAAATTATTTCAAATGTTATGAAAAACAAGTATTCCTAACTGTCCATTCTCTCCTCTTTCCACTTCCCTCCAAGGGCTGTAACTGTTAACTGTTTCTAGAATAGCTTTCAAAACAAATACTCTGTATTTCTCTATTCCCCACAATTAGGAATACACCACAACAGTGATCTGCACTTTGCCTTTTCATTAGCATTTCTTCCCATTCTCTTTCAAATTATTACCAAATCACCCTGATACCATTTTCACAATTACCACCCTCCACTAAATATTTTCAATGGCTTCCCACTTCCTAAAGAACAAACTCCTTAACCTTAACACCATGACCACAAATTCAAATTCCTTACACTAGAAAAAGCACAGGACTAGAAGTGGAAGACCTGGGTCACAAATCCTACTCTCCACAAACCAGGTATAAGACACAGGCTAATTTGTTCACTTCCCTATTTCTTCATCTGAAGCATTGAAAGAGCTTGAATAGATCTCTAAGGCCCTGCCTTTTCATTTTATCTCTAATTCCATTAAGGACTCCACACTCCTGTCAAGATATTCTATTCACTAACCCTAAAACAAACTAGGTATGTATTCAACTCTAAATATCCTTTCATGCCCCTTTGTATTCCAAAATGACTACCCAGTACCCTTGCCCGTACTGTCTCACCCTTTCAGATTTAATTTAGGTCCCAATTAAAACTCTGACTGGTACTCAAGCCATATGCTATCTACCCCCAAACTCCCTTGAATTTCTCTGGCACTCATTTCTATTAATTCATATGGTGCTTAGACAAGGTTAACAACTACCCCTCTGTTGTTGAAGCTATCCTCAATACCTTGACGACATACTGAAACTTGATAATAATAGTAATATATGTGCCTATTTCATGTTTTATATTTTTTAACAAAAAAATTGTCATCCTTGAGAAATGTATCACTGATGCCTATGTTGTTAAATCAAGCAATATAAGTACTTAAATATGTATGTAACTTAAGAATCAGAAAGTTTACAGGGAGTTCCCTGGTGGCCTAATGGTTAGGATTCAGGCTTTCACTACCGTGGCCCAGGTTTGATCCCTGGTTTGGGAACTGAGATCCCGCAACCAAAAAAAAAAAAAAAAAATTACATAAAATTTGAAGCCATGGAAAAGAAATATCACTCAATTTTCAGAGAAACACATGCTACAACATGGATGAACCTTGATAAAGTATTACTGAAAGCAGACTGGTGGTTACCTAAGGACAATGAGTAACAATGAGGAGTAACTGTAAATGAACACAGGGTTTCTTTCTGGAGTGAAAGAAATGTTCTAAAATTAGACTGTGGTGACAATTACACAACTTCAAATACACCAAAAATTAGTGAATTGAGTAAAAAAATTATAGTATATAAATTATATCTCAATGAAGCTGTTAAAAAATAAATCAATTTTCTATAATAAAATCAAAATTCTGGGTAGAGACAAAAGTAAAAATACTAACCTGTGTTCTGCTTCCAGTGAACTAGAAAGAACATCAGTTTGTGGGAAGGTTGAAGACCGAATGATCTGTTGGGAAATTACTGAGGCATTGCCATTCTCTTGTGGAATTTCATTTTCATCAAAGTTTCGGTTTATATCCCTTTCTTGGTGAGTACTGTTGCTGTTATGCAAATTAAATGAGTCGTCATCCTGATTTTTGAAGAGTTAAAAAAAAATGAGTTAGACAATAGAATTGTTTAAAAAAAAAACTTTAATAGATCCTGGTTAGATTTTCATTGATAAAACAACTGTAATGCTTATATAATCATTTAGGAGACAGTTTCATAAGACGTAAAACTAAGTTGTGAAGGGTAGCAACAGCTTTCTGACTCTATGTATTCACATCTATTCAATAAAGACAAAACTAAAAGGATAAATAAAGGTAGGTAAGATGGGGAAAACCAAAAACACAAACATCAACAGGAATTTTTTTTAATTTCATTTTTGCACAGGAACTACAGAGTAAGAAAAATCTATTTTAGAAATGAATTCATTATTTATGCAAATAGCTAGCTAGCCTTGCTTTCAGAAATATGAAAATATTCAAAGGTCCTAAATAAATAATATTGGCCCACCTATTCCAATGACATGCTAATGTCAAACCAAGAATTACACTGCAAGTTCAACTACCTTTTCTGAGCCCGCATGGCTTTCATCTTCATGTTCCTCTTCTACTCTGTCCCTTTTCAATGCTTTCAAAAATTCACTCTTCTTATCAGTGCGCATACGTGTCAGTTTGGTTAGACGAGGCTGCTGATTAAGCTTGTCAACAGGTGAAGAGGAATTTGAGCGATTACACTAAGAAAAGAAATAAAAAATGTTGATAAATGTAGACAGAGAACTAATATCAATCAATATAAAGTTCACAACTACCATGACTTTCTATTTCACCTTCTTCCCAATACAAAATTGATTTTAAATTCTATTTTAAACCTGTTTTCCACTATGACTGCCATTTTTATCTATCCCACTGAATGAGTAAACATAAAAATTTTATCCCAGAAACAATTAAGGTCTGATAATACCAAGAACTATGATTCTAAATTAGGACTTTAAATACTATTTTATAAAATGAATCCTGAAATTGCTTAAACATTTCTATAATTCAAAAAAAAAGCAGTTTTTAAAATTGTGTTCCACAGAGTTCTAAGGCTCTAGTAACAGCTTCCCGTACGAACTATTATAATTCTTTACACACAGGTACACAGATAGGGTTTTACGAGGGAAAATTTTTGTGGAAGAGCAGGAGGGGACAGTAACAGAACACGTACTGGAGCCCTTTTTGTTTTTGATATTTTGACAGTGGAGTACAAAAGAAAAGAGAACGTTAGAATTCTGTCACAGGTATTTTAAGCCATGGGAATAAACCAAAATGCTTAACTGTTGGCAATAAAGTCTGCAGACTATAATGAATTTAAGCCACAACCAACCAGCTGAGAATGCTGGTCCTTCCATCACAGCTCTAAAATTCTATGATTGAGAACTAGCATATGAGGGGTTATAATGTTCCACTATAGTACCCAGACCAATCTCAGTTATAACAATACAGTCACAATCTCAGTCACAAGTGTCTTTTGACCCTGAACTGGTCAGGGAAGTCCCTGATCTAGAAGTTTCAGTCACAAGTGTCTTTTGACCCTGAACTGTTCAGGGAAGTCCCTGATCTAGAAGTTTCAGAAAGCTGGCTAAATGAGAAAGAAATACGTAAGCTACTTCAAGGTCAGTAAAATAATAATATGCACCTTTCCCTCTTCTTCCTCCTCTCTGCCCTCTCTTAGTGTCCATCATCCCCAAAAGAAGATTATATAATAAAAATCCTTATTTTTAGTCAAGGTTCAATCAGACAGCATAGCATAACTCTGTGGCAAAAGTCAAAATACCCATTTTCACAATTCTTCTCTTAAAAATTACTCTTTCTGGTTGATAAGTATATGGGTGTTTCACTCTATGATTTTCTCTACATTTTAGGATATTTGGAATTTTGTTAGAAATTTTAAAAATTATCCCTACTTAAACTGCAAAAAAAGCTAGCAAATGGAGGGAAGTATCTGAATCAAGTTTTCTGAAAGAACTAAAATATCTCATTTTAATGCATTCATTTAATGCATCTATGCCTTTTGTTCACTGTTAATTAAATTACCATGATTAAGACACATTTCGCTCCTCAGGAGTAATTTTAAGTGCCATACCTCTTTCACTGAAGTTGCTGATGGACTAAAATTCTTGGCAGTTGATTTAAAAGTATTAAAGTTTCCGACACCATATGTAGACTCATGAGGGAAAGAAGTCCCAACTTTATTTTCTTTAGTTTGGCTTTTCCACTGTGTAGGCTAAAGAAAAACACACAAATGTTAATTTGTATCTAAAACAGAGTGTATAGAAGAGAGAGAAAACAAACTGAACACATAAAGATGACTAAATGTGGCTCATAAAAACAATTATTTTTGTATTATACCTTAATCATTTCTACATGGTTCTCATCCATCTTTTTTTACAAATAAAATCAATACCTGGTATTCAGATAAAACATCTAACTACACTGATGTTTTTTCAAAGTTTTATAAACCTTAAGTTAGGTTTCTTTTGCCTAATACCA